>NC_136611.1:26840667-27525667 GCF_933228915.1 Telmatherina bonti | reverse complement strand
CTGTAAACATGAGAACACTCAGCACAGATTGTTCAGATCTCTTGGAAGTGATTATTGGCAGTTTCTTTTTAATGCTTTCTAATTGACTATGCCCAAGCAAGCGTGTTCCCTAGCAGGAGCTATCACACTTGATGCCACACTCACTGTACTCTGTGGTTGATTTCTATGCTAATTCAATTACTCTGACTGTAAAGTTGCAGAAATACCAGAAGCACCATTCCACATCTTTATTGTGCAAACAGGAACCCAAAGGATTAATTTGAGCACCATTGATGTCTGACAACTGGGAGTCTGGAGATGTCTCAAAGTAGATAAAATAGATGGCTGATAATGAGCGATGATTTTCTTCTTCTTCTGTGGCTGCAGGCCTCTCTGGGTACCTCTTGGTCTCTCTTGTGTAACTTCTGCAGGCTTGTATTCTGCTCATCGACAAGCGAGTCAGCTTGTTGAGGAAACAAACTTGGACTTTTTTCCTTCTTCTTCTTCTTCTTCTTCTTTTTGTGAGCTGAAGCGTGCAACTCGGCACACCATAATAATATAATCCTCTAGTGTTTTCTGATACACTTTGACCTTATTGGTAATGTCAAACAGCTTGCAGAGGCTTGTGAACTTTACCCAGCAGTAGTCTTCACGACCTCTGTGTGAGCTGAGGGACCTCGACCTGCTGCTGTGGGGGGGGGGGGGGGGGGGGGCTCTAACGCTTTTCTAAGCGTTAGAGCCGCTAAGCAAAGGTGGAGTTAGATGTGCTTGTTTGGCTGTGTGGTTTGGGATCGGCTAACGCTCCCCTGCAGCTGCACTGTACAGGTGGTGAAGAACAGAGAAGTTCTGGCACGTGCACGTGTACAGATGCGTATATGGGAGAAATAACTGGGTCCTCGCCCCACTCCCACCCCCACAACTGCAGTTCTGGGGCCCAGAGGAGACCCTCATGGTATTTGGACCCTCATCATGCCACTTCTAAAGGAGAACTCGGTTCCTTTGAAGTGTTCGCGACATGACAGGTTCTCTTTCTTTTCTTTTTTTCACTTCAGTGTTCCCCACCCACTTTCTCTCTCTTCTCCCGTCCAATCTTGCCTTCTAATTATCACTAACCAGGCGACTGATTAGAAACACGTTGCCGACCTAGTTTTTCTGCCGAGCTGGAGGAGGAGAAAGGGTTAATCCCAGAGCTGGTGGCTGTCATTGGTCGCTTCCCTCCTTCTTTTCCTCTTTTTCGTTCAGCTCTCCTCTTTTCTTTCCCTGGAAGTTTGCTAATGAGGTCCCGTCAGAGCTGAGGAGAGGTGTTAATTTGGCCTTGTGAAGTAGGAAGGAGATTAAGGACAGTGAGGAGCTGAGTTTACGGCTTAAAATACACTGCTGTCCTTATTAATCCACGGGGCCCTGAGAGACCGGCGTTTTTGGTTTTATAATGAACACTGTCTTATAATGAAGGTAATTTTAATAAAAATTTACGGCGAAGAAGAGGAGATGGTACACGTCTCCGTGGTTTCAGGCACACCTTTGGGGCTGAGGGATGTGACAGTTATTTCTCAAATTACCAATCGCTGGAGAGTCGGGCCCATTGGAGCGCACTCTTCATACAACTTTCACACAGGCTTCTCTCTGCCCTCTGAACATACACAAAACAGGCTCAAGCAATTTCACCATGACTATGTAGGGCTTCTCAATGCAATTTACACCTCCCTCTCACTTAAGTGTGTAAACTCCCTTCAGGATGAACCTTTGTGAGGGGAGAGAAACCACACACACAAAAAAACAAAACAGTGACTGGTTTCCTCTGTGTTAGTCCCAGAGAGGACAATTCCTCCTCACATTCAGCCTGCGCCAATTTGAATATCAGGCCCAAATTAACCAATCATTCTATTTTTCTCCTCTCCTCTTGATGTCGTTTGGTGCTCTCAGAAAAAGAAAACAGCAGCATGGGTCTCTAATTACTGAAACTTGCTTTACAGTGATAATCCGTGGAGTAATTTAGCGTGCACAATGAGAGTTGTGGTGCTTGCGCAGATGGAGATTCTGATAAATAGTTTGTAACGTGTAATTAGCAGCTCTGCCGGTTACATACCATTAACCCCTCAAGCTCAGGAGTCATTATTGGCCCTCATTATCAAGCAGCAAGGTACGATTGAGCTGACTAGACATCAAAAACATCAAACAGCTATTAGAGCACTGCGATCTGGACACCTGTTTATGAGTCTAACTGTGTCATTCCTTCCCCTGAGGTTGGGAAGTGATGATGTGAGGGAAGACGCTGTTTTTATGTATGTTGTTGTTGTTGTTCCTGTCGTTGCTTGTTCTCTGGAAGGTATTTTGAAGATATAGCAGCTTTTGTCTTCGTGAAGTTCAATTCAGAGAGCTCCAAATGGCTGCGGCATCTGATCTATAATACTAAAATCTCATGCTCTTGAAAGGTGTACCTAACAAATGAAGCAGCCTCTGCTTGTATGAGTTGTATGAGCTTGATGTTTTCTTTCTTGATATTCTTTGTCAGGCATGTTAGAGGAATCGGGGTTAACAATAAAAAATGCCGTAACAGTTGCTTGTGCTTTCACATGGATTGATTAGAAATATCAGCGGTGTTTTCAAAGCCTCTTGCAGAGGATTTGATCAGAGTGGAGGAGTTGTTTTAGTGTTGCCAGAGACTTCGGCCACAGCGCCCTGCCCTGAACCCGCCTGCCACACAGCGAGGTAGACAAACACCGTCTTTGATCATCCATCGAGCGACGACCAGCTCTTCCTCCTTTTGATTAATTCCTGAAGGAAATGATAATTTCTCTTGAATGTATGAATATGTTATGAATAGTGGAATGAATCAAAGAGTAAAGGATGATAATTAATTACAGCGCTATGATAAAAGGCTGTGGGTGTTATGACGCAAGCTTCCTCCGTGTCATTATGAGAGGCTCCGTAATTACCTTTCTGCACGAGCCAGCGCTCCTGGCGGTGCTGGCGGTGAGAGTGCCGCTCACTGAGTGAGTCTAACGGTCATAAAGCTTTTCCCTGCCTAATTGTCTGAGGGGCTCTATAGCACTTTCATAGATGAGGGACTGCGCCGTTAGGAAAAATGCTTGGCGACGCTACAGCTTTTCCAGCTCAATGAAGACAGATCTTCATCACAGGCTAAACCTTGAGCTTATTAGGTAGAGATTGCTTGAGTGGAAGGCTAACTTGGGAAGGTGGTGTTGAAATGAGTGAGCAGCACTATCATACAGTCTGATGCGGACGGCTTTAAACGCAAGCGAGCGTTGATTTCTTTCTTTCATATATTATAGACTCATCTTCCTGTGCCAATAAAATAGATTTCTGCCTTCCAGTTACCTCTGAATATTCCCTTTGTGTTATTATTCATGCCCTACCTTATGTAAGGGGCATTTACGACACCATCCTACTCTTCTTTCTCACTCGTACTCTCCCATCCTCCCTTACCTCCCCCCTGGCTATGACCAGGCTGCTCCACACTGGGCCGACGAGGTATCTCTAATGTCTGTCTCCCACTCTGCTGTCAGGCTCATTGAGCAGCGTGCCAGGCCCAGGATCTCCAGGCCATTACCTATTCACAGCACGTTCAGGCCTCCAGCCTATTGTGGGGAACATAATGGGCTCCAGGGCCATGTAAACCACTGGCTTTCTTCCCCAGGTTTATCACTTGTGTCCTCTTCATACTAAGCAGAGAGAATGAAGGTGGGAGGCAGGAAGGTAGGTAAGAGAGAGCCAGAGCAAAGGGGGGGATGTTAAGGGGGTGGGGGCGTGGGAGTGTAATTGGACATTAGATAATGCCTTCAGTGAGTCTTTTATGTCTTCTGTATCTCCAGCGGGTGAAAGCCTTGCTTGTTCTCCACGTCAGCACAGAAAAGATGCTTTGACCCAAACTTAATGCACTTCTCTTCACTTACTGCTTCAGCTTTTATTACTGTAAAGTTTGCTTTTATTGATTATAGTTGAACCAGCTTCTGTATGAATATCGGCTCACATATTGTCCATTGAACCTGTGCAGCGTCCTCTCACATGATACTTTAAGTCCATTGACAGACATTGAACAAACATCTCTGTCTAGAGTCGAGATTTGCTTCGTCTAAGTTTGATGACATCTGCTTCTATGAGGCGGTCGAGTGTAATTCATGCACCGACTTTACAGTAATAACACCAGTCAGTAGTCTGTTGTTCAGTCGCCTAGTGTTTATTAAAACTGAGGATGCAAGTGACAAATACAAGACATTAAATACCAAAAAAGGAAACAAAGTGAATTTTAAAGAATGTGTGTTGCATTTAAGCCGAATGGCTTGTAAATGAACTATTTTGGTCATTTAGGTGGAAAAGTTAAAAGTAAAGAAGAATGTGTAGGTTTTTCTTTTTTTTAAAATTTTTTTTTTATTACCAGTCCTGTCCAGCATCACAGCATACCGTACAGCAATCTGTGTGCCATACTTTTGACAGACAGATTTGCTCTGTCAAGGAAGACATGTCATGTATATGGCTGCCCTTGACATTCTGAATATTTTTATTATAATTTTTATTGAAATCATCATTGGTCAGGATATGGCAGCGTTGGACCTGCCAGGGGAAAAGAAAATGAGAAAAGAAAGAATGAAAATGAAGGAAAGATAAAACTGAGAGAAAAGAAAAGTGTGTCTAAGCTGGTGTAAACTACTACAGTACAACAAGATATATAAAGTGGAGTAATAACGCTATGCAAAGAGAAAAATGAAACACACACAGACAACCATTATCTAACATACCTGCAGAGAGACTTAACAAAGAAACATCAGCAACATTTAGTAGGAAGTAGGTAGAGATTCACACACTTGCAAACGTGCAAGAATGTGTAAGTTTTCTGTTTAAAAACATGACAGTCAATGTCATGTCAAGTCTCATGCAGTATGAACAAATATAGAAGTCCTAGCCCAGCTGTTGTTAATCCTCTCAAAGCCTTTCCTTAAAATGGTTCCTTTTGAACATTTTCCATGGCCTGAAAATGGCAGAATGCTCACATCCTCCAGCAGATGATACCGGCCCAGTCTCCACTAAGCAGCGCTGACTGTGATGCTCTGCAATGACCACTTCTCATATTGAAGTAATTCAGTCCTGCGTTTGAACCAAAGAGAGATATGAGTAAAAGTATCAGAATAGTAATGCATTCACTCTCTGTGGCTTTCAGTAAAATAAGAAATGTATGCAGCTCTCTAGCCACCGGCTGCAGAGTGACTGCTTGAGTGAAGAGACCAGCGCAGGACAGAGAAACATAAAAAAAAAATCTTACCAGTACAAGGACATGCCTATTTGTAGTTGTAATTCCCCCCCTGAATAAATTATTTGAACAGCATCTAACTACAAGAACAAAACGCACCAACAACTAGTCCACCTACGATGTGCTGACCTCTCCTTGCAGTTTCCTCTGGTCTCTTTTTTTCATTGGACTGGGTATAAAAATAAGCTAAGTGGTCAAGACTGGGTTGTCTGATCACTTTTTTTGGTAAAAGTAGCCACTGGAGCTCATCAACCAATCAGAGTTTTATAATTTTCTATCAAATTTAAATTAGCTTTAACATTTCTGTAAATTGCCAGCAGCCTGCTTTGAAAATAAATTATTATTATTAATCCAATGAGTGACAACATAAACAAAGTCAGTAGATGGGTGGCAGTGTTTCACCAGTGAGGCATCATTTCAGCTCCACATTCAGCCTTTTGTAGAAGTTTAATACATCTGACTGCCCTTGTTTTTATTTCCCGTGCGGTGACTGATTGTTGTGGTTCTGCTGGGTGTTTTTATGCTGAGACGCCTGAACCTTTCCATCAGCCTTCCCAGTGTCAGTCGTATCCCTCCTCTGCTGTGCTGTGATCTGACAGTATGTGTGTGTGTTGGAGTGTTTGTTTTCCTGTCCTGACTGATGCCCTGTCGGAATGTCCCAGTTGGGTGTATTCATCATTATGGATGCGTGTTTAGAGCCAGGGATGCACACCAGGTAAAGAAGGGAGAGGGGGGGGGGTGTTATAAATAGGCACTTGGCTCTCTAGCCATGTGGAATTGATGAGTTTCAGCACATTCTGCTCTGCAGTGCCAGGTTTAATTTCTACCTTCCTGACAGCACAAACCTCAGAGCCCAGAGACGTCACGCCTGACTGCCGCTGCTGTGCAAATGTTAGCCATGTTTGAGGATGGACACACGCATGGCGCCGCCTGCACCACTCGTTTTGGGTGTCTGACTGGCTGTATGTCCCCTCCTTTAAACCCCCTGTCACCTTAAGAGACATGCCGTCGCTTCCTCCTCTCGACCCCTGACCAGACAGCAGCTCAGCCGCAGTACACTGTAACTAATCTAAGAATCAGTTTTTAAAAACTAGCCATCTTAAGTCTAACACACAGCTTTTCTTTATGAGACAGGTGAGCCCCCCCCCCCCTCCACTCCCTCTTCTCTTGTTTGGCCCCACAGGCACCTTTTAGTCATAGAGTAGCAACACCAGCAGTGGCAGTAGCACCGTCTGAGATTCTCCAACTCCTGGCTCGCTCTCAGCTGCTGGCAAGAGCACAGTCAAATTAGCCAATAAAAATGTGTGAAATCGGTGGCTCAGCGCCGGCGAGGACATGCCAGGAGAAATAAACATCAGCACTCGCGCAACCAGGAAAAGCTTATGTGAGGAGGAAAAGGCAGAACGCGCGAGCTGCCTCGCCAATTCTACGGCACGATTCTCTGATTTCAGGCTCAGAATCGGAGACACAGTCGGAGAGTAAAGTTGTTCCTTCACTCCACTGAACAGCGAGAGCCAGCCTCCGATCAAGCCGGTGGCAGCGCAAGTCGAAAGAACACGAGCTTCTGTCAGAGGATACACAGCCCTCACATGCTGAACTGATTTAATTCCCTCAGTTCATCTGCAGGGTCTGTCCCCCCCCCCCCACCTCCTCCTCCTCCTTCTGCAGCCTGGGAATACCGGTCTTCATTTCACATGATGCTTGGCTGTGAAGTTTAATTTCAGCAAAATCTAAACACGCTAATTAAATATCATAACTTTCTGAAGAGGGCTCTGGTAAAGGTACCTGAAATTTTAATTTAGACTTCAAAAGAGCGAAGACTTTAAAGCAAATCTATTGTTTTTCATTTAGACTTGCAATTTTCTTTTCTCCGCAGTACTGCAGTACGTAGTTATGATTGATCTGGTAATTAAAATATGCAGAGAGGGAAAAATATTAACCGCTGCTTTTTTCACTTTCTTTTTGTTTTAGAAAACAGCCGACACATTTTCCTTCTCTTTCCAGCACAGATAATTAAATTTTGCACATTGATGTTCTTTACACAGCATTCATCGGCCTCATTATTTTTCCATTTTCATCTTTCTGGTGAGAGATCGATAGATTGATAAAATGATGGAGCCTATCTTAAATAATGCAAGCGGAGAAAAGTTACACTCACTTTGCTGCTGGCTAAGTGTTTGAACTTTTATTCTTCTTTCAAATTGTTTTTAATATCCCATGAAGGTAGGTCTTGCAGTATTACATGCTAGCATAAAACATTTATCCCCATTTCTGCTGTCCCTCTGCAAAAAGAGAGGAAGATGCAGCTCATCGCCACGTTTTCTGTGCCTATGGTATATGGGATGATGCTTGTCAAAGCTAATATCCTTAAATGATAAAGGAACTGGCAATTCAAAGAAAGACAGCGTAAAGTAGGCCAATTAGTACCTAGGGAACATTTTGCTAGAAGAGATAGCAGCTCGAAATGTCACATGCACGAACATTAGGACCGATTGTTTATAATATGACCTGACAGTTTGGGTCTCTTTAATATGGGATTAACTACAATACTAATTAACATGTGGCTCTGTTAAAGCAAGCAGCTGCAAGTGAAGTAACTCCTCACAGGGAAAGGAGCAACTCTGATTTAAGTCTTGCTTCTGCACTGCAAATCAAATGTGTTTTTACACTTAAAAAAAAATGTTTTATACTCAAGTTATTCTGGAAATATGAAGTTCTGACTCCCACTCAACCTTCTTTGAATGTCTAAGCCCACAGATCAGACTATGCTTGCCCTTTGTCACAAAGAGATATATGTTT
The DNA here is from genome assembly GCF_933228915.1 of Telmatherina bonti. Taxonomy (NCBI): domain Eukaryota; kingdom Metazoa; phylum Chordata; class Actinopteri; order Atheriniformes; family Telmatherinidae; genus Telmatherina; species Telmatherina bonti. The sequence continues at coordinate 27,517,623 of NC_136611.1, read as the reverse complement.
TCAAGTCCCTCTGCAGGGCTCTCTGTTTCATCACACACATAAAGTGGTCTCAGTGGCCTGTGGAAAGTGTTAAACACATCCTCAATTAAAGCAAAGTAACTTTGCATCTCCTCGTGATTTCTCCTGCAGGCCTTGTAATTGGGTCTCTGTGGATTTAGTGGGAGAGCTCTGGCTCTTCTTTTGGAGTGGAGGGCCCAGCTTGAAGAGGGGCTGAGGGGACAGTGAGAAAGGAGGGGCGGGCTGCGGTCAAGCTGGAGGACAGGTGGAACAGAGCTTAGCCATGTTTTCAGCAGCAACCACTCAGAAGGAGATGTGGAGCTGGGAGAACTCCCCAGATACGTATGCAGCACTGGCCAGCAGCAACAATTAGGAATAATCATTTCTGTCACAAAAAGTTGGCAGTTAAAGACGTTAAAAATGGCTTTAAGTACAGCGCAGAAAGATTTAAGAAGGAAACTGAATCAGATTTTCAATTTAACGCCATGAATATGTAGCATTTACTTTTTAGTAATTGATATTAATCATTAGACATACTTAGATATTAGATATGCTTATTGGTAATGAAAAGAAAAATCTACGAGATAAATGAAAAAGCAGGAATTATTTTATCGTTTTCAAATATGAAAACAAGCTTTCTCCAATATAAGAACTGTGCGTGTCAGCATGTGTGCATGTTTGTGGACGTGCATCTTCCTTTAGCGAGACATGTGAAGGACAGCCGAAGGTGCGGCTGGATCCAGTGATGGGCTTGTTTTATTACATCTCATATTGAGACCAATCTCTGTCCATTCACCTGAAGGACAGCCAGCTATTCCCTAACTAAATTAGCCAGCCGCTGTGGTGTGAGAGGGACTCCATGAGGCACGCACAACCATACTATGACATGCAGGCACACACAAACACAGAGGCAAGCAAAGGCAGCATGCAATAATCAGTTTTTGTTCCCCGTCACCTTTCCAGACTCATGCAAAAACTCAAAACACATGTAAAAAAAAAAAAAAAAAGGAAACACACATGCATAATCGCATGTCCTGTCGCTCACTTTGCTCCTCTCACACACTCCTTTGTTAAAGGCTGTGGAAGTGGGGTAATTGGAGTCAGTGTGAGAGGTTTTACATGTGTGTGTGCCCCTCTCTATGAGTGCTGCAGACCCCCTTCTGGGACCATGTGACACAAATGACAGTCCTGTTGCATACCTGACTATCACATGTGCACCTTCATGATGGATCTACTCTTAACGTAGAAAACGCAGGGAGTTTTAGCTTACACTGCATATTTGCTGCGAGACTCTTTATGCCTTTCTTCCCTAATGAAATATCTTTTGTACAGTCTGTTTTTATAGATATTTATATATATAAAATATAAAATCTCCCTCTTTTTTTTTTTGTTCACTCACGGCGGATGTTCTAATGAGGCAGAGCCTGAAATAGCTGTGGGGCTAGCACTGCAGAACTATGACATCCCATGTGAGAACTTGCCCAAATCACAGTGGCTGCAGCCGTGCGTCAGGTTTCTTTATTTATAACCCGCATGGAATTGTCCTACACTCTGAGCATATGGAGGGTTATGTAATGCTCAGCATCCAATAGATAACCACCAAAGTCAGGTCCTATATAAATATATATAAATAAAGCCTGCTGAGGACTTGTTTCCGAGGCTGTTAAAGATGTAGCTCTCCTGAAAATAGCCAGAAGAGATCAACTTTATTTAACATTCCCAACACATTTTAATTGGATTTTCTCTCAGTTCAAGAAAAACAGAATAATTCCTAATGGATTAATTAACTAATGATATTTAATTGGGAGATTTTGGAATCTATCTGCAATGCTTTGCAAAGGTTTAAGCAACTTTCAATGTTTAGTTATCTTGCATTGCTATCTGCAAAGCATCTCTTTAGTGCTAGACTCCTTTTGCATCAGGACACTGACCCCCAGACGAGCAGTTGGAGTTACGAGGAACTATCTTCCGTGCCAAGACGAACGTGCAAATTGCCTGGCCCCCACAAAACCCCAATCTCAACATGACAGAGTTAGTCTGGGGTCACATGAAGAAGCTGAGGATTTTCAGACAGCCTGAATCGACAGAAGAGCAGCGAGTCTTCCAAGAGGCTTGAAACAACTTACCTGTCAGATGCCTTGAGAAGCTGCAGAAATCAGGTGCTGTTTTATTGGCAAAAACAAGACATGTCAAGATTCTCTTTTTTTTTGTCCTGCACTCTTTAAATGTATTCATTTCTAACAAAAATGCCCTTTTTACATTTTTCACATTTGAAATTTATAAAAACAAACAACTAAAGGCAAATCTAAAGAGTTTTCTCTGTCTTAGATTTCTGCTTTTTTGTAGTTGTGTGGATGGGAACAACATTGGCGGCTGGTAGTCACAGCAATAAAAGATTTCACTGAATAAATGTGAAAATAGTTCCTCCCTTCCCTGCGATAAAGGAGATCTAAAGGGATGCTTATCAGGGTAAAATATGAAAAAAGAAACATAGTTTTTTCCTAATACTGAAATGCCCTAATTTCATCAGTTGTGTCGAGGATGTGCATTTGAAAACACGAGTGCTGCTGTTGTACATATCTCATCTAATTAGCCCCCATTCAGTCAAATTGAAATGCCACCTTGCGCCTGTCACGTTGTATATGAGTGATCAGGCAGAAAGCTGGTCATTACAATCATGACATCAAATGGCTGGCAGCAGAGGTCAATCAGTGTACATTAACCAAACAGAGCTCATTTGTTTTACAGCTTTTAGTGGCGTGTTGGCACCGGCGTACAAGAGCTTTAGGCTGGCATCCAGCGGGCATGGACGGCCTCCCGGCGGAGCAGGAGCAGGATGGGTCTTGGCCAGCCCTCTAACAGAGGAATGTGAAGGAGACAGAAAGGGGGTGTGCATGTGTCCCCTTCCCCCCAACTGTTCAATCCGTCTGCTGATTTATGCAGCTGAAATGAACTCCTTTACACCGGGCCTTCATAAATACCTAAATGCATTTTAAAATGATCGTCAGGACTCTTTCCTTTCTCTTTTTGGCCTTTGCCGTTTTTTTTTTTTTTTTTTTTTTTTAAATCTGTGAGTGTTGACATGTCATCACACTGATGCATTGGTGTGACTTGGTGCACAGACACATGCATATACTCTAATTCCAGAAATCCCTCCTAACTCTCACCTGGTCCTAATTATAGCAGATGAAGCCACATTTCACTCGCACTCTGGTGATCTGTCATCGACAGGCCCACTCCAGTCTGGCTGGGAGTGATATCTTTCTGTAAAATATGTATGACATCAAAAAGCCTTAAAGGTTATTACAAATTAATAATGAGTAGTGGGCTGAGAGTAGTAAAAAATAGCCCTCCCTCGGTGTCTTGTTTAAATGTTTAATTTAACATGCTCTGGTATAAATGTGGACTGCCTCCCAGCAATATGTGCAAGGGCCCTGAGGCCCCAGCAGACTGTCAGTGGTCTGGAGCATCCAAACCTCGACCACCAGGCTCAGATTTATTAAGATCGACATTCAGATTAGACTGATTTATGCAGATGTGAGTGATCATCCGCCTGGAGACGCTGCCTGTTATCTTGAAAAGGCGCCTCTTCTTCTGTGCTTCTCTAACAGCACACGGAATTATAAAAACACTAAGAGAGGCAGTTTTACTCGCATCAAGCTCAAATTCTCTGTAGGCTCCGAGACACAGAAAAGCTCTTTCTGAGCATTTCTCTTGAAGCGAGTCGAATCATTGGCCCTGAACCCCTCTCACAGTAATGTCAGAAGACACTGTACAAAATTGCCTTATTTATGCCTGTAATGTAAGCTGTCTGTTCTAGTGTCGCTCATCCTCAGTGGAACCAACGACGGTGGCAGCCGAGTCTGGAGTGAATTTGCCGGGCGACTACCTGGGAAACATCAACAGTCATTAATTATGTAAAACCCCTCTCACAGTGGGAGCAGAAAGAGCTGCATGCAACTGCAGCGCCCACTCCTATTAGACTCAATGTACTCTACAATGAGCCCCCACTGCCTGGGGGCGTGGAGGGATTAGCAGCCTACCGCCACGACCCCCCATAGGAAGACACACATGCCGCAATGTACAGTACACACACTCCGAAATGTGGCGTTCTATTACGTTCTGCAGCGATGTACGCTTGTGTTAAGCCGAGGAGAATGACACAAATCTTAGCACTGTCTCTCCTCCCCGGTCACCCCATCATTCACTTCGCTCCTTCCTGGGTCCTGTTTCTCTCCCCACAACAATTGTCTGCTTTCTGGCTTTCTCGCCACAATGAATGCAATCGGCAAATGTGACAGGACAAATGATACGCCGTGTTTGTCAGGAGCGCTGGGTAAGGGGGCTGTTTGATGGTTGATAGCGCTGCCACCAACACTGCGCTGGTCTCTAATGCCTGGAACCAAATTACACACAGAGACGTCTCATACAAGGCCCTACCTGAGATCTCACTCCAAGCACTGCCATTGACATTGGCAGATTTATCACACAAATAATAGACCTAATTTCTCCACCATGTGTTTCCAATCCATCTTCTGTCAGCAACAGGATTGTTTGTCAGACTTCAAGTCATCTCCACGGCGTTCTTTCCTCCGTCAGCCACGCACATCTAGCCGTTGTGCAAGGCTCGTTCATCAGTGCTGTTCTTTTTAGCGGATGCGGCTTTGGCATGATGTTCCTCCATGCTGAAACAAAGGCAGCGCTGACACCTGTAATTAATTAGGCTATTATGCATTCCGCAATGATAATTGCCTCACTGGAAAGTCACCAGCCTTCTAAGAGGGAGAGAGAAGAGGGGTGGATGAAGAGCGCTATCCATCATAGCGGAGCACTCTCCCTGCCTCTTTCACTCCCTCTCTCTCCCTTCGTGTCATGCTGTCTCACCTTGACTGGTGTAGGCAAGGCTGGAGAAACACTGTCAACATGTGTCTGAGGGCGAGATTTGCAGCTGCGCCTCCCCCCTTTTGCCAGGAGTCTTCCACCAGCAGCCTGCCAGGGTCCATCCACTCCAGGGCTTTGGCTCACATTGGCACAGTTACCCATGACACCCCATCTGTTGGAGCTTTGTTCACTAGGGCAATGCAGCGCCAGGATAATGGGGGCACTTTATTTTTATAATTAGCCCTTACCTACACTTCTCCTTTCTTCTTTCCCTTTAACACTTCTCCCAGCACTGAAATCTAGTCCAGGTGCACTCATTACTACTTTTCACAGCCCTCCCTTTCAGCACGTCTACCAGTGCCTTCATCTTACCCTCAGCACGCCCGCACTCCCTCCCATCATGCCATTATAGATACATTTTCAGTAGACGCGCTTTCCTCGAGGTTTAGGTCATTCACTGCATGAAGCATTTGAAAGAGCAAGCTCAAAGAAAATGACAACTCCTGTCTTTTGAACTACAAAGACATTCAGAAAAGATTTGTTTTCTTCTCTCAGTTTGTCTCTTGACTTTGACTTTGCAGTGACTTTGAGATGTGAGCATAGAGGCTGCTGCTTTTGAATTTTGTCAAGAGGGCTGGTAACAGTGGTTCTGTTGCCTGTTGATGGGGAGTGGGGGGGGGGGGGGGCGCAGAAGGCACCTGCTGCATGATGGAGACAGCAGGCCCTTTGATCTAGGTTTAATGTTGTGCCATGTTCCGTCTCTCATGCAGCTCCATGTGCCATGTCCTGTGGGATTACGTCAGCTCCACCTTGATCTGCTCCCTCGCACAGTCTCAGTCATTATTATCACTCTCCAGGGGGGCATTGACCCAAAGTCTTTGTCATTTACTCGCTTCTTATATTCAAATGAAACACCTTACGCCATATTACCTTAATGCGCCTTTTTGGCCATGCTCTCAACATATCTGTGGGGATAAGAGCCGGACGGTCTGTTTACCACTGAGAGCTAAATTTAAATTTATATGCAAGCATTAAGGGGGTGAATTTATGGAAAGGAAGCCTTCTGTTAACTGCAAGACATGGATGTAACTTAAAGATGTCCAGAAGGACAAACCAGTGAGCATGATTTGCTATTTTAGCATATTTTTGAGTAATTTGACTTGTTTTTTTTACCAGCTCGAAGGATCTGTGTATTATTATTATTTGTAAAAAATTATAATATTACAATGAGTGAGTTAGCTGCAAGTATCATCAACTGCGGACCTCTTCGGCCAGTGTCTTGTAGGTTTTAGATGTGTCCCTGCTGCAGTGCACCATACGCCAATTAATGGATCTTTAATAGGCTGGTGCAGAACTTCACAACATGGAAAACCAATTAATTTAAATCAGGTGTGTTGCAGCAGGGAAACACCTAAACCCTGCAGGACACTGAGCCTAGAGGTCTAGATTTGGTGACCACGGTCTACAACATGCTATGGTTCAGAAGCTTTTAATGAGTCATCCATACGGTTCACATTATAAGAGCTGATCTAATAATGACCAGATCCTGGCTGGGACTCTTCAGGCACATCATGACTCCAGTGGCTGCGATGCAATTATAAAGCATGTGGAAATTTGACTGCTACTTTTTTTCTGAGTGGAAATGTGTAACATGGTTTCTCATATTTAGTGACAAACAGCAACAATGAGAAGAAGTGGCTCATCTGTTGCTGTTACATGAGAAAACATGAACCTCCATCACATCCTGAGGTCTTTGGTCGAGCACACTCCACAACTTTTAATGTGTTCACACCCCACATCTGACCGCAAGCCTTTTCTCAAAGTCAGAGCCGTCTTTCATCCTACATGCGTGTATATTTTTGGTAATTTTACCCATAATGCCCTTTGCTTTGTAGTGTACTTCCTGTATTTAGTTCTGGTGAGCCAGAGTTAACTTATTGATCCGCATCAGAGTCCATTAGCACCTTCACACCCATCCAAACAAAGCAGATTTTCTCTGACCAGTGAGGGAATGAACAAATAACTGGGGATGGAGGACTGGGATGTTTGTATTATGTGTTCTGGAGCCCCAAATACCATCAGATCAGTATCTGGGGAGTTTGGAAGACAGTCTGTCAGATGAAGCAGACTGGTTTGTAGACGTGTTTTGGTTAGTGTAAATGTAAATGCAAGGATGTAGGTTTTCTCACAGCGATATAATAACATGAACTCTGTTTCTCACTTTGTTTGTGGTTTTAATTTCATGGCTGATGCATGTTGTCATTATTATAAAACTGGTTGTGTGTTGCCAATAATAAGCTTCCGAGGTATAATAGGATCAACTGTATGGCATAATTCAGGTTATTGCTTTAACATTCACGCAGAAGCACTCAGGGGTTTTAGCAGTTCACACAAAATAAGCTGTAAATATTTCTGGGTTCTTTTGTTGTGAAGCGGCTTCTCAGCTGATGTTAATGAGTGTACAATCATAAGGCTGCAGGTTTAGTTCTTATTCAGACCTTGGGGTCTCTTATTTCTGCCCCCCGCTTGATTGCTCGGAAGGACCTCCAGTGGCTGATAGCTTTAGGCTGTTCAGATCTTGATTAGTCAGTGTTCAGAGTATGTTCACTCACACTCTCCATATCCTAACGCTGTTTCTGTGTCAGAGTTGCTTTTTTGTGTGTATGTATATATATGCGAATTAGCATGTTAGCACATCTGCACCTTTAAGATGGAGCATAGATGCATAGATTCAACCTTAATCCTGTTGAACTTATTCAGGCCAGCATTGACAATACTAAAAGTGGGCTAACGTTTGAATAGCTCAAAAAGCAACCGTCAAAAAGTCAGGTCAGCCTGACTACCAGTGTTGCAACGGCTCCTAAAAACAATACAGGACAATCTTTCAAACTGTCTCCATTACTATTAATACAAACTTTTCTCCTATAAATCTCTCCCCACATGCTACTCATTGTACCATTCAAGTACAGGTACAGGTACTCCAGTAAGGCCTTCAGGCTACCGTGAGTCGAGTTGCTTTTTCACTTTTACTTTGTTCCTGCATCGTTGCAGCATGTAATCGCACAAAGAGCAGATAACTGGTTAAAATGAATATTGGTGTGGTCAGCTTTGGCCATTTATTTGGCTGAGATGGCAGCTCTGCAGAGGCTGAGTGGCGGCCGCGTCAGTCTGTTGTGAGCGCAGCGCATTGAGTGACACGCACCTGATTGGAATTGACACGGCGACGAGATGTGTGTCAGAGCTCTGACTGCTCATCTCACCGGGCATCCAAAGACGGCCACAGCCACCACCAGGCTGCCACCACCGCTACGAGATGGGTGTCACCATGATTAAATCTGCCCTCAAACACGGGCTGTGTGCAGCGTACATGTGCATGAGAACAATTTGCTGTGTGTGTTTGAACGCCTCGGAGTTCAAGTGTGTGCGTGTGCATGTGGGTGTACATGAGTCTCTCACCATCCAGACTGTATTGCAATAGTGTTTACCTCTGCCCCTCTCCTCCACCCACTCATCAGTCACTCCTCACCAACTCATCTCTCAGCTCCCGCCTCTCCTGTGAACCTACACTCAAAGCAAAAAAAAAAGAAAAAACGATGTTGATGTTGGCAGCGGTGACAGCTGCAAAAGTGCTGGGTGGCACAGCTAATATATGATCTTCTCTCTGCTTCTGAACAGAAAATTACAGTTTTGAATTTGTTTTTAACGTACAGCTGTTGAAATGTCTGTCCTAAAAAAAAGGCAGAATGGTAGAACAATGGCCATATTTCAGCCCCATTTTCTCAACACTTACACAAACAGCCAGGACTGGGTGTTTGTCATATAGCCATTCCTCTAGAAGATCTTATGACAAGTAGTGTTGTGGTGGTGGGCTTTCCCACTGTTTTGTTCTAATAAGCATGGAGTGGGACCAGGGTTGTTGTGACATCCTGTCAGCCTGTGGGCTGGAGTGCTGCTCAGTGAGCAACACAGTGGGATGGACTCCCAATGATTGTGCACTGACCTTTGCATCATGGGGAAGATGACAGGTAATTTAGAGGCCTCAGGGACTGTGGAACCATACATTTGCTGTCCCCGAACCACCCACCGCACTGACCACATTCACCTTGAGATGGAAGCGGTGGATCCATAAATGCTGCATATACATACATGTACACACACATACACACACACACACACACCGCACACATATATATATGTATATATGCAGAGTATAGAGAATTAAATCCACCGCGTACACCGGGCCAGGGACACACGTGTGTACAGATTTGCATTCACACATTTATTTGCACACACTTTTAGAATACAATCTACCTTGACACTCTCCCAACACCCCCATCATTGTCGCATGGTCTAATCACCTGCATCATCACAACCCATCCTCAAACAACCAAATCACAAGGGGTGGTAAACTGCTAAGGCAGAGGGGGAAAACGATGATTTAGAGTGATAATTGCATAATCACCAGTTGTGATAATTGTAATTGATGACTGCATAATTGCTAATTGCGCTCTTTCTGGGAGTCTCTCTGTCTTTTTCTCTCTCTGTTCATTGCTCAGTAGCCTTTTACTTGGCTCCTCTTCTTCAGTCTGGATTTGTTTTCTCCCCCTTCATTTATTTTTCTCTCTAAACAACACATGCTAGCTTGTTCGAATGCACACACAGACTCACTAGAGGGTACTGTATGTATTCTCAATGGCTTATCACTAAGTATTTCCCAGCGGGCCAGTCCCAGAGGCTGTACTCTGCCCACTTTGCTTCTTCGTGAAGAGTTATGGAGGAGTGCTAACAGGTTTCCTTTGTCTCTCCCATGCTACTGTGCCCCAGGCTTTACTCCTGCTTGTAAAATCATCCTGCAGCCAAAGTCCATTCCCTCGGTAGTCGTATCCTTTATCACAAAAAGGGTGAAAACAAAGAATGTGCTGTGAGCCAGAGCGAGGGCCAGAGCCATATTTTCCACCCAAAGAGAAGAGGATATTTGGCAGTTTGAGTCTTACCTCAAGCTGTAACTCTCTGCGTAACGGCCCTTTCTGCCATTGTCGACCAGCGTGAGACTTGTGGCTCAAAAACTGCATCTGCTTCACTGGTGGTAGATTACCATGGACATAAAGAGGACTTTGATCAGCTCAATAATATGCACAACACTTCAAAGTGCTTAGATAGCAATGGTGGGTTGAGAGGGGGGATATCTATACACAGAGCAGGCGCCAATGTGAGAAGGCATCAGACAGGCGCGTGATTGATGTCTCTGCTAGCGTCTGTAGGCAGGTTAATGGTGTGATTGTGGAGGTAATCTCCGTGTTCTCTCGTTAAAGGATGATGGAGGGCCAGGAGACCCTGCATGTCTTTGGAAGATGAAGCCCTAGCTGTTGCTTTGCAGGATCTCCAGCTCTTTACATATCCAGTTGGGAGCCTCATTTTATGTATATGCTTCAGAGGAAGGTAGACCAGCAAGCAAACTGTCAGCGAAAAGCTGATAGGTTCAGCCACCTCGGTGAAGTGGCCATGTAGCTGAGGTGTAAGCTCAGGTTGAAATTAGTTTGTCTTAGTGTCACAAAGTACAGTTGGTTCCTTTGCTGTCACACTGAGGAGCATGGGTTTGTCATTGGCTGAAATAAAGCTGTGTCATCAAACTGCCTCTTACTGTTAACACAAAGCAAAAGAGGATCATCAGTAAGCACAACGATGACGATGTATTCAACTTTTAAAGTTGGAACGCTGTTATGATGCAAAGATATTTTTTACTTAACATTTTAACACTTTGTAAACCTACATGGCATCATTTGTGTCCTGGCAGAGGGAGAGACGGGTGGGGTGTAGATGAAGATAGGTGAGCTTAAATTGGGGTAGAGCTGAGTGAAACAATGGCATTGTGTAGTAGGGAGCTGGCTGTGAGCTGCAGACTATTGCATCTGTATTGATTGGGCTCTAGCCTTTTCCATTTTCCATGAACTCCTCTGAGCTGCTCCAAGTGGGAGTGATGGGGGAGATTTGTTTGATCTTTATGATATTTCTTTAAACATGATGCTGTCGTTATGCCTCCCTGGGGAACACACCAGCCATTTCCAGTAAATCAAAGGCTTTCTGTCTCTCGCTATTTTCCACACACCTTATTTATAACCCCACTAAAAAGCCCCAACACACTGCCACCATTCTCATAAGTGTTTTCAGCCTTTGCAAAATGAATGTTTTTCAAGTGCAGCTATACTGATGAAAAGCAGCCAGGTTCAAACATGTCACACCTTTGGCCTCGCTTGTGTAGGGTCTACTGAGCTGATCTAATAGACACTGTAATCAGCTGTGACAGAAATAACGTGGACAATAGATGATAATAACTTGAGTTTTGTCTGTGCTTAGAATTGGGGGGGGGGGTGAAAAAGCTTTATCTGATTTACTTTTGCAGAGCAGAGGACATTGAGAGGAAGCTGCAACGAGTCCTCTGACTTTTAGACGTCAGATCTTAGTGGGAGCTCAGAGCAGAGCAACCCACATACCCACTAGTGCAGGTGCCCTCTCCATGGGGCCAGGTGGTGGCTAATTCACTTTCTTTGTCCCTCCTAATGAATCGTTAATTGGTTTGCATCACCTGCAGAGTCGAGGATAGCAAGTGCTGAGTGCTGCTGGTGATAGCGGCCACTGGCGAGCATCCGTGCACCAGCCAGCATCTACATTTAACAGGCCAAATGTCACCTTGCAATATGCAGCAGCTTGGCAGTTCAACACGGAGAGTATTGTCATGCTTGTATAAGCCGACGTACAGTAAAAACTCAGGCTCTAAACTGTTCTGTTTCTGCACAAGCTCTGAACTTTCCGGTATTTGTTAATTTAAATAGAAGACTTGCAGCATTGTTTGACATTTCTGCAGCTCTTCTGGTCCTCTTGATATGTCTTGCTAGAAATGTAATAATTGGTAAAGTTCACATTGAAGCTATCCATTTAATAAGTAAGACATAGCAATTTATGCTAAAGTTTATGCAATTATGTGAAAAATTCTGCTTTTGTCAATACAGAAGTGTGTAAGAGATTGACTGATTTCCAGAGGACATTGAATGTAGCATTTATATCCATGTTTCTGGGCAGCCATTCATTTTGGGAAGATTTTTACCAGGTAAAAACTTTCATCTTTATTTAATCTCAAAATCTAAATTGCTGATATCATATAATAAATTTTGTTAGGACTGGTATAATCTTGACTTTTTATGTTTCTGTGCTGCAACACACCCGATTGGAAATGAAAGAAACATTAGCAGGCTGTGCAGAGCTTGTAAGAGATTCATTTTATTTGAATCAGGTTTATTGTAGCAGGGAAACCTCTAATGCCTTCAGCAAAGTGGGCTTTGAGGGCCAGGGTTGGGTATCACAGGCTTAACTCTACTGGCTGACTAGCTACCCCAAAAACAGAGGCTACAACTCTTTAACACAGCCCACCCAGGCAGGGCCTTTGCTGCAGGCATTTACTGTTCCTTAACCCCTTTCCTGTTAAATGAAGGCTATGAGAGCATATTGTCAACTTTGTTCCATTTACCTGTGAAATATGCTCTTGTTAGCTGCACAGGCCCAAAGCATGATAAGTCCACCGCCATGCTTTACAGATGGATAGGTGTGTCACACACAAAAAAACCCAACATTTCTTAATTCCATCAGCCTTCATCCTTGTTAAGATGTTCATTTGCAAACTTTTAGTGCTGAATTTTTATGCCCATATACAGGAAAGGTTTTCTTTAGATGACTTGCAATAATTGTGTTTGAGAAAAATAAAGATCACAGTTGTACTGATAAATATCATGGTTTCATAATTATAACTGTTCTTAATACTATTGCAAGCATAATGTGAATCATATTCTGTGCTGTGACCATCCTGTACTTTGAATATTACATTGTAACAGCGTCTGTGTGTGTCTACTTTGTCAGTAGATACATAACTCAAATTTTCTCATGGGGAAGCTGAACATGAAGATAACGCGGTTTTAACGCTTGTCTTCAGCAATTGCTCTTCAGTTTTCCTAGGTCACATTCGGTTCACATATTCTTGTCCTCTGTATTTGTGCTGAAAGAGAACTCCTTTGTCAAGACTACGTTGGCCTGTTGTTCCTATCTTAAAAGTTGACATATTTTTTATCCAACAAGCTGAGAAAAAAAACTTCTTGCTTTTTGGAGATCAGCTCCTCTTCTGCTCTCCTCACTACTCAAATGACCAGAAATCTTGATCAAAGCTAGCAAAACGTTTCTGAATGGCAGATTTATGTCAGTCCATTACTTTACTTTAATGGCATGTTCTCCCCTGCAGGTGGTTGCTCTGAACAAACGCAGTAAGGAGGCAGAGTCAGCATTCTTGGGAATCTACAAACAGCTTATCGAAGCCCCAGGTGAGTTTCCAGCTAAGTCCGAAGTTGTACTCTTTCATAAACAACACCATCACACTATTAATAAAACTCCTAGAATTATCTTTCTTCCTTTGAAGATCACTCCTCAAAGATCAGTTCCCTTTTAAAAGCACCACTATGAGTGGACCACACATCTTGGTGTACTAACAGCGACTCATATGAAATTATGAGGTGTCACACAAAGAAAAAAGTTATTTTCTTGCAATAGATATAAGGAATATGGTGCAATAGCACATGGATATAAGATACATAAACCCCTATAGCCTGTGACTCTTATCTATTTTTCAAAGTCTGCAATCTGAGAGTTGCTTCCAAAACTCTGCATGAGGCCACTTCAAAACCCAGCATTGGTCCTTGAGTGTAGCCCGGCTGTGGAGCGAACACATCCTTGAGGAGCTCTGGTGTTGATTGTGGAGGGCCAATTAAAATCCCAACTGAACTGAATCCCTTTGCATGGCACGCCGGCCTGATGAGGCCAGTGGGGGAAAAAGGAAAAAAGGGCAAAGATAGTAAGTTAGGGTGAAGTCAAGATATATTATGTGTTTATTTTAACGCCGGGGCTCATGTACTGTGTTGCTCTTTGTTGCAGGAGACGGCAGCAAAACGCAGCCCAATCTCCGCCTAGATCAGAGAAACACTTGTGGCAGGAGTAGAGAATGCTGTTTACAGATTCAATGAATACAAGATAAAAGTCTGCGTCAGAGAAATAGCGACGGCGGCAACTGACTTTTAAAGGTCTCCATTTTTCCTTGAAGTCCCCTGCTTGATATTGCACCACCACCCACGTACTAACACACACACACACACACACACACACACACACACACACACACACACACACACACACACACACACACACACACGCATACACATAGGCCCACAGTTACTCACTTTGAATGGAGTCATTTCCTTGATAAGAAATACCGTTCTATGAAGATGTATTCAGTTTGATTTTTTGTGTCCTATACCTTTTACTTCAAGGCCTTCATTCCAGCCCAGGAGCATTTCTGTGAGATATATTTTGTCACAAACCTCTTTCAAGGAGCAAATCGAGTCAACTTAGTATTATATTACGTTCAAGAGCAACAGTTTTAAATAAAAGCAAAGGCCATTGTCATCCAACATGGAAAAAAATAGAAGATATCTTTCCCTTTGTGTCTGGACACACGGTGTATGTATTTGCACATGTTCTATTTGTGGTCATTATATTGAGTGTGGAGGGTTAGAGGCTCAAGTATCAGTTTACATCAGGTGATGTTGCGCAGCTAGCTACCCACCTTCATATAACCTTACGGAAGGAGGACCCTGTCTCCCCTTATCACCACCACCCATTCTGTATGAATTGAATAGAATAGATCAGAAAGTTATCTGCCTCTAAACGCCATCCAATCAGCACTTATTACCTCAAGACGTGATCACATAATGTAATAAGTCAACGTAAAAAGGCGCTTTATGTGATTACTTGACAGCAGAAATATTTAGTTTGGTGTTTTCATGCATTCTGGGTAAACTGATCACAAGTGGAAAGCTCAAAGTATGTTTGTTCACACCTGAAGCTACAATCTATCCTCACATACATTTTGAGTGATCAGTTCTCATCCACTCTGTATGCAAATAAATATGTAGCTTATGTCAGACACACACGCACAAACTCGTCAGCTGCTTTATTACAGCTTTTCTCATGGCTCAGTAAAATTGTCATTATTCAGACATTAAAGGTGCCTCATGTAAGACAATCAAAAGTTGATGACAGGAAACTTAGCAAATGATTAAACTCGACGTTACCACTGACATCTAATCCAAAACAATTTATCTTTTTAATCTGTTAAAATGAGCCATTTAAATCTACTTGGATCCACATACATGGCAGCTGTCACATTTGAGGCACAATTTTTACTGTGGTGTCTCAGTGGGATGTACCAGTTTTGTTTGGTAGGTGCAAAAGTGCCGTTTGGTATCAGTATCGCCATAAATAGAAGCCCATAGATAAAGACAGTACACGTATGCAACGATTGTCACGGTTTGGTGGACGTGAGGACCTAAGTGCGAAGACAGGAGCCAGAAATGCTGAAATCTAAATTTTTATTCATCCCCCCCCTAAAAAAAAACAAAAAAAACAAAAAACTAAACTGAAGGCAAGAAAACACAGGCGACTAACAGAAGTACACACATGCAATGGACCAGCAGACAGAAGAAACAAGACGCAGGTGTAATGAATCAACTAATAAGACCAGGTAAATCTAACTAAGAGGAACAAACACTACTCAGGAAACAAGACAAGGGAACTAAACGGAAAAACTACAAAACAAAACATGAGTCTGGAACTTAGAAACATGTGAAACAACAAGACATGACAACGACACAGAAGTGACCAGCGATCCAGAGGCCGCTGGATCACCTCGCACATGAAAACACGTTTATGTGTGGAACAATTTTACTCGCTGGTGTCCAGCACACTTTCACAACTGTGCTTGATATTTGAAATGATTTCTAGGCCCATCTTAGCAGCTAGATGACAGTAATTCATACACACTGCACCTTTAACATGTTTCCGATTCACCTGAGTTTATATATGACAACAGTAGAGAAATATGAAATAATTTGTGAACCTACGGAGCTATAAAAAGACACATACACTGAAGATTTAACCCCTAAAATTATGACTGCTCATCATCAGACAATTGGTTATTTTCTCCAGAATGTTGATACAAGTGCTGTATCTACAGTACGAGTGGTTACACATCTAACACACTCTTGGAAAACTCTGATTCTTGTGATTTGAGCTTTTTTATTTATTTGTTTTTACAATAACAGTGAAAACACTGTACTTTCAATGTACTATCAGTGCCAACAATGATGGCAACAAAAATGACAGGCAACTTGCCAATAAAACCTCCTGGTTACCCACAGATCAATATGTTCCCAACAAAACTGTCCCAACAACAGTGAAACTTTTAAGCCACAAAAAAACATTTCTTCATCATATTTCTACAGATTGATATGCATTATATATGAGCAAGAATTAGAGGTCTTGGTGGCATGTAAACACTTTTGACACGGTGAATTGTCACCTCGCTTGAAACTGTAGCTTCTGTATTGTGTTCACAGGCTGCAACAGCCAATAAGATTCAGATTCGAACTAAAGTTCATGCATCTCTTCTGCTGTGCAGTAAATGCAACTTGTTCAGGTTGAAGGCCATTAAAAGGCAACTCCCAGGACAAACAAGACAGATCTGAAGCTTTGGTAGCTGCTTTGTTCACTGTCACAGCAGAAATGACAGAAGAGCAGGAGGTTGTCTCTGAATGATGCATACCATGAGTGACACTGCTTTGAAGTCAGTGTAATCTCCCAGAAACTTGGCTGCTTGTGTGAGGTCACCTCAGGTCAACAATTTGGCCTTTAGTGGAGTCTGATGATGTGTTGAGAAAAAACATTACACAGACTACCTCTAAGTGTGGACTGAGCTATCAGATGCGAATGCATTATCAGTCCCTCCGGGGTGTGTTCACACCTGAACTCTGACATTGCCTACATGTGATTGAATCACTCAGGACTTAATCAAAGTCACTAAATTAGAGTATTTATGCAAAGAAAGCCATATTAGTGTAAATGTTTGTGGGACTTAACTTTTAAACAAGTCATGAAAAGTTAGTGTGATTAGGCATGTAAACACACTCAGTTTAACGTCAGCGTTAAGCTGCCTTCAGGGCCGCCAAAGTTAGCGAAGTGTGTGTGTCAGTGTGTCGGGCTCTTGCAGTATCATACCATTTATACGATCTGTGAGTACGGCTTACAGTATTCTACGTCTGTTTGTCACTGTACATCTTGCTGCTAGTGTCCAAGGTCACACCCCCCCTCTTCCTGCCCACCTCTTGCTAGAATGGATGACTCCAGGTACACTGGAGGACAGTCATTTGGCTGTGGCCCCACTTTATTTCTCTCTGCCCCTCAAACACAACAGTGAGCTTCCCCTCCATTCCTCCGACAAACGCTGCAGCTCATGTATTTTTAATCCTTTGACAGATGCAATTATTCTTTACATGCCATGCTCGTTAATCTTAATGCAGTTATTGCTATTCATGGCAAGACGTTTTTCCCTCCTATTATTTAGTTTAAAAGTGCGTCTCCCTCGATGTGTGCGTGCACGCACGCAAAGGCCGCCGGTCCAATCAGAGCAGGCCAACAGCAGCGTTAATGAATGCACGAGGCGAACAAGGAGACCTGGAGGAGGGGCGCACGCAGCATCAAATCAATATGTGACCTGTTGTATCTGTGGATGTGTTTTAACATCTGGCTGCATCTACAAATAACGTAGCCATGACAATTCAGCCCTTTTAGCTACAAAGCAACAGCAAACTCAGAGCAGAAATAACTACTTGATGTGATTGATGTACTTTTTTTTTTGTTTCTTTTCATGAGGTCCTTAAGGCAAGATGTCAATCCACTAGAGTGTTTCATTAGTGTGCTATATTTTGATTTGACTGTGACATCTCCCCATGCTGCGCACTGTAACTCCTACCCAGTGCAGGGCTTGAAAGAGGCCTGTTAACAGTGTTTCCTTAACAATGTTTATATCACCTCTGCTCAGTTTTGATCAGTGCATACAAACACATCCTGATCACTGAACGCTCAAAAAACAGCTTCTGCACAAATTTTAATCTTCTTCCGAGAGAAGCACCTGACATCCCCTGTTTTTTTTTCTTTTTCTTCTTCTCCTCTTCACCCATCTCCTTCTGCTCATTTCCTTCAGAGGGCGCGTGCGTGCAAGCGGCGTTTGAATGCCTGCGTTTGTTACCACCTCTGTGAGAGCAGCGAGGCCCTGTCGCCAGGGGCGTAGCCCTGAGACTGACACTCCAGGTGTTTGCTCTTCCTCGCCTCCTCGCAGTATACACACTCATCCCTCAGGATCCACCCTACTCCCCCTCTCCTTTAGAACACGTCTCCTTTTATCTGAGCGGGAAGCTCGCTGAGACTTTGTGAAGATTCTGATCTGAATACGGCCCTTAAAGTGTGTTTGTGTGTGTGTGTGTGTATGCATGAGTGAGGCCTACGGCATGTCTGAGTAGAGTGTCTGTGCATGTGTGTTAATGGTAATATTATGACAACAGTGCTTGCTAGTGGTGACCACCAGTACTGCGGGTAGAGCACACACTCAAGCCTCCTTCTTATGAATTTTTCTCTCATAAATGCAGATATCGTCTTATGAAGAGACGAATACAGCTGCCCTCCATGTTCACAGGAGATGTTTCTCTCAGCTATGAAATTTCCTGAACAGAATGCAATGACCCAAGTCATTCAGATGCATAAAGAATAGCTTCCCTTCTTCAACAGCCCCACATACAAATGCGAGCACTGGCAGGGGAGGCCTGCGAGGCACAGCGAGCCGGCTTTATTCTAATTGTGCAGCTGAGTACCTACAGTCAGGATGAGAGTGGAGCAGAAGTGCTTTGTGCATTTGTAGCAGTCTGTTGAAAAATAAGGGCATATAAAAGCTGACGGAAAAGGAAAGCTCTCTGGGCGGGACGAGATTATGCACAAGTGATTAATAAGAGCAGTAATAAACAAAGGCCCAGGAGATGTTTGAGGTGCTTAATAATGCATTATGTTCATAAAAGAGCCGGGCCTCTCCAACTGATCCCTGTGGAGTAGGAGACCCCAGAGGGACCAGGAGAGAGTGCGCTCTTAAAAGAAAGCAGCTATGTGTGTGTGTGCATAGGAATGTCTGTATGTGTGTACCTGTAAGCAGGAATAAAAAAAAAAAACACAATAGACAGATGTCTTTAATGATTTTTATTAATTTTGATTTAACTTGCATGTTTAATAAATAGGAATGGAAAGCTGCTGGTTTGTATTTCTGCATTTTTTTTTCCAGGGAAGTTTGGTTTGGATGTCGCTGGCATTTCTTTTTTCACTGCAGCATCTTGTGTTAATTTTAAATGCTGCCTCGCTCGACTCTTTGTTCCTTGACTCCAGTCTTTGTTGTGAGCTTTAAAATGCCTCAGTATTGATGTCATTCCATCTTCGTCCTTCAGTCTGTCAAAGAGAAGACATGGAACAGCGATGAAAAAGCACAGGTTAAAAAGTTTTCCTTTCAGCTTTGTTTTGTTCGCACACAAAAGCCGTCGCTTCCCACAATCTTACTTTCTCATTCCACCTATCCCCTTTTTATTTCAGTATTTTCTCACTCCTTCTAGCGCATCAAGGTGAAGTGAGACTTCAGTTTGCCGTCTGAATATCAAATACTTGATGTTTTAAAATATGCCACAAACACAGAAAAAAACATGTTTCTGAATTTGTTGCAAACAGTTTGTGTTTCTTTTAATCAAAACTATTCTTTGACAGGCAGCATTTTTTCCCCCCCGACATGCCTCTTATATCACTTTACATTGTTTGTGAAGGTGAAACTAAAAGTGTTTTGTCAACCCACTTTTTGGTCCTTGACAACAATATTACGGCAGTGTTACTGTTTGTTGCAGCAGCAACATCAGAGCGTGTTTATGGACCTTGAAGTCCAGTCAGAGCAAAAAAAAAAAAAGAAAAAGAAAGACTGTTTTGAATGAAAAGAAAAAACCTTGGAGCACAGCCTTGTAAATTAATTTGTTCGTGTTGTATGATGGGAACACAGCTGGCCTCATTAACATGCGCACAACAAATAATTATAGCGTTTTTTTTCCCTCTCCAGCCAGCCAGTGCTTGGCTAATGGGCTTGCTGGGTTAATTATGTCAGAGCGTAATTACACAGGGCCCAGGGAGACATAATGGTGCACCCTACTGCGCCCACACCGCCTAATGATGGTGTATCGCTGACAGGGCCAAGACGGACCGCCCCGACACACCTGCTTGTCTTGGCGCAAAACACACCTCAACCAGCCCCCACCCTAGAAGACACACATCCCAAACCTGTGCACATTTCTCCCCAGTGCGCCCCCCCCCCGCAGTCTGCTTCAGCTCTTCCCTGGCTTTGGCTCCTGAGGGTTTAACCTCATACAGTAACTGCCTCCTGCTTTGTAGCTTGTCGACAGCAGCACAGTGACCACTAGGAGGTTGTGGCAGCATCATTACTGCTCAGCTGAAGTGATGAAACTCCTCATCAATGCAGATGTAGCAAACAAGCCATGCAAACTTATGCAGCACTTCAGACAGTTAAGGGCCTCTGTGTTAAAATAAAACAACCCAAAAAACTGTTTCTGTAGTTTTGGCTCACTGGGGTTCGTAATGCGCTAACTTTAAGCCTGATGGTTGAAAACCCTCCAATAACAGGAAAACTTCATCCACTTTCATTATATACACTGATCACTGCTGGTTACTTTTCGATGTGGGGATTTAAAAATCAAAACAACCATCAATAAAGAAATCAGATGTTTACTAATGAACTTTTTAAGATATCTATTTTACAGTCATTTAGCAGACTCTTTTATCCAAAGCGACTTACATATTAGAGTCCGCTAAATGACAGTAGAGTAGAACGATATCTGGTAGAAAACAGATAAGAATTTTTCTTAAGTTAAATAAAATTCACCTTTCTGCTTTTTTAAAAAACTAATTTCAAGTGAGCTCCTGGCTTAACTTGAACGTACACATCATATTTTTCTAATCTATCTGTACGAGAAAATTCTCGTTTTATGTTCATTTTCTACGTCATGTTCATAAGGTCAGATTGTTGTCGTCTCAACTTAAAATAAAAAACTTTTTCTGCTCCTGCCAGTTGTTAAAATGATGTTACTACAACTTCAAAACAATACACAACATATTACAGAACTATTATTTATTTAGCTAGATTAAGTCAAAATACAGTCATTTTGCTAAATAAATCTCTGACTGAAGAACCACCTTTAACAGCAGCAGGTTGAGGTAAATGTTGGAGCGGTTTCTTGTGCTGTGTGGAGTTGTGTGTATCAGCCCAGATCATCACCCTCCCCCACTATGCTTTACAGTCTTAATGCCGATACACTATTCGTTTTTTGTTTTTTTTTTGTTAGTTTTTTTTTTTTTTTTAACCAAACCCGTACTCTCCACTAAGGTTGAGGATTTTATAAAAGCTGCAGAGACATAAGAGGCTAATTCTTGATTTCAAAAGAAAAAAAAACACTCAAGATGATCAGCTAATAATGTGCATTAGATCAGCAGCACCTGTCTGCTATTTCCCCTCTTATTCCCTGTGCAAGCAGTATGAGTATACTTAGTTTTTCACAGAATCTTTCTGAATTTTGGCTCATTTTTTATTATCAGATAAATAAATAGCTGTCTGATATAATATTTAATGTGTTTGTTAAACTAAGCTTGCATTGATTTTTATTAGAAAACCTGATGTCAATGACCTGATGATTTCATTAATATTGTGTCCTGAAATGTAAAACCTTAGAGGGTGTACTTCTAAGGGTGTACTTTCTTTTTTTACATGAATGTATTTGGAAACATGGTCAAGATCCCTGCGGATGTGGACCTGTGTTCACCAGACAGAAAGATGTATTAAACGTTCTGTGATTTATTAGCTTGAGCGAGCTGCTGTTCCCAGTCACTTACCGTGACCTCAGAGCAGACATCCACTCATCCATAATTAAGATAAGGGATGAATTAAAAATTAAACCGTTTATTTGCACAGTGACTGTTGTGACTTGGTGAACATGATACTTTATTAGCGACATAATAGTTGGTGGTTGATAGGAATGTGAGCTTTAAGGTTAGTGCTGGAATTTTCTTTCAGGTTTTATTTGGTGGATTTAGTGTCGGATCTGCTTCAAGGAGAGGCTCCGCTGCTTCTTATGAGCTACATCAATTAGTTGCTCTATTTTCTAAAGTTATAAGCAGATTTCCTGGACTCCTCCAGTAACTGTAGATCCTGCCTCCTTGGAGAATATCCCTACTGCTCCACTTTGATGGGGGTTAATTTTGTATACAGACTTAGGTTATATCCCTTCACTTTAAATTTGACTTTACTTTACTCCCCTGCCACTGATTGATAATCCTGGCTTGTCCATGTGTGAGAGATCCCTTACTATAATCTCTGTCCTTTGATCATTGAAAGTTGAAAGGATATATGGGAAAGAGGCTGATAAAGTGATTTCTGTGACAGAGGGTCGATGGAATAGCAGTG
Organism: Telmatherina bonti; assembly: GCF_933228915.1. NCBI lineage: Eukaryota > Metazoa > Chordata > Actinopteri > Atheriniformes > Telmatherinidae > Telmatherina > Telmatherina bonti. The sequence goes on along the minus strand of NC_136611.1, from coordinate 27,495,269 downwards.
CTTTAAGTCATCCTGTTTGTCTTAGAAGAGCTGTGCTCTTAATAGTGATGTCCCTCGTGACTGATGCAATAGCTCGACAGTTGGTGTAACAATGAATGCAGACAACGCTTGACTGTAAACGGTCCTGGGAAAAATAGTTCAATCAATTAAATGGCCCAAAATGTTTGTCTGATGAAAATGCAGATATGGCAAGCTGCAACGCATCCCCAGGATTTCAACAAATTGCACGCTGCAGAAGTTTTGGCTCCCTGATGAGCATTTGTTGTCATGGCCTGCCAGCCCAGAGTTTGCGTTCTCTCAGTGGCATCTGGCAAAGTTTAAACGTCTGTGGCTTCAACTTCTTATGAAAAGTCACTTCAGTCAGTGCCCATACTGAAGAAGGGATCCAACTGGGTTCCACACAGAAGTCTAAGATGAGCGGATGAAAGCTGTAGGAGAAAAGTTTGTGCAGCAAAGCAGCGATTTTCCTCTCCTTTTAGACTTTTGAAGGGCTGCTCTGTGTGTGTGTGTGTGTGTGTGTGTGTGTGAGAGAGAGGGAGAGAACTCATGTGAATGTGTGTGTGCGCGCGTGGCTCCACACCTCGCCTCCCTCCTTGTCAAGGAGCTCCCCTGAGCTTCCTTCTCTGTGCTTTGGCACTAGAAGTCACCTCCTTTGGTGTTCGGCAGGCAGGTACACAACAGGAGCAGCTCTCTCTCTCTCTGAGCTGTTGAACTTTTCGGGAGGGGAAGAAAGGGAAGGGGAAGATTAAAAACAGCCCTGTGATGTGGAGTGCCGAGCTGCCTCCTGAGAATTCCTGGCATAATAATTTAAATGATCAAATGATACAGGGGAGACTTGTTAGCTGAGAAACAGCCTCCTAGTTGGCCCCATGGGCCCGGTGCTGCCGCGCATGCATTGCAAAACAGCTCCTCTGTTGTGCTAAAGAATCCCGCTTTTTTTTTTTTTTTTTTTTAACCCCCTTTTCAGGAGCCGACTTTTTCTCCACTTTGCTTAGGTGTATATTTGGTACTCCCTGTCACATATTTGTTGTAAGCTTTTTGTGTTCTTTGCAATTAATCAGCATGGAAGAAGACTCATTAGATTATATTTTTGTACACATGAAGGTTTAAAGAGCGCTCGTGCCATTAGGTCCAGCCTGTGAAATTTTCAAAGGCAACTGAGTGAGGAAAGTCTAAGAGTCACTCTTTGGAAACAGGTCTCAGTGGAATAGTCTGCCTGCGTTGAAACTGTGATGCAGAAAACTCAGTAGTGTGCTTTACAGTCAGCGCACACAGTAAAACAGCTATTTTGCTACTTCTTTCCTTTTTTTTTGTAGAAGCAGGAGTGTATGCATATCATATAGCGTTGGTAGTTCTTCTGCACAGATTTATTTGTCTGTTTTTACAGATCCAGCTCCTGTGCTGGAGGCCTCACATTCCCTGGAGGAAAGGCTGCAGCAGCTTCAGAGTTCAGCTCCTGACAGCGAGGCCCTGGTACGAGAGATCAGCGGGCACTGGAAGAAACACCTGGAGTGCCTTAAAAAGACAGGTCAGGCCAAAAGTCTCCACATCAGGGGAGCGTTCAAGCTGCTGCTTTACTGCATGTCTGCAAATGATGAAGCAGGTCTTAAATTATACTTGAGGAAGCATGAATGACGGTGAACCCATGCAAACTTTACTTACTCAGAGCCTACAGAGGACTGTCCAGCAGAAGCAGGTGCAGTGGTGAAAGAGGAAGCCTCAGAGTCCAGCTCTCCAGACCCCCTGATGACTCCTAACAGCACTCCTACTCCGGGAGCCCCCGGCTCACCGCAACAGAACCACCAGGACCGGGCCGAGAAGCGAGGGTGAGAACCACCGGATTTCTGTTTGTGATCCTGCTGAGTGGCGCTGCTTCATTTAATTTCGAGCCTTTTCTGACTATTTTAGTCAATAGTGAGAATTCCAGTCATGGGAAGTGGTTAAGAAAATTAACCTTCATTATTCACTTACTGCCTCTAATGTGGCTCCAAAGAGCTTCTAAGCATCACAGAAAGGATTTTTTTGTTGTTTCTATTTTTGCTAACTCCACCAAGCATCCTCTCACTTGGTGGGAGGTGGTTGACGTTAACGTACTTTTCCAGTCTAAAGGCTTTTTATTGTAGCTTTAAATTTATGCCCGTGATGCAGGAAAAGAACTGACAGAGTTTGTTCTCGTAGGGAGGAGGAGGAGGAGAGCGCTGATGTTAGTTTGCCTGACAGACTATCAGAGGCCGAGGAGAAGATCAAAGTTCTGCATTCATGTAAGTGCTTTAAACACTGGCATGTACTGTAGCTGTTAAATTTAATTTCAGCCTATTAAACAGCCACTTCTTTTATAATTGCAGTATGGTGCCCCCTGCTGAAACACTCCAGCCCCACTGGTACTTTGTGTACATACATGAAAACTTAAATTAGCACTTTTTAGATTTGACTGTCTAAAAATATCAGATTGCAGTAAATAGCTTTGGCGTGTTTCCTTGAAGTGGTTCTGCTTAAACCACAAGAAAGATATTACTATATGCTGAAAATGGAGAATCTGTGATGCAACTTTAAACTCAAAGTTCATTAGTTTTTTTAAGTTAATGTCTGACATCTTGTGGTTTGCTTATGTCCAGCTTTGAGTGCTGCACAGACTGAGCTGCTGGACCTGCGGTGTAAATACAACCAGGAGATGGCCAACAAGTAAGACTCCTTATCGTCTTCACCTTGTTGTTTAGTTTTTACCTCGATTTGTTGACAAATCTTCATATAATCTTCACCACCTCCTCCTGCTGCCATAATGGTTACAGAGTAGCTGCTCTTATTTAGCCTGCATAAACTCATGTCCACTGCAGAGCTGAGGAATGCCATTGCAAAAAACAAAGAGTGAGAGTGACTCAGCCACTAATGCAGGTCGATGAGAGAGGTCTGTGTTTGCCTTCACTGGGAGCTGGGCCTTGACAGCCCTCAAGAAGAATTGCTCCATTTAAAGATTGCTTCAGAAAACACTCTACCTTGTCCTGGTCTTTGAGCGCAATGTATCCACCGCACGCCTGAAATGAATCTGAGCTTGTATGAAGGATGTCGATAGACATTCAAAGTAAACACTTCTTTGTTTGGGTTGTGCTCCAGAGCACAGTCAGCCGCTGCTAATGGATTTTCTCCCAGGCTTAATCCATGGTGCAATTGAACTGATGTTTCTAGAGCCACTGCCATTCATTTTGCTGGATTGGACACATTTTCGGTTTGGCCCCAACACTTTACGCAGAGCTGCAGCGTAAAAAAAAAAAAAAAAAAAAAGTCCATTTTTGTAATGTGGTTTGTCAACCTGCTGTCCTGAACCCAGCAGGAACACCGACCCCTGAGTTTTCCTGATCCTAAGCAGCTGAGCACAGAAGGTGGCAACTTTTACTCTCGCTGTGTTTTATAAGAAAGATAAATTGTCTACTGACTTGAATATCTGAGCAAGTAATCAATACAAAACATTTCCAGTACAGCACAAGTTCATTAAACATGAAGCTGACACCTGTTAGTGTTTGCTGTCTACCTCAGCCTAATGACAAGACCAGGACATAGCCAAGACCCCCTGAAACCAAGGCGGCACCACACAGCACTAATGATCATTAACTTCAAGAATATGCCTGGTGTCAGATCTGAGGAAGATTATTTTGCTCTCTTGAGATCTTCCAACACAGCCACTCTCTTAGATGAATGATATTTAAGGGAATCACACAGCTTGATGTCACAGAGCAGAGTGGACAGGCGCAAACATGAAAGTTTGACTTTGTGTAGTTAGTTTGAATGTGGATTTTAAAAAGTCTAATACGTTCTTTGAGCATTTCTTTCTCTCTAGGCAAAAAAAGAACTGCTGTGTCCCTATGTGCATATTTAAATCAATCACTGCATCCTTGTTAATTCAGCCTTATCTACCTTTTGAAAATCAAGTCCCCTGTGAGCAAAATGAAACTGTTGGACTTCAAACAAACCTTATGAATAATCCTACCGAGCTTCTGTTTAAATTAGTCCACTCTGATTGTAAGACGCATGGAGGCAAGTTGGCGTTCAGTCTCTGGAGTTATGAGGTGACGGATCATTTGTGCACCCGCTTGCAGCTTGGCTTCCTCTCTGTGAAGGGTTTTATGAAAGCACTGAGGACCCACAGGTTGTGTCATCAGAATTTTGTCAGCTAGATTGTGATATTTTCTTCAACCATTTGAAGCAGAATATTGCTGAGATTTAAAGACAATTTAACGGAGGATACAAGTAATTTCTTCAAATAAAAAAATAAGTAATTTTTATGATTTTTAAAGTGGTCTGACATTTTTCTTGAGATTATCCCTTCAGAAAAACCTCTATGCAGTTTCCAGTGAACTTCTAGCAAAGGTGCAACATTAAACTGTAATGAATGAAGGTTGTGATGTTGAGCTTTTCTTAACCTCTTCATCAAAAGGTCCAGTTTTACTGCCTGCAATCCAAAATTACATAACCTAAGTAAATTATTAACATCTTTACAACTACAAGGGTTGTGCTGAGATATGTGAGATTACTACAGAAATGTCAGAGTTAAGATCTGTGTTATTGTGTCAGAATAAATTCACCAGATGCACAGCAGAGGATTTATATGGTTATCTTATCCTAAAAGGAAACCAGTTCACTTCCAGTGAAAACCAGAGGAGAGCAGCCAGTTTGTCTGCGAGTCAGTACTGACATGTCTGATGAGGAGCTGTGTGAAAATAGAAGCTAAAAACAGGAATCTCAGCAGTTTTACAGATGTTTTAGTAGAGGTGTTACGCAGGGAAATATCTCAGGAAGCCACCAACTTGTTTTGGTTATTGACACCTTTGTCAGTGGTCAGAGTTAAGAGAATGCACAGTAGTGTGCCTGTACTTGGCTGAACCGAGGCTTTTCTGTGTGGAGTTTGCATGCTCTGTTTATGTGTGAGTTCTCTACTGGTCCTCTCACTGTCCGAAGACATGCATGTTAGGTTAATTCAAGTCCAGGCCTTGAGATCTGCAACTTTTAGAGGCGCCCCTTCACCAACACACCTGAATCAAATGAATGGCTCACTACCAGGTCTTTGCTGAGCTGAATGACATGCAGAGGAGGGAATTCAGTCTTTGGATTCAGGTGTGTTGGAGAAGGTTTTCATATAAAAGTTGTAGGATGTTAGATCTTAAAGACTGAACTTAGGCACCCCTGGGTTAATTGGTCACTCCAAATTCTCCCTAGGCGTGAGTGTGAATGGTTGTCACTCTGTGTTGACCCTGTAGTGAACTGGCGACATGTCCAGGCTGTGGCTGCCTCTTGCAGGATTTAAATAAAAGCAGTCACAGGAGCTCACATTAACATAGTCTTTTTTTAAAGATGGATTTATTTATTTAACCTGATTAAAAAAAAACAAAAAAAACAATGAGATTATGATCTTATTTTCAAGAGTGGCCTGGCCAGTAGGCTAGCAGCTCATGTCACAATGAATAATATATAAATAAATAATACAATAAGAAGTAAAACTGATCATAAATAAAACTTGCTAAATGAAAATGTAAGACATGCTTCAGGATTTTGTAACTTTTTGTTTGCAACTCTTTGGCTGCTAACTCCCAGTTTCTGTTTTCACATGTGAGTGTGGTTTGCTTGAAGTGGAGAAGTGAGCAGAAGCTCTAAATTGAGCAGTGCTGTTCTCATGTTTTCTTACATTCCCATACAATGGCTTAAGGTCTGAATTCTGTGTTATTTTGGATGGAAGTGTTTGTTAGACTCTTTTAGCTGAGTTTCTCCCCATCATTTTGTATGCTACATGTTAGGTTTGGTGCTTCCTAGCATGTACTGCACGGACACCATTCTGTACAGTAGGCTCTTCATACAACATGTACTGTGAGTGTCAGCAGAGCCTGCACATATCAAGCATAATCTGATCATTAAGTGCACTCTGTTTCCCTTTTTTATTTAGATAAAAATGTAATAGAAATGAGAATATCCCCTCATTAATGCTGTCATCATCTGCTTGGTGCGTGTGCGTGTGTTGCAGGGCAGCAGAAGTTGACGCCATCATGGCGAATCTTGAGAAAGCCAACCAGGTAAGTTCAGTCTAGCTCTGCATTTCTCTGATTGAGAAGCTCCTTCGTTAAGGTAATCACTCCTGTAATCAAGCTTTGCCTTTAATTAGACACCTTCCATCCCCTGCCCCCCCCCCCCCCTCCCCCACTCGTCCTTCCTGTTCTGCCTCCCACCCTCCCCTGAGCGTGTGATTAGTGAGTGTAAACTGGAGCCCCTGTTGGTGGGCGCTCTACGGCAGCATGGCTCCACTCAGCAGAGAACAGGAGACAACCGAGCACGATTGATGCCGGAGTGTTGAACTCTGGGGTTCTTCGTTATCTCATTGCTTTGATTGCTTCCTATCCCAGTGATACTTCTTTTCTTCTGCTTCTTTCCTCTCCCCTCTGCCTTTCTCTCACCACGCTGCTCTTTGCCAGCAGCTTCCAGATAAATGTTCTCAAAATGAATCATTAATTAGCAGGCCGGGTGTGACAGAGCAGGTAAACAGTTTGGGGAATAAAGTGGGCTGACTAAACAGTCCCCTCAGCAGAATAAAGCAGTGGCTGCACTCGTCTGCTCGGGGGCCCCTGCTCAGGTTTTCTCTCTGTGTTAAATTTCTGAACAAGGGCGCCTCCTTGATTTATGTATGCGCGCTCACCTTGATCATCTCATTAGCCAATTGACGTGGTTGGTGTATGAAAACTGTAACAACTGCGATACCGTTGCTTTGTGCAGAGAGCAGAAGTGGCTCAGAGGGAAGTGGAGAGGCTAAAGGAGCAGTTGGCCAGTGGCCCCAGTGCCACCATAGGGAGCTGTCCTGCAGCAGAAGGCACAAGCAGGGTAAGAAAAAAGACACGTTAGGTGTGAAACACTTTGATTTTAATGACCATCTCCAGGAAATAGTGCTGTGTGATAGAGAACAGGGACATGGATTTTACTAACCCTATTAACTGTTGGAAGATCATCCATGACTCTGAGATTACATGTAAACACACGACTAATAGCACAACACTTCCTTTCATTATTACATAATATAGATTTCAATTTAAATTAATTATCCCCAGGATAATTGTGTTTCAATGTTTTTTAATGGCGCAGAGTGAATATTTAGCTGCTTAAAGTCTCATGTGATCAAAGTCATGATAACTCTTGTAACCTTGTGAAATTAAACTGCAGGTGCCTGTTTCCTCATCAAGCACCAGACATGCACTTTGTTCTTTAGTTATCTCTCAAAGACCTGAAAGGTCTAATTTAGCTCTTTGCAATTTTTGTTTTTCTCCTTATCAAAACAAGGCCAAACCTCAAAGCTTTGAGGAAAACATTTACATCCACCGATCCTCAGCTGAAGCTTTGAAGTCCCCCCCTCCCACTCTGAAAATGTGATTTAGATGCATTTTCTGTGTATGATTGATCAGAAGTAAGATTTCCTTTTAAAGCAAATATTTCTCTCCCATTCTACACTTTCTCTCCTTCAGGAGAAGAACGAGAAGGGCGATGTGCTGCCATCCCAGCTGGAGGCCACCTTGCTGGCTAAAGATAGAGAAATCCTCCGCCTTCTTGAAAATATTCAGCGGCTGCAGTTCACGCTGCAGGAAGTTCAAGAAACCTCAGCCAATCGGATCCTAGAGCTGGAACGCCAGCTGGCCTATAAGACTGAGGCCATCGAGGTGAATTAAGTCAAGCAGAACATGATGAACACCTTCACGTCTTTGATAATTAATGCGTCACTTGTTAAGGTGGAGTAAGAGGTGTTTCTCTTGTTCTCATCTCAGAGATTAGAGGCTAAACTGCAATCCCAGATGGACTACGAGGAGATTAAAACTGAACTCAGGTGTGTTGATGTAATTTGAATATGTTAAAACATAATAACTTTAATGCATATCTAAAGATATGACCTCGGACTTTTGATTCTGTCTGCAGTATCCTGAAGGTTATGAAGTTGGCTTCAGCAAACGGCAACTCATCCCAGGTATAAACGCTCCCGTTTCCAGCCAACCAGGCTTCCTTTCTCAAAACTAAGACCTTTGTTTTGTTCTTAACGTTCTGTTGGTGTCAGAGAAGAAAACCTACTGCAGTGCCATTGAATGCTTCACTGATCCATCACCTATTATAAAGATATCGACAGGTACTGCAATTGATTAATTGGAAATTAACAGCTTGTGTGTGTGTGTGTGTGTGTGTGTGTGTGTGTGTGCTTGTGTATGTGTGTTTTATAGGATTCTACCAAAGCTGCAGAGGCTCTTTTGCTGGATAAAGAGGCTTTTCTTCCATCTCACAAGTACTTAATGGATAAGACTCGAATATTACGCAGCAATGGTAAAAATTGTGTCTCAATTTATCATTTTTTGAAAAATTGACAAAAGTGTGTGTTTTTAAAAGGAGTTTTGTCACTTTCTGAAAACTCCCCATACCTCACGGATTGATTTGCAGTTAGTGGTCAGGCTCAAAGATTAAATTCTTCACTTGACTTGAGTTTTTTTTTCTTTAGATGATGATCATTCAGAGGATGCAGGCAGAGAGACAGGCAGGCCGCCCGGCTCCCTCTCATCTTCCTCTCAGGCTGACAGTCATGCCTCCCCCAGCCCAGGTCCCCCCAACCTGGACAGTTCCTCCTCCAGCCACGATCTCCCCCGTTCTTTCTCTGTGTCGCCGTGTTCTGGGGACCGACTGTCAGGTGACCACATCCTTCACAAGCAGCTCCTGTCCCCACATTTTAAAAAGGATGGCCTCATGGCTTTCCCCACCGCCCTCTATGCAGCCAAAGTTGCACTCATGTCAGCCTCTCAAGGGTCTGCGGGAGCGGGCAGCGGAGACACCGGCCTGCCCAGCGACCAATCAGAAAGTGGCAGCTCGACTGCAGGAGACGATGACCAACTGGACACCGCTGAGATCGCGTTTCAAGTGAAGGAACAGCTTTTGAAGCATAACATTGGCCAGCGAGTGTTCGGCCACTATGTTCTGGGCCTCTCACAGGGCTCAGTCAGTGAAATCCTGGCGAGACCCAAACCCTGGAGGAAGCTGACGGTGAAAGGCAAGGAACCTTTTATTAAGATGAAGCAGTTCCTCTCTGATGAACAGAACATCCTGGCCCTCAGGACCATCCAGGTCCGACAGAGAGGTGAGTGAAAAATGCAGCAGAACCCAAAATAAATGAAAATCAGAGTTCAGGGGACATAAACCACACTGACTCCATCACATACTGTCACACGGTGCAGAGCTATAGGGACTGTAGATATTTAGAGGACATACTTCAACATGTGTGAGCCGCTGAAGCCACGAGGAAAAGAAGGTTTAAGCAAAAGCTTTTGTGTCTGTGAACCTTCAAATATTTAGATCATGCTGTGTTGTCTTGGTGGCTTAGCTCCTGACCTTTTTTGTAGGTTTAAATCTTGTAATCTACTTGGACCACATCCTTGACTCCTCCACGGCTTCCTCTGCCATGTTTATAGTGTTACTTTTAAACTTTGTTTTCTCCCTAGATTCGCAGCTTTTTGAAAGTTGAGCTTCCCGTATACTGCAACCTCAGACAGCATGTGCTCAAAGGCAGCCATTGATCTAACAGTCAAAAGCAAAGCCTTGGAACTGCTCTCTGATCAACCATCCCACTCACCCCCCTTCCTCTCCCCTCCCTTTCTCTATCTCTATCTCTTTCTGTTACCCTCTGTGGCAGGGAGCATCACTCCACGCATCCGAACTCCAGAAACTGGGTCAGACGATGCCATTAGGAATATCCTGGAGCAGGCCAAGAAGGAGATCCAGTCCCAGAGGGGAGGTGAGGATGAAACTTTGTGTCATAAGTCATAGTTAAAAGCCATATTGATTGTTTTTCTTTTCTTTTGTTATTGACAGTTTTTAGTATCTACTTTGATCACTGATTTAATGCATTTGAAGGATGCGTTTGAAGGATGCGTTTGAAGGATGACTTGAGGGTGCGTCAACGTCTGTGTATGTGTGTTTTTTGTTTTTTTTTGTTTAGGTGATGGCAAGTCATCTCTGAACAGCTCATCTGGTAGAAGCAGTAATGGAGCAGGCAGCAGTTCTGATGAAACCATAAAGAGCATCCTTGAACAGGCCAGGAGGGAGATGGAGGTGCAGCAGCAGGCCCTCATGGAGATGGAGGCTTGTGGGAGAGCCTCCACTGGCAGCTCAGGAGTTCAAGTAGAACGTCTTGGCCCTCCCGAGCGTTCTCGGACACTGCCGTTACCCATCTCAATCAAACAGGAGGAAGGGGGCTGTGTTACCGTGTGCATGGCCAACTCAATCAGCAGCCCTCAGACCCCCCTCAGCGTCCTCTCCCCAGCCGCTTTTGTTCAGAACATCATCCGCAAAGTCAAGTCAGAGATTGGTGAAGCAGGCACCTACTTTGACCAGCACTGGTCTCAGGAGCGTGGATCTATGGTGCTCGGTGTTGGAGGTACCTCTCAGCCCTTCAGTTCAGTCTCTCCTTCCTTGTCTTCCTCTTCCTCTGGGCCCTCCGCCTTGCCTCGGCCCTGGCCAAGGCTAGAGAACGGTGACGGCCTTCCCAACAGCGAGGAGGCCTCTGCTGCGGAGGACGAACTGGGTCTGGGTCGGCCAATGGAGGTGAAAGTGGAGTCAGACACTTCTGTGAGCGGGGAGTCGCCGGGACCAGGACCAGGACGCCTTTCCTACTACCCAGCTTACATTCCCCGTGCACTGAAGCCCACCGTGCCTCCGCTGACACCGGAGCAGTATGAGATGTACATGTACAGGGAGGTGGACACCATAGAACTGACAAGGCAGGTGAAGGAGAAGCTGGCAAAGAACGGCATCTGCCAGCGGATCTTTGGTGAAAAGGTCAGCAGTTGCTCTTTGACATTTCCGAATACAAATATATATATATATATATATATATATATATATATATATATATATATATATATATATATATATATGTATCTATTAAAGAGATCATTTAGAGAAAAAAAAGAAGAAAAGATCAGTTTCACTTTTAAGAACAGCCCAAAAGTCGGCCTGGTTTCTAAGTTTAAGGTCTCTTGTTTTCTTAGTCATTAAAATAGTTCAAAGTTGAGACTAAAGAATCTCAGGCAGACTGGCCAGGTGTTTTACCAGATCATAGTATTCTCCTGTGTTGTCGATTCAAATCTGTCCAGGTTGGTGGAAACCGCCAACACATCTCTGCTAAAGTTGGCTTTTTATTTATTTATTTGGTTGTCATTGGCTCAGATGAAGTATTAACCTGAACTTTTTAACTGAACCTAGTAAATATATGTAGTTATTAAAAGAAAAATAGTTGAGTTACAAAGGGGTCACTTAATATAGATTAGAATTAAAAACATCAGTTATGGATGTATTTGTATCCGAACCTAAACAAAAAAAAAAATGTTGTAAATTCTTTTCAAAGACCAGATTTTACATTTGATTTAAAAAGTAAATCTATACAGATAAGATATAGAAATGACCAATTTTCTTTTTCCATTAAATGGTTCATATATATTACATCCTATTTTAGAGGCTTTTCAGTCCTATCAAATCCCTGTTATGTGTTCATTTCTATCTGTGGTGTATCAAGTCAATCACTGAGCAGATTTGACACAACTTTAACAGTTTCTTAAGAAGTCTTTGTTTTCCAAAATACTTTGTAAGTTGTACTTTTTGAATACTTTTACTCTAAAATAATACATTATTAGCAGGACCACTTGTGGTGTGTTGTCTCCCTCTAGTGGTTGTATCTTGAAAGTGCATATATGTTGTTTTTTTTTCTCTGAAGATGAACAATTATCTTTCTGCAATTATCATAATTTGGTTTATTCGATGTGACTTTTAAATTTGTACATTTGGTGTCGGTCTTGCTAAAATTGTGTGTCAGTTATGGTGTGTATTGGTTTTACATCATAGGTGCTGGGACTATCTCAGGGCAGTGTCAGTGACATGCTGTCTCGACCGAAACCCTGGAGCAAGCTGACCCAAAAAGGCAGAGAGCCCTTTATCCGCATGCAGCTGTGGCTACTGGACCAGCTGGGACAAAGCCACAACCAGACTTCAAACCAGAGCCACACTCAGGGTGAGGCTGTGTTTAGATACAACACTAACACGTCTACATTGTTTCGCCAAAACTTCTATTTTTAGAGATTTTAACATCTGGTGAATGCTTGCAAGAAAGGATATTCTGGTTATGAACTTCTCAAAAATCTGTCATTCCAGATAAAAGCCCAGTGACAACCCAGTCCTCACCCTCCCCACCTCCCAGCCCGACAGAGGGCCATCCCAGCCCGCTGGCTGAGCCTGTCAGTCTCTCCTTTGAGAGCAGCAAAGAGAACCAGCAGCCTGAAAGCCTTGGCATGGCGTTACCCACCCATCCAGAGGGAGGGAAGTCCACTCCCAGTCTCATGGCTCTACATCAGCCCACAAACCCGGTGGGCATCCAGGAATTGGTGGCAATGTCTCCTGAGCTAGACACTTACGCCATCACTAAGAAGGTCAAGGAGGTGCTAACAGACAACAACCTAGGTCGGTTTGAGTTCACACTATGGAGTTAAGCCTATTCTCCCAGTAAATGCAGTTACTAACTTTTTTTTTGCCACAGGCCAGCGTCTTTTTGGGGAGACTATACTGGGTCTGACTCAAGGTTCGGTGTCTGACCTGCTCTCCAGGCCCAAACCATGGCACAAACTGAGCCTAAAAGGCAGGGAGCCATTTGTTCGCATGCAGCTTTGGCTCAATGATCCTCACAATGTTGACAAACTGAGGGCCATGAAGAAGATGGAAAAGAAAGGTGGGCACCCAGAGTGTATGCTGTCACATCTCTCAGTACACATATCAGATTCATTGGTGTCATTATAACCTTGAATATCCTTCCTGTCTGCTATGTAGCCTATTTGAAGAGGCGATACGGACTGCTCAGCACCGGCTCTGACAGTGACTCGCCCAGTACTCAGTCCGAATGTGTGAGTCCAGCTTTGACCTCGCTGGACTTGTGCCCTTTTAGCCAGGTGAAGAAGCCCCGGGTGGTACTGGGAGCTGAAGAGAAAGAAGCCCTGAGGAAAGCCTACCTGCTGGAGCCCTACCCCTCTCAGAACACCATTGAGATGCTGGCCTCACAGCTCAATCTCAAAACCAACACTGTCATCAACTGGTTCCACAACTACAGGCCAGTCACTGTTAATGACACAGCTTCTGATTTATCTGACACTGCAACCCATAATCATAAATATCTCTATCACTTAAGGACTCTCTTAAGCGACTGTCTAACAGCAGTGTTTGTGCGCAGGTCCAGAATGCGACGGGAGGTGTTAATGGAGGGTCTGCCCGACAACGACACAGATGCTGAGCACCATAGTTACTCCCCCTCGGCGACACGGAGCCCTCACTCTGATGGAGAGGAGAGGAGGCTGCAGCAGCCCTCAGGACACATCCACTCCAGCCTTCCACTTAGCGCCAACACCTCAATGCCTCATGTCAAACAGGAGGCAGCAGACAGGGAAGACGATGGGGAGGAAGGACGGGAAGGCTCTATGAAACAATCAAGAGTACAGTGTTTTCCCACAGCTGTAGCATTCTCACCAATGAAAAGCGAGCATGAGGACTCCATTGCTGGCTGTCGTGACCCGCACTTGGCAGGCCAAAGCCTGAGGCAGGAAGAGGGCATGAGCAGCCAGGTTCAGGGGCTCTACCCTGGCATAGTCTCCATAGATGGTCCCCAGAGAGCTAACCAGTCCAGGCAAGACGGGGACGAATCCAGAAAGTCTCCCGTTGATCCCGTCAGCTTCAAGGCTTCATCAGAGCCCTGTCGCAGCAGCCTGGAGGTTTCCCTCAACTCCCCTTCCGCTGCATCGTCGCCTGGTCTCATGATGTCAGTCTCCCCCGTTCCTTCCTCTTCTGCTCCCATATCCCCATCGCTGCCCAACCCCGCATCAGTGAGCACCAATCACAGCCTGGACGCTAACCCCCTACCCTCCTTCCAAAGCCCCAAACTCAACAGAAGCACTCAAAGACGCAACGAGAAAATGGCCAACCTTAACAACATCATTCACAGGCTAGAAAGAGCAGCCAATCGGGAAGAAACTCTGGAATGGGAGTTTTGAGCCTACTCTCCTGGTTTATTGTCCAGTTGGCCCTCGCGGCACATGGCAGGTTTAGATTAAAGCTTCCTGCAGACTTAAAAGGAGCCTGGCTCCTGCAAGCCTGCCATCTCAGACTGATAACTTACAGGAAATTGGAATGCAAAGCTCAACATAAAGCTGAATTCTCCACAAAAACTGAAGAGCTAGGGGGAAGAAAGAATTTTTAAAGGTGTATTTGTTTGTTTTCTGTTTTCTTTTTCTTTTGATAATCCATACAACTTTGAAATATATGTGACAGCACTAGCTGTTGTTTTACTTTTTGGACTCGACATGAAGACTTTTGCAGCTATGGTGTCATAAAATGTACACTGAAGTTCTGTAGATTGCCACTGGGTGAGATTAAAAAAGACCCCTGTCTTAAGCCATTAAAAGCACTATAACTATTTGAAAAGAGACATTGACCAAATTTGCTACTTTTTGAATAGCAGTTTTTCAAATTTTGTCTGTGAGACTGAACAGTTTAAGTCACGTAACATGAAATCCTATTACTGACTGAGGGATAGTCCTTTAAGACTCTAAATATTCAACATCTTGTATGTACTTAGTTTCTTGGTGATATGTTTTGAAATATTTGTATCACGTATAAAATGTGGTTGTACATGTTGTAGAACTGTCTGCAATAGCCTTCTCTAAACCCAATGTAGCATGGTACTCACCTGACCCTGTTATCCTCTGTAGTTAGTCACCTGTGATTATACTTGAGCAAAAACAAAAGGAAAAAAAATATTGAAGAAAAAAAAAAACTGAAAAAAGGTCATATTAAACCTAATACTGGAATACTTTTTTTTTTTTTTTTTTAAATAATCCTTGAGGTTTACAGTTTAGGGCCCTTGTGCTTTTGGTAGTAAGTGAAACATTCACTTCTCATGAGCACAGTTTACATGATTTCTTTCAGACTTACCTCTCTGATCCTCTAAGGCACTGGTTTTCAAACTGTAATGGGCCAAGATACAGGACACCTGGTTTACCTCAGATTATGTTGATCATCATCATGCTATGACCGTGCTTTTCATTCTTACACATAAACACGACCCTCGACTATTTTAAGGGAAATTACTCTGTCATGCCTCTGATGTGAGTTGATTCCTTCAAGATCAAACATGAAGCAAAGTGGAAAGTTTAAGGGTGAAACTCTGTCTTTTTGGAAGAATACATTCAAACAATGAGCTAATTGTGCTTGTGTATGTATGTACAACCATCTTCCTCACAAGTAAGAGCTGACCGAGTGCACATTTTCAGAGTGGGTCTTTCATCGCTGCAAGAATAAACAACATCTGAGCATCAAAATGTGCTTTAGCGAGGCCACTCACTCCTTTGCATTGATTTACTTGGGGAGTTAAAGCTCAGCGTACCTAAAAGCACGATACATATAGTGTGATCTCTCATCAACCTGAACACACTCAATCTACAGGTACTCTATAATTAAGAACATCCCCTCATATTAACTTTGGCCACTTTTGTATTGTGTCTATAGACGTTTCTTTGTCATGCTTGCAAGATGTTCTTTATGTATTTTGCCTCTATTTTATACTCAGAACAGTTAACTAGATATCAATACCTCGTGTATGAAGTACTTACAGCACTTAGATTTTGATAATTGTGAGGACTCAAGAAAATTTCAAATATTAACATTATCCTAACTTAGTGTCCACAAGTCTTTTGCCTTTACTGTATTGTTGAAGTTGGTAGTAAACACTTGCACATGTCTACATAGTTCAGAGGACTTGGATTGTAATATCTAGAGATATATTTAACACAGTTATTAAAAAAATATCTTACATTCTTGGGACAAAACATGCTGATTATATTGACATAGAGTGTACAGATTTAATAAACCAAACCCATTCAAGCCAGTTGCGGTCTGGTAAGCTTGCCCATGTTTTAGACCTTCTCTCAGGGTAGTCTTGCTTTTTAAAGCTTTATTGAAACAGTTGCTCTCATCAGTAATGGTGATTATGATAGGCATGTGGCATAGAGAATGACTCTGTTATACTGTATACTAATTCAGGATACAGGAATTCCAGCTTTCAAATAACAGGATGGTTTATTGGAAAGTTGTTACAGTTTTGTAATTCATTACACAGATGTGTCAAAGTACAGTGTGGATTATAATTACCGGTACTAGGAAGAAGCTGATGGGTTACTTTTTCTTGAGATCACAAGACTTGCTCTTTGAAACACTGTTTTTATTTTCTTTTTCTCTCTTTGAGCTACAAAAGATTTTCCTCTGGTTTTCTTACCACCATATTTTGTGCATAATATACTGTATAATTAGAAGTGACATTTCTTATGTGAAAACTTCATTGTCTTTCATGGTAACATGGACATATGTCTTAAAAAAAGAAAAAGAAATGTATTAACCTTGACCATTATCTTCTCATGTGAAGCTCATCTCATTGTTTTGCATGCAATCCATTCTGGTCACATGATGGGGAGAAAGACTTCTTTTTGGATTATTGTTCTTGCACACGGATGTTGAATCGGCACTTAAGGTCTTTTGCATCAGTACCGTCCATGCATGGTGCAGCTGACAAATATGGCTCTTGTAAAGTCTTCATGATTCCAGTCACACCGGTACCCTAGAAAGACCTAATAAACCTCACTTCCAGGTTAAGAATTCAATCAAAATTATTTTGTGCCATATCATATGCCTCATGCATTTTCCTTATGGAGAAATGCCTTTTGGTTAAGTGTGATCTGAGGGGAGTGTGGAGCTTTTTGTAAAGCAGTTCAGAAAAAAAGTAATTTTTTTTTTTTTATTTATTTTTTTTTTTATTACAAACGTTCTACAAATTAGATGGTTTTTATTTTAAAACTGACATTAGTCACTAAATAATGAAGTAGCTGGTCAGCAAAATTGAATGATTGCATTCAGAGTTGAAAAGATAAAATCAATATTTGCAACTCTGGTACTGGGGGTTTGTCACAAAGGAAATTTGTCAGCTGTGAGCCAATAAAGAAGTGTCCTGCAGGCTCAATAACTTTGTAATGCCTCACGTCAGGCTATAAAATGATAAAAATGGACTAAGGTATGCCAAGCGTCTTGGAAATGAACTTGCATATGTAAGCCATCAGTCAATACATAATTGTTTAAGATCCTGTTGTGTTGTGTTTTTATTTTTGTGTAATGAAATTCAGAAGCATAACAATGCAAAAGTATGAAAAAATTCTTAAAGTAGACACAAAAATCTCACTGCCCTTCATTGTAGCGTTACACTCTAAAACAGGGTGGTGTCTTTCTAATTATGAGTAAAATATATTACTGTCACAGGTTTTCTGTGTCAGATTATTTCAAAGACGCAAACACCACCTGATTCTGCATTAATTCACAATCTCTGCGCTATGTTGACATTACACTATCCAGTGTTTACATGGTCGTACCGCGTGGTGCGTTTGAGTCCCTCCCCCTCGCAGAGCAGCAGGCACCGCTATGACGCGATGACGTCATGCACACGTACGTTGTTGGCTGGAGGATTCGCGGCGATGGCGACGACGGCTCGGCGGTGGAAAGGGACGCAGTGAAACTGGCCTCGGTTTGGAAATGACTAATGTCTATTTGTTAAAAATTGGTTTGCTACTAAGTTATTGCATGGGCTTTGGATGAATCTCTGGCTCCTGACTTCTCATCTGTCCTTTGCTGGTGAGTGTGGTCAGTCCTCGGTGGGTTTTGACAGAGGCCTCCGCTTCGGGGTCCGCCCTCCATCTCATAACAACAAAAACAGTTTCAGGATCAGCGCTATGCTAGCAAGTCTGCTTGCTGTTTGGTTTATGTCACAGCTACTAAAGGCAAATACCGAGTGCTAAGAGACTGCAGCACAACAGCACAGTGCTTACTGTGGATACTTACAATCTGTATGAACACTTTGTAATGAGCCTCTTGATACTTTATTCTCCGACCATTGTTGATGGATGTTAGCTCGTTAAATGTTGACGCTTCTGCAAATGTAGCTTCACTGAAAAAAAGGAAGAGCAATAGTAGCTCCGTGCTTCCTTTGACAGAAATAAAATCTGACGACAGTGTTAGCTCAAATTATTTTAGCTACTTATAAATGTCTGGGATAAATTCATTTATAGTTTTTAGTTATATTGCGAAGCCCTTCTCCTGCTAGCCCAAACAGTTTTGGGTGCTCATTACTGACCGTGGCTCATTTTTAATACAGTCAAAGTTGCCTAAATTTATTTGGTTCTTGCTAATAAAAATAGTATAACATTACTGGCGTTCATTAAAGTGTAAATGTCAAGTGAAACAAAAAATGTTTAAAGAATATGCCATCCCTATACTCTGCTGCTATCTGGCCGTGAACGACAAGCTAACTTCTCAGTAAAAGTCAGATCCTGCAGAGTTATGACTTATTTTAGCATTTTAAATACACGAGCATGGTTGCGGCCCGGTAATGTTGTAGCCAGTGAAGCATGCCGGCCTGTCACG
The DNA here is from genome assembly GCF_933228915.1 of Telmatherina bonti. Lineage (NCBI taxonomy): Eukaryota > Metazoa > Chordata > Actinopteri > Atheriniformes > Telmatherinidae > Telmatherina > Telmatherina bonti. Next base: position 27,476,723 of record NC_136611.1, on the reverse strand, counting down.
GGACAGGAGTAACGTTAAGGCTCTAAAGGCTTAAGCTTTCTGTGTGTGACAGAGTGAACTCTGAGCCAGACGGAGACGCGGGTCACGGGCTGCTGCTGTAAACAGAGACGTGTGTTGTGCAGATATGCTTTATCAGGTAGCACCAGCAGTAAAAGCTGGACTCCTCATTCTGTGAAGTAATGAGCTCTTTTGGCCGTTTCTCAGCACGAAAAGACCAGGCCATGTTCTGGGCCTCATCACTTGCACGTTCAGTGGCATTTTTGTCCTGTTGGCTCCAGGCATGTCTCATGATCCTGGGAAGGTGTGCTGAGCTCCTGAACTGCCCATTCACTGACAACCCCCCTCCTCCCCCCTTTTTTTTTTCTTAAAAAAAAAAAAAAAAATCTGATTTCAGTCTTTGCAAGAGTAGCTGATCACTCCAGCTATTTTTGTTGGGCTGTATGTGGAGATGTTTTTAACAAATACCTTCATATTTTTGTAATATCACTCACTGAATTTAATCAGAATCTTCAAATTACGCGTGTATCTAACCAAAAGCATTTGGTTGGTATTTCATATAATTCTTGGTGAATATTGCAGGCATTTCAAAGGCAAGCTAGGCATGAAATCAATATCAGTCACCGACCAAGTGCTGGGAGATATTTGGCTCTGCTTGACCAGACCTTTGGGAAAGTAGCCAACCATTGTCGGGAAGTTAAACCACAAATCACAATTGCTTTTGCATTATAAAATGCTTGCATGCCATTCATTAGCTCACATCAACCTCAGAAAGTTGGTGTATGAACTTTAACTTAGTGTTTATATTCTTTTTATGGGGTGAACTTTAGATTATTTGGCCACATGACTGAACAATTTCTATGTGCTAGCTACACTGTAGACTTAGTGCTTAGAGATCAAGCTGGCTTTTTTTTCCCTCACTCTGCATCTGAGTTTAAGTGGCATCTCTGAGTTCACATGCAACCCACTGTGACCACCAGTACATCTATATTTACCGGGAAATCAAAAGGGCTGCTGTTGTCTGTATGTCTCTGTAAATAAATCTTCTCTTCACAAAATAGAAGGAGGCTTGAAAGCAGAAACATTTTGAAATTAGTCCTTTCAATTTCCACAGATTTCCATGTCTTACTTGTGAGAGTCTCCAAACGGGATCACTGGGACTGCAAATCATCCATTGTTGGCTGTCTGTGGTAAGTCTAAAAGACGTCCCACACAATTATTTAAGGCATATTTTTAATCTGTCCTCACTGAAAGACAAGAGTTTCAATTTTCTGAGGAGAAGCTGCTTTGGAGCTAAAACCTATCCTTATTGTTTCAGAAAAAAAACTTGCTAATAAAGGTTTTCGTGAACTTGCATTTGTAGACAACAAACAATTTTTACTGGCAGTGATTTTTAGTTCTTGTGAGCCTGGGCCATGACTCCCATGACAGAATTATGCTTGTTTGTAACTCTGAAAAATATTCAAAGGTCAGTCTTTTACTATCTATATCAAGCTTGTCCTTTCTGTCCAGATATTTCCTCCAGATTCTCTGAATAATTCCATGATATTTTGCAACATAGATCCTTGTTTTCAATCTTATCTTGACAAATGATAATAATAAAAATCAAATGTGTAATGTTTAGTAAAATCCATTGAGAAATGCAAAATGATATGCAAAAGAATGTTTTCATTGTTGCAGAAGTTAAGAGATGAAACATGCTTATATAAAGCTGTTTACATTTACAGATGAAACCCATCATGTTTTCTCAGTAGACCTGTAAAACAAAAATAAATCCACCTTTTATTTAATTTCTTAGCACCATTCTTGGAGGCTCGATGTTGACAAAAGGTGAATTCAGCTAGTTAAAGTCAGCTTCAGTGCTAGAAGGCACTAAATTTGCACACTGCTTCTTTACATTGTTCATAGACTCCTGGATTGTCATTGAAAATTCAGTTATGTAATCAGTTTTATATGAGCTTTTCATTGAATTTGTTAAAACGGAAATAAATCATCAATTATTAATGTGTTATTAACACAAAACAGTGTTTTTCACTCCAACAAGAAGAATCATCCGTAACATTTAGATGAGACTCATTTTTGCCTTCTGATGCATTTGCTGGGAGGAAAAAACCTGATGATTACACAGCTCAAATGATAACCATGTGTCTGAGCTTCTTTTTTTTTTTTTTTTTTTTTTTTTTTTTTTTTTAGAGTAGACAGAGAAGACATGAGTGGAATTGATGAGATTAGAGAGAGATGAGGAATGGCATGCAGCAGAGATCCCTGACCGAGGTTGAACTGGGAATATTGAAACTTGTGGTTGTGTTGAAACTGCTCACACACCACAGTGCTGAGATAAACATGTTTTCATAATGTACGTCAATTAAAGTAATCAATTAAAACAACATGATTTAAATGATAGATTAAATTAAAAAAAATTCTCTTGTAAAGTGACATTCCTTAGTTCTCCATATATTGCACACATGGGGATCCATCTGCCATTTTATAGGGAGAATTACTGCTAAGAATTAGTTTAGAAATGTTCCCATCGGGCTGAAATGTGTCCTGATTATGAAACTAGCGAACACTCAAATTAGCGTTTTGATCATTATTGTATTTTTTGCAGACATTGGTTGGTATTACACAAAAACAAGTAAAAAAAAAAAAAAAAAGGAAGCAGAGTGTATACTTGAACACAAAAAGCTGCCTTTATATAGTAGTTTATTTAAGTTATTTACCTGTTTTATCATTTTAGCTAAGTGTATTTCTGTGTTTGTCTTTGTACAGATTGATCCAGGCCGGAGTTTGTTTTTGGGCGACCCACACTCCTTCACAGGGGCCATGGTACGTATATTCTCCTCATGTTTGCTTTGGATGATAACTGTTACATCTCTTTGCTGGGGAACAGTGTGGAGAATTGGAACTCTTCATTGATTATAACTTAATCAGCAATGTTTACCAGGAAGCAGACTGTTACATCAGTTCTATTGGTATCAAAGGTCCTCCAAGGTTTCTGTCACAGCAGGGCAGCTTTCGCTTTCCATTGCAGAAATGTATTTCTGTCGTTATGATGTGACGTAGCCATGGGTCTGGATGTGTTTAATTTTTTACAGTTTGTTCTATGCGCTTGCCTTGCCAAAGTTGGACTCGGCACGGTATCTCCTCCAGCTATGGTGACTGTCTGTGAGTGTCAGCTGTGCTTATGCTGAGCCAGCATCCCACAGGATGTGCTACCACCGTCTGCACTGTCTGTTATCTCCAATCTCTTTCTGACAACTGTAATCTTTCTTTGTGCTCCGTTTAGACTAAACTCTTTTCCTAACCAAACACACGTGTCTCGTCAATCTCTCTCAGCAGCACAGGGCCAAATAAATTTTTCCACCCCTTTTGCCCTTGAGGAAAAAACCCTAGACTCTGCTTGTATATCCATGCCTTGAATTCCCCACTGGAATTCCTCCACTGCGTGTTCATCTTGCATAAAAGTACTACCTCAAACATTTGGCTATCACCGAAGCCAACACAATCATACACATTACAGCTGTTCGGCCCATCAAACATCTGACTTTTTAACTATCCTTTCTTTATAATATCATATGTAAACAAATGTACATGTTATTGTTGATGACTCTGTATGTTGCTTATACCAATGAGTTGTTGCACAAGTGCTAATCGTAGTAAATTATTCTGTATGCATATCACAGTGTGGGTGGGAAGGATGGGACATAAATGCATTAATGCTGGTTGATTTAGATTTACTGTCCGTTTAAACAGGGACTGTGAGATTTTGACAGAGATGGTGCTGTGGCCATAAAAATTGAGAAACAGCTAAAAGGAGAACTTGCAAAACTCTAAATAAGGTAGACTTTTAAGAGAAGGGGTATTTATAGGGAAGTAGTCAGTCTGGTGTCTGTGTTCAGATGTTTCAAAAACCATGTTAAAACTAAAAATGTGGTTGTTAAAGAGAGTTGTCGGCTCCTTTACAAATAATCTGGCCTTTTCTCTGCAGGAGGAGGAGGGGCAGCAGAGCCTGGAGTGCATCCAGGCTAATCAGATCTTTCCCAAGAAGTCCCCCGTCCTGGAAGAGGAAAATATGCAGGTAAGCTAGCCGCCACTTCCACAATTTACCTTACTACATTGTAGTGGTGCTGTAAAAAATGGATTGTCAGATATGAGTTGATACTCGAATTTTGTGTCAAGGTGGATGTAAAAAAGTTCTGCCATTGATACTTAAAGGTCAATTTGGCCTGTGCTGGTTGATGGAAAGACTCTGGCCCTGCAGTGGTCAACCCCTGCCATTACAACAGAGACATAGGGGACCTGATGGTAACAGTGTTGCAGATTTGTTGCTATATTGAACAAGTTTTCAGACCCCTGTAGCATCATTTTTTCATAAAAGCTACTCGTGGCTTTTTAAGATTTTGTTGGAAACTTCTGGATACTGAAGTGAGAACATGCATCATTTACTCTAATCAGTAAGCAGCAGGTTCTGATGCATCACCCTCACCTGTCAAAAGCCTTCACTAGAGGCTAAGTCCTCATGAAGATGCTGATAATTACATTCAGAACCTATATCATTAGGTGTCCAAAAACAAATGTTTTCACTAATGCCATGTTAAAAATGTGACATTATTCGAGCCACAGGAGCCGATTTTAGGGCAAGAAGGTGCCTTGTCACGAAGAACCAAATCCACCTGAAACCATTTTATCTGCCTTGTTTATGAAGATTCTGAAAGTTTTCAAGCCATGAATTAAGAGCATGATACATTTGATGTGCCAGACATTTAACCACTCTGTCCCTGCATTTGACATTTTGGTGCACACTACTCATCACTTGGGGCGGTAATGCACCAGATCGCTGCGTGCCCACGGCCAAGAAACAAGACAAAGTAGTAGATATATTGAAACGGAACAATACCTGCCTTTGTAGGTGGAGCGAGTCTACTTTTTTTTTTAATCAAAATCAGAATTTCTTTTGCGCATTCACAATTCCCCAAACAAAGTGGACTTTCCGAGCAGACAGACCCGGATTCGAATCAAAAAGGCTGTCGTGAATGTGCCTTGGTGACCTCATCTCTAAAGCTGGATTTATTCTGGTGCGCCGTCTGTAAGGTTGGTTATCACCACCCTATGCTCCGTGTAGATCTGCAGAAGCTTGGCATGCAGCTCTTCTAGACCCAATATACACCCATGCTCGCAGTGCATTTACGTGAAAACACTCCATTGTGATTGGTCAGTTTGTGATAGCGTGTTTCCAGATACCTGGACTTTCTTGCTGAACTTGGGCGGTATTCAAAGAGGAATTGCAAACCAGCTATGCTGGCCCTACTGTTCGCAGATGGTTTGCTCGTATAAATCCTCTACTCAAATAAACCAGACCTTTTAAATATCAGTTTACACTTCCTGCCAGAGGCAACACTACATCAAATATCACTGAAGATGAGACTCACAATAGAGAATACTTGATCAACTGTTGGTTATTGCAGGACAACTACTGTCTCTATGACATACCAGCAAAATTTGGAGTTCCATCACACCCTGGCGGTCTTGACCTGACCATATTTTTATCAGAACTTTTCTAAGTTCTGCCACATCCAACCACAAACCATTCTGCACAAATGTGCTCTGCATTTACACCAATTTTAGGTGACAGCCATGAGTCTTTTCTTAATGATCAGCTACATAACTACCATGGCATTTGATTGAAGCTCTTTATGAATGAATACAGGTCAGAAGATTTTCATCAAGATGTGGATGTTTATTTTTTAGATTTGAGTTTGTCACTTGGGTAGCTTCTGGATCTTCTGCATTATTACTTTTTTCTGTTTCCTTTTGATAATAGTTGAGTTTTTTTTTTCCTGCGCGCATGCTTTAAACTCTCTATTATATAAACGGTTGTTGTTTTGATGCATGTCACAAGATGGTCAAGCTGAAAACATCTGGTGAAGTACTGCTCTTCGCATATATCAACATAACTGCTGATGTGATCTGAATGGCTTTGCCGTTTATTTGAAATGTTTTATCTCCTGCTGTTGCTAGGTGCCCTTTCCTGAGCTGCATGGGGAGTTCACAGAGTATGTGGGGAGAGCAGAGGATGCAATCATTGCAATGTCCAACTACCGCCTACACATAAAGTTCAAGGAGTCCGTTGTCAATGTAAGTATCTTTGAACAGTCTCAAATGAGTTTTGGGGGTCTAAATACGATGAGAGTCCGTCTTTCACACAGCTCAAAGTAACTCAGAAAGAGCTGCATTGTGTCTATTGGAGGCTGTGTGAAAGTCTGTATTATTGTTTTGTGAATGGACATAGTGCTGTGGTGACCAGGCCATTCAGACCTGATCTCCACTGGCAGCAGCTCCACGTGACTCATCACCTCCATTTCTAAAGCCGCCTGCTCGCTCTGGTTTCTCCCTACACTTACTGTTGCCATGGTCGCAGCCGCTCCAGGGATGCACAACAGTCGAACCCTCTCTCCATTTGTTTTCACCATGCTACGAGAAACATTAGCTTTGTTATCCAAATGTTCCCCTTTAGGTGAAAGAAAAAAACAAGCCTTGTTTATGACAATGACTACATCCTTTCCTTAATTTTATTTTTATAAAATGTCGACAGATTTTTGACAACTTAAACTTAGAAAAGTTTGATTTATGATCACGTACTGTACATTTCTGAATGCTGTATATTTTATTGTTTAGATACAGCTGTGGTCTTCGAAATTTTTCTTTTTTTAAAAAAAATCCTATAATCTTTACTTTGTGTTCTCATGACTAGTGTTTTATCTCAGTCTGTTTACATACAGTTGTTTGAGGGCTGTTGTTTTTGCTATCAAATTAAAAGATAATTTCCTTGAGGCCTTGGGAAAGCAAGCTGTGTTCGGATAATCTGGCTGCTCTTCTGCTGGCATGCAAGAGCAGGGAAATTGTGCACTGACACATCATGTGCTACAAGTAACAATAGCTTTTTTTTCCTTTCTGTCTTCTTCCTGTTTCTCTACCTCTTCTCAATTTATCATGCTTAATAAAGTAAAATCAAACTATCACATTTTATATTTATATTTTTATTATTTGTATTTTATTCAATACCTATAACTTTTTCCTGTGTTTTCTCTTTGCTGCTGTTGCACCGTAAATTTCCCTGCTGTGGGTCAAATAAAGGAATATTGAAACTTGAACAAATTAATTCATCAATTAATTCATCAACAAATATTTTCTTTTAGAAAAATCACATTTGAGGTGGAGTTCAGTGACATACTACATTAGCATTAGCTTCATATTCATTGTTAAAATACATATTAGATAAATGTTGTATATAAATTCATTGGAACTGGGCTGACTGGCACCACAGTGCTCATCTGTTCCAGGGTATTGCTGGGCATCTGTTAAAGCTGAACTAAACTGCATTTATGGCCAGCTTTGAAAGGTTTTTCCTGTTCAGCTGGCTTGAATAGCATTGAAACAGAAAGCCACATACGGACCAGAGAGGTCTGGATCAATGCAATGCTTGTCTTGCTCCATTCAGTGGGATGTGTTTACAGTACAAAATTAAACATTTTTCCAGACTTTTTTTTAACTATAATATAGCTCCATTTATATTCGCCACTAGTTTGTTTATTGTCTCCATTGAATTGTTTGTTTCTGTTTAGCATTTGATAAATGACAATAATGACAATAATCATTCTAAAAGCAGACAGAGGGTCAAATGAATGTTAATAGTATAACCCCAAATATAGCATCCAGCTTTTGTGTCATAAGCAGTTAATAAATATACTGGCATTTGAAATTAATGAGGAAGCATCTACCTTATGTTAAGGTGTGGATGAACCTTGGAGTAAGAGTCTTGCATAATAAGTAATATATACTACATGTATTTATGTATTATCTAATACCCTTTTTGAATGCCGCAGGTGCTCAGTCACATCTAGGTAAAATACTTTCAGTATCAGTGGGAATGAATCACTTTTGGAGTTGATGGCAACAATATCCAGGTTTACATGCTTATTTTCGATGAGGATGATCTGCTCAGGGCTTAAAAAGTGGGCGCAGCTGACATTTTTACTATAGAAACACCAGCTGTACCATGGCACATGGAGGCCCAGCAACAACCCACAGATAAAACAAATATTTATCTTTTATATAAAAATCTTTTATACCGGTGTTAAACAGCTGGCTGTTCAATTGCTGTCCTACTGTTCAGTGCAGTCGAAAATAAAAATAAACTAGCTAAATTATTTAGGAAAGTCTTGATTATCATTCAACAGTCTGCAGGATGCAGCCTAAGTCAATTTCTCTATGTTGCTTATCTGCGGTGGTAGACACTGGCAGTAAGTCTAGCTGTGTGTATGTTGTAGCCTTCGTAGGGTGACAGCAAGGTTTAGACAGCTTGTTTGAGTGTTTATACTCCCTGTTTTAAATGCGCCGTTTGAATGAGTCACTGTTTTATAAAAAGAACATTGCAGATTGTCTCCTTGTTGATAAAAATGTTTTGACTCTGGAAAATGTTTATTTAAGTCTGAAATAGATGAAAAGAAAGCCTGGCAGATGCAACTATTTATAACAAACATAAATGAAAAATTAAAGTCATGACTGGAGTTGTGACTCCAGGTGTGAGTCTGATTTCATTAGTGTGTGAAGATTAAAACTGAAAATTAAAGTTAATAATGTAAGTTCACACATTGTACTGGTTAATGAAAGTGCCAATATTTCTGCTCAGCTTTCAAACTGATGGATAATAATTGCTGCTCTACTAAAGCATCCAGGGTGGATATGCACTCTTGCATTTTGGTGCCAGAAGCTCAACTATACCTTTATGAAGTTGCAAACACTAAACTAAGGCCAACTCTGCTCAAACACTGAATCTTTTCAGGTTTTTATTAAAAATAAAAGAAGATTTAATGTTTATTTAGTTAATCGGTCTTTCGAGAGTTTTTTTGTCCCTCGGTGATTCTGTTATGTGTCCATCTGAGTGTTTCCTGTTGCTGTTCGCTGCCCATCACGTGTCACTGGGGTTAATTGGACCGTAACGGCCCTCTGGGTACTGGCTCACGTCAGTAAGAGCCAATGTTCTCGCGCATATTTGGCCGGGCTGACGAGGCATCTGCATCACATGGTAGAGCTGTTAAAGCTCACAAATCGGGGGTGGGAGGTGCTGGAGGAAAGTGAGGAATGGTTAAAAACCAGCTCAGGAATTTTGATGGTGGCCACGTGAGGGATGAAGATTGGAGGGCAGAAATTAAGATATGCTAACATCCGGAGTATGTGGTGATAGAAGCCTCCCACTTCCACAAACACAGACACACATGCAATCAAATTACAAATACATCACACTCGTCATTGTTTTCTCTGCTTTCTTTTGGATAGAGTTGTTGTTGTGAGGTGTCAGTGAGTACCCAGCAGAGCTGCACGAAGTGGAGTGGTTGATTTAACTGGACTTTATTGTGTGCCTGCCTGTTAACTAACCAGTGCCTCTGGGATCGGACTCTCCTTTGTTCACCCTGTTTAACACCAGATGCTGATTTAATGTAGAAACAATAAAACATATATCTCATGATGCAGGCCTCACAGTGCATCAAAGCAATCTAGATACAAGTGTAGCCTGTCATTGTGTTCATGTATTGAGAACTGACATGTGTGTTGAGTGGCTTGCAACGGTGCATGACTCCTTGTGTGAACATCAGCTTGAATCCCACCTTTTCCAAAAGGCCACAATGCTGCTGAAAAGTACTCTTTACTTATTAACTGAGCCTGAAAAAAAGCATCAGAGCCGTCTCCCTGCTGTATGTCACATATTGTCTTAAGTTATGTGCACAACAGTTTTGTGTTTTGGATGGTATTTGTCTATAAAAGATAAGACCGTGTAACTGTGGCAAACTGAAACTACACATACAAGTTCTTCAGCATCTATTAATGAATGATTTTTGTGCTTCCATATAGGATTATGTTTAAGAGTTCGGAGGGAGCTGTGATGTGGAATACTAATGAAACAGCACCTGGACAAATCTGTTTGACTTGCATAGGGTTGCCATGATAATCAACAACCTTTTTTTTTTTTCCCGTGAAAGCATCTTTGAAGCACATGTAATATTGTAACAGATGCCAGCAGTTAATAGCATGAAGGCTTTATTTTATTTTTTTTGCCACTAATTTGTTTGAGGGATTTTCAGTTGTACTTCTCTGATCTTTTTCTACTTTCTGCACGAGTTTGATTGGTACATTTGCAACATCTACTCTGAGCATGTCCTATCTGTGTGGGAACAACTCAATGGCTTTAGTTTGACATTTCTCTGTCTTTGGCTCCACAGGTCCCTCTTCAACTGATTGAGTGTGTAGAGTGTCGGGATATGTTCCAGCTTCATGTCACCTGCAAGGACTGCAAAGTTGTCAGGTAACATCAGGGAACCTTTTTTTTTTGTTTTATTACTATCGTCATACTGTGACATTTTATTCATATTTAACTTTGGAAAACTTTGAGTAATCACCCCATATCAACCAATGGCTCCAGGTAGAAAGGAGGTAGTCCTAATCTTACTCATCCAACCCAAAAAGTTGGAGCTTAACACAGCAGTCTGTTGACTGGTCAAAAGACTCATCACTTCCTGTGTGACTCAGCACTAACAATGCATTAACAATGTCACCATACACCTATAGGTATTTTAGTTGTTTAAAATCACACGCAAACACAAAAGAACAGAAACTTATGGATGTCAGCCATTCTCCGTTGTTTCTGTGTAGCGTTCTTGAGTGTAGTTCAGTGCAAGGCAAGTTTATATTTGTAAAGCACAATTCAACAACAAGGTGATTGAAAGTGCTTTACAGAGATAAAACATCATAAAACATAAGTAAAAAACACAAGAAAGTAATAAAAACAAAGGAGAAAGGAAGGAAAGAATATTTGGTAAAAACTATTAAAAACATTGTCAAATTTAAAAGTTTCATCTCTAAAGAATCAGTGCAGATTTAGATTTTTAAATAAAAACTATTGATTGATATGCATCTGAGAACCAGGTGGGTCTGTAACCTGGTTCTAAATAAAATGTTTATCTGATCTGGGGCTTTCTGAGTGTAATCCAGACATGTGAAACATTTATGAGTAATCCAATGTTTAAACAATGTTCAGAACTGATATTCATTTACAATAAAAAAATACTGGCATCAAAATTTTGAATAATTAAAACTCCAGCACTTAAACTCATTTAAATGCCTTTAAGTATATATTTTTTTTATTAACAAACATGTGCTTAACTCATGTTTAATTTATTGCAGCATTTGTGAAGCCTGTAGTTGATTTTATTATGTAAATGTTAGATTTTATCAACATGTGATAGTAAATACCTTGTTCAAAGTTAACCTGCTACATTAGTAACGATAATATAACTGTAGCTGAAAATAAAAATAATCCAACAGCATTAGGAGAGAAATGCAGATCATGTAGGCTTTATAATGCAGTTACATTGTCTTAAATATTTCTTAAGACTTGAATAGAAATATCCTGCTCCTCTTTACATGAAACAAAAAACAGCTTCAGGACATGTTTTATCTAACAATATGTCATTTTCTGCTGCTTAAGATCTCAACACAGAAAAATTTCAAGTAGAATAACTCTGTAGTTAAACAGCCGTTATTTGCTGACAGTTTTCTCTGAGGCAGACGCTGCTTTGCTGTCAGTTTCTGAGCGTTCTCATGTGATCTGCACAAACTATTCACTAGCTGTCCCCTCAACATGCTTCTGCAATAAAACCAACTCAATTTTACTCTTTTAAACACACTCATACTTCTACTTTCACAGACCATCTCCATATCAATATCATCAGCAACCTTGTTTTAAGTGATAAACACACACGTGTGCATGGACAAGAGCTGCCACTTATGTTTATATAACATTATTGGGCTCACTGTAGCGTTGCTAGTTGTGAGTTGTAGACGACTGAGATGTTTATTACAATTTTGGGAGGGTCTGCTGCCTCAAATTACTGACACTGCTCACATCTGCTCACAAGATCTCCATTCGGCAAATCTTTTTCTCCTCTCTGTTGTGTGTGTGGGCACTGTGCATACACACAGCTTTAACTGCTGACTGGCTGTTATGTGCCATGCGTGTAACCAATCACATGGCGTTGTAGGTGGGACAATGCTGGAGTCTGGTGGGGTAGTGACTGCAGACAGAGGGACGGCTGCATCACAGCCAAAATAACCCAGTTTTAAATTGATCTCGTATCGGCCATCGTGTTAAACCAAAAGGCCATTGTGATGCCCGTCAAAAAGTCTAATATTGGTCCCTGCTGATAATCGGTCTATCCATAGTTCTGACTCTGGGGAGTGATAAAAGACCGGATCCAGATGACCTGAGGGGTCTGGTAGGTTCATACTGAGTCAACAGGTCACTGATGTCTCTTTTTGTTTCTAAACCATTCAGGGCTTTATAGACAAGCAACAGAACTTTAAAGTTTATTCTCTGAAGGAAAAGCAGTCAGAGTAAAGACGTCAGGACTGAACTGAAGTGGTCCACTTTCTTGGTTTTATTGAGGACTTTAGCCACAGAGCTTTGAATGAACTGCAGTTGTCTAATTGACCATTTCACTGTTGTAATGTTGTTATTGAATTGATTCTCAAGCATTTGCTAAAAAAACTAAATTCTGATTATTTTTGTCCAAAACAAACAGAAAAATGTTTTCTTCGTGTGAACTTTAGTTGTTGTTTTTTTTAAAAATATCTTTCAGAGATCATCTAAGATGTATTTCTATATTTAATCTAAATCTGGCTCATGATAGTGTTGTGTTCAATGTTTGAACCTGTTTACATGTGAGACTAAACAGATTTAAAATGTTACATTTGAAATTTAAACTACTTTTCCACAAACCAGTAACATTTCTGGTAAATATATCCTGGATTTTGAACCACTGGATTTGAGTTATAAATATTTGTCTTTCTTTCGGTGCGACATCTACACCCTCAACTTCAACCTTGAATGTTCACAGTTTGCATGCCTTCACATTTGATCCCCAGGTGTCAGTTTTCCACCTTTGAGCAAGGTCAGGAATGGCTCAAACGCTTGAATGCAGCTGTACGCCCCCCTTCTCGCTTGGAGGATCTCTTCTCCTTTGCCTTCCATGCCTGGTGCATGGAGGTCTACGCTGGTGAGAAAGAGCAGCATGGCGAGCTGTGCAGGCCAGGTGAGCAACTGTCTCCCCACATGTACTCTCACAATCCCAGAGAAAGCGCTCTTCTGTTCCATTCTCATCAGATATCACTACTTTCTGTGCAGGCGAACACGTGACTTCGTGGTTCAAGAATGAGGTGGAGAGGATGGGCTTTGACACTCAAAATGCATGGAGGATATCTGACATCAACAGCAAATTCAGGTAAAAGAGGCTTTCATTCAGAGTCATGCTGCTGTGTTGATTCCCCTTCACTCCCTGTCAGAAGATAGTCTCTACCTCTGCTTTCATTACCAAACAACAGAAGTCGGTGTGCACTTTAGACAGTGGGTGGTTGTGTTATTTTACTCCATGGGTGCTGCACCCCTGGGCAGATAAAGGGCCAACCCAGGATTAGGTGTCTGTACACAGAGACTTTGTTGAGCCATCACAGCCCTGCAGTGCTCCCTCTCTTTTGTTTAAATTTGCTCTCTCTCTCTCTCTCTCTCTCTGGTTCTCCTGCCATGCCAGGCTTTGCCCCAGCTATCCCCAGCAGATTCTGGTGCCAGTCTGGATCACTGACAAGGAGCTGGAAAATGTGGCAGCTTTCCGCTCCTGGAAGAGGTTCCCTGCAGTGGTTTATAGGTTGGTGTCTTTGTTTCTTCCTCTTAAGATAAGACTTTTAACTTGTTTTAACATGACACACTGAAGCAATGAGCTGTAAAGGAAGCTACTCTCAACTCTTTATTTAAGAACTATGTTTCCATATCAGTGCCACACTTTGTGCAGGCTTAAGGTGTTCATAGTCATACCACACAGAAATGAGGAGTCTCTATATTGACAAAATGAAGCATTTTTATATAAAGTTTTATTGTTCTATATCAGAACCACACGTCCTGTTTGCTTAATTACCACTGATGTACCACTGCATATAATCTATAGGTCTGAGTCAAAGTCAGTCAGTTTCGTGCCTGTGTTTTAGAACATTTGATTTCTGGTTTTGGAAAACCACTAAAACAAACAAAAAAAAAAAAAAGAATAAAGTCCCAACTTGTTATGTAAGTCAAAGTTCTGGACATAAAATAGCTATGAGACAATGTTTCAGTGGCATTAAAGCCAAAGGTCAGATGATTTGTAATAATTTGCAACAGCCTAAGTATGTGGGAGCTTTCTAAGTCCCATCTATCCATAAATGCATGAATATTTGTTAGTTAGCTCATTGTTGTAGGTCAAAGAAGTTTTTACATCTTGTGTTTTTCTGTTTTGTTTTGTTTTTTTAAAATTTTTTTAATAAGGTTGTGTCCTAGTATAAATGAATAGCATTGTCACCATTAACATCAAGCTTTGGATGTCCCCTCACATAGACATCTGAGTACAGGAGCTGTTATCGCCCGCTGTGGTCAGCCAGAGGTCAGCTGGTGGGGCTGGAGGAATGCTGATGATGAGCACCTGGTCCAGTCCATCGCCAAGGCCTGTGCCGTGGACAGTAGCTCCCGTAAACATCTTCCTAACGGAAGCTACACCAACGGCTCAGATCTGCCTGATACTGATTTCGGTACAAGCTTGCATAAAGTCAGAATGGCTCACAAACAGTCTGTGCTGTTTGTGGCCTCACAAAAAACACACATTTCCATTTGAACACACAACTTTTTCTGTGACGTTTCCACACTTTTGGTATCACATCTTTTGCTATCTGCAGGAATTTAAAGAGACACTGTTGTGCAATCCAACCTGTTGGGGCTTGTTGCAAGCAGCTGGTTTACATAAACACACAGTAACATATTGTCAGATTAGGCCTGATGTGCCTAAATAAATGTTTTTCCTGGCTGACTATATTTTACTCATCATTATTAAGTAATTGTTTCAGCCTGATCTCCTCTTATATATTCATGCAGCCTGTATCATACTAACCTGTGACCTTGCTCCTCTGTGTTTCAGAATCATCCATGACAAACAACTCAGAGGTGGAAACTCTTGCCATCCAGCCCCACAAGTTGCTGATCCTGGATGCTCGGTCCTACGCTGCAGCTGTAGCTAACAGAGCTAAAGGTGGAGGCTGCGAATGCCCAGGTAGGGCTTCTCTGCTAAGTTTTATGCAGATTCAAGAGCACAGCCACAACTGCAGTTGTTCTAAAATTAATCCTTTTTTGTTTACTCTTTATTTTTTCCCTGCACCTATGGGTTCTTCTCATTTCTAGAGTACTATCCCAACTGTGAGGTGGTGTTCATGGGAATGGCCAACATCCACTCTATCCGCAAGAGTTTCCAGTCGCTGCGTTTTCTCTGCACTCAGATGCCAGATCCAGCCAAGTATGACTTCTTTTCTCATGAAATACCTCCAGCAAGACTTTTACACTTCTCTAGCTGCCCTGCTACAAACCTGCAAGCTAAAATGATCACTGTAAACTCTGAGCTTTGCTTAAGGGAAAGCAACTTGTGAACAGTGTGTTTTGGCCTTGATCGTACATCTGTGCCTGATTTAGTCTGCCTGACACAACCCCAGGTGAATGATCCTGTTCCGCACGCGCTCTCAGGGTCAACGCTACTTTGATGTTTAATTAAATCACAGTGGCTTAAGAGAGTGTCGCTGAATGTAGTTAAGGAGTTTAGATCCAAAGACAAAAATGGATTTAAAAAAATCTTGCTGACTGGATGCTAGCTCAGCTTTAGGTTCATAATGTTTGTGCGAAAATGCATTTTTCATTGAGGGTCTGTTTGATAAATTAGTTGTAGAATCTTTCTGATAAAAACCACAAAACACTGCAAGTCACAACAATAATTTAATTTAAGATATTTTTAAAAGCTGCTTGGTATCGGTGAAGCACGGTTGCTAACAGAGTTAACTTTAAGTTTTAAGATTCTGTCACAGAGCTTGTCAGACACTCCACCAGTTTTATAGACTGGAACTTTAAAAAGGTAGTTAGTATTATAAACCAGATAAGATAAGACATGTTAAACATTTCTTCCATATTCAAGTAGGTCAGAGTTTATGAATGTCTCCTACTGTTTTGAACTATTACATGTCCGTCACTGTGAATTTATGACCCAACAGTTATTTGCATTTATAGCTGATGGATGTACTGTTTATCCGAACGTGTGCCGCTAAGATGAAAATATATATTTATCATCAATTAGGTTTTGACAGATGTCCCTTTTAAACTACCTCACTTGTTTTTTTCACCATGTTCACAAACTACCGTCTTAACTTTGATCTTATAGCTGATCTATAGGAGGTTCAAACTGCTTGTTTGCTTGTGATTGGTCATTATATCAACAAAGATGATTTCATAAATCACATCACAACATTATCATAAATGTTGTTTATCTTTTTAGCGTTCACTTTAACCTTTTGTGCGTTGGACTAGCCTTTGCAGTAAATTTGTTCTTTAAAGATGCATTTGCAGTTCTCTGATGCATTCGCTCTCTTGCTCTCTTATCATCAACAGCTGGCTTTCTGCTCTGGAAAGCACCAAGTGGCTGCAGCACCTGTCTCTGCTGCTGAAGGCAGCCCTGCTGGTGGTGAACGCTGTTGACCGTGACCACAGGCCCGTCTTGGTGCACTGCTCCGACGGCTGGGACCGCACACCTCAGATTGTTGCTCTGTCCAAGCTGCTTTTGGATCCTTACTACCGTACCATAGAGGTTTTGACTCCTTCTCTTTTTATTTAATTCCATTTCTGACACCTTGAAGACCTTTTTTAATCTAAAAACTTGTGTCTTTGTGCAGGGCTTCCAAGTTTTGGTGGAGACAGAATGGCTGGACTTTGGCCATAAGTTTGCTGACCGCTGTGGCCATGGGGACAACTCGGAGGACCTGAATGAGCGCTGCCCTGTCTTCCTGCAGTGGCTGGACTGCGTCCATCAGCTGCAGAGGCAATTCCCATGCTCCTTTGAGTTTAATGAGGCCTTCCTGGTACGTACTTATTCAGCAGTTGAAGTCAGACTCTTTCATTCTTAGATTTATCACCTGAATGTTTTCATGTCTGGAAGTGAGAATGGAATGTCTCATTAATGCATATCTGTGTTCAGTTTCCACTTGTGTGACACTGATATGCATTTACCTTCAGGGTGTGTTCACAGCAGAGCACATTAGAGAGCTTCTTTTCATCTCTGCTCTTGTTATGCCTGGGATTTATATACAAGCCCCTGCATGCTAGTTTATGTCTGTTTGTGTGTGTGTTTTCAGGTGAAGCTGGTGCAGCACACATACTCCTGTCTGTTCGGCACCTTCCTGTGTAACAGTGGCAAAGAGAGGGAGGACCGTCATGTTCAGGAGAGAACCTGCTCAGTCTGGTCACTGCTCAGACCAGCCAACCGCACACTCAGGAACATGCTGTACTCCTCCCACTCCGAGACTGTACGTTTGCCGTTGTCATTCAGTCCTGTTGGAAGCAGAGTCCTGCAGAGGTTTAGATAAATATAAAGTCAGAACAAGCAGAATATTCAGAAAGCTTTTATACACTCAGCAGACTTTATGAAAGCCATGCAAGACAATACATGGGAAGAGGCTTATTGTGATGAATAAGATCTATGAAAACCAGAGAATATGCAGACCTGGTTTCCTGTCAGTCCAGACAGTGTGTCTTCAGAGTCCTTGCAGGAAGACAAGATATATTTCACAATGTTTTAGATCAACTCCTAATTGTTATGGTTTCAATTTGATTTAGAAGTCTTCTTCACTCCCTACTTGGAAATGCATTTTTGTGGTTGTTGTTGTGTCAGCTAGTCTGTGTGTAAAGGAGAGCGTATGGGCCATAGAATTCTTCCTTTATAATGCAGGGAAGCTATTCTCAGGACTCATTTGCGTTCAGATGTAAAATGTGTCTCCTGGCATTCTGGTTTAATATCTTGACCAATTAGCAGATTATCTTCAGAACATTTTGTTGCTGTTGTTGTCTCACATCTGAGTTAAGTTTGTGTCTCACGCTGCAGGTTCTCCACCCAGTGTGTCATGTGAGGAATCTGATGCTGTGGACAGCAGTCTACTTGCCCAGCTCATCCCCCACCACCCCCTCCGATGATTCCTGCTCCCCATACCCCGTGCCTGGTGCCAACCCAGAGGATGCACCCCTGGGCAGGTGAGCCTGGCGCGCTGGCACCCGACCCCTACCCCCACTTCATGTCTCATGTAAGATGAAGAGAAGTTGAGGCCTCCCACAGCCAGAGGGCCCCGGCTTCTCAAATCTGCTGCTTTAATACTTTGCTCACTTCAGCTGTTGTATGATGTGCTCATCTTCTGTCTTGTAATGGTCGAAACATTTGTAAAAGCAACAGGAAGTTGTTTGATGCTTTAAATATGGCAACTCTGAGTTAGAGTTGAAGTCTGACATCTTTCATTGTTTATGCTCCATTTGTCTCCTGATGCTGATTTGGTTTATATGTTAACAAAACAATAAATTGTTTTTTTTATTTTCTGTCTAGATGTACGAAAACTCGCTCTTTCGACAACTTGCCCAGCGCATGTGAGCTGGGAAGCTCGCTAGCTCCCAACCGTCGCTCCAGTGACCCGAGCCTTAATGAGAAGTGGCAGGACCACCGGCGCTCTCTGGAGCTAAACATGGCAGTGGGGCCAGAGGGAGAGGCGAATCTGGATCAGGAGGTGCAGCCTAACGGAGTGGGGCCTTATCCGGATGGACTGGACTCTGAGCTGGACGACAGCCCACTGTCACAGGACTCACAGGCTGAACTCCCTCAAGAGGCCACCGTGAACCCAGCAGCAGAGGAAGCAGAAGAGGCAGAGCTGTCTGTGGCAATGGGTGTGGCTGAGGCCCAAATGGAGAATATTCTTCAGGAAGCCACGAAAGAGGAGGCAGGAGCAGATGTGCAGAGGGAGAGAAGTGCCTCTGTGACTAATGCTAGTACTTCTGCTAACACAGAAGAGAAGAGGGAAGTAAAAGTTGAAAAGGAGAATCAGATTGCATTGGTTAACAGGACTGAGATGCAGGAAGATCTATTTGCTAATGGTCACAATCAAGAAAATGGCGTAGTGGAGGTTGAGGAGGAGGCAGACTCTGCTCCTCTGCCTGCACAAAAAGAAGAGGAGCTTGATGAACAAGCAGCAGCGGTGACTCAGGCTCCTGAGGGCCCGCAAAATGTAGAGGACTCTGTTCAGAAGGAGCTTGATCGAGGACCCAGTGAGTCCTGCTCAGGTGAGCCAGAGCAGCCTGAAGACCATAGAACTATTACTAATGGCTACGTGGATGAAACCTGCCCTGACTCTGAATCTGAATCTGATCGCGTGGAGCCAGTAGATAAGAGGGCCTCACTAATGGAAAGTTCCACAGAGACGTTAACTGAGGAGGCCTGCAGCAGACTGGAGCTTCCAGCACAACCACCTGTTTGCCTGAACCGTCAGCCCTGTAGCGATGGCAGGTGCCAGCTTCCCTGCTCTAGAAAAGAGAGGGGGCTGGATACAGGTGAGCAGGGCTTAAACAGGACTTTGAATGGGGGCAGCAAGCAGCCCTCTGTCAGTGCCTTTCAGTCAGTGAGTGCAGACCCCAGCAGGGACGGGCTTTGTAACGGGGACGGTTCTGATGGAGATCCCTGCGGAGGACCTAACTGGGCCAAAAGTAATGGGGAACGGGCTCCTCTGAGTCGACAGGTGTCCCTAGCTAGCTGCAACTCCTTGATCCTCCACCCTCGGGGCAGCTGCTCTCAGCACCGCTGCTGCCACACAGCTCTGAGCCGGGCCACCATTAGCCCGGAGCAACCATCCCGCAGCCACCTGGATGATGATGGACTAACTCTGCACACAGACGCCATCCAGCAGAGGCTGAGGCAGATCGAGGCAGGACATCAGATGGAGGTGGAGACTCTGAAAAAGCAGGTCCAGGAGTTGTGGAGCCGCCTAGAGAATCAGCATCTCGCCGGTTCCCACAGGATTAATGGAGACATGGGAGATGAAGTGGTAAGATACTGACTGTCTACATCACTAATAGCAGCAACCTCCGCCCAAATGTTAACGTTTACTTGACAAACAGCTTGATAAAGATTCTTTGTCTTTCCATGCAGACCTCAATGACAGATTCTGAGTACAACCTTGACCCAAATTGCTTATCGCGTTGCAGCACAGAGCTCTTCTCAGAGGCCAGCTGGGAGCAGGTGGACAAGCAGGACACTGAGGTGAGCAGTCGATCGCACCTAAAAGATTTTTTCATGGAGGGAAGGACAAAAGCAATCCAAGCCTAATTTAGTATTTTTGTTTCAGAAAAGACTATTTTTGTGAGGGAGATGCTGTAGGTGGAAGCTGTGAACGGCTTTGTACGTTTCAGGTCACTCGCTGGTACCCTGATCATTTGGCTGCCCAGTGTTACGGCTGTGAAAGCAGGTTCTGGCTTGCCACCAGGAAGCATCACTGCAGGTAAGCACTGAGGCTTTTCAAGCTGCAGATTCATTCCTTTCTGATTTAATCTGAGCTTTTTAGAGTCTACTGAGGTGACTTCAAGCTTATTCCATCATCAAAATGACTCGGTGACCCTTCATGATGCAATTTGCTTCCTCTTCACGCTTAAAAATCTGGAGATGTTGTGACCAAAAACTGATTATGGATCAGCAGGAAGTTTGTATTACATTTATGGCCTATAATTAAAATTTTGTCTTTGAAAATTAAAAATGTAAGAAAGTGGAAAATAAATGTGTTGACTCACTGAAAGTTACTTTGACAAAGAAGTTTTTAATGTAGTGCTAAAAGGTTTTTAGTGTAGGTCGGATCAAGAAAGGTGCAAGTTTAGAAGTGAACTTTGTGTTTTCTTGTCTGATAGAAATGAATTCCACTGGTTTAGTTCTGCACCTGCAGAAAAAACGGGCGTTACATGAGGCACCAGTAATTGACTTGAACTTATGTTTTTCATCCACTCGGCCTGGTAAATGAGTACATTTATGTTGTCATCAGGTTTTAACAACATCTCTACTGTTGTCACAACGAAGTGGAGCTCTGTAATAAGTAAACTGGGCTTTCTCTTGATAATTAGTTTGATTTGAATTTTTTGTGGATTGGCTTGTTGCCCACTGCGGATGCCCGATGTGCTCACACACGTTTGAGATCAGATCACTCTGGTAAATTGCAGCTTTTTGTCTCATACCATCCGGTAGGGGGAAGGCCTCTGCTCTGATAATGTTCTGGCATCAGTGCAAAGTAGGGATGTCACGATTATAGATTTTCTTGGTATTGTTATGGTTGGAGAAATGATCATGATTATTATGTGTAAATTATTACACAAAACTATACATGTGTAAAAATCCTACAAGCGCTCCTCATTGATAAATAAATGTTATCAATTTATAGATTTTATCTTTTGATGCAAAGAGAGGACAATGATAAAGCAGAAATGTAAACAAAAAGTCATTCCAGCAAAATCTCTTCTGCTTTGTAAGCAATAAATATATCCTCCATGTTAACTGTGGATTTCTGTCAGAGAAGACAGATGGAAAAGACTACAGAGTCTAAACTTTGACTTGAAAGTGTTTTTCTGTAAATTACATTATAGAAACTTTTTTTTTTTTTTTTTTTTTTTAACTTTTCTGTTGAACCTAAGTTGAGAAATTCAAAACTTGTGGAACAACTTATGGCTAATGCCATATATCTGAAATTAAAACACAATAAAAAGACATAGATGTAACACCAAGTCTAACTGTCCATCAAATTAGCTTTTTCTCTTTTTCATCTGTATGACAGCGCAACGTATGTAAACGCTGCTGAAGTCGTCACTTTGTACACAATTCTGAAATGGTAAATGACATTTTATTTCAGTGTTAGGATGGGTAAAGTTTAACCCAGTTACGGAACATTTACCTCAAACTAAGCTGAAGCTTTCTGTCTTGCAATTGGTGAAACATATTTTCTCCTTTTCCTCCTTTTTTGCACTGTATTACAGCTGGCGAGCCGTCTTCCTTTGACACCAAATTTGACAAGAGTAACTTTTCTGTTGGACAAAAGTTTACCTTTGTCAGGCTTTCCCAGGCTTTGGTACATCTTTTAGAAACAAAGTGATGCAGGCAGCAACGTGTTGATATTTTCTAACTCTGTTTACAAGTTGGGCTGATCTGATAACAGAAAGTGACAATATTGAGGGATTTTTAAGGCTGTTTAATATCTGGATTAATTATGAAACAAAGTAATCGTGACACCCTTGTTGTTAAGCGCTCCTCACTTTGTTGCTGTTTCAGCTTGTTTAAAGTTCACCTCTGATCCCGGATGTTCTTGAATTCTGGAAATAAATTGGCATACGGTTCATCCCGTTCAGGATTCAGACAGACTTTGTATCTTAATGTTATCTATATGGTTCAGGCAGTCCTTATCCATTGTCTGCCCCTCTCCTCCTCTACAGTGGCAGGAAGCCTGTCCAGGAGGTCTGGTGAGATCCGGCTCCCCTGTCCTGCCCCACCCTTCTTACCCCTGCATCGCTGCACCCTCCTCTTAATCCTAACCCCACCCTGTCCAACCCCTTTCCCCTTCTCACCTGCTGCATCTTCATTTAGTGTTGATTGGCGGTAGTTTCACAGTAAAATTTCTTCTCATTCCTGAGATGTATTTGCACAGGAGTGTGTCCTGCAGCTGCAGAGTTTTTCCACTAAGTACTTTCTGATTGGCTGTGACCGTAAGCACGGTGTGTTCGGCGGGCCAGCTGTGATTGGTCGAGTGCTGATTGTTATTTCATGTGAAAAATTGAGACAACCTATCAAGAAAACAGAAACAACATGGACTTCCTCAGCCTCAACCCACCATAGCAACACATCAGCACCATCTCCGCGACACCCACCCACCCAGCAGACACCCTGGCAGCATGCTGCCCTGAACCAGTCCCCCACCCACCCCTCCCCCCCTTGCATCTCCCCTCTCAGCAGCACGGCATGGCGTCGGAAGCTGCTCGGTCTCTTTGGCTTCATGAAATGCCAGAGACTCAGAGTGAATTAGTTGTTTTTATTTATCTCCTCCGGTTGAGTAAAGGGAGGCATAAACGGCACCGCTGTATGTGTGAGCGTGAGCGCATGGCCTCACATCTGAATCGGAGCATGGGTGTTTGAGTGATCTGTTCTGTTTTGATTGTCCTCCTTTGTTTTAATTGGCTGAATAATCAGGTTATCGCAGCTTTATGTTGGAGTGCCTCAGCTAATCTGGCATGTAGTTAGGTTTCACAGTGAGGGATGTCGGCTCACTGCTCTCATACCTTCTTCCCTCCTGTTTTATCATATGTCCCAGATGGTCTAATTCTTGCCTCAAATTATTAGCACTCAGCTGTCAAATCAAGTAATGTTGTGATATGTCATGCATCCACATTCAGCTCCATCTCCTACAGAGATGTATGATAACAGGAGGTGTAAAGAAGCTCATTCTCCAGAGTCCCCCTCTGATTGGTCCATGTCTTCCTGCAGGAACTGCGGTAACGTTTTCTGCGCCAGCTGCTGCGATCAGAAGATCCCAGTGCCAAGCCAGCAGCTGTTTGAGCCCACCCGTGTCTGTAAGACCTGCTACAGCAACCTCCAACTCGGCTTGGCCCCCCTAGACCTCGAGCTGGAGAAACCCATCACAGCCAGTTCCAACTGAGGACCACCGGGCCAGAACGAAAAGGGAGTCGTGCTGAGCCGCCAGCCGCTGACATGAGCGCACCGCTGAAGAGTTTGGAAGCTACACAGAATGTCCCATGTACTTTGTGTGTGAGTGCGTGCGCTGCAGATATGAAATTTCATGTGTATATACAGAGGATGACGTGTTGGTGACAAACCAAACACTCTGAAAGATGCATGTGCACAGAGGTGTGTGGGGAGTGTGTGTGAGACGGAGATTCTGACACAGATTTTGTGGCAGTGATGGGACTGCACTCCGAGGTCAGAGGAGTGAGAATGGACATCCTGGTGCCTTGAACCAGGCGGGCAGAGAGCGTCGTCTCACTGTGTTTGCTGAAGTCTCTTGGATGACTTTTGTATTATTTTTCCCTGCTCATCAAGATTTCTCTCCAGACTTTGGGAGGACCATCATGGCAGAGCATGCAGCTTAGACTCTCCTCTGGAGTGTGCGAATCTACAGGAAGTGTCTAGACAGGGCAGCTCCGTGCTTCACACACGTCCTCACAAATGTTTTTAAGAGAAAAAACAAGGGTCAGTTCACCCAAATGACCCAAAGTGAATCACATTTTCTCCATTTACCTTCATGGTACTCAACCATGGGGCAGCATGTGGTTTTGTTTTTTAGGTTATTGTTAGGTTGTGTATTCAGACAGACCAAAACTAAACAAATAGATTGAGTAATATGAGCTTGTATGATTGGACTGTTACTCTTTCAAAGGATGCCAGATCCTACGGCTCCTGCAGCGCAGTCCGGTAGCATTTTTAACAAACTGTTGTCTCCTTGGTAACCCCCCACATCTTGCAAAATCCAAACCGCCTCTCTGTTAGTTTGTTCTTATTCTGGAGTGTTTTTCTGGATTGTCAAGTTTTGTTGGGTGAACTGATCCTTTGACACACCTCAGGCTGATCTTACCAGCTTTAGTTTGAACTTTTCTCTCGCCAGGCCTCACATGATTGTGTTTTAGAAAATAATCAAATTTTTTGCATGAAGATTCAGCCCAAAGTGCAGACCAGACAGAGTTTATCTGGGATTTCTCAAATTCCAACATTTGTGCTTTCTGATTTTGAAACCATCACGTCAAGTCGAGACGATCAGACCCTTTAACAGCCGGCGTCCTGCAGAAACTGATGTTTTCAGTTTGCGGAAGGCTGCAGATGAGGCTGCAGGGAGCTTGTGCCTGATGTGGACTGACTGACAGTATACCGTCATGCCCGTCAGTCTGCGCCTCCTCATCCAGCTTCTCGCTCCTCCTTCAATCCTTCAGTGGAAATCAGAAGTAGAGGTGTAAATTTTAGCATTTTATTTCTGTTTAATAATGTTGTTAATACTCATCTCACTGGTTTCCACCCCGATTGGCTGAAAGGTGGAGGAGAGCAGTGGCAGCAGAAAGGGCTCTTTGTGTCTTCCTAAAAGCCTGTAAATCCACATGAGATCAGCAAAGTTTCACTGAGACGCCAACTCTGCAGCACACCCATTCAATGACCTCCTTGCACACACACTGACATGCATATTTTTTGTAAAAATGAATAAAATTAATATATTCAGATATCTATATAGCATTTAAGAAAATGTATAGAATTCCTGAATAGTGGCTCACTTAATTAGTCACCTTTTTTTTATTTCTTTGTTTTCCTATGTTGATAAATTGAAAGAAAATACCTAGTTTTTGCAGCCTGTTGGAGATGACAGGTTTTTTTTTTTTTTTTTTTAAATAGAGAAGCAGGTTGTCCTGTTTTGATGCTGCAGTGGTTTCCCTTTTGAAATGCGATCCTTACATGGATTTTATTTATTGAGGTTTTGTTGTTGAATTGCTGTTAAAATCCAGATAATTCTATTGCCACAGGATAATCAGTGTTTATGAGACAGGGAATGAGAGCTGGTTTCCAGCTGTGGCTACGGCAACGCTAATCATTTTAGGATGCTTTGTATAGCCAATCACAGCAGGACGAGTGGCTGTAGTGATTGCCTGATAACAGGGTGGAAGAGGCGGAGCGTCAGGTGTGTAATGTTGTCTATGCACTTAGAGAACCGTGGTCCAAAACAGGAAACCTGAACCCAAAATACTCACCTCCCCCTCCTCCTCCTCCTAAACTCACAAACATGACTCCATTTAAACATCTACAAACACTACCTCTACTTTTTACCCAAACTCATTCACACACACACACACACACACACATCCTCTAGTTGCTGAGCGACTCTTGCTTTTCAGATTCACATCAGAAAGAGACTTTTTTTCTTTTGCTTATTAAAGGTACAACAGTCAAGCATAGATTAGCATACTTTCAATCTTTTTATTTCCCATCATCCATCTTGTTCTTTAGTAGCTGGCCCACTTGGGCTGCAAGTAGACGGCACGTGGCACGACTATCAGATCAGACGCACAACTTTAACTGTGACGACATGATCCTGCTTAATCACACAGGAGCTGTTTGAGAGCTGGTTTCCGTTTGACTTAATCGCGGTGGAGTTAGCAGGCGAAGCCGTGCCGTGGGAGGAGGAACAACAGGTTTGAAGTGTTTGCTGAGTGATGGATGTGTTTAACTGAACGGCTCAACATTTAACCCTTTACAAACGGTGTGCAGTAATGTCTGTCTTTACAAAAACACTCGAACAAGCGCAGCCGTGAATGAGTCTGAGGTGGAAACTTTACAAAAGTTGAGGTATTGCGTCTGCTGTGACAGAATAGTCTGTTTGTGATAATCTGAAATGAAGTCGCACTCACCCTAAACATGTTTGTGTCTCAGACATTGAAAGAAAACCAATGTGTTCTCAAATGAACTGTGAGCAAAGGATTTAATCTGGGAAATAATGGCTGAATAAGACGTGTAATGTCCTTTTTATGAGCCCAGTGTGAGGCCAGCGCTTTCATTCCTCCAACACACACATTAAACATCTACACCCAGCAGCGAGCATGCTGACTCAGCATTGTCACTACCAGTACAGGCATGTGGGACACCAAACTTGCTTGTTCAACAATCCATGAATGTGAATTGTCTATATGGATAAATAATAAAAAAAAGGCTTTTTTTTTTTTTTTTGCACATGACCATAAATTAGACACTGCCACAGAGCGCATTGAAATAAAGCTGCAACTGAAAGAGTGCTGTGCTTTTCAGTGACGTAAGCGTGATGATGAGAGAGTGCTGTGTGAGTGTGTTGTGTGTGTGAGAGCATCTGGTGGGTGACGATTAACACATTTTTCATTTCCGATTTCTTTTTTTCTTCCATCACAAGAAGATTTCTTGGTCTGTTGTGTTTTTTTTTTTCCACCTCCAGTTATGCTGACATTCACTGCATCGGCCCAGTGAACGCTTGATATGTGTGTGTGCATCATATATGGGTGCGATAATGTGTGAGTGAATCTCTTTAGGTGGAGACTGGTGCCAAGCAATTTATTACGGGTCTCTCACAAAGAGATCGGTTGTAGTTTTGTTTTTCCCTCTTTTTTTTTTTCCCCTCTTCAGTTTTATAAGCACTTTGAAGCTTCTCATGTCGTTCAGAGGAGTGTGTAGCTGTACATAGCAATTTCCTGTATCAAGTGCTCCTTGTTCAGTCTGAATATTTTGATTTGCTGGATTTACGTTAAAGAACATTATATTGTAGAATTAAAAGAAAAAAAAAAAGTAAACCACTGTGGTGTTTTCATAGCGGCGCCTCTGTGATACAAGGTGACGTGGCGGATAAATCTGCAGCTGAAAATGCACACAAAAGAAGAAAAAAACGGACACTTTGATCATGTTTAATGCATGTTCTGGTATACATCTTTAAAAATCAGGAAAATCTTCAGTTACTGTCTAACACCAATGTCTACTTGTTGAATGCAAATTCCAGTGAATACATGGCAGAAAAGAACAACCAAGAGAAAGAAGATCAAAAAGCGACAAGTGCTGCTTTTAGTAAGTCATGCTCACTGATGTGACGAACGGAGGTGGTTTTACTGGCCCTAAAGAAACAATACTAGGAGGTGAGGACCTCTGACACTTACTAGACTTCATATCACTGCACAGAAACGGGACATCTGCACCACAATCAGCAGCAGCAGCAGACTTGACAGCAAGCTGAGGCGGTTTGTCTGCCTTATTGCTCAATGTCCGGCATCAGAGGCAGAGCTGCATTTTTCTTCATCTTAGGTTTGCAGAAAACAACACAAGGAACACTTGAAGCAAAACGTTGCTTTACTTGTTGTTTTACGAAGTGTGGCCGGACGACAGCGGTCAAAGAAGCAATCATATGCAGTTATATATCAAAGGCTATTTAGTCAGCAGGACCACAGATTTGATCCAAAGAAAGAAGACTGGTCATGTAACAAGAAAAAAGTCTTGTTTAACTTTACTCCTGTTCAAATCCAACCTAATGTGCAAAGTATCGCCCACTCAGACCTCTTTCTTCTCATGGTTTATATGTGGAATTAAACGTTGGTTTGATTCTCTGAGCAGAGGGAAAAAAGAAACGGATTATTCTGATGTAAGATTCATCATCATAAGGTTGAGATTGTGTTTCTTAACCTACGGCATCATTAATCTCCCTGCAACATCTTTTAAAAACCCATTTTTAAAAAAAATAGACATGGCTTTACCAGCCGACTATTCCCTTTATCTGTAAAAACTCAGACAGCTATATGTACAACTACCATTGTATTATAAAGTAGATTTTCTCAATCTGCACATCAGTGTGGGTTTCTTGTCACCACGTCTACTGCGGGATAACACCCATGAAAACACCTGCCAGAGAAGAGGATTGTCACAGGAGATGTCTCCCGCTGCAAGTTTGTGTTTCTTGTATGAGGAACTCGGGCTGCACTATGTACAGGCAATGTGGCTGGCGGTCAGCCTTACAGATGTGTTTGTGTGCTTGCATTTAGGTGGAGTGAGGGTTTCTTGTGTTCACTTCGCCTTCAGCTGCGAGCGGCACTGAGGATTCACACTGATGACTGATCCCACACCTGCAAATTTACAATACAAGAAAGGTTAAAAGAAAAGAAAGGGATTGTCATCGGTGCACACAGTTAAAATTAGAATTGGTGTATGACTAGTAACTGGGTTGCTCTGTCATTTAGTAATAATGTTCTTGAAGGAGTACTATGAATCTCAATAGTGCTTAAAGGTGGAGTATGTAAGATTTTTAATATTTTCAAAATAAATTAATAAAATAACTACAATCATAATCAGAAAGTTTTTTTGAACATGTAGGTTCCAATCTGTTCATATTTGATGCGTTATTAAATTACAAGTTTAATTAATGACAAATGACAAAAAGCACATTTTTTTACTGGTAGGCAAACATTTAAGAAGGGTCTTTGTCATTAATTAAACTTGTAATTTAATAACACATCAAAAAATGGGCAGACTGGAATCTACATGTTTTTAAAAAAAAAAAAATCAAACTATGATTGTAGTAATTTTTTTTTTTTTTTAAAATATTGAAAATCTTACATACTCCACCTTTAACTGGGTAACTGAAACTGGTCACAAGGGAAGGAGCTGCAGTTTCATGGTGGATAAAGAGGCTCTTCTGCCTTTCTGTGCTATACAAACTAAAGCACACTACAGGTGTTTCATTCATTCAAATCTCATACTGAGTCATCTTGTGAAATAAGGACACAACATTTTAGGGTGGGATGAATACACTAGCATATCTTGGTGCAGATTTTCAGTCATCCAGGCAAATCCTAAGAGTTTGATTCAGAGGCCACAGGAGCTCTTTTTTTGGTACTTGAAAACATTTAATCTCTCATCCAAAAGGCTGCTTCTGTCCTCACCAAGACAGGGAAAAGAAAAGGAATACAAGTATGTAAAAAAAAAAATTGTTTCAGACCTGTGGATATTCGAGTAGGGTCAAGTCAGCGAAGATATTTAGAAAAAAGGGTGCTAAATAATGAAGAAAAAAGAGCAGGAGCATTGTCAGCCCATCAGTGGCTGGAGTGCCTGAAAAACTCTGAGGGATCTTCTCCAAACACAATATTCCTGTGCATTTCAAAACCAGCAACACAGCGTGGCGGAAACTGGTCCACGGAAAAGATAAAGCAAAAACCCAGTTCATTTGGACAAGCAGGTAAGATACAGGTGACAAAGATCCTAACAACCTGCAGGATGGTTGGATGGACTAAAACCTGTAATCAAGCCAAACTACAGCTCCTGAACCTGGATCTACTCTTCTGGCAGTTTCAAGCTGAAGACGGCTTTCAGATGAAAGGAGAAATGCTTTCAGACAAAAAAAATGTCCAGTGGGCTCGATTCAAGCTTTTAGGACACTTTTGGTGGGATGTGTCATCACAGCAGCAAAAACCAATGTGAGATTATGAATCAACAGACCAGCACTGATACTGGGAGCAGCTTTGTAGTAATGGATAATAAAACATGATGTTCTTCTTCATTAAATATTACAACACTTTGATAGTTGCCCTCAATTTTTTTTATTATACTATTTAATATTACTTATACATCATTTAAACTACTTTTCATTTATATTATTTAATGTTCATTGTGCTTCATGGCTGTCACCACTCGTAAGTAGTATGTAAGATTAATGAATGAAAGAAAAAGGAGACATGCATCCAGTATCAGTGGGACGTACCTTGTTAACAGGGGCCAGCTGTGTTCGGACGGACCCCGCATGCAGCCGAGCGCTGTCCCCGAACCTCCCCGGAGACCTCTCCCTGCGACTGTCCAGCACTCTGCCCGGTGACTTCTCCCTGTCCAGTGGTCGAGCAGGAGATTTATCTCTTCTGAATTCAGTGCGACCTTCCCGGTAACGGTGTGGGGTGCTCGGCTCCCGATGCAAGCCGTCATGGCTGCCTGGACCCGAAGTTAAACGCTTTGTGATGTGCTCTGTGTAGGTGGGGGGACCTCTCTTACTGGGACTACTACAAACAACACAGCAGAGAGTCACAGGCTACATCAGTGCCAGCAACAACTCTTTCACAGAGGAAGACGTCATAGATGTCACTGCCAGCCTACACACACCCTTCAAGTGTTATTAAGTGATTTACAAGTAAAAGTGTTTTTATTCCACAAGCAGTCATTCATTCGTTATCTTGACTGCTTAGTCTGACGAAGGGTTGCGAGGAAGCTGGAGCCTACCCCAGCAGTCAACAGGCGAAAGGCTGTGTACACCCTGGACAGCTTGCCAGTCCATCGCAGGGCCACACAGAGACAAACAACCACTCACGCTCACACTCACTCCTAGGGGCAATTTGAGTAATCAATTAACCTAACATGCATGTTTTTGGACGGTGGGAGGAAGCTGGTGTATCCGGAGGGAACCAACGCATACATGGGGAGAACATGCAAACTCCACTCAGAAAGGCCACTGTCCAAGCCTCCCAGGGATCAAACCAGCGACCTTCTTGGTTGCTTGGCATAGTGGTTAGCCACAGTGCCACCGTGCCCCCCTATCCCACAAACACTGCAGTTTAAATTAAATTAATTTGTTCAGCATACCCTCGACTGGAGCCGGTCCTCTGCAGCTCTCCAGACTCTCTGATCAGGCTTCCCTTACAGCAGATGACCCGTAGTTTGTTCTGGTAGGAGGAGGCGAGGTAAATGGCTCCAGAGGAGATGGCCGGGCCCAGGTAACGAGGGTTTGGAATATCAAGGTGGGCCAGAACTGTGGGACTGCAAATGAGGACAACGACAAGGGAAGAATGTCTTGCAAAGAAAAATCATATCTAAATACACACAAAATGGGCAGTTTCTCACCCCAAAGCTGCGTGTCCCTGAATCTCAATGACATCCAGGGAGTTGAAGTAGGTGACAAACAGGTAGGGCTCTCTGTAGGCTGCATCATAGGAGGACAGGGTTAGAATAGATCATCAAGACTCATAAAAGTAGAAAACTGAGATCAATTCATTGTGTATTGATGAAATATTTTTTATAGGCAACAGCCAAAAGCAGCGAGAGTTACATTTACCAAAAGACAGAGGCAGACGGCTCCACTTGATTTCATCAGTGCGACTCCTTCGTCCATAAGAGTCCACAAACACACCAAACTCTGTTACATAAACAAGATTTTCTTCAGATTTTTTGCCATAAACCATGATAGGAAAGGATAAGTGTCCATTGCTTGTATGCAGACTGGAGAACAGACACAGGTGGCTTGTTCTAATAAAATGTTTTTTAAGTTGAATTCCTTGTGTGCTTCTTAACTATAAGCCTGAAACAGTCACAGATGAGGACGTCACAGACTACACTTCACCTCTTTTATCTTTCTAGCACAGTGTTGAGCTTTCTATTTGCGGTGTGTTTTAACTTCCTCACCATGAAAACACAGAAGGTATTCCTCCTTCTGCATGCCGCTGGCCACCTGCATAATGGCGATGGGGAAACTGTGTGAAGAGGCTGCAAACACAGCTGAAGCCAGAGACACATCATTCTTGTCCAAGAACTCTGCAGAAGATGAAGCAAAGGAATGAAGTTTGTGTTTCATTGTGCAAATTGATGCATTGAGTTAAATTAAGTAGGACATTATAGTTCTGTGGCACTTATAAACAATCCCACCAACTCCACTAAAGACAAAAACCCCAGCGTGTCTTACCCTCAAGTACATACTGCTTCATTTCAATCTCGTAGAACTTGTTGGTGCCGATGATGATGCTGTAGCTGGTAAGATGGATGCAGCTGCAGGGCTCAATGGTTTCTATTTCCTGTGAAACAGAACTATTGGATGTGAGGTAAAAACAAGAATGGCACGATTTTTTTGTCTATTTATAATTCTAAGATCTTTAAAATATATAAATTTGAAACATAAACTGGAATCATTAACTTAAACCCAAAAATAAAAGCAATCGTTTGCCAAGAAGTGAACACATTGGACTTTGAAATAATGGTGAATGGTCATGTGGTCTGAGTCCAGATTTATAGTTCTAGACAGGGATAAAAAGACATCAGGGCACCTGGAAACAATGTCCCGACAAAAAAAAAAGTTTAGCTTTTATCTGTATAATGAACTAATATCAATTTATTTAAATAATCCTTATATGTATGTTGTGTCTATTTATGTGTTATATCATTTTACCTCATGCATTAACCTGCCAAGGGACTACAGATACAATTTAGACTGAAGAGCTAAATCAGACATATTTACATGGTGAACCTTTTGTTAATCAATAGAAATTGTGACAAATTTAAATGAATACTCTGAAATCGGCCATCTTAGATTTGCTGCATGTCTGCAAACTTATTAGGAAACCATTTTCCATTTGAGCACTTTTCACCAACATAAATATAACAGAAACTCGTTAACTTGGTTTGATTGATAAATGTTTCCTTAGTTGAGTTTAATGGGCGTAACAGAGCAGTTACAAAAAATGCCCACCAGGGGGAGTAGACACACATGTAAAGTCAGTGCAAACTCTCACATCTCTACATTTGACAGACTTCTCATGTACATTGATTCTAAAAGTTCTAAAAACTAAATAAAGCATAGAAACTATGTATTATTTTATGTCAAATAGAATAAAGGTTTAAAAAAAAAAACTATCAGAAAGTTTATTTTATATGTAATTTTCTCATTTGATTGTTGTCGTTACCACAGTTGGCCACAAGAGGGCAGAAACCCATCTACTGGTAGAAATGTAAACAATCTTACTAATTAAACTTGTATTGCAGATTTTTTTTTTATAAAGGTTCTTTCATCCTAAAATATTCTGCTTTTACTTTAAATTTAAAAAGTGCAAAGAATTTTTTTGGTCATAAACTCTACTAGTTATGAAATTAAACATTTCCTATATTTGATATTTTCTGATTCATCACGTCTCTCATTTTTATTTCTCTGTGAACAGGTGGTACTCACCTTACGAATGCAGTATTTGTTAAGATTGTCATTGTAGCGCAGAATGGTTATTTTATTTGGCATAGCGGCACATATACAAGGCCCGTTGTCTACCTGGAAAGAGAGAGTGCACGTCACTTTGTACGTCCATTACATCAAAGCAGCAGCATCCTTTCATCAAAACACACTATTTGTTCAGACTCAGGCCTCTCAGAGGAGAAGAGCACCTACTCTTCCAGCAGCAAACAGATGACAGCCTTTCACTGTCTCAAAGATGTAAGGAGCCAGTTCAGACTGGCTGGGCAGGTGGGACTGGGCCAGACACTGCTTCACTCTTTTTATCTCCACCAAACATAGCGCTCGCTCATCCCCTGCAGCACACACAGACATATGATACACACAGCTGATGGTCAGATATAGATCTCTCTAAGATCATCATCATCTTAGATCATCTCTAAGTCGAGTGATGCTCACAAGTTTTGTTAAATTCATTAGAATGTCATGTGGCTTGTGAAAGTTTTAATGGTACATAATAATTGTAGCTCAATGATGATTGTAGTTATTTGTGGCAATAAGCTGTTATTACCATCTACAGACAATTAGAAAAGTTGAACATCCTACCAACGATCATCAGCAGTTTCTCCTGCTCCTTGATGATTTGGATCTGAAAAACTGATCCCAGGCCTGGGATATGAGTCAGGGAGTTTTTGATAACATTCAGCGCATAGAGTCCCTCCTCAGATCCCACCAGAACAATCTGCAAGAAAGCACAAAAAAATATTTAGATGAATGCAAATGAAAAATGATTTCACACTTCTTCACAATTCTGAATTCTTGATTTTTCAATAAGACTGCTATTGTGGTTTAAAACATGCAATCATTCATTTATTTTTCAAACCACTTAGTCCAATTAAGGGTTATGGGGAAGCTGGAGCCTATCCCAGTAATCATTGGGCGAGATGCAGGGTACACCCTGGATAGGTTGCCAGTACATCACAGGGTGGTTTAAAACGTGCAAAAGGAAAAAATTAATGTATGGTTGTGTGCAGCATGGACAAAAAGGTGCGAGTACCTGATCCGTGAGAGGCAGGGTGCAGTTAATATCCAGCCTGTCATCTCCTTCCAGTTTCAGCAGAGAATTTCCAAGCAGCTTCTGAAAGAGCAGAAGAAAGGTGAGTGGTCAGATGGATCCCAGCCTCCTCATGACCACAGCGGGGAGGCAGCAGAGGAGCAACAGAGGGGGGCTGGAGGGTCGCAGGCTCAGGGGTGGGACCAAATCACAAGTCAGTCTTCTTTTTCAGGTTGCAGGCAGGAAGAGATTCAAGAAATAAAACATCAGATGTGCATAAATGAAAAGAAAATAGACAAAACAATTTGTTAAGATTAAATAAAAGGTTTTTTGTTAAAAAAAATTATAAATCAAACTCTCGGGTAACCGTAATTATCAGTGACTCTAGTTTCCCTGAAAACAATAAGAAACAGTTTATATGTTGAATGACAAATGTTTTCAATAGAATTAGGTGAGAAAATAAAAATGAAAATAATGTAAAAGTAAAAGATAAAAAAAAAAAAACTGTTCACAAACTGCTCTAAGATTAGAAATACAGACAGGTTACGCAGACAGTGTTGTTGTTTTGGGGTTTAACTAAAGTCCTGCTCAGCAAGCCGTACTTCACCGCAGAGTTTCTTTTAGGTCTGACATCGGTCTGCTAAGATGTCAGGTTCACTGCAGAGTGTTTCAGTAAAAAAACAAATAAACTACATGTTTTTTCCCCACAAGCTAATATGTAGCAGTTATTGTTGTGGAAGTGTCGCACTTGATCAGGGATTGGCAAAGTCGGTCCTCGAGTGCTGCAGTCCTGCAGGTTGTGGATGTTTCCCGCTGCAGCACACCTGAAACAACATCATGGGCAAACATGCTTGGACAGAATGTGACAACAAGCTTTTGAGGAGAGTCATTTCCTATAAATACGTGTGGTGAAGCAAGCAAACATCTAAAACCTGCAGGACTGTCACCCTTTAGGACAAGAGTTGCACACCCCTGCAGCAGATAGTAGACACAAAGGTACTTTTGTGATAATGATTTTTTTTCCTAAAGTCTATTTTCCATTAGCTTGATCATTATGTTACTTTTTTTAAAAATCATACATCCTCAGTCTGTTCATCTGTCACAATAAAACCAATGACTAAAAGTGTTCTGAGTTAAAGTCAAATGCTTTGTGTCCCAGTCTCAGAGGAGTGTGCAGAGGGGGTAAAACAGGTAGAAGTACAAGAACACACAAGCAGGTAAAAACCGATTCCTGGTCCTCTGGACAGGACGGCTGCAGAGGATCAAACCACAGACAACAAGATCAGACATCTTGGTGAGTATTTGACTGCTGTGGTTATCGAAAGTCAGGGAGAAATATTTCAGCAACGTTCTAACTGATTCATCAGAGGAGAGTTTGTACAGGATGGTGAGTAGTCGAGAGGAGCAGGCGCAGCAGGTGAGATGAAAGCAGGGGAAGATGAGCAACAAACACAAGGACAGACACATGCACTACTGTGTGCCTTAAGACAGATTTCCAGTGTGTGTGTGTGTGTGTGTGTGTTAATTTATGCCTCATGTCTTCATCTTTATAACTCTTTACCTGGACCAGTGGAGACAGAAGAGTTTGTCTTTTGGACATTGCAGCCTATGTGTGCAGTGAAACCCAGTGGAATTGGCAAAATAGAGCAAATCAACAAAACATGCCCATATACCGGACATACAGTGTGGCACGATGAGAAAGCAACATACAGGAGTGAGAGAGACAAAGAGAAAGAAGAAAAAGAGAAGAGGAGAGAAGAAGAGGACAATTAATGCAGATGTAAGTGAAACTTGGGGTTATCCATTAAATGTTTAGCCTAAACCTTAGACTCTGCAGAGGGGGAAGGCAGAAGGTAACCAGGACAGACGTCATACGAGGTTACGATTTGTTTCAGCTGCCTTAGAGATACTCACTGCGTCAGCCTCCGCCTTCTCCCGAGAAGCTCGTCCACCAGCCACCACAGAGTCCATCACAGCCACCCAGCGCTGTTTGTCTGGGAAACTGGGGGCCATGAAGTAAATAGCCTGACCAGGCCAGCAAGGAGGGTGACAACGTGACTCCAGCTTCAGGACATAGGGAACATCTGGGACACAGAGAAGACACGTCTAATTCTGATAATTAAAAATAAAATGTTGAAAAATAAGACAATAACTCTGAACAGTGGGAGGGGATTCTGGAGTGAAACAGGAGAATCAACATGTTAATGTGAAGCTCCAAATTAAGAAGAGTATATGTTTCTACCTGACTTTGCAGTGTTTGGCAGCTCAGATGCTCCTACAGCTCCATGAACCACCACCTCTCCATCGGACAGACACAGGTCAAACTCCTCCAGAGGTTTCACAGACTCTGGAAACAAACAGATTTAGTGGCAACTCGTGGTTGTTAAGATACTGTTTCTCATAAGCATCCATTTGAGTTTAATCATAACCTTCTCTGGGCTCGATGTCATAGATGGACACTTTAGTGCCATCCAGAACCACATATTTTCTTTCCCAGCCCTGGCCTCGTTTTCCATTCCTGCAAATGCACAATGTTATAGATGAGAAAGTGCAAATGCTTTGATTTAAACTGGTTTTACCACTATATGTGTGATCTGTGAAAGACTGCAGGCAGCATCATCATCTGGCTGATGTCATTCTGTTGGACAAGACACTGATCCATAAACATTTGGGCAGGGCATTAGCATGCAGAGCATCAGACTTAGGTGTGTTTTACTTGTGGAGATCTAACCTTGGCTGCTTCATCCATCCCTCGAGGTGCATGTGTCCGCCAGCCTCTTTGAGCTGCTGTGCCGGAGAACTGCCTTTGTCTCGACACAGGCCCTCGGACAGGTGCAGGGAGCAGTCGCTGGACATGCCACATGTCGATGGGAGGCAGGCGGAGCATTTCGGGTGGCACAAAGCATGACATTCTGAGAGGGAAAATATTGTTAAAGGGACAGCAGAGTTGTAGCTTCTCTTCCTGGTGTTACCATCGCTCCAAGGAGTTAGGACATTCCAGCAAGGATTAGGATCAAAGCATATGAAAGAAATAAAATATATATATATGTATATATATATATATATATATATATATATATATATATATATATTTATACATATATACATACTTTATTTAATTTTCTATAAGCCACAATTGTCATAATTTCAAGGATTGAATATTTTAAATATTCCACTCTATGTGTAATGAATCTATAAAATATATAGGTTTCACATTCTGAAATGAGTGATGCAAAATATTGAACTTTTTCACAATATTCTAATCATCCGAGATGTACATGTAAAGGATTTAACAGTAACTGAATGGTGAAAGACGGTTTGCCTATAAGGGACCCTCTAAGTTTATTTCACTCTGTCCAGTGTCTGTATTAACCTGGCTTGGACAACACTGCCAGCTCAGACAGAGCTCAGCTCAGCTGCACAGCTCACTTCCCAGAGTATCACAGCTGCATCGGAAATTCACTGTTTCATTTTCTTCTGGAGATTCAGACTCACAGCTTTAGAATCGTACCTCATACTCAGTATTACTGGTTTTTTAGCCACCACTCACACTGGGGTAACCTTTCAAATACTTCACAAAAGTCCACCATTATCAGCTTTACCCTAGACACACTCAGCCTATTGTCTGGCTAGAACTTTCCCAAGGCATATGCACTGTAAAGCAACTTCTCTTTTGTTTGCTTAATGCAATTCACACAGCTCCTTCTCCCATGCCCACTCTTTATCAGTCTCTATGACATCTAATAAAGCAGGGGTGTCCAGCTCCGGTCCTTCAGCAATCCTGCAGCTTTTCCATGTATCTTCAAATAAATGTACCACTGAGCAGAATTTCATTGGCTGATGAATCCATTTAATGTATGCCAGGTGTGTTGGAGCAAAGATACAGCAAAAACCTGCAGGACAATGACTCTTGAAGGCCGCCTTTGGACACCACTGTATCTCAGTGTTTGTTTGCTCCACTCATCTTAAACTTTTTGGGGACCTGACATTGAATTGAACCCCACAAAACGAGTCTCCTTCTCCTGGCCTTGAATCACAAGACTCATTTAGCCATTCAGAGAACTTTAGAAGATAATCTATACTTTTATTAAAGCAGTAAACTCCAATTATTGAGGTGCGCCTCAGGGAATTTTCATTATCGCAAACAGTCACAGTAGATATCCCACATCTGTGACTTACCGAGACAGGTTGCTGCTTGGCGACCAAAGTGAACGGTATCCAGGCACACAGTGCACTTGGCAGCTCTCATGTTGAGTCCCACTGTGAATCGGTGAGGGGTGTTGTGGTGCACCACCTTCTCTCGCTCCCTCTCTCTGTCTCTCTGACTGTCCTTCAAGCGACGGCTGTACTCTGAATAAAGTCAGGGAACACAGTGAGGGCAGGCTTACTATTACTCTCTCAGCTGCCGCCAACACTTCAAAACCTCAGAGCATCATGCCGTATCATCTGAGAAAACAGTAGGATGTTGAGCAAAATGCATATGCAAGTGAACTCTGAAGAAAGCTTGAAAGAGAATATTAATTGAATCAATCCTGATGCTGGTGCCCACTCACTGCTGCATGTTTAAAGGCATTATCCAGTCTGAACTGTCTCCAGTGTTTCCAAATCTACAACCGGTTTAACTACACAGGATATCGGGGCTGATAATAAATAATAGTCACATATGAACTGAAAAATACTTTATTAATCTAAGAGGAAATTGGTAAAAAGAAAAAAAAGATGTGAAAAGCACAGGTGAACAGGTGACAAATAAGATAAACAAATAAAAACAGACCACCCAGGTGAAGTGAAACCTGATGATCTCATTCCTGTAACACCCGTCAAGGGGTGGGAAACCATGAACTGCTCCGCAAGTTCTTCAAGTTAATATATGGAATGCAGGAAAATATTTAATAAGAGTCATGTTAGGCGGACAGATCACAACCTCTCCAAAAATGACACATCTACCAATATACAGGCTCAAATATCTACCAGAGGTTACAGGACGCTACTGTGGTGCAGTTTTCTGAAGTCATGTTGTTCGATGTGATGGAAATGTCTCAGAGCACACAGAGCATCATAACAGGCTGACTCGCTGCAGACTGATTATGCAGACTGGGAGAGTCTTCGATGAACATGAGTATCAGTGCTGGACCAGTGAACAATGTACAGCCAGATTCACGTACAGTGTTTACCACAGAGCAGGATATACAGTAGTGGCTGCAGTATTCACTGACTGTAAAGATCTGTAAAAATCCAGGAGTCTTAAAGAAATGTCTTTTGTAAGCACAAGGAGATCTCCTCAATTTAAGGCTGGCGGCTTTAATGTTGTGGTCTGCTTTTTTTTTTATTTTTTTTATTTTTTTTTTTAAAAATTTGTTTACATATGTTTACTGTCATAGCAATGTGGTTAGAACAGAACATCTTACATTTGTTAGTTTTCCATTAGGAGGCAAAAAAACCTGAAGTGCTATTATTTTGATAGCAGTAAGCACCAACAGTGTTGACTGGTGAAGCACAAGGCCTGCTTCCTTTGTTTGCTTCCGTTTGGGTGTGAAAGCAGATGCAAGTCAGCCCAACATAAAGAGGTGAAAACAATCATTCCTTATGACTTCATTTAACACATCAAGCACTTTGTGCTACTTTTTGTAAAAATGCTTTTTAAATAAAATAATCACAATAAAGATAATCTCCCTTTATTCTTCCTTTGTGTTTCCACTCTGGAGTGAACATCAGGTTACAATAACACAAGATTAATATGGAAAACATCCGGTTTTAACATTGTTATTGTAACCTTGACTCTTCCAGTGAGATGACTGGATAATACCTTTAGTTCAAAATGTGGGTTCAAGGGTTTTGTGCGTTGCAGAGTATATCATATGCTGCGTCTCTGTGTAGGATGTAAAGTTCAGGTGAGGTTGGTGTGAACAGAGCAAAGTTCTGCAAATCAGACTTAAGCATCAGCAGCCAAGATAAAATGCTTCAGATTTCTAAAGCTCTGCATTGGAACTTTGTGCGCCTCAGCTGACACATGAGGTGGAGTCTGACATTGAAAATGGTGCAGAGCTTTTAAAATCTGGCCTGTCAGGGATGTGAATGTGGCAAAACGAAGAAGGGAGATAAAAATCAAACTGCAGAAACCAGGATTTTGGACAACTTACTTTCAAAAGTGACCCTCCTTCCCTCTGAAAGGTGTGTAAAAAAAAAAGGATAGTGAAAGCTTCATAAATGATCCTTTAAAAGTGAGAAAATATGAGTGTTCACATTCTGTATCGGCTTGTAAGGGGCAGAATGTGTCAGGCATGAGGCTGAACGCCTACAATTAGTGTCAAAATGAAGGAAAAAAAAAGACTTCTATGATGATCATTCATTACTCACCTTCAGGTGTAGGAGTATCCTTCCTGCGTCCAGAGTTGGAGGGTACGAGTCCGGTTGGGCCCTGCTGGTGTTCTGGAGACTTCACCATGGCAGCCATGATTATCTGCTGTCGTGTTGTGGCAGGATTTGCAGCGTTGCCATGATCCTTATACTGGAGAGCTGGAGTTCAATAATTTAATTCATTCGTTTATGTCATTATATTGTTCAAATACAGCACTTTTTATATGACTACATACCATATATTTCACATCAAGCAAAGATCATCTTCAATTTTGATGTTTCAGACTCATTTTAACGTGAATTCATACATTAGTTATCTCATTAATTTAATTTT
Source organism: Telmatherina bonti (assembly GCF_933228915.1). Taxonomy (NCBI): domain Eukaryota; kingdom Metazoa; phylum Chordata; class Actinopteri; order Atheriniformes; family Telmatherinidae; genus Telmatherina; species Telmatherina bonti. Next base: position 27,435,522 of record NC_136611.1, on the reverse strand, counting down.
AATCAGTCTTCACACAGTACTGCATCGGCAGAGTGGTTTGCATAATTAATAAAATGATAAGACTTCTGTGAGACTCCAGGAAGTGATCCTACAGTCTTATGAACATCAGTTCACAACCATCTTACAAGAAATACTTTATCAGGTGCAGAACCTCCCTGAGTCTCCAGAATTTCAAAGAATTTTCCTGAAGTGTCTTGTGTAAATGTTTGGTGGTTGTCTTGTTAACAAGCCTAAGGTGCTAACACTGGGAAAAGCTTTCACTGCATCCATCCTGAGTGATCTCCAAGCATCTGCTGCAGAAGTGCACCACTACCCCACAGTGCTCCCATCATCATATCTGGCTTTAGGCGGGCAACTAATCCAGAGGTGTCAATCAGCTGAACCTTTGTTTCATCAGAGCAGATGTTTTTACTTATAATAGTTGTTCAGGTTGTGTGCCATTTACTAAAGAACAGCTTCTGTCTGTCTCCTCTTACTTATAGGGCCTGATTGTTGCTTTGAGTTGTTGTCATCCTGTCAGGTTCTCCAAGTCCACTAAGAGATTGTGGATTTTACTCATAGTTGTCATTGATTTCCTGTCCACCGCTCTTCATCTGTGATTACTCGGGTATATTGAAGCAGACTGCAGCTACTTCCAGTCTTCTTCATTTGGAGAATAATAAAAGCTGTTGGACAGTTTTCACTGTGTGAGAAATGTTTTTGCATCTTTCTTTAGATCTGCGCCTTGACACCATGTTCTAGTTTTCACTCATGCGTCAACTGTGAGACAGATAAGTGCCTTTTCTAACTATGTCCAATGATTTCTGTTAAGCACTGGCGGATTTTGTAAGACCTCTGATAAAAGAAGGAGGCACAAACCTATTTCTGCTTCATCATAAAGAAGTTTTGTGTGAAGTCTGATGAAAAGTCTATGTGGACTTGTGTATGTGAAACATCTTCTCTCTCCACATCATCAATGTCTAATGCATGTTGTAGATTACTGAGTGACTACCAGAGAGAATATGTTGCTGTAGGGCAGTCTAACCTTCTTCTCTCAGAGATCGCAGTTCTCCCCTCATTTTCTGCAGAGCATCTTCCAGCTCAGAGCAACGAGCGCGCTCTTTATCCAGAGCTGCCTTCATGTCACTGTACTGCAGAGGCACGGGCTGAATGGGGGGCACAGGAGAGACCTGGCCTTGACTCTGACTCTGACCCTGGCTCTGACCCTGACCCTGGGCCTGGGCCTGAGCCGCCATGGCAGCCAACAGATCTTCCCGACGGCGCCCAAACAGACCCTGAGAGGCCGGCATAAAACAGAGAAAACAATGCAGCAGGAACTGAGCTCAGAGAAGAAAAGCTGTTAGAGTTCATCCATCATTCATGAATCATGATTTTTCTGTGTTTTTTTCTCTCTTTTTTAAAAAAAATGAAGCTTGATTTGATACGTAAACCCCTCTTACCTTTTTCTTCTTGGAGCCACCATGGGCCTGTGCCTGAAGGAAGTCGATGAGTTTGGTCTGCTGAGTGATGGTCCCCTCCATTTTCACCTTCTCATGAGAGTATACAGCCTGCAGGTGGAGCTGAGTGAACATCACTACTGCCATGAATTTCTCTTCAAATACTTCACTTCACACAGAGGGGGAGACGGAGGGACTGAAGGATGGGTGGAGGGGAAGCGGGTTCTATGCTGCGTGGTGCATGTTTTTTTTGTTTTTTTTACTCAGAACAGGAAGAAAAACAAAACTGATATTAACACAAAGATTTACTCCCACTCCAGTGTAGACTGGAGTCTTGCCCACTTATTTATATATATATATATATATATATATATATATATATATATATATATATATATATATATATATATATATATATATATATACATATATATATATATATATAATTTTATATATATAATTTTTAATAAAATATATATATATATATATATATATATATATATATATAAATAAGTGACATATGAGTGTGTTAAAGCACCTGGATATTCTCGAGCTGGTACTCAAGATCAGTTCTCTCTGTTTTGAGCAGATCAGTCTGGTCCAAAGCGTCCTGCAGCCCCTGGGTGAGACGGAAAATGTGGGTCTTCTGAGCATCAATCTGCTGCTGCAGTTTCTCTTGCTGTGGAGGAAAAGCAGCTGTGATTGACTGACTGCTTCTCACGATGGCACCAGCTGAACTTTTCAGCATAATTTGACCTTTTCCTTCACCTCTTTCTTGTAATTTACTCCCAGCAGAGATTTTATGTTAATCTTCAAGCCAAAAAGTGGAGTACAACATTAAGCACACACACACACACACACACACACACACACACACAAAAGATCTGTGCATAAAACACAAAAGAAAGCAGTAAAGATCAGTGAGAGAAAAATGTAAAAAGCAGTTTACTTCTTCCAGCAGTCTCTGTTTCACGTCCCTTTCACTCTCTAGCTTTTGCTGCAGACTGCAGGCGTTCATCTCCAGCATGGCGTGTTTCTTCTCCAGATCATTCAGCTGGGCAATAAACACAGGAAGGGTTTGTTGTGACACTGGTTAACCACACAAAGGTAAAATGCTTATTTTTCATTGTAGCATCGTACACATGCTTACAGTGTCTGCGAGGCTTTCAGCCTTGAGTTTCTGGTCTTTGAGGGCCTGCTGCAGGGCCATGATCTCATCTTTGTGCTCCTTAACTGCCTGCTCCACAGCCTGGCGAGACTCAGTGCTGCGCTGCTCTGCACGAAGCCTGGAGAAAACCTTTCTTTACAATTCTTATTTTTCAAGAAGTGCACCTTCTTATCTTCAGCTTGGGTAAAGGCTCATGTTTAATGAGAGAGAAAAATAACCATTAAAGTGTGTAATAATGTGCTTTTAGTTTATCAATTTCATTATCTTGCCCTGCCAACTTTAGAACAGTTCAGTTTATTTCCAAGAAAACATTTTGACAACCTCAGGAGAATACGCCTAAACCTGTTGCATTTAGTGTGTGTAGGAGGAAGAAGCCAGCAGAAAAAGCAACAGAAACATTCAGAGCGAATGTTTTGGGTAAATCTTTTGTGGTAAAAAAAAAAAAAACAGAAGCTCAGGCCTTTCTCAAAATAAAGCAGGCATTGTGGCTAAAAAGCCATCAAAGAAATATTACAAGGACAAAGAAAGTAATATCTCTTTTGAAGTCAGTTATCGTAAAACATAAACACATTAAGAAGAAAACTACAACAGAAGAAGGCTGCAGAAATACAGGTCAAACTTTATGCCTACTCTGGAGGCAATGAAGTCATTTTTTGTCCTCACAGTTACTGTGATTCAGTTTGTGAGTATGGTTGGCACCTGCTCTGTTTCTCTGTGTCGAGCAGCCTCTGAACATCCCTGGTTCTCCTCTCAGCTTGGCTCTTCTCCTCCTCCAGCGTTGACCTCCAGGCCTCCCATTGTCTCTCCTTCTCCAGCAACTCGTCGTTCATGCTCTCCAGCTCCATAACCTGTTCCTCCAGCATGGTGCATGTGGTCTTCAGAGTCTCAAGGTTCTGTTTGGATTAAGAGTTCAAGTGTTATTCATACACAAAACCACATGGCATGGCATGGCATTGTATTGTATCATATACAATGTGGCGTATCTCATTGTAGCGTATCATATTGTAGCACATTGCATTGTATCACATCGTGTTGTATCATATAGTATCGTACCTTATCACTCCACATGCATCATAGCTTAATATGCCTCACTGGATTGTACTGTATTGTTCCAAATTGTATTATACTGCATCGTGCCCTATTGTACCATGAGGTTTCGCACTGTATTGTATATGTTCATATTATAATGTACCAAGCTGTAGACGCCACGCCACGCCACGCCACGCCACGCCACGCCACGCCACGCCACGCCACGCCATGCCACGCCACGCCACGCCATGCTACATGATTGGTGTGTTTTTGGCATGCTACAACTTATTTCTCAGTTGTAACACAGAGTTTGGCTTCTATAAACAGAGAACTGTTGTGCTCTGACGTACTCAAACTTCAAAGTTGCCAGCTTTGGTAGTCTTTATGAGAATCATAGTAGCAAATCGGAGTGTTGGACCATGGGCTGATATGTGATGATTTGACATGATCTTCAGTGTTTCAGTACATGCTGTACTATGCTCAGTAAACACTGAGTAAAGACAGGAACCTCGTAGTTTGTCTCATCCCAGCAGAAGGTTCCTGGTTGAAATCTTAGCTTAAGTCTTTCTATAAGTAGTTTCTACATTCTCCCTGCGTATGTGTTGTTCTAAACAGCTAATCTGTTTTGTTTTTCTCATTTGTCTCTGTATCTGCCTAGTGATGGTCTGCTGCAGGTAGATAGACAATGCTTTGTTTGAAATTTTGCACTCTTCTGACGTGTTTGACTCTCCTGTCTGGACTCATGTAAAATCAGCGAAGACAGTCAAGATGATTATGTCTGCCTTTAGTTTAACCAGTAATCACAAAATTGCACCAGAAAAGCTTGTCAGCATCAGTATTTTTGGTTAGTATTGGTATTTGGACAGAATGTTTTCTTTATGTTACAGCTCAACTCAGTGCTTCTCGTCTTACAACGTACTGCGTTAGACAAAGCACTTGGAGACAAATATAGCCTCTGCCGGCGTTGCAGCAACACCACAACCCTCTGAAGTCCAACGCTTCCACAGCTGACACGACCTGGGAGTGATGGGGATGACACATCCCTCCCACACACCACCCCATCCCTCGATTATGACTTCCATCGCTGGTTACACAACCAGCAGGACTGAGAGCGCTACTGGACACCCACACACACATCCTCCCACAGGGGCAACGCACACATCGCACAGCCTCATCTCACTCCCTGTCTCTTTCTTGCTGCAACCAGAACACAACACATAACGATACTGAAATAATCCCAGTTTCTGCTGCCTGATTTGCTCTAAACGCTGTCAGAGCTGGGCAATGTTGAGGTCACCAGTTAACAGGCATAGTGGATATGTCACATAAGGGAAAATCATATGGCTGGCTGTGTGAGAGATGTATGCAGGGACATGAACACTGCTGTCTTAAAAAGCAGATAACTGATTCACATGAAGATAGATGATATTTTTGTGGCACTTGCAGAAAACTTTCATGTGATATAATCTACTCTCATATATTAAAGTGTTATTGTCACATGTTGGCTGAATGTTTCATCATTCGGTCGACTCAAAAAACCGGCTTGAACTGTCTGAGTGTTTATTTATTCATGCACTGACACAAGCCAGGTATTTTAGAGAATGAATAAATGAAAAACTGCAGTGTTTCCCTGTCTGGTGGCGAGCCATTTCAGGGTTTGCACTATGCAGAAAACAGGTCACATCTTCAGTGTTGACTATGTTGATGAGTTTTGCGATTGCTCCAATCGATTTTCTTATTCGTGCCCTTCTAAACTTTGCCTCCATGCATTATTTTCCTGCCTGCACCTCGTCTAATTTGCATGCTTCCTCTTGTGACCCTTGATGTAAGTAGGAGGACTTTTCCACTTTCTTTGTTTTTCGTTCAAACACATCTGACATAGAATCCAAAACATCTGTGTTAGATGTGTTTGCATCAACTAAGGAAAAACCTATTTAAATAAAAAACACTGGGATGCTCTAAATGGTAAAAGTACTAAAATGAACATTTCTACTTGAGTCAAAATACCCTGTAATTAATATGTAGATATACAATGTGGGTTTTGGTTTTATTTGTTATAACTAATTCCAAATTTGAATCCTGTTTTAAAGCTGATTCTATCTGCAACCCTAAAAATATTTCTCTCTAAGTTAAGAGGACTGGCCAAACTCTCTTCATGATGTGAAAATGTCCACAGTAAAATGGTTTGATTTCAAAGTTGTGCAGACAAGAAAGAACATTTATACAGCATGTGTGCAGGATAAGCTGTGCAGCTCCGTACCTGTTTCTGGTTGTTAAGGTGCATTTCGCGGTCAGCTACCTCACGGCGTAGCCTGTCAACATCCTGGCTGAGCTGCAGTCTGTCCTCCCTCTCATCTGACGCCTCGTCCAGCTGCTTGGACAAGTAGAAGTTCTGACGATTCAACTCGGCGTTCTCCTGAGTCAGAGTGGTCAGCTGCTCCTCAAGGTCTGTGATCACCTGCAAATAATAGCCACAAAACTACAAGTTACAGACTGAAAGTGTATAAGTGTTTAAGAGTATAAACTGTTTTTGTGGTCAGTTTATACTCTATGGTTGGATGGTCTGATGCAAACCTCAGGACCTCACATCCCTTTTGGTAAAAATCCAATCCACCCTATTTATAAAGCACATTTTAAGAACAGAACGTCTCCAAAGTGCTGCACAGAGTCAAATATCACAAAATAAAAATGAGATAAAATATAATAATGATGTCATGAAAATATAAAGAACAAGTAAAACAATTAAAAAATAAATAAATACCTAATTAAATAACTAAAAAGAACAAATAAAATAAATAAAAGACAAAGAGGACCAAACAAAAATAATTTATCATGACTTCAGCCTGAAATTTATGTGCCTGACTATATCTCTGTGACAGTCATTAATCTTTGTCAATAACTGTGTTGATCTAAAAACTTTAGATAAGATGAAGTTGAGGTTAATAGAGCCCCTATAAAGTGAAAATCCACTACCAACCATGAAGATTAATCATACTGTCATGATTTGGTCTTAGAGGTTCAGAGTAACATTCAGGGCTATTAATACATCACAAAAGTTCAGAAGTACTTTAGCTTCAATTGAATGATCGGTGAATAGACATGTCAGCTGGCTGCACTGTCCACACACACTGCACATAAATTATGTACCACTGTGTCAGAGATAAAACCATGTCAGCTGGAGTATGCTGTAGCCCGGATTGCAACTACATCACAGTAGCAACGTCATCCCAGGGTGCTGGGGCAGCTAACCCTTTTCATTTCTAACTGCAGTGATACAGACCTGTAGTAAAAAAAGCCACAACTCTTGTCTGACTACAGTAAAGTCAGGCGTCTAAGTGTAAAGACAAATGAACTCTACAAACTCGAGGACTTTCAATATAGCAAGGAATGTTAACAGCATGATAAATGTTTATTTTACAATTCACCTAAAAGGAAAATATCCTAGTAACATTGTACATGTGCATATTGTTTTTAATATTGCATTTCTGCAAATAATAATTTTGGTATGATATGTAGGCAACTGGTTTAACTCAGTCAGTATTCAGATCAAGGCGCATGCTAATCATTTCATCAGCATCAGTCATTTCCTCTCATCAGCTGTGACTACTGAGCACGCTGCAGGGAAATGAGGGTTAGAGGCTGATGAGCCTGCCTGTTAAAAGCCCCTTATATTCAGTTCTGATGGGAACATGTATACAGTGCAGAACTTCAAGGAGACAGGGGAAAGAAGCAAAGCTTTTAAGTACATAAATTAGCTGGGTCTGCTGTGCATCTGTTCCCCGGAGGCAGGGGACTGACAGCATCAACTAAATTCTTAAGGCGGGGCAAGAAGTCAGCGGTGGGATGGATGCAGTGGTGATCTGGCAAGCATCTATATTTACTCTGCCCATTTGTCAATCTGATCCATAAAGCAACTGGAAGAGCCAAGGTAAGTCACATCCAGGGCTTTGTTTACAGCTCTGTTGGTGGAAGCAGAGTTTACTAATTAAAAATGAACAAACATTTACTGGGAAATTGATGGTACAAAAGACAGATGTTTTCTTTTTGTTTTTTTTTCCAATTAAATAAGACTGTTAAACACAAATGATGAGTAAGAGTTTATACCCTTCAAATGAACCACTTTGCATTTGTTTGTATAATTCAGAAGTGACAGATTGGCTCTATAGTTAAATGCCTAAAATGGCCCCACACATCATTAAAAGCACAATGTTTTGTGAAAATCTAGTTTTTAGAAAAGATGAGAAGTTCTCTAATAATTTACCAAACAGTGACAGACCAGAGGGTGGCCAAACCTTTCAAATGCTTTAGTAATAAGACTATTTTTCTCCACATTTTAATGTTGTAACGTACCTTAAATAAGCTAGCAGCCTTGCTAGTCTCCTGTTAGTTATTTAGCATTAGCTTAATCAGCACTAAGACATCTGGATTCTGTTTTTTGTTTGTTTGTTTGTTTGTTTTTAGTTTATTTTATGCTCCAATGTGAATACTGATTCACTAAATTATTGTTTTACAACATAAACACCCTCACTGAAAAGTAAATATGACGCAGTTAATCCACATGATCTGATTAGCACTGAGATTAGCACTGCTATGTAGCTTTATGCTAACATCAGGTCAATAGCCTTTCATTACATTAGTAGTTGTACTTGCACAAAGAAAAAAATCTTTTGTAGAAATGTGCAATCAAATGTCAGTAATTTTTAAAGGCAATGAATTAAAGAAGTACTTCCAAATTGACCCTGCGCGGTTGTAGTGATTCTGCTGATCTATAAGGTCCTCCAATGACTTGTCAATCACCTGAGATATCCAATCAAGTTTCAGCTCCACCATGGTAACACAATCTTGTTAATTTGTTTCTGAATCTGAGAATATTAACCAGCAAGCTCTCATTTGAAAGTCGGGAACTTGATTTAGACCAGTTTCGGCTGTCAACATAATCATGAAAAATAAGCTAATAGTTAACACTATGCATCAGTTAACTGCACAAAAACAATATCCTTAGTGAATTATCCTCTTAAGATCTGGGCATAAAAACTGATGACAGAGCTATAAACCTGATTAGAAATTAAACATCAAAAGTCTATAAGAACTATAGTGGAACATGAAGTGCTACAGCAAGGCCGACCGTCAGTCATTGACATGGAAAACTGACATTTTTCAGCCTTGGAAACTGTATTTAGATTCATTATGCTAGCAAAAATGTTTATTTTGTCTGCAGCGGGTGCAGTTATACTACAGTAGCTTAGTTTGTTTCCAGGCATTAAATTTAAGTTCTTGGAGCCTCAGAGAGTGTCTGAAGGTCTATCTGCAGAGTATTTGGTTAGCTGGTCAGTTTTGCATAATTCTTCAACAGGTAAAGAACTTAGTAATTAATTATAGATTTAAAAATAATCACAATTTTTGACATTCAGATTGATTTAAAAGCAGAATAATTATCAGACCAATATTATAGAATTTTGCAGGTTAAGAAATACTCCCCGCTTGATGAAGAACTTGGCCATATTTTCCTGATTACTGGCCAGCTGAATTTATGGATGTTGCTATCTGAACAGTTTGTAAGTGGGAGGATCTCAGAAGTAGAGCAAAGGGATAAAGGAGGACTGTGATATTGTCGATGTGGATTCACACTATGTAAATCTGATGGCCCTTAAATCCCAAAAATAATTTCTCAAAGTTGGTAGGACAACAGTTTGTGTCTTCTCATGATGTCTAATAATAAAATAACTTCCAACACAAGAGCAGATGGAACTTCACAACTTCTAACAACTAAATAAAGCATTGTTTATCCAGATAATCAGATAAAACACAAAGAATCACCAATAAATAAATTCCCAGAATGTGATTCTGCCAAACAATGAAAACAATTTAATAGAAGCCATTATCTTCCTGACCTCTTGTAATGTGTTAATGTGCTCGATGGTTTAATGGAAGCAAACAGACTGAGAAGTTATTTAACACTCTTGTAAAAACTGTGTTGCAAAAAGCAATTTTCACCTTGACAGTGACAATCATGTTAGTGCTGCTTTTGAAATAATCTGTACTCCTGGATTTACTGTAGTAGTGACTAACATGGCTGAAAGGTGCAATGAAATAGTGAGAATAAGGAGTCAAATGCTTTAAAATGAATTCCTGAGAGTTACAGAGATGCATATGGGCTGAAACACGGCTACTTTAGGTTATGCATGATGATGTGTAATGATTCAGCTAATGCTTGCTGCCAGGAAAACTGTCTATTCCTGGAAAGAGTGAAAGAGCAAAAAAAAGGCAAAAAAAAGGAGGGAGAAAAAGAGTGCAAAGCTTACAGCACAGCTGTCTCTCAAGGCATCATACTTGCGTTGTATCTCGTCTCTGTGTGCCTGTAGGAGACATGACAAGAGAGACAGACGGACAGATATCACTGCCAAAATTCCACAGCACCAAAGGAGACATGATCTTCAGCACTTCTTCACTTCCTCTTACTCTGAGCACCGTGATCTCCTCCTCAGCCTCTGCTGTGGTCTCTTCCAGCTCAGTCTTGGCCTGCTGTAGCTGGCTCTCCAGGGCATGGCGGGCTGCCTGCAGGTTGCTTATCTGTGATTCGCGCTCTTGCAGTGACAAGGTCAGTTCCGTCACCTGACGCTTAATCTCTAGCTTCTGCTCCTCATTCTCCAGCCCAATCTACAGGGGCAGAAAGAGTGAAGGAGCATGTGGGACGAAGAGGAGGAGGGGAGGACACTTTACCTCAAGGAGCAGTCAGAAACATACTGACTCTGCCTTCATGTGATGTTCAGGTCTTTACTGGAAAATAAAAACTGTTTTAGCTCTTTTAACTCTCTTTAGCTATTTGTAACTGCTGCTTTCTTTTATTCTTTTGGTGATCATTCACCTGTATTACAGCGGCATACATAATTTTAATACAGTTTTTGAAGTTTTTATAATTTATTGTCTTTTTCTATCATATCTTTTGTTGTTTTTTTTCCCTTTCAGCTTGTCCCTCTTAAGTGGTCGCTACAGCAAATCGTTGGCAAATGTTTTTACACCCAGTGCCCTTCCTGACGCAACCCTCTGCATTTATCTGGGCTTGGGACCAACCCACAGAGAACAATCATTACCATCAGGTCACAAGACATGCTAGCCCACCAGCTTTAGCCACTGCCACCCTCTGATACATCTTTTGTACACTGTTAATGCCTTTTGCGCCATCATTGATGCTTGAGGCTAAAAATATGCATACACAAATATTTCAATATTTTTTCTTTCCAGAAGTGACTCTGACAATTTTAGATCAGCTCAAAACTACCAAACATTTAACCATTTTTAGGATTTCAACCCTTTAAATGCCTGTTTTTAAATAATAAAAATCAGGAGGATGGAGCTTCGATTGGGATTAGTTTTAGATATATCAGGGATTTGCTTCTAAATTGTTTTAATTGCATTTATATGTAATTTACATGTGTATTTAACGTTGGATACCCCCTCTGGTGACCTTCTTGACCAAAAATGCGCCTTTGACTTCCTTTAAAATGGCTAAAATTTATGTATATCAAGTTTATTGGATTTTTTTTATGCATATGCATTTTAGCCCCAAAGATCCCCACTGCGTGCTTCTCTCTTGTGTATGGTCATTGTTGGTCACAGAGGTCACTAGCAGGTACTAAAAAAGGCACAAGGAGTAACAATAGCCACAGCAGTATGGTTCATTTCTGCAAGATTACAGCAACCTGTCAGCTAGTGGTGGGAAAACAAAAATTAATAGAAGAAAAGCAGAACTTTTCTAAAGAATTTCTTACTTGTAGAAGTAACTTCCTGCATCTCAGTGTCATTAAGTTGCACTCATGTTTTGTACTTAAAAGTTTTGCCACATTTATTTACATGTAGCTCATCCTATAAACATCACTGTCTAAGATCCAACTAAGCTGCACCTGCTTGTGCATAATCACGTCGCTCTGTGTGATTACTTCCTCACTTCATATTCAGGGATGCAATTATACACAGGTGTGTTTTAACAAACTGTAGCCAGACAGGCACAAATAGAAGACTGGAAGTATCCTCTATGTAGATCCTCTTCACGTATTAAATATTGACTTAAAATGACTGACATCATGCACAATAAGGCATAGGAAACATACTGAGAGACAACCAACAGGACAGTGAGAAAAAAGCCTGCAGCCACCAATCATCACACAAATCTGCTTAATAAACCACCTTCACACTTCTATACCACCCCCTCCTCCAATAACATCTTCTCACCTCTCGGAGCCTGGTTTCCAGCTCCAGCACGCGGCTCTTATTGCTTTGCTCTTGCTGACTCATCTTCTCTAGATGTTCCTCCAGCTTAGCATTCTGGGCCTCTAGCTTCCCAGCCTGAGACTCCAGGTAGAACTTCTGCTGGCGGAGCTCCGAGATCATCTCCTCCTGGGCTTTCCTGACGGGATCACACATCAGCTTTAAAACAACAATCATTACAAGCATTTCTGACTGAGTTATTTGGTTATTTATTAATTATTTCACACCAACTTTAGATAAAAAAAAAAAAAGTTTGCTAACATGTTTTATTGTTACTGTCAGGCTGAAAATGAATGTCTTGTAGGAACTTACATGTTCTTCTGGGTGTAGATGCTGCTGTTGGCTGCCAGTTTGTTGGCCTCAGACAGCTCTGCAATTCTCTGCTCCAGGCTGTTCATCTTTGAGTCCATCGCATTAATTGTCTGAAGAGAAATTCAGGGCAACATTACTTGTGTTTTAATGAGACATTTAGTTAAATCTTCACGTATTGGATTGAAATGGGATCAAATTAAGGTTAATTTGTGCTCTGCAATAAGATTATTCCAAACACGGATCTGTGTCAGTGTGATTAATTTTAAAATGCAGCTGAAATGGTGTCATTTCCAAGCTGGTCAGTTCTTACCGCCTTCTGTTCACTGATGACGCTGCACTTCTCCCGCACCTCCTCCTCATATTTGCTCTGACTGGACTCCAGCATCTCCTTATCAGCCATGTCCGCCTTCATCTGAGCCTCAAGCACCTGTTCAATGCCAGCCAGCCCACAGAACCATAACCAGGATATCACTTAATGGGACACAGAATGGTGTGAAGAAGGCAACACCTACAAATTCACCAGCTAAATCAAATCCACCAGACAGTTTAGAGCACTTCCTGCAAGTTCAGTGGGTGAAGGCTGGTGGGTGGGGGGAATTGCCTGTTGATTTATTGATTGTGATACATATTTGAAAGGTGAACCTTTATCTTGTCTTCAAAGAGCTTTTCCTTCTGTTTCAGATGAGTCTCCAACCGTTGGGCAGTGCCTTGGGCCTCTCGAAGATTCTCCTCCAGCTCCTGCACAAAAATATAAACAGATGATCAAAGAGAACAATAGCATCAGCTAAAATCAATTTCTAGCAGATATCTGGACCAGGGACTCGGTTCCTAACTCCTAATCACAAACAAACTAGTCTGGTTACATGTGCCGCTCATCAGTCAAGTAGAGAGAAGAGTTTATACTTGGCCAGTTTAATTGAAATGTTTGACTTTCTGCTGCTTCTAACTTTCTCTGTGGCATATCTTCACACATATAATTATGTCACAGATGTGTGCAAGTTACTTAGAAGGCGATTTTATCTGATGAAATTTCAGTCATGAAATCAGGATTTTATTGAAGCAACACAGCAGTCTGGAGAAGCAGCGAGTTGACACGACGTCTTCATGGGCTGCTTTTCAGTCAACATTTCTAAAGGGTTTAGTGGTCTGACTACACAAGTGGAAAAAATATATGACTGAAATCAGTTTTATGGGACATTTAGCTGCATTAATCAATAAATACATTACACTGTTTGAAAAAAGGATGTGAAAAGTTAGAGGTTTAGTGCGTGTGCAGAGCGCCTAAGTCTATTATCTGGATCTGTTTGTGAAGATTTGAAAGCTTCACTTTCAATAAGATGTTATCATGTTTGAACATTCATAACATTTAACTTTTTTCCCCGAGTGTTATGCCAAAACAAGGGCTCCTGAAGGTTGACGTAGTTTCGAAGTAGCAGAGTTTTTTCTTTAAGGTTCATCTGTGAGAGATAATCTGTCATTAAAATCTTGTGTTTTTATGTCAGTTTTTTTTTAACCACTTTTACAACACAAAGTTGTCAAGCAGTTGTCTTCATTTGCTTAATGTATAATAACTCTATTATCATTGAGAGCCCTCTCCCTGAGCCGTCACCTCATCGTGGTGGAGGGGTTTGTGCGTCCCGAAGATCCTAGCAGCTATGTTGTCGGGGGCTTTATGCCCCTGGTAGGGTCACCCATGGCAAACAGGTGTCTAGGGGAGGGACCAGACCAAGCACGGCTCATAGACCCCTATGACGATGACAAACCTGGGCATAAATGTTCCCTTGCCCGGACGCGGGTTACCGGGACCCCCCTCTGGAGCCAGGCCTGGAGGCAGGGTACGAGAGCGAGCGTCTGGTGGCCGGGCCTTCGCCCATGGGGCCCGGTCGGGCTCAGCCCGAAAGGGTTACATGGGCCCCACCTCCCGTGGGCTCACCATCTGCGGGAGGAGCCGTAGGGGTCGGGTGCAATGTGAGCTGGGCAGCAGCAAGGGGCGGGGACCCTGGCGGTCCGATCCCCGGCTGCAGAAGCTGGCTCTAGGGACGTGGAACGTCGCCTCTCTGGTGGGGAAGGAGCCTGAGCTTGTGTGCGAGGTTGAGCGGTTCCGACTAGATATAGTTGGACTCACCTCGACGCATGGCTTGGGCTCTGGAACCAGTACCCTCGAAAGGGGCTGGACCTTCTTCCACTCTGGAGTTGCTCATGGTGAGAGGCGCCGAGCAGGTGTGGGCATTCTCATCAGCCCCCAGCTTGGTGCCTGCACGTTGGGGTTTACCCCGGTGGATGAAAGGGTAGTTTCCCTCCGCCTCCGGGTGGGGGGACGGGTCCTGACTGTTGTCTGTGCTTATGCGCCGAACAGCAGTTCAGAGTACCCACCCTTTCTGGGGTCCTTGGAGGGAGTGCTGGAGGGTGCTCCTTCTGGGGACTCCATTGTTCTGCTGGGGGACTTCAATGCTCACGTGGGCAATGACAGTGAGACCTGGAGGGGAGTGATTGGGAGGCATGGTCCCCCCCCTCTGAACCCAAATGGTGTTTTGTTGTTGGACTTCTGTGCTCGTCATGGATTGTCTATAACGAACACCATGTTCCAGCATAAGAGTGTCCATATGTACACCTGGCATCAGGATTCCCTGGGCCGCAGTTCAATGATCGACTTTGTAGTCGTATCGTCGGACCTGCGGCCACATGCCTTGGACACTCGGGTGAAGAGGGGGGCGGAGCTGTCAACTGATCACCACCTGGTGGTGAGTTGGCTCAGATGGTGGGGGAGGAAGCTGGTCAGAGCTGGCAGGCCCAAACGTGTTGTGAGGGTCTGCTGGGAACGTCTGGCTGAGTCCCCTGTCAGAGCGAGCTTCAACTCCCACCTTCAGCAGAGCTTCGAACATGTCCTGGGTGAGGCGGGGGACATTGAGTCCGAATGGGCTGTGTTCCGTGCCTCTATTGCTGAGGCGGCCGGCCGGAGCTGTGGCTGCAAGGTCGTTGGTGCCTGTCGTGACAGTAATCCCAGGACTCGTTGGTGGACACCAGCAGTGAGGGATGCTGTCAAGCTGAAGAAGGAGTCCTATCGGGCCTTCTTGGCCTGTGGGACTCTGGAGGCAGCTGATGGGTACCGACGGGCTAAGCGGCATGCGGCTTCGGCCGTTGCCGAGGCAAAAACTCGGGCATGGGAGGAGTTCGGCGAGGCCATGGAGAAAGACTTCCGGACGGCTTCGAGGAGATTCTGGTCCACCATCCGGCGGCTCAGGGGGGGGAAGCAGTGCTCCATCAATACTGTGTACAGTGGAGCTGGGGAGCTGCTGACCTCAACTCGGGACGTTGTGGGTCGGTGGAGGGAATACTTCGAAGACCTCCTCAATCCTACCAACACGTCTTCCCATGAGGGAGCAGAGCTGGTGGACTCAGGGGTGGACTCTCCTATCTCTGGGGCTGAAGTCGCTGAGGTGGTCAAAAAGCTCCTTGGCGGCAAGGCCCCGGGGGTGGATGAGATCCGCCCGGAGTTCCTTAAGGCTCTGGATGCTGTGGGGCTGTCCTGGCTGACACGCCTCTGCAGCATCGCGTGGACATCGGGGGCAGTACCACTGGATTGGCAGACTGGGGTGGTGGTCCCCCTTTTTAAGAAGGGGGACCGGAGGGTGTGTTCCAATTACAGGGGAATCACACTCCTCAGCCTCCCTGGTAAGGTCTATTCAGGGGTCCTGGAGAGGAGGGTCCGCCGGATAGTCGAATCCCGGATTGAGGAGGAGCAGTGTGGTTTTCGTCCTGGTCGCGGAACAGTGGACCAGCTCTATACCCTCTCTGGGGTCCTGGGGGGGGCATGGGAGTTTGCCCAACCAGTCTACATGTGCTTTGTGGACCTGGAGAAGGCATTCGACCGTGTCCCCCGGGGGCTCCTGTGGGGGGTACTCCGGGAGTATGGGGTACCGGATCCCCTTGTACGAGCTGTCCGGTCCCTGTACGACAGGTGTCAGAGCTTGGTCCGCATTGCCGGTAGTAAGTCGGATTCGTTTCCGGTGAGGGTTGGACTCCGCCAAGGCTGCCCTTTATCACCGATTCTGTTCATAACTTATATGGACAGAATTTCTAGGCGCAGCCGAGGGGTTGAGGGGATCCGACTTGGTGGCCTCAGGATTGGGTCCCTGCTTTTTGCGGATGACGTGGTCCTGTTGGCTTCATCTGGTCGTGATCTCCAGCTCTCGCTTGAGCAATTCGCGGCCGAGTGTGAAGCGGCTGGGATGAGAATCAGCACCTCAAAATCTGAGACCATGGTCCTCAGCCGGAATAGGGTGGATTGCCCTCTCCGGGTCGGGAGTCAGGTCCTGCCTCAAGTGGAGGAGTTTAAATATCTCGGGGTCTTGTTCACGAGTGAGGGAAGGATGGAGCGTGAGATCGACAGACGGATCGGTGCGGCGTCTGCAGTAATGCGGGCTCTGCGCCGGTCTGTCGTGGTGAAGAAGGAGCTGAGCCAGAAGGCGAAGCTCTCGATTTATCAGTCGATCTACATTCCTACCCTCACCTATGGTCATGAGCTGTGGGTCGTGACCGAAAGAACGAGATCTCGTATACAGGCGGCTGAAATGAGTTTCCTCCGCAGGGTGGCCGGGCTCTCCCTTAGAGATAGGGTGAGGAGCTCAGTCATCCGGGAGGGGCTCAGAGTAGAGCCGCTGCTCCTTCGCATCGAGAGGAACCAGTTGAGGTGGCTCGGGCATCTGGTCAGGATGCCTCCTGGACGCCTCCCTGGTGAGGTGTTCCAGGCACGTCCCTCGGGGAGGAGACCCCGGGGAAGACCCAGGACATGCTGGAGGGATTACATCTCTCGGCTGGCCTGGGAACGCCTCGGGATCCCCCCCCGCAGAGTTGGCAAATGTGGCTGGGGAGAGGGAAGTCTGGGCTTCCCTGCTTAGGCTGCTGCCCCCGCGACCCGACCCCGGATAAGCGGCAGAAGATGGATGGATGGATGGATGGATGGATCATTGAGAGCAACAATGGTGCAAGCATGTAAAGGCTGGCCTGAAACACAACCCTGTAAAGGCCACTTCATAAAAGTTTTTATCATTCCAGCAAAATGTTGCTTTTGGTTCAAAGATGAAACAGAAAAAAATGTCAGTGTCATTTACAAAGTGCAGAAGTAACTGGTTGCTTTTGTGGTGACACATGAAAAACATTTGTGAGACATTTAAAAGCCAGAAGCTTGGAGAAGCTATAAAGGTTGTTGACTAATGGGACCCAAACGCAAAGCCGTGACAGTGTTGGAATAATAGGTGCCTTATCTGATCAGATGTAGAGAAATTAGCAGAAAAATGAACAAGATATAGGGTCTTCATGACTACATTGAAGCTGTGAAGGGGGTTTTACCGTGCTGTGTCCTATTTGTACATAGATATATGAGTTAACATTCAAGATAGTCTGTAAAGATAGTAAATGACAAAGCTGACCTTTTTTCCCCCAAGTTATTATGAAATCTCACACTTCCTCTGCAATGATGACAATGAGCTATGTTTATCTCACACCTCCTCCGATTATTTTAGCCCTGCACATGAGATGAAAGATGGGTTACCAGAATCTTATCTGTCATCTGCTGAATCTGCTGGGCCTTGCTCTGCAGCTCATCTTTCAGCTTCGTTTCTCTGCGTTCAACAATCTCCAACCTTTTCACCTGGTTCTCCAAAGTCTTCCTTCCATCCTGCAGACAAGAAAAGTCCTTCACAAAACCTGACTAAGTTCAGTGAAGTTTGCTTTAGTTGTGAAAAAGTCCACTTGTTTTGTTAATAATACATGTCAGCAATAGTTATATTCTTATTATTTCTTGCAGTGGTCTTTAAAAGCTCAGTTGTGTTAATGTGAAATGATGTTAGAGGCTTTAAAGCTCTGACCTGTAGCGTTTATTAAACTGACACATCTTTCCTTCTTCAAAGAACACTTCACAAATAAAGCAGATCTTATTAAACCTGGTGGAACCAATAAAACAGAAGTGCTGCTTTTGTGTTCAGGCTGAAACTGATGAATGTTTCACCTGCTGGTTGTCACTTACACATTGTGGTGAGCAGATGAAGGCTCAGGTATGTTCAAATATTCCTCATTATGACATTTACTACTTAAAGCTTTTTTATTAAATCAAAAGACGAAGCACAAAGTCTCAGTTTAGACGTAAAAGACCTCCATCCATCCATTAATGAGCTCTAATGGACAGTTTTAACCTGTTGGACTTACAAAAATGGGTCAGCAAGACACGTCCACAGACTGGGAAAGTCTCATGCTGTCATGTGGTCACAACAAGTGTTCATCACAAGATTCAAAATTAAACATATGTGCTCTTTGCGCTGTCTAGAGGCCAGAAGCAGATTTATTTATGCGCTGCTGTCACTGCAGAGTTTTATAACAGCGCAATGCAACAAATGACCTAATACACAGCATTCTGAGGAGCAGCAGACAGAAGATAGAAAGACAAGTGTATGGCTGAGTGGAAGAGACCAGAGCTGTGAAAGTACCTCAGTCTCACGGAGACGCCTGCGCAGGCTGTCGCTGGAGTCTTCCTTATTCTGAAGCCTCTCTAGATCTCGCTCCAGGCGCTCTTTGGCTACTCTGATAGACTGAAGAAGGTCAGTTGCCTCAGCACTGGCCTTCAACGCCTGAAAAGATATGCACAAATGAGTCACCAATACCTTTTTATATATTATAAAATTTTTACTGTTTATAGATTGGCTGTCTATATTTATAATAAATCCTTAAAACTACTGGAAATTCTCTCTGAAACCCCTAAACCAGCAACCTGCTGCATACTAGTTAAATAACCTGTCTGTGTGGATCAAAAGAAGAGCTAAATGGGTCCTTCAACATCAGCACCACAACTTCATTCTAAATCAGAAAAATAGATGGTGCTTTTAAATATTCTTTTCTAAGAAAGAAGTCAGAAGTAATGAGGCAAGCTGTTCGTCTACTGAGCACCAACTCTGTTGTTAAAAGATGATTTAATTGTTCTTTGACCACAAACTTGAATAGAAAGGGATTCCAGGAGAAGAAAGTCAGGAAGGCTGTAGAGAGAATTATTACATTCATCTGAAATTGTTAACCGCTGTTGTTTTTGTAGGCAGAAGCTCATAAATTATTCATTTATCTTCCCAGCAAATATATTCTACCTTGGCAAGCTTCTCTTGTAGGTCTTGGATCTTTGTCTGCTGCTCAGCACTGGCCTGAGAAGAAAAACGTCATCATTTTGACTGGCTAAAAGAAAACCTTTAATCTTTTTCATTTTTACTCCTTAAACAGTTAAATAATATTAGATCATCTTGATAAAGTACCTTCTCCAGTTTAGCAACCATCTCCTCTACCTCTGCTTTGCCTTGTTCTTTGGCCTGTGAAGAGAAAACCTCATTTAAATCCGTTTATTCAGTGTCATATAAATACTTTTTAACTGTAAGCACTGGTCCGACAGACATAAATGTCCTTTTTTTTTTTTTTTTTAACATATCATGAATAAGTTAGAGCTTCAGTAACAGTGAGGACCTTCTGTATCCTATGCTGGTAGTCTGCAGATTTCCTCTTCAGCTCCTCATTGGTTTGTCGAGAGTCTTTCAGCTCAGCCTCATACAGGTCGCTACGGCGACGGGCTGCAGACAGGTCCTCCTCCAGCTGTCTGACGGAAACTCGCATCTCCTCCAGCTGAGCATGATATTCCTGTACAAAGGCAACAGTTTAGCTCGGAGGACAGAAGACCAACCAAACATAAATGAAAGTTTCACGATAACAGCAAAAATGCTGCTGATGAGGTTCCAGTGCGACAGAAAAAGAGTGGAGCAACAGAAAGTCAACATGCCAGTATCACTTACATGTCAGTTAAACAATAATCACTCACAGCATAACAGATGTAATTTCAACTACCTCATGTGGGGCACATGCGCCTGTCCATCAGTCTAATAGGAAGTAGCATCCGTCTACATCCAGAGACCGATGCTCAGCCAAAACAGATTAGAAGAAGTTAAGCAGACAGCGTCAGACATGATGCTGAGCCACTGCCCCCAATTCTGTACTCCGAGCCACTGAGAGGATGTAATTTATGTAGGGAAAATGAGAGAAATGATCACCAGCCACTGATCTTTATTTCACTACAACTCAGCTTGAATCCTATTTTATCTGTTTAACGGGACTAGTATGGGTCATGTTTGAACCACACTTTTAATAAAATACAACATATCAAATCTTAACCCTGAGAAAAGACTTTTTTTCACCCTCCTTTGTATCCATGTGTTCATAATGACTGAAACTCTGTGAGAACATTGTCTGCTCTGTAGTGTCTGGTTTGTCCCTTTTGAGCTATTGTAGAAAGATGGCAGTGAAATATGGAAAAGTAAAATGAAGGAGAGCTTTACAAAGTATTTCTAAGGTAACAAGTTTTGAATGTTTCTTATTTTTGTGAAGTTTTATTATATTAAAATTATAGTTATCGATATTGTTTTGAACGTCTGCGAGCGAGTCACCCTAGATCAGCAGTGCCCAACTTCGATCCTCTAAGGCCACGATTACATAGGTTTTAAATGTTTCCCTGCTGAAAAACACTTGTCTCAAATGAATGAGCACTGTGTTAAGCTTCATAGGCTGTTAGATAAACTTATTTTGAATTAGGTGTGCTGAAGCAGGGAAACATTGAAAACCTGCAGGACAGCGGCCCTCAGGGGCCAACTCTGGACACCCTTTGCTTCAATGTTTCACACATTTGGCTAAAATCCGAAATTGACTAAATCATTCTTCCTTCTCTGTTGCAAATTCTGCATTTTATGCAACATAGTGACTACTCGGACAATGAAATTGAAAGAATGTCATCAGTAAGGATTTAGTAATAAGGTTAATTTCATGTCCTGTGATACCAGCAATCTGAATAAAAGAACAGAGCTGATGATCAGAGGAACAATCAACCAACCAGTTTCCTGTCATTAGCTCAGTGATGTAGAAAAATCAGTTTTATAGAAAACAAATATGAGTTGTACAAACACAACCAGTCAAAGGGGTGGATACACTCTAAATCCAATAGGAAAATGCGCCTGAAACTTTGACTGGTAGTTATTATAATTGTTGGTGCTATTATCTATAAGCAGAGAGTTTTATGTGCAGCAGGTTCCCTCCCATTGCTCCAATCCCTCCCCACATGTGTCCTGAGTGGCAAAAGCACATGTAGCCTATGTCACACGATCAACACAACACAAACAACACATCAGCAGGCCTGTTGATGTTTATGTGGATCTCAGGCACATTCAGAACTGGACTATAACATTATCTTTGAGTTACATACGTCAGGAAATTATTTACATGAATTTTAAATAAGCAGATTTGCAGTAATCATAAAAGGTACTTATAAAATGAATTATATGCTATGTTGCAGAGAATGTCAGTGCATCTCTGATGCAGTGAAAAAATGTTTCTGCTGCCAGCTCGAACATCTACTCATGTTGCTGTCAATTCAAACTGCAGCTTTAGAGATTTGGTAATCAGTTATTATTCAGTAATGCACTGTTTGGATGCGATGTCCAGACATTTTCCATGCTATTATCAGCTATTTATTCATGACTGCAAAGCCTCAGCTTTTTATTCATTTATGATTATGATCTGAAACAGTGAAGAAGATTTTTTTTTTATCTCACACCCTGACATGTCTAGAACACCATTAATTTTTCAGGAATATTTGGGTTTTGTAGTTCATCATCCTCTTGCTTTAACATTCAAGTGCATCTGAAAGTGTATGAACAATTTTCTCCCTGTTTTCTGTCATAGTTTTAGTATCTTTTGATTGGTAAATGGTTGCAGATCTTACTGGCTTTAGCACAGATTCCTTAATTGTCTCTGGAAGTAAATCTATCCACGAGCGGTAGTCTTTGTTGATCCAACACTGCAAGGCTTCTGTATGGAAATGATAAATACTGCAGTCATATGACAGAGCGTGGGAGACAGATGCATTTCAAGATGAAACGCTGGATTTGGCTGCTGTGAATACCCTGCTGAGATGCAACAAAGTGAACACAGAGAAATACAAGAGGCATAAGCAGGAAACTATGCTCATAAATTTGAGGCTACAACTCTCTTTGCTTTAAAAACATTGGCAGTGTGTATGTACTACTTCTGTTACAAAGGAAACAGGGTTTAATATTTCCTATCAGCCTCTTTCCAGAAAATATTTCTATAACTTCATTGGCTGTATTGCAGCAATCTTTGAGAGTCAACTGTAAAAAATTGCCTGTGTGTGCAACATATTGTTTTTTTTATTTTAATTGTAAATATGAAGCTACAGAGTTCTTGGAGAGGGACCAAAGAGGAAGCAGTAAAGATGACCAACCACCTCTCAGGTTTGGTTACTTTTTTCCTTCCTCATGTGTTTAAAAGTTAAAAGTGATTTGCATGGTGCAAAAAAAAACAAAAAAAACAAAAAAAAACAACCCATCAACAAAAGGATATATGAATCAATCACGTTGGACTGATGAGCTTGACTTTTGAGATGTAAATTATTGATTTAAATATAGCTCATTTGCCTCATAAATTGCAAGAGATTACATGAAATTGCATTTAATCATGTGTCTGAGTTTTACATGACTCCATCATTTGTGGACCAACAAAAGTCTGATTGTAGAAAACTTGGAGACATTCAGTTTTATTTTAATTTCATTGTTTTTACAAATACTGAATAAAAGTGTTCTGAATTTCCCAGGTTTTTTTTAAATACATCATCAGGATGATGTCAAGGGATCAATAACACTTCTCCTGTAGCATTTAATCTGAACTGTAAAGTTATTTAGCATGAGCTTATTTTTTCTTTTTCTGTCATGCCTTTAAATGCAAGAAAAGATTTTGCCACACTTTTCAGAAGCAGAACTCAGCATCATGATCTTTCACAAATCCATGTTTTCACTCAGGGGATGTAGAAAGTGATGGACAAACACTGTTTCTCAACAATATGAGCATTCAGGCCCCGGCACCTCATCACAACAGTCTGCCCACTGCATCAGTGCTCTCCACACTCTAGGTATATGGCTCTCGTCACCATGGCAACCACTGCACAATGTATTCAGAGCTTGGTAACCAGCATTAGTGTAGGCTGAAAAAAAAAACCTTTTTACCTTTTTTTTCCTCGCTAAATGATGCGTAATGACAGCAAGGTGATTTTTATGCTCTTTTTCTCCCAAACTACCTCTGATAAAGCAGCGTAATGCTCACAGCTGGCAGCCTGTCATGTAACACAGTCACACTGTGCTCACACAAACACTCGCATGCCTCATACTCATCACTTTTGATTTTAGTAATTCATATACAGTAGACTATGTGGTGATTGAACTTCTCAAGCAGCGTCTCAATCTTGGTACTTTTTACATAAAACTGAACCAGATAATTAAATTACAATAACAATTACATTTACAGAGGATTAAAGAAGAAGTGTGATCACAGTCATTTACATAAAGAGGTTCCTGCAACATGTGGCATCTCTGCACATGCTTTAGGAATTTAATATTATACTGACTTCACACAGAGCGAGGAGGGGCTCCAGCATCATGCGCTTGTCTAATTAACACTTACAACCCACACATTCGGCCTCGGTGAATTGACCTGCTATTTCTGACTGCCATAATAAGATACTTGTCATCTACTTCGGTATGAAAAGTAAAATAAAAAAAATATTTCTTTTAGTGCAAATATCAAAGTATGGGGTTACAATGTCCTGGTTTAAAACAGAAAGAGCAGCTTTTGTATGTTATGATGGTCAAAGTTTAATGAAGTGACTCAGATGAAGAAAACACTGATGAAATCTAATTTAACAGCATTAGCTGCTGAATAATGATTTGCTAAAGTGTGCTCACAAGCTTCTCATGAATAATTTATTTTTGACTATGTTACATCAGGAATAAAGTATCAATCCACTGACCTCCAGTATGTTATAGCCAAGGTGTTGTCCTACCTGTTCTTTGATCTCTTGAAGTTTGTTGCTTTGCTCCCGGATGTCATGGAGGAGCTGCAGCGCTTTGTCGTCCTCTTGGGATACTTCCATACGAGCTTGTTCCAAACTGCGCTTTAGGCTCTGAAAGCAGGACAGATATATATATTCATTTGGTTGAGTTTAATGAATGCATCACAGTGAATAAAACCCTAATTCCATTTAAATTGGGATGGTGTGTAAAACATAAATAAAACCAGAAAGTGATGATCTACACATCACAGAAAGCAACAGTTTATTCACAGTAGAGAAGAGAAAACACATCCAGAGCTGAAAGTCAGACATTTTACTGTTTCATGGTAAAAAGGTCTCATCTGGATTTGATTTGGTGGCAGCAAAACGCTTAAACAAAGTTTGGATAGGAATAGCAAATGGCTAATATATTATTATTACTTAGCTTTTTCATGTATTTGCTAAGTCTGGTTGGGGGGTGGGTGGGTTGGGCTGGGGGTTTGGGTATTCAGTTTTTCCAGTTACATTATAGGCTTTAGGCTTTAGTATGTATATAACAGAGCATGTGACAAACAAATATCTTGATTACTGAAACAACATAAGGAACAGGTTGCACTAGTTAAGTTTGGTTAGTCACATGATCGGGTTAACAAAGAGTACCTTAGAGAGAAATTCTGGTGGAATATTCCTTAACATAAAGAGTTCTTAGTTTTTTAAATCTTTTACAAAACACACACTCCCAGTCCAAATTTTGGACATATTTTCTCATTAAACTTAATTGGAAAGTGTGTCCAAACTTTTGATTGGCAGTGTAACAACATCAGACGTAATCTGGAGATGCCTCTGCAAGAGACAAAGCAGAAAATCAAATATGGATTCTGGTGAACTTTGGTTTTCCAAGTATCACTGATCTGTGAACAATGCGAGTTAGAACACTTTTTTACTCATATAGTAAAAGATCAACCTGTGATAATGTATTTTTCAGGGAAGGCTTGTGTATTTTTAATAAGATGATGCTAAACCACATACATCAATCCATTACAGCAGCATAGCTGACAGAAGAAATGAACTTGTTGGGCTTGTTGGTAAAAAGTTTGCTCAAAATCCAGTTGAACAAAATCTGATACTTGTCTTCTGCTGCCTAACTGATACCAGGAAGCAGAAAATTATACTAATAATTTTGACATATCAGATGGTATTGAATGGTAAATATTCCTAATAAATGTGTATTTTGGTGCTAAAAGGCCAAAAAAGACTCTTAAAATAATGACATCTGTCATGCCTTTTCTTAACATTTTTTGTGGGTCTGGCATTAAAGTGTTAAAAGAAGTTGCATGCAGTCACCATGAAAGTCATGATAGGTTTCAAGACAAATACCTTGAATCCTGATTATAGTTTCAGGTTTTTGTTTAAAACAGAGATTATCTGTAAAAGATTTCTCAGAAAATCAATTCTGCCATGTCACATATAAATACAAGCAATATGTCAAAAATCAACAACTGAACCATTTAAATGGCATCTATTTTCATAAGTATGGATCCACTCACACTGCATTCTGTGATGTAAGTTGCCAGATCCTGTTCCAAGATTGTCCTCTGTGTCTCTGAGGCCTTCAGCTCTATGTCTTTCTGCTGGAGCACTGACTCAAGGTCAGACATCTTCCTCTGGACCAGTGAAATCTCTTGCTCAACCTGGAAAATGAAGCACTGGATGGACCAAACCTTCCCAGAGAAAACCATTCTGCATTAATTTGTACAACTTGACAGGTTTCTTTGGACAATATTAGAAGCTACATGCAGCAAACTGAGATGATTAGTAAGATTGTTGAACTCAACATGCACTGCATAACTCCGTCTCCTTTGTTCCTTTGTGTGCTGTTGATGTGATTATATTATATTTCAAATTTGACCTAAATCTAAAATGTTTTGAAGACTCAATTGTGCAGTGGAGGTGCATGTGGTGCCATTCCATACATCTACATGTGACATCTAGTATCTCAGGAATAGCTGTATAAATCTTGTCTAAATGGAGAGATTTTCATTATTTTGTAAACATACAATCTGTCAACTTAGTGTATATGTAAACTGCAAAAAAGAAAATGTTTTCGTAACTAAACCCAAATTATGTTGACAAACAACAAATACATAAATAAAAAAAAATGGTGATGTTTAAAAGAAAATGAGTTAATTGATCTTCAAATGAGAAATGTATCTGAATTTCCAGTGAGGAAGATAATTGTCAGTAAGTGATGTGTTGAAGACAGCTCAGCTCTGCTAAAGGATGTAGATTACAGAGGTTATGTCCATAAATCTTGATTTTAATTAATAAGCCACAGTCACTTGAGTCTATCATCACAAAATTATATGGCTTGTCTAAGCCGTGACTCTAGATTATACTAAGTGAATTTCATACAAGCTGCACATCACCACCATGTGCAGCTTGTCACAGTTTCTAGTTTAGTTTTCCCGCTTGAGTTCACAACAGTTCAACCTTGTTTATTCAAGTTATTGAAAACTGAGAAAAACTACCAGTTTTAAAAACAAATGCTTGTAAATAGATTTTCCATTTAGAAATTTCCTCAATTCAGTCATTTCAGATCAAGATGCTGAGGTTTTAAAGACATTTAAGACTCCAGATATGCAATGAAATTGTTGATGAAGAAAAAAAAAAAAGCATAAAATTTAGTTTAATTTTATTTGCCCATGTGAGGTTTGCAAAACAAACAATTTTATAGGAGAAAAATGAAGAAAAATGAAATGAAACCCCAAAGTTCCTGCAGCTTGGAAATGTGTTAGCATGTTTTTGCATGTATTTGTTTGGTGAGCATTGGTATTACATCTGGTGTTAAAGCATCACAAGGGCAGCAGGGCTGACAACACAGTCACATATTGTCACAGCACTTAGTGCACGGCATGACAAAAATAACACACAGTTAGAAAGAAGACACATGCTCACACAAACACATCACCACCATGTGCAGCCTGAAAATATAGAAGGTCATTACTGTGTGTCATCAAGTCTGGCAAACAATCACAAAACATGATTTTAGCTGTTGTACTTTTTAAGGTTGTTTCGTTATTAATAGACTGCGCCGTCGCCACAGTCAGAGAGTGATGTGAAGAAGAAACATAGAAAATACACAACAGCTCGGCTAAAGTGTGAAGTCGAATTGACAGAAAGACAGCTGGTTTAGCTCCCTCTAGAAACAAACTCTTACCATCAGAGGAGTAATACCTGTGACATTTGTCCGGGAATTACCCTCTGTGATGTGTTTTAAAAGTAATCAAGTTTTTCCAAAGGTGATGGTCTTTTCTTTAGAGTCGATGGATGCGGTCACTAATCTGCAGAACAGGAAAGAGCAAAAAGAAGGATGATTGCAGATATGAAAAGAAATAAAAGAAAATTGCTGAGCCTCTCTTCAGAACTGAGGGGCTGACTCAGAATTATTACATAAAAGCTCATTTTTATGTATGAAATTCATCCACTAAAGACTCTTAAAAAATAAATAAACCTTGTCATTCAGACAAAAAAACGTATCAGTTTGACATGATTGCACATATAATGTTCACAAATTAGATGTTTAGTCGTAAATAACTGGGGACCAATACTGTTCTGACCCAACCAATCAGTTCCTCCCTCGGTGGAGGCTATGAATAGCCTGCTCGTGCTCACACAACAGCCTCCTTTACCACCACTGGATATATTTGGCAGCTTTTGTGATCAAGAAGCAGGGAGAAGAATGAGCGACATAGAGAATGTCTATAAAAAGCACAGGCTCACCTCCCACTCCTCCTGACTGGAACATGCTTAACTCAGGCTAAAATATGTTTTTACTGTTGCTAAGACTGTACTTCCAAAAACAACAACAACAAAAAAACCCATTGTACATATTGCTTCTTGTTTTTTTCTTCTGCACAGATTAATGTGGTGTTTACTAATATTTGCCCATAAATGTAGCAGATGCAGTCATAAAGCTTGAGAAAGATGATGGGTTGAGATGTTCAGTGACACAACATGCCGATCAGCATGTGCCGAAGCTGCATCACAATAACGCCTGGAGTTCCACTTTTATTGGCACGACATGATGGCGGAGCAGGTGGCTTGTAATCAGTGATGATGCATGAGTGAAGTGTTAGTGGAGGTGAGCTTTCTCATGCCCCTGCTGATCCTCAGCTTGTAAGAACATGAAATCAGTGGCCCATGTTCTCACTGTGTAGCTCAGATGTAATGTTAAAGCATATGAGTGTCTGTTGGTGGTCACATACTGTAGCTTAGATGAGCTAATTTGTTTTTTGTTGGTGTGGCCCCCCAACAATCCTTTTTAGCTCTGCTTAATGTCTGCTAGCAGGTCTTAAACACCTTAAATGGATCTCATGCATCTTTAATGCTGAAACATTGACAACGCTGTATGATTTAGTGTTGTTTACTTCTTAACAATGTGGAAAACGTCCTCAGCAGCCAGCCAGTGGTAAAGTTAGCGGTTAGGGGTGCCATCCTAGCATGAGGCACCAGATGGGAAACAGATCTGGCTGTCTTCCTCCCAGATTCTAGAGCTAGCTGACTGCCCATAATGAGCTGAGCTAACAGACTGTGCAGCTGGGTTCCTCCTCTGCAATAATTAACTCCCCAAAAGCAATTACTAATAACTATACTTTTAACAACTCATTACAACACTTTAAGAGGCAGTTGGACCACCGATTTGACGGGTTTGTATTAAACGGAACACGTCCACTAGCATACAGAGGAGTTTTGCAATCTGTGCAAGCATCTGCAATCAGAAACATTTGAACAATACTAGATTATGAGAGCTCATCAACAACATTAACAGAAGAACATCAGCTTCCAGCCCAGTCGAGGAGCTCTTTTTCGTGGGTTGAATAATGTGTGCTGGGCTGTGAGTCAGAGTTGTTGAAGAGGAGGAGAGTGGAGAGAGGTTGCATCCTAGTCATGGTGTTGCTCTACATTCAGTCTGGGTGACCAGCGGCCAACGTTACTGTATGGGCTGTAGGCAGCAGTGAATCACAAACCTGTTGAAATGCTGTAGTGGCACAGATACCTCTCTAAAAAACAACTCTCTCTCCCATCTGATCCCCTCTAGTTTGATCTCTTAGACCATCCTCTCCACAAGTACCAAGAGACGTTTTATGCATGTCATTGTGGCAAGAACAAATTAGAAACAGAGTTGTGCAAGAAAGTCTGAGTGCCTCAGAATTCTGCAAGTCCATGATTCAAACCAGGAGTCTGCAGCTTCATAGTTTCCTTCTGACATTCATAGTTTTCAAGTTTAGCTGAATGAAAACCAGACCAATCTATCCACAAATCCCAGAATTCAAATCAACCAAACATACTCAACCCTTATGTAGTTGAAAAAAAGTAACAAACACCAGTGTCTTAGCAGGTCAGTTGCTATGGTAAAAATCATTTTGAGCATCCTGTGAAACACGTTGTGATACATGATTGCAACCCAATCAGCTAATTATCCCATTAATTCAGGCCATTATTCTTCCTGAGCTCTCACACAGCTGTTGCACGCTCACCGTTCCACATGACAAGGCGTCACTGCAAACACTTGTATTTACCATCAGCGACTGCCACTCCAACACTCTGTCACTGAAGTGTTCATCTGCAGCGGTTGAGTTGAGTGCACATCACTATCTGTAAAAGTACACCAGGCACTTGGAAAAGCTCTTGAAATATCCAGCCCGTCGTTATGTGACAGGCCCTGATGACAACGGGGATCGGTGTGGGCTTCTGAAGAAGCCTTTTGGGAAAATGACACTTATGTCTGTGAAACAGTGGAGCTCTGCCATCACTACTCACATTAGCATTAACACTGTTCTGTAGAGACATATTTCCTCTCAGACTGTGCTCAGGTGCATTTCTTTCCCTACAAGCAATCTAATAGTTTTTTCCTGCCTCCTTTAACAGGTAACAAGAGGTTAAACATGAACAGACAATATGACTGAGGTTAAAGCGTTTTAGATGAAAACATACTCATTAAGATATTTGTTTTACTGTTTATAAATATGATCTACATCTTTACTTATTTTCCCTGTCTTCATTATGATTCTGTTTTGCTCTGCCTGAGAAAGTCCTGTCTGTACTGTAGTGCCTGATCCAGCTGAATAAATGCCAGGAAGAAGCAGCAAACTTCATTCACCTCTCCTCTACCCTTGGCAAAAACTGCTGTTACCATAGAGATACTTTCCTCCAACCACAGTCTTCATCTTCTTCTACTTTTTGCTTCACTGTGATTTCAGCCTTCTTTCTACAGGGGATTTGGACCCTCCAACTTGCTGCTCATCAGGTGGAAGCTTGAAGTGAGCAGAAATCACCTAAAAAATAATCCCTGCCTGACGCATCCTCAGATAAACTTTGTCTGGGAACTTTGTCAGTCTTGTATATATTAATCATGCTCCTTGGAGGAATGAAACAACTTGGTGTGGCTTTATTGTGATCATCTACAAACAGGGGAGAGTTTGAATGTCACTCAAGGGAATGATAGCAATCTGTATGAGTGTGTGCTTCAGTAAACACAGCAATGGGGAGAGACGGGCAAACAAAGACACAGCATTTCAGTGTCGTGACCAAGAATTCTGCTCAGCTCTGATAGATGAGATCCAGCTGCTGCATAAGCTCAGCGCTACCTCAGTTACTGTATCTCATCGCTCTGTAAATCCTCAGCTGTAGTCAGTCTATTTAATCATAGTTCCTACATGCTGATAAAGAAAAGCATGGTGACAGTTCAGACCTCTTCAGCAAAGATCATAGCTTCATTCCTCCCCCTTTTGTCTTGTTTCTAAGTAGAAGAGTACGACACTTACCCAGAGACAAGCAGAGCTGACTGGTTTCCTGTGAAGCTTCCTTAGACGCGGCACCTCCTTGTCCAGTAAGCCCGTTCATGTGGGGTCTCCCTTGGTAGCTTCCAACCAGAATGAGAGCTTCGCTGGTTCATCAGATTTGGGGATGTCATCCTCAGTGGGGGAAAAGTAGAGCCGATGGGAGAGAGAGATGCGTGGTGGCAGTGCAGAGAGCTGCGAGGCAGTGAGAGTGAGCAGAGATTGCTGCTTACAGAGAGGAATAAGGGAGGGAGAGGAGGACGACATAGAAATTGCATTGTAGAGTAATGCAGCAGAACAGTGATTGCATACTGTAAGCTCTCACTCTCCCGTCTTGTCACCCCGCTCACCCTTTCCACCACCCCCCTAAATCTTTCTTCTTTTCCTTTTACTGCCACAGCAGCCACTGATCACACCGATCTATGATGCGCTGCAAATAACGACATTCATTTCTGTCTCTTGAGACAACTTAGACCGTGTTGCATAATTTTTAAGCTCACTGAAATTTTCTGAGCTTTTGGAAAGGCAGCAGTCGATCATAATAAAGTCAAACTTCTGCCTTTATCTGACATCTACAAGCAAACAGGAGGAAAAACATAATGAAGAGCCTTCATAAAATGACAGCAACACTCCTGCAGAACTTCTATTCCTTCATTCTACACAGACATAGTTTATAAAAACATCATCTTCATTAAATGCCAGACACTTTTAACCTGCTCTACATAACACCACGTGTTATGTCACAACCCAACAAGGTTCTCAGTGTCTGACACACAAATTCAGACTTCTTGTTTTCATGCAAATATAAGCCAAGTGACACGTCACTGTGATACTGACTTTTAATCTACACTCAGCGAAAGATTACACACTCAGTAACAGATGGCAGAGCCTAACCTGGCAAGCAGAACTCCATCAGAAGCAGAAGGGACAAAATGTTTAGAAGGTGAAAACACATCACTGTACAATCAATGGGTGTTACAGTAATCACTGGCAGACAGCGACAGGCAGGACTCATCGACCGTACAGTGCAAAACAAGCCGAAATTTCTTACTTTCTGTCTGAAAATGGGAATTAGATCCAGGAATTTATAGAACTTTTCCAACATAAATATAAAATACAGGATGACCAGCTTTGCTCTTCAGCAAAGTGGAATTCAGAAACCACACGAAGACCACATGACAGACTTTCCAAAGCTCTTTTTTGGGTGTAGGTTGTTCCATTCTCTATCAAGATGATGCCACATTGCTTCAACAATGTTGAGTTGTTGGCTCCGGGGAAGATCATAACTCCATCAGCAATGTTGCTTCTTATTTTCAGTCTAGTTCTTCAATCATTTGGGTTTTTCGATCTGTTTCTCTTAGTTAAAAATTACCTTTTGGCAGCAATCCTCCATGGAAACAAATTCAGGATGAACAGTAGATGGCTCACCCGATCAGCAAATCATGCAAGGACTTTGAGTGATTTGCTCCTTTTTCATAAGAACATCCCTTTCAGATCCTGCTTGTCTTCTATAAGTGAATGTCTTTTTCTTTTTGAGGTCATACTGTGCATCATACTTAGATGGTACATGTTTTCAGCAAGAGGGCCTTTAGAAATCATCTTCATGGTGCAAAAGTAAAAGGTTTTATTATCCAAATATGTTATTATTAGTTTTTTTTCATGAATGCGGTTAAATAAATGGAAGTATAAGATGGGTCTTTTTGACAGGCCGCAAGTAACAAAGTGTTTAAAACTAAAACAGAACAGGTACAAAGTCCGGACTGAAAATGAAATTAAAAAAAACAGCCAAATTTCCTCAGAAAATTCTGACAGACCTTCAGACAGATAGAGAAGTGCTGCTGAAGACCACTTTAAAAGATTTCAAGGAAGCCTGGCTGTTTGCTAACTAGAATTTAAGAAAGTGTCATTTTTACTGGTTTTAATAAGACTTGTAAAAGGCAGCAAACTTCCATAGAAGAGTTTTGAAGGGTTGCTCAGGAACCAGATTAATGAGAAATAAGTTTATAAAATATCAGTTTGGAGCCTTTCTGTCCCAAAGGTGAGAACAGCACTCTCCCAACCTGGAATCCCATCAAACCACCATCCTCATCATCGTTTCTTCTCTACTTCTTCACCTGAATTAGCATCTCTGCACACATCCCAGAAGCAATGCGCATTTCTACCATCAGTTGCTTCAGACATCTTTGATTCACAGAAGCAGATTTGCTGCTGAAATCTGAAGAGGAATGTGTGTCTGGACACGCACGCATCCAGGAAGGATGCCTCTAATTAGAGACTTCACCCCGGAGCAGGTCATCACCTGCCACAGAAAAAAAACACATAACAAATGCATTAAGCCTTTTAAAGAAACCTTAAGATTCATAACTGTGGAGGAGAGAAACGGAGGCTTCAAAGTAGAGCTTCCCTATTGATCATTAAACGTTCTGAAGGAAAAATGTGCTGTGCTTAATAAACAGATCTATTTTTATCGTATTACATAATGCAGCGTGCTGCTAGAGTTTCTGACGACTCAGCCAGACACCTTTTCACACCCTCACAGCTGATATGTAACATGCTAGAGTAACCAGCATACAAAAACATGGTACTCCATCTAACCCAACTCATTTGACGTTGATAAGTTACAAGTCAGCTCAGTAAAGTTGATGTTCATGTCAAGCATGACGTCTCAGAGATGATCATTTACTGACATCAGAAATAGAAAAGGACTGCATTTGTTGTACTGGGCTGAAGCACAGCACATAATCCTGATGTTACCTAGCAACTAGGTATTGTATCTCCCAAAGACCAATCACTGCTTAATTTTGACCTTAAGATGGAAAATTACTAGCGATTTTTACTGGGATCTTACTGTAATCGAAGCTACTGGAACAGTTACTTACAGATTCCTTCAGAGTCAGATTTTTTTTTACCATACTGGCACAGTATTCTTGTGTTGTGGGAGGTTTTTTTTAAACATATATTATTTTTTGTTCTACATAACCGTAAGTACTAAATATAAACAGCAATGGTAAACATTTTCACCGGAAGAAAACTCAAATGATCAGACGGAGCAGAATCTCATCAGAGAGCTTTCCAAGTCATCTCCGAAGCATCAGCACATGAACACTGCCATCCACTGGCAGCATGTCACACCAGCCTCATCCTATATCCTGGTTTTTCTGTCGTGTACATATAAGGAAGGATACGACTGCCAGAGAAAAATACTGCAACCTGGTTGTTTAAATACCCTCATTTTGTTACATAACATGAAGCCAAACCTTATATTAGGTAATAAAAAGGCAAAGCAGGTCTGTCTGACTAAGAAATGATGTTACATAATCACTGAAAAGCCAGTACCTTCAAGATGCTGCTCAAAATATTTATTCTTAACAATCACTGAGTGCAGTGAGCTTGTGTTTGAGGGAATCTCAAACTAATTACTGTGTAAAACAGAGTAAACACCACATGATGTGAGTCCTGCTTTTCAAGCATTTATCAGTTTGGACCACTGAACCATCAAGCAGCCTGCTGCTTTTTGGGAAGGTGAGGTGGAATAATGTTGACAACTGTTTACTTATTTTCAGGGAATGTAATATTTTCTTCCTCAGGCAGAGGGCGTTATTGACTATTATAAAGATCTTGTTGCTAGATACAATCACATCCTTCATTGATTATCACAATCTTCATGGAGTCACCACGTTTTCCCTGCAACTACAACAGATGTTCATGCCCATTTTGCTTTATTGTTCAGCATAAATACGGTTTCTATTAGATTTACTGGAACTGTGTGCCGCTTTGGATAAAAGTGTCTGCTAAATGACTGCAGAATAAAACTGCAAAAGATTTGTTTTGTATATTTTTTATATAAAATGTCAGTGTTGATGTTCTTCTTCCTGATATTTGTCAACAACCGGCAATATGAGACTAATAAGGCTAACCAGGCTACTAAACAGATTCATCTTAGCAGTTTTGTCAAAGCAGTGAGAATTTGCTGTGTTCTAAGGAAATCATCTATGATCCACTGTGTGACCCCCGTCCGCCCATAAAAGGGGCTCTGGTGGACAAGCTGGCTGCGACACACTTCTTTAGTGCTTAGTTTATCAGCTCTAAAGATTTGTTTGTAATCATTCATCACCAAAGCCCACCTCCTTACTCCTCCTGCTACCCTCATCTCATGTTCATCCCACCCACCACCCCACCCTACTGTAATATTTGAGAGGATTTTAATCTGATAAGTACATTTAAACCCAAACCTTTCATTTGTATTCACAACAATCTAAACTTCCGTTTCGAAATGATCTTAATCTTTCTTTCATCCTTTTATCATAAATTACATCCTTTTGTCTTTCTCTTTTTTCTTCATTGTGAACATTTTATTATAAAATGTTTCTGAAGTTATGCTTGAAAGTCAATGTAACCTAATTTCTTAATATTTATTTCAGAAATATGGGCACTTTCTACAACAAAGGGTCTCCAATCCCTTTTAAGCAAGGCTCAACAAAAATGAGAATTAAATATAACATAATTAAATATAACAAAATTTTTCAGAGGAACGTGCTGTAAAATAGCATAAGTTTATGTACAAATATACAGAAAAAAATCATTCACACATTTGTGGTTCATCAGGCTACAATTTGCAGTAAAAAAAAAAAAAAAAAAAAAAAAAAAAAAAAGCAAGAAAAATGGTTTCTTTGCATTTTTCTTTCTCTTTGAAAACAGTGTCACCAAATTTCTGAGATTACAGTTAATAATATCAAAACGATGATAAAATGGTCAAAACCTGAAACGGTAACAGGCCAACAAACACGGTTTTTGGCTTTATTTAGCCAAACCAAATGGTAGATATGGTTCAGGTTCATTTACATGAACTTTGCGTCACTGCTTTAAACTAATTCATTATTTGTTTTTGTTGTTTTATGCCATTTATCATAAAAATGTTCAGCCAATCACAAATAAAAAAGAGACTCATTCTGTTATTGGTAATATTTGTTTTGACCATGTATTTAATATCATATATGTGTTTGTTTTTTTTAGCTAATCAGATTGTGTTTTACAACAAGTTTTAGTTGCTGTCACACGCAGAGCAGCTGAGAGCTCGCCCTCCATTTGTAAACGTTTGTGAAATTGATTTAAAGCTTTGCTTCCATCTAGTGGTCATAGATGGTACTGCACGGTTTAAAAAATAAACATAGAACAACAACGGGTACGCTATCACTGCGCTTGGAAGTATAGTTCCCAAGTTGTAAAGTAGTTTATTTTAAAAGAAATTATATAAATAAAAGTCCCGTTATGTATTTTAAAACGCTGAAGTTACACTTTATAAGAATGCAACATGTAAACACTGCCCCAAAAAAAGAAAAAGAAAAAGAAATACGTCGGCGTATGAATTTACCGTGCAAAGAGGCCTAGTTTTAATTGCCGGGCATTTTGTCTTTTGATCGTGAAAAAGGTACATCACGAAAAGTCTTGGCAACAAAATTTGTACTAACGTGAGTGTTTTATATATATATATATACTCATGAATGATATTCAGTTTTAGTTTGTGCAAGTTTAAGTTAAGGTTGCTATAAATTATCTGTAAAATTGACCATAAAACAAGTAAAGAAACTGTAAGTTATCATGTCGGTTTTCATATATGTAGTGACTTGATAGCACATGGTGGATAGCTAGTGTCACATTTGCTACAAGGCTGGCCTGTCCACGTAAAATTGAATGGGTGTCATTATTTCCGCTTTCTTGCTGTTAATTTAATGTTTACTTGATGCTTTTTGGTTAAATGTTGAGAATTGTCTTGCAACAGCAGCGAAGTTCAAGGCTATCTGAAAATGACTGGTCGAGCACGTACGCGATCAAGGGGCAGAGCACGCGGCCAGGAGGTGGCAGCACCTGGAGCAGTAAGAACAATTTTGTTACACTTTTAGTAAATTTAGCTTGTTAAATAATCCAGTAAATTGTTTTACACTTACCTGGACTGTTTAGTTATGGCCATAAAGGAGTGCTAAAGTGTTATTTAATAATTCTTAATGACTTTATTTAACGAAGCTCAGACTTAGTGCAGCGCCACCATCCTTTAGTGGCCAATCGATGTAACTGCATCACATTTTCCCTGCACCCAAGGCGGCACCAGACAATCACATTGGTTGATTACTGCTGGCTTTTCCTCTTTATGTTTTAGTGAACCTTGGATGTAAACAACTTAGGATGATGATATACAGTAACATTCAAGCAATAAAAATGTTTTGAAAATCCCATGCAAAATTAAATAAGTAAATAACCTCTAACCATGTGTCAGGTGTTCTGGACAAGTAGGGTGACCAGATCTTTTCTCTCCAAATGTGGGACAAACACTGAAAATGTGGGACAATGTGAGATTCCACTCTGCCATGACAAAGTTATTTAAAAATAAATGTTCTATTCTGCTCTTTGGCAATAGAATTACTAACCAAACAACAAATCTGCTATTATAAAGCCTCCCCCTGAGTAGCGTGTTTTTGGTGACTTGGATTTTTGTGCCATTTCACGTCATATTCTCCGCCCTGTCACACGGAAGAAATATTTTGACAGAGCCTCTCACAGTCTCCTCAAACAGGTGTAATCTAGGAATATAAGCTTTCCCAGTCTTTGTTGTAATAACACTTTCTTTTCTTCTTCGCTGTGGTCGTCTCCCTGTCCTCCATGATCAATCTGTGTATTTATTTATTTATTTTTGTTAGTGGGTGCACCAGCGCATCCTAGATGTGCATTAAGTCCCGCCTCCTAGTTTGATTTACATGAGTGTAACTCAAATCAGGTGGCGTGATGTGACAGCTGTCAAATATTTTGCCACACACAATTAGTTAAAGCCAGTTTTGCTTTTTTTCTTTTCCTTCACAAAAGTGAAGACTGGTCGTAACAATGCGGGACAGCACCCCGTTTTGTGGGACATGTGAAAAGTAATAGAAATGCGAGACTATCCCGCACAAAACGTGACATCTGACCACCCTGTGAACAAGTCGTATAATTGTTTAAAATTGTTTAATCCTTTCTTATTAGAAGATGGCTTGTTTAAGACTATAAATTTGCTATTATGGCTGTGCGATATGACCTTTTAGTAATATCACGATATTTTTATGCCAGGTCACGATATACGATATATATCTCAATACTTACCTTAGCCTTGAATTAATGCTTTGGTGCATACAATCACATCAGTAAGATGCTTTTGTGTCTCCATTAAAACATAATTGCTCATACTGCATTAAGATATGCTGATTTTAAACATTCATAACAAAAGGATGAAATTGTAACGAAGCAAACTGATCAAAACCGCATTTATTGAACAGTTAAAGCAGTGGCAGAAACATGTCATTTTAAAACAAAATAAAGTGACTTTGCATGATGTAATGAATGCAACGTATGAAAAGACTTGCTCTGGGGGGGCCTTCTCAAATGATGAACTATTATAAGGCTTTGCTTTATGGTTACGTTTTTGATTGTGTATTTTTTTTAATCACAGAGCGTAGAAATCAGTCTTATATAACAGGCAGAATGTCCTCGTATCGTCTCCAATAAACGACTTCAGCCAGTTTTTAATTCAGGATTTGATTCCCACTGCGTTCTGTACTTTCTAGAGACATGACGAGCTAGATAAATATACTTGTGTCACACACACAGTGGATGAGGTGAGTAAGTGACAGAGGTTGTGAATGTAATCAAATATAATGAATTATTTTTGCGTGACGTGAAAAACTTTGTAATTTACATCCCACTCTAATCCAGAGCGGGATTAATGGCGGATTTGGCTGTTCATTGTGACTGTTGGTGGAGTCGTGCAGGTGTCCTCTATGCTCCTCTGACTGGCTGCAGCTGCAGCCGGAGTGACTGAGTGCTTTAGGACGGGGAGAGACTCTCGTTCTGACAATAACTTTACAATATACGCTTTAAAGTCAGTCGCCAAAACACCAGGAAAGTCTCCAATAACTCTTGTAAAAGTTGCTAGATTTGTCGCTAGTCGCTTTTCACAAGAAGTCGCCAGATTTAGCGAGAAAGTGTCTACACGCTGCCTCTGATGACGTAGCACGTAGCTCACATTATGTACGTAACTAAGTGCGCTTGCTTTAACTCTCCGTGCAAAGCGGTGCAGAGTCGAGGAGGAGTGAGAAAACCCCACCCACAGCTAAAAACAACTGCGTGACAACAGGATACTCGAATATGACTAATATAGGCATTTTCTATATTTGCACAGGGGACTAGCTACGATATCGAGTATATTCGATATATCGCCCAGCCCTATTTGCTATACGTAAACTACTCTCTTAAAGAGAAAAAAAAAAAAAAAGTCACAAGCAACTTGTTAGCCCAGTCTACCCTTATTTTATTCCAAATGACACCATGAATTTAAGATGAGGGGCTGAAATATTGATTTTCAAAAAGGGATATACTTAAAATCTTTTTTTTTTTATGTAGAAAATCCTAGTAAAACAAAATGACATTTTTTCTTTAGTGTTAAACAAATTGGCCAGCCTAACCTGGCCAAGGGTTTAGATATTAAAATGACTCCTTTCCCACACTGTTATGAATCGAAACTGTCAGCGCTATTTTTCATATCACCTAACTTTGTTTTCCCTTGCAGAGCCAGGCCCCAGAGGCTGCACTGGCAGCTGCCCCTCCCGCAGAGCGAGAGTTGGTCGGTAGAGGCAGGCAGAAAGGTACTCCTGGAGCCTACTATGCTGAAGGTACAGTTGCACCTAGAATTATGTCTTTGTGAAATTCAGTGATTTATATTAAAGATTGCTGTGGAGTGTAATTGTCTTCTTAAACCAAATTATAGATTCACTATATATTTTTAATTTGCCTGTGTATAAAGTGTCTGTAATAATATGAGGTGCCAAGCTGTGAAAAGTCGTGCTAAGATTGTTTTATATGGTTTTTACCAGCTGCTTTACAGATTTCAGCAGGATTTCAGCAAATTAAGCTGACTGAAAGAGGCGGGCGGCATCGGGATTTTCATGATGTGGGAATTAACACCAGACAGGTGATGGAGCATGTGAGGGAATCGAAGAGCGGTCAGTAATTTCCAATTGAACGTAAACCAGCATGTGTAGAAACTTTGTTTTATTAGAAATGTTGATTTACTTTTGAATCGATGTACACAATTTTTTCAGGAACCACTGGTGTTCCCATCAAGTTGACGGCAAACTACTTCCGCATCCTGTCCCGCCCTCAATGGGTTCTGTATCAGTACCATGTGGACTACAAGCCACCGATGGAGGCTCGACGCTTGAGATCCGCCCTGCTCTTTCAGCATGAGGAAGTGTTTGGCCCTGCACGGTCATTTGACGGAGCTCAGCTTTTTCTGCCTCACAGATTAGAAAAGAAGGTATGAATCACAGATGACGATACAACAGCAGCATTGATTCTGCCTGTTGATCTGGTTCTTTAACTTTTGAGTTCTTGACTATGAAATTTCCCATGAAACAACAAGTATACAGTACAGATTTTTGATGTCAAAAGAGCTGTGTATTTGATATCCTAAACTTTCAATTTAGAGTGTTTGTCAGCTGCACACATTAACAACAAAATTATGAAGATCAACTACAGGTACATCTCAGAAAATTAGAATATTATGAAAACGTTCAATATTTTTTGTCACTTATTTCAGAATGTGAAACATACATATTTTATAAATTCATTACACACAGAGTGAAACATTTTAAATATTCAATCCTTGAAATGTTAATTGGGGCTTATAGATAATGAAAACCCAAAATGCAGTGTCTGAGAAAATTAGAATATTGTGAAAAACTTCAATCTTAGAAATTCATGGTGTCACACGCTGATCAACTAATTAACTCAAAATACCTGCAAAGGTATCCTAAACCTTAAATGGTCTCTCAGTCTGGGTCAGATGGCTACACAAACATGGGGAAGACTGCTGACTTGACAGATGTCCAGAAGACGATCTTTAAACCTTCACAAGGAGGGAAAGCCATAAAAGGTCATTTGTAAAGAAGCTGGTTGTTCCGAGTGCTGTATCCAAGCATATTAATGCAAAGTTGAGTGGAAGGAAAAAGGTGCACCAGCAGAAAGCATAACCACAGCCTTGAGAGGATTGTCAAGCAACATACTTTCAGGAATTTGGGGAGCTTCACAAAGAGTGGACTGAAGCTGAACTCAGCGCATCAAGAGCCACTACGCAGATAAATCCTAGATATGGGGTACAAATGTTACATTCCTCGTGTCAAGCCACTAATGAACCAGAGACAATGATAGAAGCATCTCACCTGGGTTAAGGGGAAAAATGACTGGACTGTTTCTCAGATGGAAGCAAATTGTGCATTTCATTTGGAAATCAAGGTCCCAGAGTCTGGAGGAAGAGAGGAGAGGCACAGAATCCATGTTGCTTGAAGTCCAGTATGAAGTTTCCACAGTCAGTGATGATTTGGGGATCCATGTCATCTGCTGGTGTTTGTCCACAGTTTTCTGAAGTGCACAGTCAACACAGCCATCTACCAGGAAATTTCATGCTTCCTTGTGCAGACAAGCTCTTTGGAGATACTGTTTTTTTTCCAGCAGGACTTGGCACCTGCTTACATTGCCAGAGGTACCAAAAGCTGCTCCAATGACCATGATGTTACTGTGCTTGACTGGCCAACATGTTCACCCGATCGTAACCCTATAGAGAGTCTGGGGGGTTTTGTCAAGAGGAAGATGAGAGACACCAGACCCAGCTATGTAGATGACCTGAAGGCTGCTATTAAAGCAACCTGGGCTTCCTTTACACCTGAGCAGTGCCACATGCTGATCGCTACCATTGCCACGCCGGATTGATGCAGTACTTCATGCCAAAGGAGGCCCAACCAAGTATTGAGTGCATGAAAATGAACATACTTTCAGAAACCTGACATTTCTGTTTAAAATGTCCTTTTTTTCATTGATCTTATGTAATAATCTAATTTTCTGGGACACTGCATTTTAGGTTTTCATTATCTATAAGCCACAATCATCAAAATTCCAAGAAATAAATGTTTGAAATGTTTCATTCATTCATTCATTCATTCATTTTCCGAACCGCTTATTCCAATTCAGGGTCGCGGGGAAGCTGGAGCCTATCCCAGCCGGCTTTGGGCGACAGGCAGGGTACACCCTGGACAGCTCGCCAGTCCATCGCAGGGCTGTTTGAAATGTTTCACTCTGTGTAATGAATCTGTATAATAGATAGGTTTGACATCTTGAAATGAGTGACAAAAATATTGAACTTTTTCATCATATTCAAATTTTCTGAGAAATATCAGTACATCTTCAAACCTTTAGTTTTAATGAGATGTTAAATTTGGCTTTTAGGAGACGGTGCTTTGCAGTGAGACCAGGATGGGAGAGAAGGTTCAAGTAATTGTCACCTTGACAAATGAGCTACCACCCACATCACCAGTGTGTATTCAGTTCTACAACATCATATTCAGAAGGTATGCCATCCAAATTATAAATCTTGTTTAGAAATAAACCACATTAATGAGCCAAAATAGGTGATTAGCCAAGTTTATTGTAGTTTAATATCCCCCGTGTTTGTCTGCAACTCCCCACAACAATTTGGATTAGTGGAAATGTATAAATATATTAATGACTCCTTTTATATCTTTTTACAGGATCTTGAAAATGATCAAGTTGCAGCAGATTGGACGCAACTACTACAACCCCAATGATCCACTCAACATACCAGCACACAAGTATTTGTTTTGTCTTTTTTACTTTATAATCAATTATGTAAGATTTATTGGCAAGTTTTCCACGTTAAAGCTTTAATGTCATTGCGAGAACATAAAATAAATGTATTTATTGTTTTGATCTTAAATGGTGCTTCACAGCCCCCAATAAAAATCAGACTTCACCGCCTGGTATAGCAGCACATTGCATGTTAGAATAAAAAATAAGTTCACTAATGGGATATATGCTGATAAGCTGTAACATCTGATAACCTGTTTTTAATAAGTAGGTCTTCCTTGTGCAGCCAAAAGAAGCTTTGTCTGCTTGCAAATAAAAATGGGTTTATTTCAGTTTTTCAGCAAGTTCAACTTCCAAGTCGTTAGAAATGTTTGACACTTTTGGTGCAGTGTCAAAGGACGGGTACGGCCTTCAGTTTTGTGGCCCATTTGTCACTTACCAAAGATAGCTGACACAAAATTCCAGTATTTTTCAGTTCTGGTCCTCAGGCCCCCCGGCCCTGCATGTTTTATAGGCAACCCTACTTTAACACACCTGAATGAAATAAACGCTCATAAACAGGCTGCAAAGAACTTGATGAGGAAGTTCAGTAATCCAACTAAGGTGCTTTGGAGGAGGAACGTGTCTAAAACATGCAGGGCAGGGGAGCCTGACAACTGGAATAGAGAAACACTGCCATAATCTAATGCAGCTGGAAGCATGAGCTCTTCAGCAATGGTCCATGTGGCTTCTTACACTGAGCAGTTCTGTATGGAGCCTTATATGAGGCCACTTGTATTCACGGTTGATGCTGTTCATTTGAGGTGACGTTTACTGATATCACTGGGATGTGATGCCTCCAGGTGTCGTGTCATACTGCCTACTGCCAGTGTTTTCAGACATTGCACAGATACAAGTGTCTCCTCATCTCCCGCCTTTTTCCCTGTTAATTCAGGAGCAAGAAATTTGTTGTTATACTTGGATTATGGCAGCTGATCCGTGTTTCTCCCATCTTTTTTGTGTGTTGCAGGTTTTTCTAATCATTCTTACTACGTATTTCTCCACCTTTCTTTCTGTGCAATGTAGACTTAGTCTCTGTCATGCTGCCACGTTGTCTTGTTACCATGGAAGCGTGGTTTGTTGTGTGTTACGTCATTGAGTCTGTATTGTCTAATGTAAAAACTTCTCCAGGACCAACCCATAAAAAAGTGAAATTATGAGCATTATGACTGAATTTTAGAAAAATTGGATGGACACCGTGCTCTCAGATACTGTAGGCCACAAGTGTCAAAATCCAGTCCCTGAGTGCCGGTATCCTGTAGGTTTTTTTTTTTTTTGTGTGTACATGCTCACACACCTGTCTGAAATTCAAGTCTGCTGACAATAAGCTGCTGGATCCATTTGATTTGGATCAGATGTTTTGGTAGAGCGATACCACAGAAACCTGCCGGAGACCGGCCTTTGAGGACTGGAGTTTGAATGATCTTTTTTAAAATGTATTTATTTTTATTTAGGCTTACCATCTGGCCGGGCTACGTCACCACCATCTTGCATTACGAGTCATCCATCATGATGTGCACTGACGTGAGCCACAAGGTGCTGCGTAGTGAGACGGTGCTCGACTTCATGATTAACCTGAGACAACAGTGTGGGGGTCAACGCTTCACTGACATCTGTGCCAAAGAGCTGATTGGGCTCATTGTTCTCACAAAGTAAGATCAGTGTTATTTTTTAAAAACAGTCTTCAATCTTGATAGTGCTGTACTTGACACTATTTTATCTCTACTATTTTACCTCCCATCTCGCCAGCTGTAAAATTTTTTATGTGTTCTTCTGAACTGCTCATTCACAGTTGCTTGTATGAATTTGTGTTCCTGACCCTTATTTTGCATATTATTTTTCACATATTTTATTTCACTGGTGTGTTGGGTTAATAGCTGTGAAATACCTGGTTAATATACGGAAAAGTGAAAACTGTAAAGCTGAGCTGTCATAATTAAGTTGCAGAGTACATTTAATATAAAGTTTTTCTTTTAGGCAAGGTAAAGGTAGAAGATTTTGTTTTAGTACATTTAATATTTGAGAGAACGGCATTAATACAAGAAAATCTTTACACTTAATTAATGTTAATGTTCAGATATTATTTGGTAAACTGGACAAAAGTTTGTGATGACTT
This sequence comes from Telmatherina bonti, assembly GCF_933228915.1. Classification (NCBI taxonomy): domain Eukaryota; kingdom Metazoa; phylum Chordata; class Actinopteri; order Atheriniformes; family Telmatherinidae; genus Telmatherina; species Telmatherina bonti. Next base: position 27,390,725 of record NC_136611.1, on the reverse strand, counting down.
TCCTGTTGAATTTAATGGGAAAGTGATCCATAATTTTCAGTGGTTGTGTGTATCTTGCATCATCTGTACTATAACTGGCAGATCTATACACACAAATCTCACCATCAGAAATAATCAGTGCTGTAATTAAAATCTAACTGGGCGAGATTATCATGACCTGTCACATTGCCCTACTGGAACTGTAGCAGTCTTAAATGTGTTGCTTTTTACCTGTTAGGTACAACAACAAAACCTACAGGGTTGATGATATTGCATGGGATCACACTCCCAACAACACATTCAAGAAGGGAGATGTTGACATTTCCTTCAAGAACTACTACATGAATGTAAGTCAGTGCTCTGAAGACTTGGAGAAATGGGGAAAGGGTTTTTCGCAGGTATTCCCGCATAGCACGAACTTTACTTCTACAAATGTAAAAATTACAAATGATAGTGTCGTAACTAAAACTGGTGTTGGACAAATGGCAAAAAGCAGTGAAGTTTTATTAATTATCGGGAACTTTAAGAGGTGAATGCCTAAGTGTAAAATAACCTCACGAATCACACCATTTCCTTTCCATTTCTCTTCACAGCAATATGGCTTGGATATCACTGATGGAAACCAGGCCCTGCTCGTCAGCCACGTGAAGAGGATGGGACCTTCTGGAGGCCCCCCTCCTGGCCCAGCCATGCTGGTCCCAGAGCTCTGTTACCTCACAGGTTCACCTTTATCCATCAGTGTTAACATTTTTATAAATGCTGCTCACAAAGTAGTGTAGAAAAATGTAAACATTTTTTGTTCATGTTGCTGATATTATATCATGAATGTAGGATATTTAAGTAATATTGTGCCATAATAATTCCTTTGGCTCAATGTATTAAACAAAAGCTAATGACTGGGGGGGTACACCACACCATAAAATGTTAGTGGCTTTTACAAAAAGCTGAATATCTGTAACCTTATGTTGTTGATGTGTTTCAGGATATTTGTCAAAAGAAACTTTATTTTAGGCAAAGAGTACTTATCATCCAGTATCTACTAAAATTTTTGTTGCTCACTGATTCAGCAGCACTTGGTATTAAAGCTTCTTTTGGTCAGATGTAAAGGGTAAACCATATAGTGAAGTGGAAAAACTAAAATACTATTTTACAGGCTTGACGGACAAGATGCGATCAGACTACACAATAATGAGGGAGTTGGACATGCACACCAAACTGAGCCCCGAACACAGGGAGAAACGTCTCCTCAGCTTTGTCAATACCATTGGAAAGTAGGTGGTGATATGAATTAACCAGTAAAGATTGTTCTGTCAAATATTTTTAATGTAGGAAATGTTCCGGGTATCAAGCTACATTCACTGTGATGATACTCCAGGCCTTTTGAATCCTAGTTTGTCACTAATGGTTTCATCATGGCAGTGGAGAGGTGTGCTTTGTCAGATTTTAAACTGAAAATGAAACATTAGATAAGATTTGTTTTCATCTGGATGCCATCTTCTTAAAAATGATTTAGAATGAGTTGTTGATGATTGAAAAAATCTGTAACTCAAATCTATGCAGTTAAAGGTTAAATAAAGCTTTTAGTCATAGACCCTCATCAGGAATGGCTTGATGCAGAGTCAGTGTTTTTTTTTTTGGTTTTTTTTTTTTTTTGTTTTGCTGAAATCTTGAGCTTTGTCATATCATTGCTGAGACCTGATGTTTACTCTTAAAGATTATTCCTCCTGTGATTTTTTTTTTCTTTAGTTTTTTTTTTTGTTCTGGGTTCTGTATATATATTTTTAATGCTACAGACTAGGGTGTCTCCCTTATGGTGTCGCTGCTCTGAAATAGAAGAATCAGGCTGTGAGCCATCATGCTAGGGGTTGGTAATGGACACTTTTAACAAGGACTGAGGAGGAAGCTTTTGAGTTGGATTAAAATTGACTTGAGGATTGCAGGCTGCTCACACTGTCTCTTGCCTTTCTTGGAGTCTTTCTGTCTTTTAACAAAGCTGTAGCTAAAGACTCACCATTGTACGCATGATAGTGACGCTAACCACTCTGGTCTTTTGGTTGTTTTTCTGTTTATGAATACACAATCACATTCTTTATTACCAAGAGATATCTGAAGTATAAAACACGCTGCTGTAAAAATGTGTTTCTAATAAGGCAGAGGCAAATTCTGATACAGGCGTCTCTTCAGCAGGAGTCAGCGGTTCATACTGACATTGAAGTTGGCGCTCTGTGCTGAGGCTACACTTGAACCAGATGGCATTGTCCACCCCCACTCATTGTCCTTCATCTGTTTATGTCAGCTCATATTCATGTAAACTATCACAGCAAATGAGCACAAATGTCTGGAAGTCCTGAACTTTTTTTTCCCTAGGAGTGAAGAAGCTGTGACCGAATTGGACAAGTGGGGATTCAGTTTTGACAACCAACTAGTAAAACTGACTGGCAGAGTCCTCACAGGAGAGAGGATTTTCCAAGGATCGAGATCGGTAATTCAGTCCAGATCAAATATATTTGTTCTTTGGATTGAATAAAATTGATCAGATTTTTAGAGAAATTATTTTTTTTCTCCTAGTACGACTACAACCCTCAGCAGGCTGATTGGAGCAGAGAGATGCGTGGGGTACCTCTGATCAGCGCTCCTTCACTGGGTAACTGGTTCCTGTTTTACACCCGCCGTAACAGCAATGAAGCACAGGCCTTCCTGCAGAACCTCTGCAAAGTCTCGGGTCCACTGGGCTTCCGCATGCAGAGAGCTGGCATGTAAGTTCACTGTATATACCAGTAGTTGTTTTATTACTATGGAGAAAAAAATCATCTTTCTCTCGGGAGTAAAAGCGGATTTGTGGCAGGCTCTGTTCTGTCTTCATGATGATGAAAAATGTCCATCTGGATTTTACAAGACTTACTGAAAGGTGGAGTACAAGCAAACCTGTCAAAGGGAACTCTGACTAGGACAAGCAATAGACTGATTTTAATAAATATTTTCTTAAAAAATACTTTTACTTTGCGTACTTTCTGAAAGAAGTTACTGACTTCCACCACTGTGTTTATCCTGGATTATGTCACTCTGCTGCTCTCGCCTTGAAATATCAGTGCATTGCCTCAGTGTTTGAGAGCGCTTTTAGAGAACAGTAAAGAAATCACTGAACATGCACCTAAACATGAAGACGATCAAATGGATGAAGACTAAACCAAATTATTTGTGTATTAGCTGCTACTAACTCAGTAACTGCACTCGACACAAAGGCAGGGATTTCTGTCAGCAGGTATTTATGATAAGCATTGGTATCTAATTTTGTTTACTACACATCTGTTTTACTCTTAAATCACACAAAAAAGTTTACAAGTGATTACGTCAGCTGATGTCCCATTCATGAGGGCACATTAAAACTTTCAGGCAGTTTTTCCTCAGGCTGACCAACAAAACTGACGGTCCTCTCCTTGTTTTTCCAGCTGTTTACCCCAGTAAATAAGTGGTATAGAAAATGCATGAATGAGTTCTTGGGTCACAGACATCTGCCAGTTATTGTACCGGTGTCCAACATGCTGGCATGTGTTTGAAGAAAACTGGAGAAACAAAGATGGGAGGACAAAATGAAGCGGTGGGCTTTCAGATTCCTTCTTGTTCAGGGGCTTGCCTGGTGGTTCAGACTCTGTAGCTGTGGCAGGGGGAGTGAAAGGACTTGTATCTGCTGCCTGGCATGTTTTTCAGTCACCAGCCTGAAGCACGAAGGCAACCTGAGAGGGAATTTGTGGACTCGTGTGGCGTTTATAACCGTCAGCCCCTCTTTGCATCTTTTAATAATTGTTGGAGAGAAAAAGTGTGAAAAGCATCTTCCTGTTACAGAGAACATAAATATGGCTCCATAGGAAGTTGTGTTGTTCCACAGGCTTTTTCTCATTCAGCTTTCTGCTCATCAGTCAGAAAAGCAGTAAATACTTGTTTCCTTTTGACTGGAAACTGCAACCAAAAGCACCTCAGTGCAGCTCCGTAGATCCACGGTTCTCTGTGAATGTGTTTGCAACTGGCTATAAATTGTTCTGGTGGTCAATGTGTTGTAGAATTTGATCTTTTTTTTATTTTTTTTTTTTGCACATGTTGAATATTCCTATTTGCTCTTAAAAATGTTCAGTTCTACCACTTGTACTAAATGTAGTGTTCTCCAACTGATAAGTTGGTCTTTTTATATAATTTCACCATCTGTGTTTTCTTTTTTTTACGCAGGATTGAGTATGAAGATCATCAGGAGTCTCTCCTCAGAGCCCTGCAGCAAAATGTTGGACCTCAAACACAGATGGTTTGTGTGGAGATTATCTGGATATTAGACACAAAGTAGAAGATCTTTTATGTCAATTGACTCCTTGTTTATTAATCTGTAATATTTATTTTATTTAACTGTAGCATAATTTAGAAAATATAACTGTATCATGACAACAGGGTTTGTAGTGCTGAAACAGACCTTGAGTCTGCCACCAGACACCAGTTCATGCTGGCCAATATAAATTTCCTTTCTTGTTTAGAAAGAAGCGGGATGAAGACATCAAGAACGCATTTTGCATTTGCAGTCATGGCAATGCAACAATTCTCTTACATTTATAAAGATGATCTTCCTTTTATCTGCAAAATCACTTTTAAATCACTGCGTTATCTTCTGATGTTTACTGCGTGTTAGGTGGTGGTAATCCTTCCCAGCAACAGGAAGGACAAGTACGACTGTGTCAAGAAGTACCTTTGTGTGGAATGTCCCACTCCAAGCCAGTGTGTGCTGTCCCGCACCCTCAGCAAACCCAAGACAATCATGACTGTTGCAACCAAGATCGCACTGCAGATGGCTTGCAAAATGGGAGGAGAGCTCTGGAGTGTGGAAATTCCTGTAAGTTAGTGAACACTTCAAGGTCTCACCTTGGTTTATTTTTAGAAATTTTGGATTTAGTGATTCAGATTTGAGTAGACAAAAAAAGAGATTTCTGTTTTCTTTTTTCCTTTGCATTAGTAAACATGTTAGAATTTCCCTTCTGGGATTATTAGAATATTTTCAACATAATTTTTCATGAATTTTTTTAAAAATTATTTTTGTTTAAGTCGTATATAATTTGGCACAAAGAGGTTTCCTTATGCTTTTGAACCAGATGTGAATAATGAACATTAATCATACATGGGTTGTGTTCATGTCTGACGGCATCTTTGAGGTGAACTTAGATTCTTTCACTCAGTGAATCTGTTCGATGGTGGAGCTCCAACATTAGTTGCCCTCAAACTGGAACAAAACATCACCACTAAACTGTGGCTGGGTTTTTCAGCTTAAACAGTTGATGATTGTGGGCATTGACTGCTACCATGACACCACAGCAGGGAGGAGGTCCATCGGCGCTCTAGTGGCTAGTCTCAACACCACCATGAGCAGGTTAGTATCTACAACTGATCATCACAATGAAGTCTAGTTATGTAGTTCATTGTACATTTTTACAGTCGTCAGTGTTTGATTTAGTCTGAACAGCAAGTAACATTTTCTTTCTGTTCTAGATGGTTCTCAAAATGTGTGCTGCAGCACAAAGGGCAGGAGATCATGGATGGATTGAAGATGGCTTTATGTGGTGAGTTTCTTCCCTCATTTCAACACATTTGTCTTCAGCATCGGCACATTTTACAACTGAGGGGTTTTATTTTCCAGAGGCTCTGAAGCACTATCTGAAGTTCAACAACTGCCTGCCTTCACGCATCATAGTGTACAGAGACGGCGTGGGCGATGGCCAGCTTCACAGCGTGGTCAACTACGAGGTTTCACAGATCATGGAGTCCATCAGGTCCATGGGACAAGAGTACCAGTGAGTCCAATATCTTTGTTGAAAAGTGCAGCAAAGCTACAGCATGAGGGTGCTTTATGAAATAAATGTAAATGTACTGATTAAGTTAGCTGTATTACACAGCTGTATGTCCTGTGAACCTGTGTATTAACTAAGAAAGTAAAGGTGATGAAACAGTAGCACAAGTTCTGGGCTGTGGCCTGTTTAATGAGGGAGGAAGGTCACATTAAATAAACATTGCTAAGAATATTCTTTAGAGTTCATAAAGTAAATAAGTAGGTTTATTAGAGCATGTTCCTGCCTGTTGTAGGCCTAAGTTGAGTGTGGTGGTGGTGAAGAAGCGCATTAGCAGCAGGTTTTTCGCTCAGCTGGGTGACGGAGTCACCAACCCTCCACCAGGCACAGTCATTGACACAGAGGTCACCCGCCCAGAGTGGTAAGTTTTACCCCTGTTATTAAGCCATGCTTGTTTGTAGTCGCAGAGAAAAATGTTCTTCTGTGGTTTTGGCTAGGTATGACTTCTACATTGTGAGCCAAGCTGTGAGACAAGGAAGTGTCTCACCAACCCACTACAACGTTGTGTACGATACCAGTGGACTGAAGCCTGATCACATGCAGCGGCTCACCTACAAGCTGTGCCACTTGTACTACAACTGGCAGGTGGGCTTTTTTTTTAAACAAGCTTTTAATCATTTTATTAGCGTGTGAGAAACTGGAAGATATGAAATCTGATGTGGTGTCATATCAGAACAAACTGTTTCCACAGTTTCACTTCCAGCTGATTGAATGCTGGATTTACTGTATATTAATGCTAAAAGTAGTGAGTCTAATGGGAAAAATTGAGTCAAACATTTAGGCCTGTCACGGTAACAAATGTTGCCATGCGAATAATTATCTCAGAAATGAATGCGATAAATGATAATATTGTGTTAAATGATTATAGTTGTCATTTTGAGACCATTTTCAACTAAAATAATAATTACATAAGAATGCAAGTACACCCTTACAGAGATCAACAAACCTTAATTTCTAAAGAACATTTAGCTCAGATGTGCAGACTAGTTTATGCCCATCCACTCCCCAGTCTGCTAAAAGAGATCAGGATTTCTCCTGTGGTTTTGACAATGTGGTTATCTGGAACATATAGTCTCTAAACACCACGTAACACATTTACATAGAGTATGGTAAAGCTTGTATAAGGGGACATGTTTGGACTTGACCAGAGGTGGAATGGTAAAGTTGAATGTCTTTAATCGCCTTCATTTTTCATGTCACTGTAAGGTTGCAGAAATGCCGTTTTTTAACATGTATGTTCATCCAGGCGATTTATACTGGCTGTGAAATGTTTGCAACATTTTTCAAAATGTCGCCTTTTTAACAAATATTAAAGGGCAGCATGGCTTTACCAACCACGCTGTCCGAGTGCACGCCATTTTGCACTGTCCTGTTTGTATTTAATCTGTCGGTTAAACACCCCAATGATTGTTGGGAAGACGGAGCTGGCCTGTTTAAGATCTTTTGTTTCCCAGCTGGGAAAACTGCAGTTGATGTAGCTTGTTGTATTGTCGTGTTTAGTTAATATTGTCTTAAAACAAATGTGGCACTCGAGAAAAGAAAGACCAATGAAAATTATTGCGTCCAGCAAACTTATTGCACACATTGTGCAACTAATTGACTTATTGCGACAGGCCTACAAACAATTTATATTCCACTCATTGAGCTTCATTTAGTTATAAACGGTGTCAGTAAATGTATATTTCTCCTTCAGGTGTTTGGCAAGTCTGTAGGACTGGAAAATGAGTTCTGACTATTTCCATTTGTGCTTTAGGGGATCATCAGAGTGCCTGCTCCCTGCCAGTACGCTCATAAGCTGGCTTTTCTCGTGGGACAGAGCATTCACAAGGAGCCCAGCATGCAGCTGGATGATTACCTCTTCTACCTTTAAAGACAAAGATGAGCCGTGTGTAAGGCTCAGACTACGTTGCACAGAGGGATCAGAGATTTTTTTCTTACAGAAGTTCAGTTATGAGCACGTGATGGCGTGTTTCTGGAGGTCAATTGCTTTGGTTGGTTTGTGAAGTTGAAGTTCTTTTTTTTTAAGTAACACAAAGAGGCAAAAGTCAGTTGCAAGAAACTTTTTCCTGAACAGAGCAAATGACTGGCAGAGGACTCGTACTGCGAAGGAGCATGTAGTTTTTATTTTTACTTGTTATTTAAGTCCCACTAAGTTGTTTGGTTTACAGATTTGTAAAGAAAATAATTTAGTTTTACTTTTCTCCTCTTCTTCTTCTTATGGGAGCCTCTACTTTCTTTTTTATCTTTCTATTCTACAAGTAAACATCATGCTGCTTGTAGATTGTTTCTAGATGTTTTCCATTGTGTTGTTTGAAGCTTTTGTTCCAGGCTTTATACCAGCATCTTGCAACTGCTGGAGAGTTTCTCATGGTTGTAATAAACCTTGATAATGTGTGGTGAATGTAAGCTCTGGTATATTTAAGCAATTCAGGCATGCAAACATTACAAAATATCAAATTTATTTATATATTTTCTTTTATAAAAGATTGCACATGCACACTCACACAATAATTTGTAACCATCAATATAGTCTGATAATTCTTGTCATAAAGCTAGCACACAACTGCAGACTTAACAATATGGTCTTAAAGACACCATGGGGAAAGCTTGCACTGTCTGATTATAAAGTTAAATGTACAAAAAAGGCAGTTTGAAAATCAAGTATAAACATTTAAAAACAATTTTACAAATGGACAAAGTACAAAAAGAGTTGCAGTCACTCGAAATAAACCGAAGTAATGTCTGTGGTCATGGTCCATAAATAGGAAAAGATGCTCATCAGCTAACTAGGTTACCATGGCTGCTTGGCCGAGAATTGTACAGAATGTTTTGCATACATTCCTGTTTGGCAGTTTCAGTTCAACGTGTGTGTAGAAAAGCAGGTTGGAGTTAAATGCAACAGAGGATGAAATGAGAAAACGGAAGGGTGTGACGAGATGAGATGATGGACTGTTTCATTTCACACACACACTGTCTGCACAATCCTTTTGGGCAGCTTTGAAAATACATTGGTTTTCAATTCATTGTACATTCACTACATTAAGGTGTAGATATATAAATATATATTGATATACAGTACTTGATCCTGCACCAATATAATTTAGGACGTTAAACAGGCATTGATGACAAATTGGCCTCATTAAACCTATATTGTAATTTGGGTTGGAAGGGTAGAGGGGGCAGCGTAGAGGTAGTGTGTTAATGTTTACTGCTGTGAGATCATTGAACCTACTACCTCAGTGGGAATAATCGTCCCATGACTCAAGCGCAGCACAATAACAAGACTTTGCTGACAGTATATCACATTAAGTTTAGTAAATTTCACATTTCTGTTGGTTTAAATCCAATTTGCTGGGATGTAGTTTGAAATATCAAGACCCTTCATGTTCACATGCCCCACGTTTAGCATGAAAAGAACATTTTAATCATTTTTCTGTATAAGGTTAAAATTGTTGAAATTTGAACGTCACGATAGATGACATGGACGACAACACAGGAGTCTGACGGGATGTGAGCTCCGGCGAGAACATAAGTCACCCAGCACATTAGGAACATCAGCAAGTGGTTATTTTGTAAAGTAACAAACAAATGGTAGGCATGAAACTCAAATTGACAAAGTACTAACCACTGTGCAAATATAAGGCAAATACATGGAGGTTTGATCTACCAGGCATTTCCATCCAGGCTGATTTTACTGCAGAGACCCTGTAGTAGATACAGAATGTGCTTGTTATGCAAGTGGCCAGCATGTTTGTAAAACATGTTGCTCTGTCACACCTGCAGAAATAGGGCAGAAGAGACGGTAATTCTGCTGATTTGTCAGTGTGCTGCATGCCCCAAGTTCCATGTTTGCATGAGCGCTTGAGAGGTCAGGAGGGAATGTGCAGAAGTAAAGCATGCATACCTTACTCGATGCATTTGACTAGTTGTTGGTCCAAGACACTCCCAAGTCCTGCTTCAGATTCAATATAGACTCTTAAGTTTTAAATGAGCCCTCAGTATTCGAGTGACATTCTGGTTTCCGTACACAGAGACACTAGGCAGACTTGTGTAGTTTACTGAATGCAAGACTTGACTGTGTGCAGAATGTAGCTCGTTTGTGGACCTGTTGGTCTACTGCAAAACTTGATCAGCCAGAGGTAAGCAACTCAATATCACATCGTCTGACACCATGAGGCCGTGGACCATAATAAATGTTTTTGAAAATATGTAGTTCATATACTGATAACAAAATACAAATATTCTATTATACAACAGATGTATAAGAATAAAGAATTTGTCAAACAAATGACACCTGTGCACTGCATGTTATATATATTTTCCTTTTTTCCTCTTGACACAAGGAAGGGGATGACTCCAAGTATGTCTAGAAATTATTTTACAGCGCCAAGTCTTTGCAATAGTTTCTTCCCTTTAGAGAACAGTCCCTTTTTGGAGGAGTACATGTCCTTTGGGGCCCTGATGGGACTGCCGGGTCCCGCGGAGGCAGGACCAAAGCCAGGGATGTGTGGATGCACTGTGGGAGAGGATGCTCCTCTGGGTGGACCAGATTTTTCCAACGGAACCTAATGGGAGACCCGTAAGGGACAGTTGAGGGTGTTAAAAAGTCAGCTGTCTCTCACACCACAGTCACTACTTCCCTCCTTGTCTTAAGTCCTTTCTGTCTCGGCAGGGCCATCATAGATCTGAACTCTACCTTCCTGGAAGTTGTCCTGTGTACTCGGGTATAGATAAGCACTCCCGCCCTCCCATCCCCACATTTTTTTTAAATATAACTACACAATCTGCAACAACACACATTGTAAACATGACATTGACTAACTTTAACATCAGGTAACATTTCCCAACAGTGACAGGGCAGTTCTTCTCACATAAACTGATACATTTGTATTTTAGGACAAGTGGGACGTCTCACATTCACTTTCCTGCCTTTTTCATATATTTACTCATACAGCTGGGATACATACAGACTACTTGTCACTATTTTCTGTAATCATGAGCTAAAAGGCTATTTTAGTTTGCACTTTGAGGGGACACCAGTACAGATTTAATTTGTATGATGCAATATTTGTGTATAGTAAGTTAATGAAGTCAGCAGTGACAATATCTGCACTAAGACTTGGGGACACACAACCTTGTAGTGACACAATGACAGATTAAATTATTAACCAGTGCTTCACTGATTGTATGACTGATAACTAATTATTGCGACGAAACAATTTTCCCACGAAGTCAATCTTTGCATTAAGTTCCAAAGACATTAACCTGATATTTAAATGTGGAAATTTAGCACTTTACTATAGCGCTGTTATTAGCAGCAATGGTGAAAGCTCAATATAGGTTGCATAGTATTATTTTAAATTGATCTCAACAGATCTGATGGTTGTTTTGGAAAATATTGGCACTGATTTCAAAACAAATATATTGTGAAAAAAAAATAATTGACCATATTTGCTATTCAAATTTGAAGTTATTTTTAATTAAAAAAAAGTCTTCAAATTATCTACGTCAAAAACTTTAATCACAACTGTAAAACCAAGCCGTTTCATTGTGGAAGCTCTTTGGTTTTGCATGAATTTGATAGTTTTCCATGTTTCTACAAGTCTTTTCTTAAACATCAGGAAACCAAATAGTGTAAATGAATAGAGTGTAATGGTTTACAAATAACTTTAGTCCTACATTTAGAATACGGTACAAAGTACGATAACATCAAAATGTAAAAACTGAGAAATGAGATGTTTGAGAAAAGCTGCAAGACAGACATGTTTACCACTGAGATGCCTTACTTATACTGTTCCAAAATGTACAAGATGAGTGTTGGCTTTGCTTTGCTAAAGTAAGCAAGGCCTTCCCTGAAATAGATGTGGTAGGATATGATACACCAGTACTTGTGTAACATTATAAATATAGTCAGTTGTGAATACTGTATGCGCTGGTGCACCAGCTCACCATTACTTCAGATGGTTTAAACTGGATGTTGTTAACGTGAATGGTCTTTTTAGTCTTTAGCCTGAGTCAGTAAAATAATTTCAACTCCAAAATAAGGTTTTTTAATGATAGCATCTGTGTTCACCTTTAGATGTCTCCAACATTTTGCTTACAGCAAATTCTAAATTGTTTTTTTTTTTTTTTTTTTTTTACCATGAAAACATTGTCTCAGTTTTTAAATTTTATGTTATAATACTATTTCAGTTCATTCATTCATTCATTTTATAAATGAATGAATGTTAATTTATAAGTCACAATATGACAGGAACCTGTTAGAAGTACAGAATGATTTCCTTGTTGAGTTCAAATTGTTATTTTTTTGATTATCAATATTTTTTATAAATAAAATGTGCAAGTATGGCCTTTTAGCTTATCATGAATTACAGCAGGAGACTTATTGCAGGAGACAGACATTGTCATGTACAACACTCAGAGAAACAACTGAAGATACCATACTTCTTGTCTAATGCATTGGCTAGGGTTGCTATGCCCTGTTAACAAACAATATTAAGCGTTTAGATGAAATAAAGATGATTGTTTATAAACACTTAGAGGCAGTTGCACTAAAGGAATGTCATACAAAGTATCCATGATGCGTACCAGAAACTAAGTGTACCCATGTCATCTGCATTAGACGAGGGCAGCGTAATCTTGGTATCCTCAGTTGCTCACTTACGTGACGGAAACAGAGCCTTTAAGGTGTGAAATGAACACTCTTCTTCTGTTTTGCCAAGCAGGTGAGGAAAAGAAATAAAAAAAAAATATGGTAATGGCATTTCAATAGTTTGCACTATGACAATGGCAAATTAAAACACAAGGAAAGAAATATCCTGGACATATTTCAACAATTGCATTATTTGTTAACAGAAAAAAAAACATCACATATTTACATTAATAAATAGTTCTAAAATTATTCTCTGATGGCAACATAGGCTAAATAACCTTTGCTCGCTATTTTACAAGAAAGCAATTTATAAAACAAGGCGTTCAGGAGCAGATACAAAAGTTGTACTATGCTAGCCTTATCTTTATATAAAATTCTCAAGGGTTCATGCATTTGGACTAAATACCATGCTGAGCTGCAGACTACATAGTTCTTATTTCAGTACAACAAAACTATTTACTCTATTAGAAATGAAGGTCAAACACAGAATATATTCATAAAGCATCTGTTAGAATGCTAAATACGCATGTGCAAAAAGTGTTAAGAGCTGTTTTTCAAGACATGACTTAAGTAAAAATTCACAGGAACATCTCCCCATCCATTTTACTCTCACTGAGAATGCTTTATGAATACAGTATATCCATATATTGTACAATGCACAACTTCCCCCTTTCACAGTAGTAAACATGAAAAATAAAAGTACCTCTTTCAAGTATTTTCTTTTTTTTTTTTATTCACTGATTTAAAAACATAAATGTATTTACAGTGTAATGCTTTTCAGTCAGAAATCCCTTTGTAATTTGATCAATGAGACACACACTCACAGACACAGAACTAAAGGAGAAGAGGGAACAGAAAAGAGTAAATGGATGACAGAGGGCTAGTACTGCGAAGGAGCATGTACCCTTTTGGTCTTTATCCGTGCTGGAGTGTCCTGTGGGTACCGAGATGGTGAATCAGTGAGAAAAACCTCTACATCATCAGGCACTTCTTCTAGAAAGTTGGAAGGAACAAGCCCCTTGTGTCCATTGAGCTCGCCCTGTGGAGTACATAAGAGCAGTAAACCTCCATTTGTTGAAATCAGTTTAAAATGTTAGCCTTTGTTTCTCTTTACTCAAACGCTAAACTAAATTTTTTATTTGAAGATGAGAGAAGAAATGAAGGCACACATTTTTCTGTTGCAAATTAAGCCCCGCCTCCTTTTCTGGTTCAAGACTGGCTTCATACCTGATAATTACTGGCCGTTTCACGTAATGGGTTTATTTCAAATACAATCTCTGACTACTGTTATTGTTTCTCTCTGACTTAAAAATCCCATAAAGGAATATTTGCATTTGATGCTAAGAAAATGCAGAAAAAGGCCAAAACACTGAAGTGAGCCTTACATTTGTGCATGTTGCAATGTTGCATCACATAAACCTTAATTATTAGAGGCTGATAAAAGAGAAGATCATTTCATTAACGTTATCAAATTTAGTATAAATATTTTTATTGAATGCACCAAGTTTCTCCCCCGACTGTACAAAAGAACTAACCAGGACCTGTAATGGCATCATCTTAGCAGAGTTTGCATTTACTGTTACCTGTAACTCCACATCAATTTGGCCAAAGCAATTTTTAAACATGATTTGATATGTATATATATATATATATATGTATATATATATATATATATATATATATATATATATATATATATATATGTATGTATGTATATTTATGTTATCATAAATTCATGCTGCATCACTGTTATCACAACCATTTATTGTTTGGTTTTGCAACCCTAATTCCAAAAAAGTTAGGATGCGGTATAAAATATAAATTAAATAAATAAAGGAAAGGCAATGATTTGTAAAACTCCTGTTTATATTTCATCCCCATTAGAACATACAAATTTATAGCAGATGCTGAAACTGAGATATTTAATCATTTAATGGAAAATAGCAGCTTTAGGTTGGAATGAAGACAGCCAAAGGCCTGAAATGTAATGAATATAAAGCAAGGACACAAGGAAGAGGATTTTATAAGTAAATAAGTTAATTGGCAACAATTTTGTAAGCCAGGAAAAAAAAAAGCTTCTCAGAGATCGAAGTTTACCAATCTGCAAAAAAGTGCGTTCAACAATTGAGAAAATTTTCAAAGTAAAATTGTGCAGACTATCCCATCTATCTACAATATGGAATATCAAAATATTCTGAGAATCGGGAAAGAATCTCGGTACGCGTGGTGTGTTGGAGAAAGTATTCATTTGAAAGTTGCAGGATAGTAGATCTCGAGGACTGGACTTGGGCACCCCTGACTTACTGGAGTTGTAAAATGCATGTTAGTGGCGTAAAGCAGTAACTCCCAACCCTGGTTCTCCAGCAGGTATTAGATTTTTTCCCAGGTGCAACACACCTGATTCAAACTAAACAGATCTCTGACAAGCTCTGTACAAGTCTGCTATTCAGCCATTAATTTGAATAATATATGCTGAAGCACGGGAACGTCAGAGGTCTGCAGGACAGCTGGCCTGACGACTGGAGCTGTGAATCCCTGCTGTAAAGGGTGCAATTTTAATCTGCAGCTTGACAATGATACAGACAATCAGAATATTAAAGAGCTACACCAAGCAAGAAAACAGCCTTGATTTTACTGGTTAATTCTCTGGTATGACATGAAAAGCCTAAAAGAAACTAAATCAGCCTTATTCCACAGAAGAGTTGTGTGTATGACTGATGCTGCAGTAAAAAGAGTAAGTAACTTGCACACTCCATCTATATAATTTCATTTAGGTGATTTAGTAATTTGTGTTAGAGGTGCACACTCATGTATAGTTCTGCAGCAGCTTTCGTAACCTGGAAGAGTGTTTTTTCCTGAGGTGTTCAAGTTGTTCAACTTTAGAACATGGTACATAATATTCTTTAACTTGTCTGTATTGCAGAATCTTTAGACTCTGACAATAAGAAAATACAACTCGTGTGTACTTACATAGTAAAAACCATCTTCATCAATTTCACCAAAGACTGTGATGACATCACCGGCACAGAAAGTCAGTTCAGCCTGTAAAAGAGACAAATGAGATACATATTCTCTAAGAATAGTAGTTTAGATGTGTCAAAAAACTTTCCAAAACATTAAAAAAAAGTGGGATTTAATGAGTTTGAAACACTGTGCTTCCTTCTCCAAATCAGTGTGATGCATCTTAAACACATCAATTCAGTCTCAGCACACAGACTGTTGCAGCTGTAAATGCATCCAATGTTGGAACTTTGAAGACAGGATTGCAACACACTGGGCACGTCTCTCCTATGGGATTCTCCAGACCACACAAACCAAACATAGCAATATACAGTACGTAGGAGAGAGGTTGACACGAAAGACCAAACCAAGGGGTAGATGCTCGCTCAGGCAATGCATGGGGGGGGGGCAGTACTCATGACCACCAAAGACAAAGGGCCGTGGTCTGTCATTTGAAGCCCACCTCCTCCTTTGCACTCCCACAAATGGGTGAGGAAACACACACAGAGAAAATGGTACCATACCCTCCTCACCCTCACTCACCTCCTCATTCAGCCTGTTGCCATCATACTGTATCGGTGGCAGTGCCAATAGAAAGGTGAGAGTAAGTGAAACCAAGGGGGAGGGGCCAAAAAAAAACAGCACCGGAAAAGTACTTTCGTCGTGTAGGCACACATTGCTAAGCTAACTTTTTATTTCAGCATCACTGCATGTAATGCCAGAGAATTTCTGTTGGGGTTTTCATAAATAATGAAAACCTCTGATGATGGACAAGAAGACTGAAACCAGTCGGCTGCAGAGAAACAAGCTAAACAGCTATATTTCACATAAAAGCTTGAAACAGGAATAATGTTATACTAAGTTCTGACCATCACATGTGATATAAGAGGGTTGTCACTGTGTTAACAAAATAACAATGAAACTACTGAGCTAAATTTTATGAAACTTAATAGAGAGGTTGACAATGGGCAGAAAAAAGATCAAAGCAGTGTCTTCTTTAGATTTGTTACATTTTTTTCTCTTTTTCTTATAAGTGATGCATAATAATAAGCATAAAAAGACAAATATGACAGTGTTATGAATCGCTTCATGTGACGTGGCACCATTGATTGTGTTCCATATTCACAGCTTATTTGAGTCTGTACTTCCAAGATATCATTAAAGTATTCTCATATCAGCACCTGAGCGGCATAAACCATTTTATTCTTTCACCTTGTGGTTTTGTGTTGTTAATATGACTTTTTTTCATTGAGTGGTTTTGTTTCAAGTGGAAAGCTGCAGCTATTAGAGATCAGTACCTCCACATCAACGTTTGGGGAGCTCTCTCGGGGGTCATAGTCATACAGCGCTACCATTCTCCGTGTTGACATTGGATGCTGACGTCCACTCCGCCTGTTTCTTTCTGGAAAGAAGAGACAAAAACGAGAGTAATCTGCTGTGTGATGGTAAAAATCTTATTCAAGTAATGCCATGAAGTCTAACAATGTAGGTGACATAGTTTAGATTCCAGAGTCCATGCCATCGGTAAGGAATTAGTAAATAACAGCAAATAAAGAGGGAATTAATTAAAAGTAAGGAGGGGTGAAAAAGCAAAGAAGCAGAGAGCAGTGGAGCATCTAAGTGCACACAGACCTCTCTTTGACTTTCTGGACCTGCGATTTATTGAGCGGCCATCTCTGAAACGGTCACAGTTCACTTCACAGGAAAGCAGAAAAACATCATTAAGTGGAAAGAGTAGAGAAAAGGAGAAGCAAGTCACTAAAAGACGGTTTGGAACAAGATTACATCAGCAGGACAGAAAAGAAGATAAATCATTTTTATTTAAAAAATGGTTGAAAATTATATCTCACCTAATTTCTCCACAGGAGTGTTCAGTGGAAGGAAACCCTGCTTGAGGAGCTGGTTCATCATTTCATCATCCTCTGTTTGGATCTCAGAGACCATGTTACAAGGGATCAGACCCACTCTGTCTCGGATCTCTGCTCTATAGAACCCATCTGTGTCTTTATTCCCAAACACCTACAAGATCAAGATACTATCAGGGGCGTATTCAGATAAAAAATAGTTGATAGAGTTATTACAAATTATGGATACTATCCCAACTATAAACTGACAACAATCAGGCAAAGAAGAGCTCAGAAAAACGGGGAATGTCTGAGAAATACTTTCATCGTGGCATGAAGCATTTATTTATGTTGTGACTGAAAGGACAGAAGCCAACACCTTAATAATCTGGCCTTCCTTGAATGGCAGCTCCTCATCAGCAGCATCCGGGTTGGGAGACATGGACAGGGGGTCATAATCAAACAGAGCAACAAACACTCGCGTCAGGTCCTCTGGCTCTGATTCCTCAAAATAATCAGGGGATCGCCGTCCCCGGCCGTGTCTGCGTCCGCCATAACCGTCTGAAACATAGAGGAGGCCTCTGCTGCTACTACCAGCCTTATACAGCCACGCTGGCTGTAAAGGCAATGAGAGCAGATGTTAGAGCTGACAGGGGAGAGGGTGATGAGATAAATGTGTGAAAAAAGAGCCAGTGGTCAAATGCCGTTTGGCAGTTTTAGATTTAATCTTTTTCATTTGGTGTAATAAACCTGCAAATGCTTTATATACATATTCGCAGGACAGCAATGTTCCTTGTTCACACATCTCTGCTTCTTGGCGTGTCAGTTATCAAATGTCACAAAGCACGACACAACACACCACAGAAAGGACACACTTCAAGCAGTTTTTAAGGTGCAAGGGAAACTGAATGACAGTGCACACCAAAAGGATAAAAAAAGAACACTGCACTATTGTTCATTGCTGTTTCACTGCCTTATCTCACAGAGGCTGATTAACATGCATGCTTTCCTGGGATAATTCATGACTGAGAGAGCATTCCTACATCAAATGCAGGTGCAATGTCATGCGTTTAGACCACATCTGGAAATAATGCGCAGCAGAAAAGGGCAAACGAGGCGTGTACCGATAGGAGATAACATTTCAAGTGGTGCCTGGCAGCACAGATATCAGGGACAGTGAGGGGGGAAGGGATGAACCTGATATCAGTTCCCCATGCGTTTCATGGATCACCATGTTAAATGTTTAAATGGCAAATTGTAAATTTGAAACAAAACTCACAGATATCGCAACAACTGCTTGGTTTGTGGCTGAGATATGCTTTTCGGTAGACCTCTAATGACCTTTGATTTTCATGATAGCATCGTTAATGAAAGTGCAATTGACTGACACCACCAAGGAAAAAAAAAAAAAAGACCAATTCATCCAGATATATATCTTTCCTTCTCACTGTTTTGTAAATGGGTCATGCAAAATTAACAAAGCAAACTTTCTACTGTCTCTTCAAGGCAGAAAAAGGAAAAGAGGGCGGTTGCAGAGGTAAGGGAGAGGAGGGGGGGCTAATTGTAGTGACCTGGATATGGAGGGTGAATGGGAAGAGTGGGTGGGTTGGGGTGTCTTGGGATTGAAGGTATAGGAGTACATACAGGGAAGGGATTTTCATTCTCCAGCAACGGGAAAAAGAGGCCAGTCTTGTCTTCCCCAGTCAGCTTTGTTCAGCTAAGCTAAACTTAACAAAGCAACTGACTGTCCAGAACAGTACAAAGACCACCATGATATCACTGCATGTTTCCAAGTAGGATTCTTGGCCTTTTTCTGGCATTGTCAAGGTGAATTGTCATCTTGGAGAGAAGCTGCAGCACATACCATATTGATCCTCTGAGGACAAAGATCGCCATATCCTGCGCCGAGCTACACTGCCATAGTAAACATCCTCCTTGACAGGTGAGAGGTTCCCCTCACTCCCCTCACTGTTACTGTCCATGGTGATCTCTACAGAAGACACCAATCACAGTGTTACGGTCAGAGACCCCCCGCACACACACTCTGCTCTACCCCATGGTCCATTCACTCATGCTGATGATGAGGTTGCCCTGATGTGTGACGTACACAAGGCAATAGGTTTCACTCTGGAGGCTCTGGATGTAAAACAGCAATGCTTACACTGGTACGAGAAGGTCAGATTGGGTAGTTATGTAAACAGAGTAAACACAGGTACAGGGAGTGTGTCTGGGATAACTTTCCTGCAAAACCGCATGTGAACATTTGGTGAATCCAGCTCATGAGAATGAACAGCTACAGGGTGCTCAAACACCCCACAAAAAGATCTATGTGGTTGTTAAAGCTCTATGGGAGAGATGTAGAGCTCGGCTGATATGGGTTAGGGAAACACATGGTATATATAGCACAAACATCAGTGGCCCTGCAGGTGGAGATCCTCATTTGGTGACCTCACTAACCAATGGATGGGATGGGTCGTCGCTGAGGGGGGGTGCTGATGTGAACCGGCCTCCTCCCTGAATGGTCCAGACGATCAGGGCTTCCATGAGATGGTGAGTTTCCAATGATCTTGAAAGTAAAATAAAACAAAACAAGAAGACAAATAAGATATTAGGATTATAAACTTCCTGTGAAGTGAAGTAAAAATGTAAAACTATTTAAAAGAATCCCACAATCCTGTTGAGACAACTGAAAAACCATAAGAGCAAATGAATTGACTTCCATTTGTCCTTAGGAAGGCAAATTAATATAAAACAAAACAGTAAAACAAATAAATAAATAAAATCAGAACGACATCTTCAAAACCATCAAAACAAATGAGTTAAATAAACCCTCAACACAACAGCATGGATTCGGGTCAGATGTTTAGCTAAAGACCATTTGTTTGGTTCGTTTTGTTCTGTGCATGTCAGCAACTCTGTGGAAATGGAAGAAAAACGCTGGCACAACAGAGACAGACATGATGAATGGAGAATACAGAGACAGACTGGGCAAAAGGAAGAAAAGTAAAAGTAGAGAACGAGTGTGACTGGAAATGAATAAAGACATAGCTGGATGAGCAAAGGCATGATAGCTTCAGCCCAGGGCTCTTATCCTTACAACAATCACAAGAGATGAGAAAGTTAGGATGAAAGAGATCATTTTTATGCTGAAACAAAGAGACAAGCAGGAGATGATGTGTATGGACTGAAGACCTGAATGAATCCCTACGGCTGGCAAAAGTCTCGGTTCGGCCTTTTCTTTATTGTATGTAAAGTAAAGAAGGGCAAGAGATGCTGACATAGAGCTCCAAGCACATGGAAGAGCACGATGGCTGCAGCTCTGGTGAGTGACACATGAAAAGCAACAGAATAAGGTGGCAGCTGGCAGAGAGAGGGCACAGGCAAAGAAAAGACAGAAGCAGCATGTCCCCATGCACTGCAAAGAGACTTTCCTTTAAATGGAGCCTTTCCCCTCTAAGACATGAGAAATCAAAACTTTGTTAAATGGCCTTTAGGTATTTGAAAAGTTTACTACAAAATCCACCTAGCATACTGAATACAAGCAAAGTAATTCACATAAAACAAGAAATTAAAATAAGACCAACTATGAACATGACATCTTCAAAAAAACGAGGGAAAAAAAGGCTAAATGAAAGGAAGAGGGTTTTTATTACAAAAAAAAAAAGTAGGGAAAAAAATAGACATCAAGAAAATAGAATGGCTGCAGCTTGCTGATGGAAAATACAGCAGAAAGTCTGAATCACACACCAGCGGCTGGTCCCGGTTGAGCCTGGACAAAGACTGGGCCCTAGCCTCCCTGTGGGGGCTGTAATAGACCCTGTCCAGCTTGTTCAGCCTGCCTTCGCTCAGGGCTCCATCCCTGGAGTAGTTTCGTGGCCCAACCTCCCGACCAGGCCCAAAGTGCTCCCTGTTCCTAAAGTCACCCGTGTGTACCGACTTGGCTGCAGGCAGTGGGGCATCGGCGAACTCCTCCTCCACGCTGCACTGGCGAGTCAGAGTTCTTTTACGGCCCATTGCCAGCGCCCGCCTTTCTACCGGGCCCTCACAATGGATGATACGCACAGGCCCCCGCATGGGGCTCCCATGAGCATAGTATCCTCGATGACTCCGTCCTAAAGAGCCTTCTTCCTCACTGCCACAATCTAAACCACTGTCAGGGCTCTTTGTGTTCTGCCGATTGGGTCGCCCAAAGTTGCGGTCGTCTGTGTTGTAGCCAAGGCGGCTGTCAGTGAAGCGAGGTGAGGATCGCTGGCGTTGGAGGCGGGAACTTTTGTTGGGAGTTAGATGGTTTCGCATGTGATTGTCCTGGGGGTACATCCTCCGCTGTGTGTGTGGTGTTCCTGGCCTCCCACCATCTTCAAAGCACAGGCGTTGGCCCATACTGTCCACACTGTCCGACTCTTCCTCCGCCACTTCCGGGATGCTGTGGAGACGCTTGCTGCGGAGCGACCTTTGCTTCACCACCTCTCTCTGGAGATCCCAGCAGTCTCTCTCCTCAGCTAAGTCCTGACGCTTGTAATACGCCTACGTCATAATCAGGAGGTAATGTTCCACAATTTCATAGTTCATTGAAAGTCAGTTCAATTCGCAAGGTTCAGTTTAGATTTTTGTGAGGGTGTGCGAAACGTTTTCGAAGGTTTTAGAACAGGCGGGAAACAACACAGTATGTGAATAGAACAAATGGGGGAAAAAAGACAAAATAAAGACAGAATTAGTTATTTGTGGCAATGTAGAAAGACATGCAGTCTCATTCCGTGAAGAGGAAATGGCATGCTCTGAACAGGAATCTGTAGGGGCTCAAAGAAGCAGTGATTTCTTACAAACGGGACACAAATATGACCACTTGAAACTGAAAACGTTCAAACTTA
Organism: Telmatherina bonti; assembly: GCF_933228915.1. NCBI lineage: Eukaryota > Metazoa > Chordata > Actinopteri > Atheriniformes > Telmatherinidae > Telmatherina > Telmatherina bonti. Next base: position 27,368,506 of record NC_136611.1, on the reverse strand, counting down.
GAAGTGAATGGCTTAAGCTGCACATAGTACTAACAATGAAGACATCAATGCAGATGAAACAAAAGAAAAAATCTTTTAAAAGCCAGAAATGAAGAACATGAAGACTTTTACAAGAGTTAGAATTGGCAACTGACATATAATTATATATACATATATATATATATATATATATATATATATATATATATATATATATTATAGGATAATATAAAATCCTTCCAACGGCTCACATTTTATATATATATATATATATATATATATATATATATATATATATATATATATATATATATATATATATATATATATTATAGGATAATATAAAATCCTTCCAACGGCTCACATTAAACAACAATAGGAACAAATCTGACTTTTCATCTGTATCTCTTCTTTAATATCTGTAGTTATTTCCTTAATATTGAATTCTGTAATCATAACAGAACTACACATTGCTTGAACAGTCAAATAAAGAGGATGGAAATGTGCACAAATGGTTTACAAATACATGGTGATGACAAGGAGATGCAGTATTGGTGTAATACAATCAGTACACCAATGGAAATCCTTCATGAACAAATAATTATAATTTTTACTGTACAAGAACAAGATATCCTGCCCAAACTTCCCGGGATGTTCGTCTGGTTTCCCATTAAACAATAAATCTTATGTTTGTATTAGGTTGTCTTTGCATCCAAACAACCCCACAGACTAACTAAATGAAGACAGGATCACATGCCAACAATGTTAACACACAAATTAACATTAAAACATGACAAACATAAACAAAAGTGAATATTTCCATTTAAGTACTCACTTAAATGAGATTCCCATATGCACTTGATATGCCATGACCCTTTGATACAGTACAGCATAATAATTGTACTTTAATGTCATTTTCTAACATTTCACTGGAAGACTTGCATCACTACTCTGGTACAGTATCGTCTGCACCGAAATGCAAAGAAACCAAAAAAGACATGAGCTTTTTATTTTCAGCATTATACTCTCACATGCATTTTAGACAGCTACGTGTACACAGCCATTCCTGTGAGCTCAGACTGAAATGAATACAGCAGCACAGGAGGGGAGGGTGAAAAGCAGACCGGGCTGGAACAAGCCATGGGGATTTAGCCAGGCAAAGCCATGGACTAGCCTGATTGTGGAGCATGTGAGCGACACCTCTGATGGTGGCATCTTCATTCCTCCCTAAATCTCTGTTTCTCCTCACTTTCATATATTTGCCACCTGATCGAAACAGGCCAAAGATGTGCAGGTAAGCATGTACCTTCAGAGTGCTGTGTGAGTTGATACTCCGCCTGCGACCCTCCTCTAACTGCATTTCAGAATAGAGGTCTTCCTCATCTTCCTCCATGATGTCAGACAGGTCAGAGCCCCGGCTGGATTCTGTGTGGTACTCCTCACTGTGGCTGTAGTGGTGATGATGGTGCTATGCGAAACAACAGAATGTTAAAAATAAGGTTTCATTAGCTTTAATACTCAGTTATACCAGGAGTGTCCAAAGTCCTGGAGGTTTACAGTAAATCTGAGTCAGGTGTTTTTTTTTGAGGAGGGAAAATCGACAACCGGCAGGATTGTGGACACTGCAGGATCTGCGCTGGACCTCCCTGATTTATATAAAATGAGTTGGTTTATCTATAAAAGCTCCTGTTTTCAAACAGGCAAAGGAAGGGTCGTATTTTTTTAATACAAATTTATCCCAATTTTCCTATTTATTAAAAAAAAAAAAAACATTGTGGCACAATATGGCAAAAATATGTGAATCTATTTCTTCTGTATCTGTGTATCTGGGTTGAAGTTGAAACGTCATCTATTTAAAACATACAAGGAAATCAAAAGCAAGTGTTTTCACCCTTGAAACAACAAATGCACACAAAATAAAAATTTCTTTAAAGTACCTGTCTCCCTAACTCTGAACCTCTGAGGAATTCATCCACTGAGGCTCCTCGCCTTCTGGCATGAGGAGAGTCGTAGCCGTCCTCCTCCTCATCAGAGTTGAGTGGATGCAAGGCGTTACCTCGCTCACTAAATATATTCCTTTTTTCAACCTGCCAAGAAAAGTGTTAGACTTTCAGGCTGGAGCAGACAGATGGATGATAAAAAAAAGAACGAAACTATTTTTAGCTTCAATTCAGAAATGTAGCACATGCAGAGATCGTGATCAGTAATCGAACCCTCACGCACCCGGTTACCCTCAGCAAATGCTCTCTGGGCAGCTTCCCTAGCCATGGCCTTGGCAATGGTGTTGGGGATGGGGACTCCCTGAGGCTGCGGCAGAATCCTCTGAGGAGAGGGTGATCGGCGTGGAGGGAAGTGTGGTGGCTCCAGGTTGGATCCGTGCATGGGAGGCAGTGGAGAGGGAGACCGTTCCCATGGTTGGGCTGGTCGTAGCCCCACCTCATGCTCTTTGGTTTCTGGCTCTCTGGCACTTATTAATGGTTTTGACTTGGGGATGGAGTGGCGCTGAAAATGAGGCTGAGGATGAGGTGGAGGGTGACCGATGGGCTGCGAGTGTGGTTGTGCGTGGGGTAGCGTGTGTGGCTGGTCTCGAGGCAGAGGCTGCACCTGGGGCTGAGGATGATTTGGGGGATATGTTGATGGATATGGAGGATGGGTTTGAGAATGTACTGGATGGGGCTGCGGCACTGGGTGGGGCATGGAATGGGCAGGTGCGGTGGCTCTGTGGGAAAGACGAGGTGAGCCCAAGAGATTGTGCGGGATAATGGCCGCAGGTGAGTCCTGGGACTCTCCCTGGGTTGATAAAGTCCTTACAATGACTTCCCTGGCCTCCAGACCCTGAATCCTGTTTAACTCCACGGTCACATAGTCTGCTGTGGGGTACAAGACCTCTGCTATCTGCATTCCCAAAAAGACCAAAGAGTGTTTTATTAAAATGTAACATGGAGTTAACACAATTAGTCAGTGTAAAGTTCTGCTTCTATATAAACAGGAGGATGTTTGCATTGTTTGGAGCTCTCATGTGGCATCTTGACTGTATGAAATATCTGTTAGGACTCACCAAACGTAAACCTAAAGCAAACCAGGCTTTGTTTGGGTTTCATAGCTTCTTCTCATCATTGAAAGTTTTACACCTGATAGGGTGATTTAAAATGCATGCATTGCTTTGCCTATTCATGTCACATGGGAGGAACTGAGGACAGTTGTAAGAGTAGCACTACCTTTTTTATTGACACTGCTCTATATAGCTGTTTATTTGTATGTGCTTATCTGTCGAGCCTGGATATCACCATTTTATCATTCCTCCAGGAGATGGCAATACAGTCCTACTTACTAAACCAAGCACTGGGGACGGCAAATACACCCGTTCCCATAAGTTCTGTATCACAAGCCTCCAAAAAAATAGAAAAATAAAAAAATAGTTACCTTTTGTCCCTTCGTGCATACAGCATAGCCAATTACACTGGCCCCATTGGAGGTTCCTGAAGGTGTCAGAGGCGGCGGCTTCCATTTGACCTGCAGCACCCCAGGAGTCTGACTGCACTGGACCTGTACCTCCTGGGGAGGTAGAGGTGGCCCTGAGGAGCACAGTACAAACACTAAAAAAGGAGAAAAGCAGGACAGCTGAACAGTCTTAAGCTTTCCTACCCATTTGATAATGCTAACCTTTGTTCTTTGGACCTCTGTTACTCAATAATAGATAAGAACATTAGCATAAAATAAGTTTTTTTTCTTCTCTATAACAAAACTTCTTACATTTTAAGGGTACTTTAAACAACACAATAAAAAAGCATCAATTTTATTTATGAGATTGAAGAATTTAGTGGGATGATTTTGTTGTATTTATTTTCATGTATTTATTCTCATGCATTCATCTATATTCATTCTGGGGGCGGGTGTTACATTGGCTGAAAATGCCAAGTTTGCCAACATAAGCCCATCAGTGTTTCCACAGCAGTATTCTGTTGCCAGATTCCTGCTGACAATTTCCCATGAAGCATCAGAAAAACACAATTTGATATTTACACAGTCTGTCAGTGCTGCCTGCGTACCAAACAACATGCCCATCTGTGCAGTATTGCTGCTCACCTGGAGTCACACAGTGAGCAGATGCAGTCAGCAGTCGTGTTCCATGCAGCAATGTGCAGCTGTGTTTGAGAATCTACATAAACACATTTTAGTCGCTTTTCTACTCTGCCTGTCAGCGGCAGACAGCACAGTGTTGGTGGCTGCATGGAAAGTTAATTTCCTCTTGTCATGTTCAAACTACACCTGTCAGAAACAACAACTCTGAAAATAGATGTCTGTGTTGACATTATTTTCATCATAGAAATGACATTCAATTTGGAAAAAAATGGCATACTCTGCCAGACGTCCACTTAGAGAATTGGTGATGACACTGTGGGCCTAAAATGAACTAAAATCTAAGGACTAATGAAGTGACATTTTTGATGAACGCATGCAGAGTACGAAAGCCTAATATAGTGATCATGACAGAGTCTTCCTTATTGACAACAGCTGTCTGCCACACCATACTGAGACTATTCCAGGCACCTCTAATTAACATGTCCAATAGATCATTAAATGAACTCTCAGCATGTAGTGCATCAGGTGCCAATAGAAAATGTCAGATAAAACTTCAAGCCTCATTGTCTTTGTCCTCTGCTCTCTTAGTTTTTTGTTTTCACTATTTTACTTCATAATCTGTGTATTATCTGTGTTTATTTTTCTACCTCAAAAGTGTTATTTACATCTCACATTAAAAGAAAATGAAGTTAAATATTCCGAATCACGTTGTTACTAAAATTCCAATTATGGCATCAATGTACGTCACAAAAAAAACAAACAAACAATATTTACTCTTATTAAGACTTTAAAGACTCTGCTGTGATGAAACGGTCAGGTGGTGAAACTGTTGTTAACAAAAAGCCTCACTGGAGAACAACTTGTGTAGATCTAAACTGTCAGTGTAGTCTTTCCTATTTCCTTCCCAGCTATGAAAAATGAACAAACAGGAGCTTAAAAGAAAGTCAATGCCAGCCCTAAAGTCAATGCAGGCTACATATGGGACTAAATAAATGCAAATGTCAGTCTTTGGTGAACAACTTTTTACTGAGCTAAAAATTTACAGGCCTACAGATAAGTCACCAATATTTTTGGTAAACCTACAATCTACTAAAATAGCAAGACTATGAATTAAAAGGTCATGCCTCAAAGAGCTTTAAGTAATAGGGCTGTAATTTAATAGCACAGAAAGACCAACCAAGTTGCTGCTGACAGTGCCATCCTTACAGTTATGATAGGACTGCTGAAATGATCCCAAGAGGTCTACCTGCAACTATAAACCCCAATATTGTGTAAAAGAAACTCCCTGCTTTGCTTTGGTTTACAGAATTTGGCTCTGAGCCATAGTGAGTCATTTCTTTTCAAGACTGACCTGCAGGTTGAGTGCAGAACTCCACAGAGATTTCCCTCTTCTCCCTTTGATCCATTGGAAGCTGCCAAGGCACCTGATGTGGCTGTGCAACAACCTTCACCTTGTAAACTGTCATTGGCTTTAGGTTGAAAAACTTGTACATATAGCCCCCAGCCTTGACCATGTCATACTCGGCACCGTTGAGGAAGATAGTGTGACTGTAGTTGCTGTTGCTTGGCATCCAAGAGAGCTCTGCAGAGCTCTGCGTGATGCTGTCCACTCGCAGATAGTAAGGTGCCACCACCACATCCTTTCCCACAAGAAGAGTGCACCGGAGTTCATCCGACAGACCCCGGTCCGTGATGCTCTGCACTGAGATGCGGTATGTGTTTGTGGCCAGATTGAGCTTTTCAATAAGAGACTTTGTCCTGCCCCCGTAGGGGACACTCATGCGAACCTCTTTATCTACCAATACATTATAGCCACTGACGGAGCCCCAGCCTGGAGGGACCACAGGCGGATCCCAGCCAATGATAACACTCTTGGCCAGTTGTTTGATCAGGTTAATGCGGCGAGGATAAGGCACAATGTCTTCACCGACCTCGTCAATGTTGACATCCAGTGTTCCAGTCCCATTGCTTGAAGAACCCAAGATATCCATGCCCAAGCTACTGGTGCTTAGACAGTCTAGTTTACTCTCAGACAGTAGGCTGCTTATGCCCGTTCCTGTGCCAGCCAAAAGTCGCTGAGACCCCAGGCTACTGTGGTTGAGGTAGCCAGGTTCTTTTGCCACTGTGTCCCTGTGTTGGGCAGAGGGTGTCTCCTTATCTTGGATAAAATCCACAAAATTGGATGGGACAAGTCCCCGCTGTCCATCCAGCAACTCTCCTGAGACAAAAAAGAAATATTAGGCAATGTTGGGACTGAATAAAAAAAAACAATTAGACAGTTTATAAATAGCCAAACCTTCATAAAAGCCATCTTCGTCCATTGTTCCGTAGACGTAGAGGTACTTCCCTGCCACCAGGGGGAGCTCTGCCTCTGGATGCTCATTTGGCCCATCATAAGGATTGTAGCTGTATTAATATATATAAAAAAGATATGAATGGCCAATTCAGCACAAATGAACTCAATTCTGTATGTGTACAGTTTCTGTGGTTGGTTGATATCAATGAGAAAAACACCATATATAATGACAAATTATCACATTTAAGCAGCAACAAAATAATTTTTTTTTTCTTTTTCCAGATTAAAAGCATGAGAGCGATGAGGTTGTGTTGTTTGGAAGCTTGAGTTATCTTTCATTTAAGTATACAATATGGATATTTTTTTATGTTGATAATTTTTTTTCAGTGACAGAAATAATGAATAATCTATCCTATCAGTTATGGCGCTAAATAAAAAATCTGCATGAATAATCTTAGTTTTAAAGTTTTAAGCAGACAACTAAATTTAGAGCAGAAATTTAAAACACCATTTGTAGTCACATGCTTTTTGTGCGTGTTTAGTGGGCACACAATCCCGTTAACAGAGACACTACTATGAAAGCTGATTTATGAAGACTCACACTACTTTTTTAAACAGTGAAAACTTTTGCTTCTCTAAAAGCAGATTCATTTGGAACAGCAGGTAAATCAGTGTGTCTTATTTACATACCTATACCGAGCAACACACAGACGAACCTTTCCTGTGAACCGTGGTTTAGACCTGGTAGTTGAGCTGAGCTCTTTTTCCATCTGGAAAAAAATAAATCCACAAATGCATATTTTTATTTTAAACATTTATCTTATACTAGACAACTAAAAGCTTGGCAAATTTAAAATACGCTGAAGAAAAAAGCTTCAATATTTTTGCAAAAAATGATAACTGTATAGATATAAGGTGAAAATGCACCAAAATACAGCTGTGCTCAGTCATGACTGAATATATATATTTCAATATTTAACCTTGTGGGCATTATGTTTATTTGCATCAATCCAAACCATCATAAGTAACAGCAGGAAGCCACTTGGATCCCTGCTGTGTGAACATGCTCTCATTCAGCAGCGAAACATTACATGGATTAATACGAGTCAACAATCAAAGACTGTAAAGGTAAGATTAAAGAAAGATTTTAACTGTACAAAAGGGTGTAGCAAAATATCTGAATTATTGGGGTGCTATAAAATATTGCCAGGTTCTGCATAACTTTCACGAGAATAAATATGGAACAGACTGGACTTTTGATGGTAGAAACATCCAACAGCATTGCAAAAACTGCACAGGATCCAAGTGAACACTAACAGGTACCTCAGAGAGGAAAGCCCTTGCTGGGCTGCTGGCTCGACTGCGACTGAAGAACGTTGGCTTGACAGAGAGGAGTTCCGGCTTGTCTCCACTGATCTGAAGTGGCCGAATGAACTCAGATATCAAAGATCTGCTTGTTGGAGCCTCATTACCTGCAGAACAAAGATAACATCTCACATATAATCCTCAAAACACACCGCAAAATAACATAACATAATACAATTTTGTGTATCAAACTTTGCAGGTGTAACTGCTGGAAATCATTTGAGCTAATTGATGCCATTATAGATGCACCTCTAACAGAGGACCCAGAATTTTACAACAACTTTTTGTTGAACGTGTATCATTCATGTATTCATCTAACATATTCTTCATTTTTTAGCCACTTGTAACAAAACAGTTTAGACAACCAGAATGACCCATGCATGCTAATGTAACTAGCAAATCATTAAGAGAACAAACCAGGGGTCGTTTCCCACTGTGAATGATTATTTAATTAATACTGTTAACTGCTGCTCATGTCAATAAGCATTTCAAACCTCATTTTTCACAAGTGATTTTTCAAACATCGCTGTGAAAAAACACTTGTGCTTGGTGGTTACTTTATATGACCTTTAGGATAAACTGCAGAAACAACACTCTTTTAAGCACCAATGAGGTCCATACCTTTCCCTATGGGGGCAGCCAATCCATTAAGAAGCTGTGACAAGGATTTATTTGGAGAGCCAGGGGATTCACAAACAGTTAAGGGTTCAGTGCTAAGAATATCAAACTTCCCAGCCTGGAGCCGGAACTTCTCCAGCTCTTTTGACAGGAGGTTGAACTGCTCACTCTGACTCCGGCATTTCTCCTCCAGCTCTCGGACTTTGGCCTAATAATGGTGAGCCACACGGGGCATTGGGAGCGGAGAAACATAAACAGATAGGTAGAGAAGTAAAGAGAAAGACAAGAGGAGAGAGAAAACGACAGACACAAATCAGCACTTCTCAATATGAAGTTGTGCATACAGAACAAAAATATTCCCCACACATTCAGAAGATATATTTAGTATGTTGTACATCCACTGCTTAGACTAGGGATACACCGATACCACATTGTTTCATTCTGAGCACAAGTACTTAGATTTGTGTACTTGCAAATGCCAATCGTTGATATGAGTACTAATAAATCCCATTACAGCTCACTAGCAAGGAGTGCCGTCCAGAATGTCAAATGCCCCGACTGCGTTATTAATTGTATGACATATCAAACAGGTCTGCAGCCGTCCTCTAAATGTAAGCTTAAAAACTATCAGGATCTTCATAAATAAGAAGGAGAAACGTTTTTTTTTGTTGGATTGTGTTCACTGCTGTGACAAAGCACCTACATGTCCAAAATCAGTTTCTCTCGCTGAAAATATGGAAAATCCTGATTTTATATAAGGCACAAGTAATAACTTTGTTGTTCATACATTAATGCATTAAAACAGTTAATGCATTAATTTCACAGATTGATTTCCTTGCATTAACGTGTTTATTTTGACAGCCCAAGTTTTCCCCATTGGCATCTGGTTCTCCAGTATTGGAACACTAATATGAATACTGAGTACAGACAGGACCGGTGCATCCCGAGTTCACACACAGACAAAAAGAACTTGAGAGGACTCGTAACACAGATCAGTCATTACAGAGGAAAAACTTCCTGAAATGACTTCCATTTTTGACTGACGGTACATCATACAAATCACATGCACCACTACAGTACAGCAATGCTGTTCATCAAGAAAAAACAAAGAAATAAAAAAAACAAAACAACAAAAACTCCCCAAAAAACTCAAGTCTCAAGGCAGTTTGAATGCACAAACTGTCAAAGATGATGAGGTTTTTCATATTGTAGTACCACCATGCAATGACCAAAGCTGACAATAATAGAAACCTACAAATTATCAATGTTTCTGTGTTAAAATCCCAGCATATCTTTAAAGATTTGAATCAGTATGCTGCTGATGGTAACATACCTCAATGTTATTATAGACATATGTTGCAGTGTTTATTGTAATTCTACTCTACATACTTTTTTCACCCTAGTGCAGTAAATACTCATTTAAGCATGAAAAGTCTGCAGCTGACAGCAGTCCCCACCAAATGCTCTGTCCACCTGTGTGCTGAGTCATGCCCAGCAAAGAAACAGTGCATTTTCACAAGATATTTTTAGGTGTGGTCTTTCCATGTGATACTAACAATAAGAAAATATTAGAGAATGGCTTTTATATACTTGGGGAACAGGAAAAGTCAATCCATGAACCAACACTGACAAATTGAACACAACTGTTTGGGCAGGTATAGTGGAAATTCAGGGTGCTAGATCACATTTTCTCAAGATGAATGATTTAATCCATCAGCAATCACTTCTCAACAGCCTGAACCAAAGGAAAACAATAATATTACCATACATTTCTTTTATTTTTACACTGCCCAACACACGCAGCAACATTTGCTGCTCCAGTTGGTGTTGTTCAGACCATTTCATGCATGCAGGTTGTTGCAAACTATTTTAGACAAAATTTACATTCCAGTATTAGTAGAAACAATTAGTAAATTACGAAATATTCGTTTATTAGCATGACAAAGTGCTACACGGTGTAGTAGGAAGACAGCTTTTAAAGACATGCTGGATAATTTACATGCAAGGTTACAAGTTAGAAATTGCATTCATTGTCTGGCAAGATGTCATCAGATGAAACACAATTGTTACTCTCAGAAAAGCCAATATCTACTGTATCTTTTAATATTACCTTTAATTTTTGTATTTAAAATCTGGACATTTAAAATATCTGTCTTGCATAGAAAAAGCAATAAATGATGAAATCATATTTGATCATGGCAAGTGAGGCTATGTGCATCTATATTTTACAGAAGCTGTTCAACAGTCAAACTTGATTTAATGAAAAGAGATTTTTCATCTGTTTTTAGTGAGAGTTGCTAATTTGTTTCTAATCAAATCTGGAGGACCTTGAGTTTAGAACACTAACTAAATTGCAGTCACTCAGAGAAAGGCCATCACTTGCAAGCCCTCTTTGATTAGTATTGTGAGGCATAACTGAGTGGGTAGTAAAGGCTTAGAGGGATCTCTCAGGAGAATCTCAGAATTGCTCTGAAAACCAAAAACTAAATGCCACACATTTACTTAAATCGTGACTGGTTAATGCTTTATACTACTTATTCACTACCACTTAGCCAGATATATACCTACATGGTCCCCCTTGGAGCAAACTAGATGTCAAGGTACTGCACATCTTGTTTATACTGCCAAATGTGTAAAGAAAAAAAGTGAATAAGTATAATCAATTCTGAAATACCTGCATGCTGTCCAAGTGGTTCTGTATAAGCATAAACACACATCGATACAATAAAAAGAGATTTAGGAAAGAAATGGCACCATTACACATGTGATCACTCCAACACATTTCACCTTTTTACAATGTTCATACAAGCAGCAACAGATTGTGACATTTTGGTTTCTGAGTTATTCAGATAAAAAAATTAGGCTATTTAAATAACTTTTAGGCTAAATGCATTTCAATGGTCAGTTCGTTTAACAATACAGCCAAGGCAATAACAACAACTATTAAGATTTCAGGAAGTGAAGTCATGAAGAGCAAAGATTGGCTTTGTGTATACACATCTCAATCTGAGGGCTGATTAGTCCCCTGTGCAGCAACACACAAAAAACACACAGGCAACCCTTACCCCACCCCAGTGTCCAGACGCTCACCTCTAACAGATGGACAGCGCCTTCATGTTCCTTTTTAGCCTCAACCTGAGCCTGGGAAACACAGGGTGCAGTTCACTCACATAGCAGTTTATATCGCTGTTTAGTTTCCATTTTAAACACCAAATCTTTTAAAACAAAATGAACATTTTTAAAGTCATGGAAGCTCAGAGTGAGAACGGCTGAAAAGAAAATGCCCACCTCTGTAGGACATGATGCATGTGTCCTGACAAAGACCAGGGGGCGGGCCCACTTTACACCTGTTTTAAGGTCATAGCGCTGGCTTCCTGTGTGTTACAGGATCAATTTTAGGGTTCTTTTACTAGTTTATAAATGTCATAACGGTTTTGGACCTTCTGATCTTTCAGATGTTTTTACTTTATAAACCATTGCAGACTGTGAGAGCCGCTGGTCTTCTAAATGCCCCTAAAGTCAGGACACGTACCCACGGGGAGGTATCTTTTCAATATATGCCCCCCGTCTCTGGAATAAACTAGCAGAGGACCTCGGACTGCAGAGAACATTCATGTTTTTAAGAGCAGGCTCAAAACTCACCTTTTTATTTTGACTTTTACTTCGTATTTATTATCTTAGTGTGTATATTTTGTTTATTTGTTTTAACCCAATTCATTTCAGGGACTTTTTATTCTAGTTTAATATGAATTAAAATTTAATATAAATTGAATTTTATAATTGATATTATTTTTTAAAGTATCTACTGTTTTATTATTTTTAATGTATTTTAATATTTTAACATATCATCCAGTGTTCCTCAGAAGGAGCCCTCTGCGCCGGGTGTCATGTTGGCCATGGCTGCAGGGGGGCTTTTCAAGTCATTTGTCTTTTGACCAGTTCCCATGCTGGTGCCCTCGCGCTGCTGTGGTCTGGTTAAATCCTGGTGCAGACAGCTCATGTGATAGCGTTCCCCTTACTGGGCTCCTCTGTGCTCAGTAACGTGTAAATAGGTGTTAGCGTGATGATAAAGGCGAGTTTTGGAAATGGGTGTTGGGTGTATGTGTGTGTGTGTGTATGTTAGCGTGTGTGCGGAGGGTGGGGCTGATGGATTTTTCTCTTTTGTGCTTTTATATTGTGTACAGCACGTTGTGTTACATTTTATTGTAGGAAAAGTGCTTTATAAATAAAGTTTGATTTAATTTGATCAATTCTTACTTCACACACACCGGGTTAAATATTGTGGATTTTCTTACACCATTTTCACATTTTGTTTTATTTTTTAAAATCCTATTCAACTTTTAATATGATAAATGGTAAATTGACTTGTACTTATATTCTCCTTTTCCAGTGTGAACAAACAAAATAAATATGCATGCAAAGTAAAACATCAGTCTCTAATTCCAGGGCCTCAAACTAAAAGTCTGGAGGTTTTATGAGATTTCTGATATCAATATACCCCTAAAAAGATTTTGATGCTTTCAATTATTGTTTTTGTAAATCATTTCAGGCGGTCTTCATAAATCAAGTTTTATCACCATGTAAAAGAAATCTACCTGAGATAATCAAGTTTCTAAATGTTTCTGACCATGGTTAAAAACAAAGACGTTCTTTTGCAAACATCATTTCATAGACGCAAAGCGAAAAACGGCGTGCAAGGTCCCCTCTCTACACTTCTGTAATTATCTGATTGGATAATGACAAATCACACTGGCCAATCAGAGAGAAGAAGGTTTTCTGCATCTGACGATTGTTTGCAAACATTCATTAGCAGCAACATAATCTTTAAAGATTTATTTTTTGCCCATATCGATCCTTTCACAAAAATTTAAATAAACTGAATCTTTGTTTTCCTGAAAGGTGATTTCATTTGATGTTTTATTGAAGCTCATTTTTTGGCTCTAAAACAGCTACAGGGCAGAATAAAGCTTGTAGTTCACATTTGCTTTAATGTGACATGTTTACTTGACATACTGAGAATATTAAGCACCAATCTGTGTACCTGTGTCTCATATGCAAGCAGAAAGTTTGCACAACAACCTGGTTTCTGCCCGGAGGGTAATGTCAGTTTGAGACCCTTCACAAAACTATTGGCTTTACTGGTAGTAGTGGTACTGGAAATTTGAGCATGAAGACAAGGTAAGAGACTGAATGGTCGTTCAGCCTAAACTAATGCTCTGTGCAAACAAACAATTTTTAACATTATGGTTCCAAAAGTAATTAAGGAGGGATCTGTGTTGTACGCATGTAGAATGAAATTAACAAATTTCATAAATAGCCTGTGACTTTGAAGCAGCAAAGCATAACATGACATTTTTCTTGTGGGAACTAAAAACATCTGTTGAAAAGTACAAATGTTCCACATGGATATGAAAGCCTGTATGGACTTTACAATTTCATGAATCTACTTTCCAGGCAATCAGTTTAGGAGAACAGAGAGAGCAGTCGGTGTCTGAAGGAAGATAAGGCAGTAATGAGCTTCTGTTAATGAGAGAAAAAAGCTGAGAGCGACTGCCTGCAAAAGGCTGCCTGTGAAGTCAGAACACTGCAGCAACAGCAACACTGGGGTACAAACAGTTTTCTAGAGACGACACTGGTGACAGTTCCTATCGTGCTCACATTATCAGCAATCTCAGCTTTTGCTGGGCTCGCTTTGACATTACAGTCAGCCCCAGCACACAGAAGAGGAAGCCCAACTGTCAAATGGTCCGGGCAGGTCATTTTTCCTTTATCTTTATAATGTCCAATTTGTTTATTAGTTAAAAATAATGGAAGTGCTCCTGAAGTGTTGAACACTCATGGTTTGAAGAGAGAAGGATACAGTCAAAAGGATTTACTAGAGAAACTCATGTTATGTTGGTTAAAATGAGAGAAGTTCTGCTCTGTATAGATAATAATGACTGTGAGTGATTTGAGAAGTCGCTCAGATAAATCTGGGCTATGTTGCAAAGGATGCGTGACAAGAGTGTTCACCAAAATGCTCTATGACCCGTGACACATGCTAAATCCAGTGCAAACAAGAAAGCCCAGCCCTCTGGTGCTGTGAGTGTTATACAACCTGATCTCTCCTACCTTCTGAAGAAGGTCAATCTCCTGCTGCTTTGCATTGAGTACAGCCAGGGCCTGCTCATGCTCCAACTCTAACTGCTGCCTTCGCTCTGCAGCCTCACGCATATGCTGTCCACAGAGGGTGTAGAGATGGAGAGCCAGAGGGAACGATTATAGGGGGGGTGGGGATGGGTTTGGAAATAGAGAGGGCTGCTGTTAGTGAAACTAAAATTGAAGTTGCACTGAGCCAACAAAAGATGCATCTCCAGCCTTCAAGTCCACATTCAGACACAACACAGGTGTTACCGTGTGAACACATCACAAGGCAGAGGCTGGTTAACAGGGTTTGGGGGGGTTAAATCCTTACAAACAAGAAAGATATTAACCCTGCCTCAGCAAATGCCTTGTGAGAACATGTCTATGTTCAGTGTTCTGCAGGAAAAAACCAGAGAGAATTTGTAATAAAAATGGATGATGACTGGAGACGCTTTACAGCGCAAACAAACAAAAAAAATTCAGGAATAAACAGTCAGGTTTGCTGCCCCCTTCAGGTAACACAATGCTTGTTGTAAGTCTGTTTACTAGGACTCTGCAAGGCTCTTTATTTGTATTCTCTTTGCATGATCAATATATGGTTTCAGGTTACATGAAAAGGATAAGCAAACTCTGTAGCGTGCTCACTTATCTGTGGTCATTCGTAATAACAAAAGAAGCCATACAATACAAGGGACTGAATGCTAGGCTCTTCATAAAACACTGTGCCCATGTCATCCAGTCACATCACACCTCCCAATAAGTGAAGATTTGAGAAACTATCAAGTGAAAGGAACAAATGACACTTCCATGCCGCTAAATATTAGTCTAAGATCGGTAATGTCATCAAACTTGTGGGTGACATTATCATCGTGGAGGGTGACCCAGTCTTTCTAGTTCCTTGTCCTCCCCCACCCGTCATCATACAGCCAAACTCTTTATCCTGCCTCATGCATAAATCACATTCCACAGTGCCGTGGTCTTATAGCCACGTGACCATTTGTATGTCTGGTAAGCAGCCCAGAGATAAAAGGATAGATAAGCACAGCCACTGAGGTGGACAGAAAACATCCAAAATGGGAATATATAAAGGGCTGCTCCCCCAACAGATGGACATAGCAGTGATACCTTAGAAATCTAGCAGAGGGGGAAAAGGGACAAGGGGGAAGGAAGGAAGCAACAGATCCGGTGAGGTAGGACAACATAAAAGGGTGTAATAGTAAAGGAAAGAGGGCAGACTGCTCCAAGCTTGTACTCTTTCACAGCTCCTGGTCAGACCTCCCAACACGACACTGGAAGGCAACAGACATGTCGAGGACATTAGACAGTTTAGAGGAACAAAACCAGATGGAGGCAGTGTAGCACAGGTAGAAGAGGAGGTACTGGTAAAGGATTAGGCTCCATAATATACCCGAGTTTGAATCCCAGGAGAGATGGACAACTAGCACTGCAAAATAATGGCAAATAGAGTCAGCCCTTGGGGCCAGTTTTCTCACCTTCAGCACCTGCTCTAGGTTCTCCAGTTTGCCTTGGAGCTGGTTTCTCTCCCACAAGGCTAAATCTCTCTCCTGCGTCACAGCACCAAGGGTCTCTTTGAGCTTGGCATACTCTGACTTCACCTGTGCAAACGGAACGAGCAAGGAGCAAAGGAACAGTTTGAAAGTCCGGCTATGCAATGATCTCTACCATCTTTACGCTCACATCTTCTAGTTTCCTGGACTGACCATCTTCACCTTCTACCCTTTAAGTTTAAAGAGCCAGGATTCTCCAAAATCTCCTTCGCTCTATCATCCACTGTATCATTTTTGTTTGAGAACCAGCTAAATTCTTTGTATCTCAAGACATAACATTGTGTGCACCCTTAAAGCCGAGCAGCTTTTTAAATGTCTTTCCTTCTCTTTAAAACATTTAAAAAGCCAATTTTAAAGAGAAAAAAATATCTCCAAAGTTTGCACCAATTTACCAATTTACCTTGTCTCTATGTTTGGCAGTAAAAGACAATAAATTATATAAATGAATGCTCAGTGCTATTTTGTGCTTTTGAAACTGTTGTTGTTGTTTTTTTTTCTTTTTACAAGTTTTACACAGCAGATAACTGTTTTATCACCATGAACACAGAATCATAAAGCCATTAACTAGCAGGATAATTAATGACATGAGTAATCAGACACACTGACAAAATGAAACATGTAAAAAATTATGTCATTCTCAGCATGTTTGATGTATCCAGAACCACTTTTTGTAAAGATTGCAATACTCACATACAGAGGTGTGTAATCCAGGTGCCATGGAGTAAAACTCCTGTCCGGCAGCTAACCAGTAACTAAATAGGCTGAACTTCATCAGCTCGGCTCCACAGCAAGGTAAATGAGCCTGTTAGTGAAAAAACCTGCTCTAAATGCACTCGTTGATCCAAAAACATGGCAGGACTTTTCCTTTATGGCACCTGGATTAAACATCGCTGCTCATATATGCTCATATAATCTTACACAGTGAAATAGTATCAGCTTTCCTTTAATAGCTGGTAAATGCATAAAAAAACATCTCCCAGCTGCTCTTTGAAGCAATATCAACAAAAGTCACCACAGAGGTTGAGAAGATAATTACTAAGAGGGCATTGTTTGATTTTGTTGTTTTTCCTGTTTTCACTGTTAGTTTTAAGCTGTGTATGATAAAAAAGGCACCACAGAGAGAAGTTGTTAGAGGACAAACAGGGAGGCGAATCAGTGAGGAAACATGTAATGATTATTATAGTGCAAAAGTTCTTACTCCAATTGCTACATGATAAAACATGACTTAATTATTTATGCTTAATGTATAATCAAGTATTAAGCATTTATTTTTGTAAGCAGTTGGACATTACACACTTCACCCTGATAACTTCCGCCTTGGCAAATTTGGCCACGAGTTTGGAAAATTTAGTTTTTACATATTTTCTTTAATACTGTACTACAAGCCATTTGCATTGGCTTCTTAAGAGGGAGTGTTTTCAGTCAACACTTTAATAGGGCCTTAACTGCAAATGAACTGACTAGTTCCTGCAGCTGAAATGTGGTAAAGCGCAGTCCTCCAAGCAGCCATGAATCACTGATGATTCCTTTAGGAGGGCAATTTTACAAACACAAGCAAAGCAAAACACAATCAGAGACCAGCGAATCTGCCTCTGAGCAGCGCAGCCTCCCACACAGCAAAGCTAACTGCATGATGGGAGAGACAATCAAACTTTAGTAAGATCAAGCAAAACTTAGCTGGATTCAGCAGAAGCAGGTCAATAGTGTACCAGTGGCTGGTTCACCCAGGTGACTTTTAAAATACCCAGCAATTTACAATCAACAAATAAATCTGTTTAAATATTGTTTATAAATCTTTGTTTTTATATATATATATATATATATATATATATATATATATATATATATATATATATATATATATATATATATATATATATATATATATATATATATATACATATATATATATGTGTGTGTGTGTGTGTGTGTGTATTATATTTTTTTATTTTCTATTTATTAAGACCATAAGATTTTATTTATTCATTTTTTTGTTCTTTGATTTTTTTTTGCTTCTTTGTTTTTTGTCAGTGTATTTGGACTTCAGTGATAACAGTCAGGTAAAGCCATTTTGAGGATGGTTTTCTTCATTCATATTCTTGGTATGTTGAAGTTATGGGTCATCCAAGAACATTTGACATTGCATTAAAGTGAAGAAGTATATAAAGTCTAGAAGAGGCAACACAGAGACGGACAGCTGGTGGGTCTGTGTGTTTAAGTGCAACAAAACCTATTTTGTCACCTCTTACCTTTTCATACTCAGAGGTTTTGTGGCTGTTGTTGAACCACTGGAGATTCAAGTGCTTGTTCTCCTGAAGGAAATCCTGAAGCTCATTCTCCTAAGCAAAAGAGGCAGAAGGAAACAGCTTTTAAAACCCCAGAAAGTCTCCATAATTCGACAAGAGCTTTGCTCTCAGACCCAGTGTGTTGTCAGCAATAGCCCATGCATTATTTATCTGAGGAGACTGCTCGAGGTTCTGTACTGTGCTCTAGAAAACTAAAAGAAGTTGCCATTTAAGCCATAAAGCAGAACAATTATAATATCCTAGTAGCAACTTCTGCATAATTGTCCTTAACATAAAAAAATCAGGTATAAGAAAACATTCAAAATATTTATTCTTTGCTGGTGTGTGTGTGTGTGTGTGTGTGTGTGTGTGTGTGTGTGTTTGGTGATGTAAATCAAATGAACTGACATGCTGCAAACGCATACAACACTCATTGCAACCATGTGTGTCAAGTGCAGAGCCAGAGGAAAAAACATAACTACAATGCAGAGGAGAAAAGCTTAATTACATTCAATCAACAGTTGTGAGGTGTGCAGTGGAAGCGATTTGTTGTGTTGACTGTTGACTTTTCTGAGATGTACAATTTACTGCAGCTCCAGCAGCATGCAGGCTAAGGGTTGCTCTTGTCGGTAGCAGAGGAACCTAGTGGCTCATGCATGATGCAGTTATAGTAAAACAGTGCTTCTTAATGGCCTGTCATGATGAGCTTGCTTTTGGTCTCTTATGTTTTACTTATGAAAGACATTACAGAGAGTGAAGGTAAGTGTAAAAAAAGACAAAAAAACAAACAAAAAAAAAACATCAGTTATGCAAGAGCACATATGACAGGAAAACACTGAGTGTTTCGGTTAATTTCTTTGTGATGTTCATGAATCTTTATCGTATCTAATATGATATATGTTAGAAAATATAGCAAAAGTAGTAAATATTGACATGCACTATGTTAAGGAACAGAAACAACAAAGTGCAGAAACAACAAAATTCTTGCATCAATTGTCTTCTGTCAATATTAATACTTCTTGTGCAACCAATATATTTGCATTGGCATTCCTATTCATATCCATTGATCCTTCAATTCAGAGCTAATAAAGGCTGGCTAGTCCTCCAGGTGTTCCCTGTGAAGGTCAAAGAGCCGCGATGGAAAGAAAAAGCTCATATTTTAGCATTCCAGCTCAAAGAAAATTACGGTAAAAAAGAAAAACATTTCTGACTTTACCATTTCTGCTTGAATGCTATCTCCATTTTATGATTTTGCATGTGACTGCACACAATGGTCCAGACCAAATTGTCTTGTACACAGAGAATCATCTGTGTCTTTGTCCTGTATTGTTGACGTGTTAACGCTGTAAATAGATCAGTGTAAGTCTTAATCCCTTGGCAAGACACATTTTTATGGAGGGTCTGTGAGCCCACTGATGGAAAGAATTCCATGCAGAAAACAATGTGGCCTACATTCAGCTGCCTTTGGCAAATTTCAGCTGAAAACTATGAGATTTTCTGCTGAGGCTAAATTTACTTGGATACTATTCATCAATATACATGGAAAATGTACACAAACAGACATAAAAAAGGACAAATTATTGCTGCAAATGAAAAGCAAAGCACAGGAAAGTCTTAAATATATTTTCTCTTCATTCTTGAAAGGATTGACAGAACAGTTTCATGAATGATACACTTGAAAAATATAATTAGGCTGGCAGAGCGGAGTACCTGTGTTACTGACAACTCCCACTCTGAATGAGCATTTTGTCCAGACACTGCGTGACTCACTCTAGTCTGTTGACTATTTTGACAAGCCTGACAGATGAATCAACCCTGCCATTTAACTCATGAGCAATGCAAACATTTCACCCACTTACTCTGTGTTCAGTAGACTCTGCTATGGGCGAGAGCATCATTTGCTCTCAGTATGGATGACAGCCAGCTGCCAGGTTCTTCTGCTTATTTTTCTTTCCGTTCACCAAACACATTTGCGTCAATGAGACAAATTTACATTCCCTTCAGACAACCTGTTCTTCGTTACACTGATGACCCTTAGGTAGAAACTTGTTTTGGTTTAACAGTGATCAATTTGAAAAACATTTTGGGGCCAAAAATATGCAAAGCAGATGATAAAATTCAACAAATTTTCTACAATGTTTAGTATAGTATCTTTCCTGTTTAGTCAGGGTTGCACGCTTCTTTACTGCCATTTAACCAAAGACTTTGGTGTTTGGGAAAAATACACATCACTGTCTTAGACTAAAATATAGAAAACATGAGCTATTTGAAATGAAAGTTTGATCATTTTGATTTTGCACATACAGTTGCCGTCATGTGCCATGGCAGTCACAGAAAGCACTCATAACCCTGACATGAGGTGTGTGTGTGTGTGTGTGTGTGTGTGTGTGTGTGTGTGTGTGTGTGTGTGTGTGTGAAACAGCGACGCTGACAACAGAAGCAGGTAGTTTATAACCACTACAGAGGGATATTTGTAAGCATTGAAACACAGAGCAGTTCTTGAACATAACAAGTTTGCCTGCTGTCTGCCTTGTTATTGATGTCAAATTAGCACCTATTTGAGCAATGCTGGCAGAAGCAATGGCTGTCACTATGGTAACAGCTTTTTAATGCCAGTCAAATAGCTGCTACCCAGAAAGGTGGAGGTGTCAGGTATCAATGACGGTGTTTACTGTCACTTGCACGCTCACTCAGGCTGTGTGTTTATGAAAGCTAAATTTACCATGAAGACACGTTAACAAAACCTGAAATTTTTACACTCAGACAGAAAATCAGCACATACTGAGGCTGTCAGTGTTTGTTAAACAGACTTTTCAAAATCCACCACCAAAGCAGATGGAAAGGCACAAACAGTTTGCACATAGATCTGTTGCACATAGATCTGTGTTCTATGTGCAATTTTTATTTTGATATATGAAGGAGAAGACTGAGAAGAAAAAAAACAAAGAGACAGTGAGAGAGGTGAGTTAATGACATTACTGTCAACTCTTCGTCCATACACAATCTTGTTCTCTGGACTTGTCTGTGTTCTCAAAGCTTGGTGCATGGGGAAATGAAGACTGTGCTGCAGTCTGTGGAGACCAGCCTGTCATTTGTGCTCACATGTAGGGACAGTTTGTTCTCTGGGTAGCTTCCCTGGACTCAGCAAGCTGAAAATGGGTGTGGGAAACGCTGCTGTGGGCAAGGAACGTGAGGGGAGGTCAGCGAAGAAAACAGTCTTAATGGAGTGTTTATTTGGGGCAGAGAGCCACACACAAAGACAGCTCATCTAAAGATGAGGGCTGGGGGCAGGAGAAGCTGAATTCAAATGGTCTAAGACCAAACAGTCACATTTAAAAGACTGACAAATCCCTCAAGCTTCTAGTTTTTAAAGGCAAAAAACAATCCAATCTCAAGCCTTCTGTATTACTTTGTGTCTATTTCTACAATGAGCATGTTTTTGTAGCAAACTTTACAACTTTACAAGAAGTATGACTGAATTATACGAGTCGTAAGATCTTCTCTTTCAAACCAACCTTGAGCAAAGTTTTCCATCTTGACAGACAATCAAATGAAATAAAAATGAATTAAACGCAGCTGTCTTTTGATCACAACCATCCACATGTCCTCTGAGTCTGATGGCTCTCTTTCTTTGACACAATGCATGTTTTTCCCTTAAAACACGAAGGCTTACTTTCTACAGGTTACTTCAGCATACTTGGAAATCTACTTAGCTTTAACTGGAAATCTTTAATCCCCAGCACATTTGAACAATATCCTGGACCTGCCTGATACTATAACCCTGGATCATTTCAGTGACTGTTTTCTGACTGTTTTTCTGGCCTAAAACAGAAATCAGTCACTGGCAGCCATTTAGTCAACAACAATGACTTCAAATGAAAAGTGATTTTAATTATGCTGTCATACAATGAGCATAAAGCACTGAAGTTATGAGCCCTTATCTAAGTGACGAATAGCTGAAATATGAAGATGATTTATGCATACTTCCTTTTTTTGTTATTTTTTTTATGCTTTGTTTCAGCTTTTCTTCCCTTTTGTTTAAACATAAAGCACTTCTGCAGGAAGAATGACATTTTTGGGCCATTATAAGAATATGTCCTTCAGGAAACGCCAAGTGGAAATGCAAGACTTGTGTAACATATCTTTGACCTCATACAGTGTTGAGCAAACTAACAGGATTCTGGTTATTTATGGTATTTTACGGAGCTCCTCTCTGTATGTGATCACACACAAAAAATGAGTTTCCCTCTATTTTTAATTTCCATCATGCAAGCTATCATTGGCACTTATTATTTATTAGGGATGTTTGTGTGCAATGATAGTGAGTGAGGCTCTAAGCTACAAAATCAATTTTAGCCTCTATCCTTTCATGTAGAGACCAATGATTATTTTTGGAGCACTTACCAAAGTCTGACATGTTTGATTCTTTTTCTTCACCTCTGCTTCAAGTGTTTCACACTCCTTCCTTCTGGTGCTGATCTCAGTCTCCTGGGGAGAGAGAAAAAACAGAAGCCAGCTGCTATGGTTTGTCAGGAAGAGAAGAGAGCTTAGTAAAACTGAGCAGGCATAAGGGAGCTACAGGATATAGGTATGTAGAGGTAGGTAGAATTCAAGCTAATGATGTTAACACTGGAACAGTAATCAGTCATGATGACGTAACATGACATGATCTTTTTAGTAAGATTGTCTAATTTTTACAGTGACTATCATACTGTTTTACAACATGTGGTCTGAATACACAACATGTCCTTTATACCTATTAAACTACAGCTCCAACGCCATTGTTTCAGGAAAAAAAAAACAACCCCAAGATGTTTATTCTGTTTAAAGTCAGTTGCAGTTCAGGCTCACAAGCAATAATTAGATTCTGGGTACTTTCCCCTCTCAGACTCATACTTTTAAAGTGTTTGCATAGATTTGGATTGAATGTGAATGTTTAGTAAACCTCTCAAAGTAGCTGGTTTTAGAAAAATATAGTTATTGAACAAACTGTATTATTTAATAAATTATTTTACCTTTACCTCTACATCGTATGTCTATTGAAAAATAATCAGTATGTATATGTGAGAACCAGCTTTCTGATTTCACTACAGTTCCCACAGGGAGTGACTTTTACAGTCTATCAGGCTTGTTCAGAGAGCCTACCTCTCTTCTGCAGCTTCTCTGCAGAGGCAGGCATAGAGAATGGGATTTCCCCATCGAAGTGCCCATATATACAAGTCTAACAGAGACTCCTCAATTTTTGCGAGGAGTCTTTCATATCAAAATCTTCTGGGAAGCCTTAATGCATCATGTAGTGAAGTGTCAATTTACATGGAGCACAGACATTTTTAAAATCATAATGCACAGCCAAGTATAGCATCGCTCATGTAATATAAAGTTTATGTCAGGCTTACATCACCAACTAGATCCTCTGTTCACCAGCAGACTAGTTTCTATCTGTGCATAAGAAACATTCTTGATGTGGTCTGTGAGTGAAAGGGTGCTTGGATGTTCTAAGATTAGAGTATAGAATTAAACAGGATTTTATCTATGTCAGTGTGTAATACAAATGCACACACATACACACAAATTCTTGGCAGCATCACACCACGTGTCCCTGAGCAAGACTAAAAAAAGCACCAGTGGAGCTACCAGAAGCCCACAGCACACAATTCAAGCTGCATGTGGGAAAGCATGAATGTGCACTTCAACACAGCAATGCTCACAGCTTGATTTGACTTTGTATGCAGTATATTAAAATCAATTAAATTGGATTATATTTACTTTTCTACATCTGCTGGCTTCTTGATCCATGATCAGAGACATTTCTAACTGAGACAGTGTTCATTAAGGTCAGAGAACAGAATGTGCAGTAAGAAAAGGAAAATGCTTTGAACCCATCTGTGAACTTGTGGCATTTCAGCCAAGGCAAGTGACAGTTGGCATGACTAAATCTTTGACCCTTTATCTGTGGTCGCTGGATCACTGGAGATCCAGCTCATTCAGCTCAACTGTGTGGAAAGGCTTTTCTGTCTTTTCATTTCAAGGTATAAACTATTACAATAGTTGATAAGATCAGTGTTTTTATGTTAAATTGTAGGGGCATGAGTTAAATCTAAACCTTCAATTTACTACCAAATTTAACTAAAAAAATATGACAAAATTGGAAGATGTCTCTCTTTGATAATTTGTGCTGAACAGTTACAAAACCACCATATTTCAAATGAAGAGGGAAAAAGGATTGGGTTGGTTTTAATCCTTTAAAGCCCAACCTTTGAACCACTGGGCAGAAAAGTTCATGTTTTAAATCTGAGGTTTTTATTTGATCAATGTGTTTTCACCAGTTATTACTAGGTGATAGGTCAAAATTGTTGCAGTGTATTCTTATACTTTCTGGTGTCCACCACAGGAGCAGCTGACCAATATTTTATGGTGTGCAAAAGGGTTCTGAGTAAAGTTTCTACCAGTAAGTGATGCAAAACGTAAATAAACTATACACGACCACGTTGCCTCTAAATATTTTCCTGTAAGTGAATCACACAGAGCCTCCGCAGACAGCTTGCCATCTCCCATGTGGGCTGGTATCTAATGTGTACAATTTTCAGAACCAGCCGGTTACGACACTGATGAATATTTCACTCACACACTTACATAGACAGACACTCATGTTCTCAAACAAACAAACACACACACACACACACACACACACACACACACACACACACACACACACACACACACACACACACACACACACACACACACATACATACACATACAAACACAGCACTTGCAAGCTTCCTGAAGCCCATTTGTTGCGAGCACATTTGCCAGTGTTCAATTAAAAATCCCTTCTGATGAAAGATTCAAATGGCTGCCACGGTGAGTAATGAGTTCTTGTATAAGTGAAGAGGCGTTTACTGCACAGCAGATGAAGATAGATGAGAAAGGCCGTCCCATAGCCTGTGTCTAGCATTTATGCCTCTGTGGCACTAATGCAAATGCATGCACAAGGGAGGTGCATCCAGAGCAATCTATATAACCGTACCCTTATTACAGGTGTTTTCACTCACTTCTCACGAAAAGCAACCAATTAATTAACAAAAAAATGCATGTCTTTGAGTGGTGGGAGGAGTAGCCAGAGAGAACCTAGGAGAACATACCAACTCCACACAGAAAAGCCACATTTCTAACGCCTCCCAAGCCAAGGAGTGAACCAGTAACCTTCTTGCTGTGAGGCACATCACTGTGCAGCTTATGGTAAAAGTGGCCATACTTTAAAGCTGGGCTAGGTAATCTTGCTCAGAGATATATTTTTTTTCTTACTCTGAGCGAAGTGGTTCCTTGTCCTGATAGAAGTCAATACATTTTGTAATCCTGAGCAAAAAGAAATATTGTTAGACCCAAAGGATTGGATGGGTCTCCACTTTCCAGTCTTGCTGCAGAGTCTACGTAATTACCCCACAAAATTGTTTTCTGTGGTACAACGCGTATATATTACACACAAACAAAACCCTTTTCTACATAATTGGTTTATAAATAATGTTAATACAGTGAATAATCTAATAAATGCAAATGATAAATTTGACTCCTATGAGGTGTTTATGGAAAAATATGATATTGATGCTTCACAAAGAGAGTTTTATATGGTGGCATAATTACCTCCACCAAGGAGGTTATGTTTTTACCATCTTTATCTTTTGTGTTCAAGATAACTTAAATAGTTATGGACAGATTTTCATGAAATTTTCAGGACTTGTTGGAAATGTGAAAAGGAAAAACTAATTTATTTTGGTGGTGATCCACATCACCATTTGGATTCAGGAACTTTTTAAAGGATTCTTTAACATTGTGCTTGGTGAAGGTTTGTGCTCTCTGAGCGCTTTTCCAGTTTGTCTGTTTGCTTGTTTGTTTGTGTTCAGTATAACTCAAAAAGTTATGGATGGATTTCCATGAAATTTTCGGGAGTTGTTGGAAATCTAAAAAGGAAGAACTGATTTAATTTTGGGGTTGATCTGGACCACCAGATTCAGGGAATTTTTAACAGCCTTGGTGGAGGTTTGTGCTCTCCAATTTTTTTCTGGGTAACTTTTGGATTGCACAATTTTGATATAATACTTTATTTTCAGACTTTGTACAACTGTATCATTAAATTGATAAATTAAAAAACAAAGAGTTAAATATAGTCAAGAGAAAGCCAGCAACTATTACCGCATTTTGGTCAGCATACGGTTGCAATAACCGGCGAAATATTGAAAGCAGATAGTGTGAAATTACATTTCACAAGGTTGAAGAATAATAATTTGGACCAGATAAAAATAGATAGATAAGTCCAAATCCATCAATAAACAAACATATTAGTATCAAATTCATTTGTTCATTTATTCATATTGTAACTACCTTATATCTTTGTTAAATAGAATTATAAAAAATATTTTAGCACATTGTTTTTAATGTTTGACAGTGATCTGTACCATAACAATATCTCCCTTTGTAACAAACCAAACTGTGAGAACAATCAGGTAGAAACTGGTAAAGTTATTGTTGTGTTTTGGTTGCTTCACCTTACAAATAAATGCATTGGAGGCGCTTGGGAGACCCATCCAAGATGGTGGCCCGATAAGACGTCAAGCGTGATACTATGCAGCGTCTATGTATATATATGATATCTATAGTTAGACCATTCAACTCTGACCAATCCAAACGTTCGGACCAAAATGGAGTTGTTAATTTCTTATTTTTCGTAAGCTCTTCTCCCAGCTCCACTCCGCTCACTCATACCTGATAGCCACACCCAGCACATAAATAGCGTGTCAGGATGAAAACACAAAGAAGTGAAGAAAAAACTCAGAAGGCAAACATGACTGAGAAAATACAGGAAGGATTTCCCTGACCTGGCTTGGTTTATTTGCCTCCTCTAGCTAAACAGCCGAGAAAGAGAAAATCATTGGTAAAAAAGTCTTGGATCATGGAAGGAGCAAAACCAGAGGGAAAGGAGCCAAGACAGGGCGCCACTTTAAATTTTGCTAGCTCCCCAACATTACCTATCCCATTATATATATCCCTATCCCTATATATATATATATATATATATATATATATATATATATATATATATATATATATATATATATATATATATATATATATATATATTATATATAATATATATATATATATATATATATATATATATATATATATATACATATACATATATATGTGGTTAGCACTGTGGCCTCACAGCAAGAAGGTCACTGGTTCGATCCTTGGCTGGTTTGGTCAGTGGCCTTTCTGTGTGGAGTTTGCATGTTCTCCCCGTGTATGCGTGGGTTCTCTCTGGGTACTCCGGCTTCCTCCCACAATCCAAAGACATGCATGATAGGTTAACTGGTCACTCTAAATTGCCCCTAGGAGTGAGTGTGAGCGTGAGTGGTTGTTCGTCTCTCTGTGTGTGGCCCTGCGATGGACTGGCAAGCTGTCCAGGGTGTACCCTGCCTGTCGCCCAAAGCCGGCTGGGGTAGGCTCCAGCTTCCCCGCGACCCTGAATTGGAATAAGCGGTTCGGAAAATGAATGAATGAATGAATGAATATATATATATATATAGGGAGAGAGAGTGTGAGAGAGAGAAAGAGAGAGTGAATAAATACACTCCCCAAGCGCACACCCGACATGTTGTGCACCCCAACGCATTCATCTGGCCAAATCGGCCCCCCACATTCTGCAGTTCCAAAAGATGAGTAAAAATACTCCAAAACACATGGAGCTCTGGTACAGCACCTGGCAGTCAATGACTTTATACACGTGTATGTGCCTAATTTACAATAAAAGGCACACCAGTACAACTCCCCTGACCTTTATGTCTCGCATGTGAAATATGTAGAAATGCTTATAGGTTACATCGAATGAGGAATGTTGTTGCTGTCAGGCAAGAGTATGAAGCCCCCAGCTTTAACACCATTGTTTATCTTTTTCCAGTACTTTTTCAAACCCTCATTAATAGTTGCAATTCATTTTTAGATATTTTTCTGTAAATTAGCGAATGTCATCATGGAAGACAAAGATAATGAGCAGAGTAAATATTATAAGGACAACATTACCAAGGTATAACGTGAGCATCTTCAAATGCTCTTGTTAGCATTTATAGCTAAACACTGCCTGACTAAGTCGAGCCTCCTCTGTAAGCCTTGTCTCAGTATGCAGGACCATGGACAGCTCCCTATAAGAACGACACTACAGTAGCACATGTATGTTCTCACTGCAAAGCAATTCATCTTCATCAGATGACTTTCAGATGCCATAGTATTATTTTTGCAGTGACTAATTGACGCAAGAGGCTTTCCTCTTCCTACCCTCAGTCTTTTGATCTTTTAGAGTTGGGAATGCTGTGTGTATAATCTCCAGTGTGCACGGGTAACCTCATTACTCTCTCACTCTTCACTCCTTGTTACATTGAATATGCATGATGGATAATGATGGATAAAGCAATAATTCTGCCTAAGGCTTTTTTTTTTTTCATTTTAAAACCAGGAGCTGTTTTCTATGCAAACAGGGCAAATTTTATAGATAAATAAAATTTACACAGGCTTGCACAGGAATAAGTCTTCCTGCAGGATGTGATTAGAGGACCACCCACACTTCTTGCAAAAATCTGAGATTTCAGTTGCGTTTTATTCTTTGATCATTGCAGGCATATAGCATGCTTTAACAAAACTAAGGCTCATCATGGTAAAATTGATGGCCACACTGTACAATTTCTAATTTGTTACTACTATTTGACTCATTAAGAAGACAGAGTAGAAATGCAATGTCAGTTTTTTCAGAGAGGATTCCCCCTTTTGTGAGACAACATGACTGTCCTGCTCAGCTTATGACTAGCTGCACATACTGCTGGCCCAGACACGCAGTAATCTAGCCCAGAATTGTAAGCACTTAATTTCAGATCATTTGAAATGGCAGAGCAAGTTATATAACCTCTGATGCTTAGTTCTGCGCTGTGTGCATAGACACAGATGTTTGCACTCCACTAATACTGTACTAGTCTGCTGCCCACAAGTGTGAATCAGTGTCTGTGTTAGCATGAGAGCCTGTGTATGCATGCACAACAAAAAGTAGAATGACTCCTACACCACATGCTGACACGAAAGACAAGTGTAAATCCTAACAGTTGTAAACAATATCCCTGTATAACAAACAAATAGCAGGACAAAACTATAAATAGAGACCTTGGGGGAATGAGGTGGAAGAAAAAAAGACTGTTAATGCACATTTGATTGGAGATATGACAAGGGAGTGAGACTTGAATATAAATGCAAATAAAAATAAGGAAATTTGGGTAGAATGCAAAAAATAAGATGAGGACATTATTAACCATATAAGCTTCTCAATTCTTCAACATTCTGTTTTGGGGACAACAACTCTGTTTTTAAAATGATTCATAGAAAATACAGCAAAGTGGCAAGTGGCAAAAGATTCCCATGGCTTGTTTCCAATTTCTTTCCTTCCATTTGTTTACAAACTCCCTGTATCTCCTAAACTAAACCTCAGCTTGCTGCAGAATTACAAATGTAGCTGTCACTCAGCTCTTAGTCTGACCTCTCCAAACTCCACACTACCTGCCTGCTCATGTCAAACACACCACTACTTAAGAGGACAAGGTGAGAAGAAGTAAAAAACAAAGGAAATGAAACGGTGTGGGACAGAAAAGTACAGAAAAGGTAAAAATGGTAGAAAAAGCAGGAAGAGGAAATACCATGTAATTGTTACGATTCTCTATAATAAAAGGACTGATAGAAACTGTGTGGGCACAACAAAGAGGATAAGCTAGGATCTGTAATAAAGTGTAAGGTACCAGGCACACATGATCAAATTGAGACAGCAGGTTTATTGCGTAGGAGAGGCTCCAGTGAGAAGACAGTAAATCTGATCATCCCAGTGCATGAATACAAAGATCCCACATGAGACTTGTATCTTAATAGAAACTAAACAATGACTCATACGTTCACAACAGACTCCTCGTATCATGTGAAAATAAGTGGGGGACTGGATAATTATTCACTTTTATATGACACTGCACAATTCAATATTGCCAAATAACCAAAAAAATAGAAAAAATAAATGTTTCATTAGGTTTATGTATAAAAGCATTTTGCTGACTGAAAGCCTACATCCTAAGACAACATCTTAATGTTGAAACAAAGCAAATGCTTGAAGCCCAGGCCAGTTGCACACTCAGACATAGTGGTGTACTCATCCCCAGCTGGAGACCGTCATTTAGTTAACATGGTAACCTTCCTCTCTCACAGCACAGCGGTAAACATATTGTAACATAAGACAGTTCACATAAACATGCATCTTTTAGTTTAAATATCATCTGGACAAGGCTCTTAAACACATAAATAACAACACATAAATCACAGAGAGCAGTGCTCTATATATAATGGCTATGTAGGCAGGAAGTTATGTTTCCATGTAGACCTGAAGGTTGATGTTGGTTGCTACTTTTTAGACAGATATACATACATTTACACATATATTTACTTTGCAAATAGATTTAAATCTTCATTCAAAAGAAACAGTTTTAAAAAAAAAAAAAGGAGAAAAAAAACTTTTTTATTGTCTTCACATTATACGTAGAAAATTTAAGCTAATCAGAATTTGCTGGCAGCAAAACAAAAAAAGGTGGAAAAGAGGCAAGGAACATATATGTGACAATATTCTGGACAATTCTACAACACAAGGACTATTTTTGACAGTCAGAATTGTCATGACTTAGTATCAAAAAACATTTATTTAATCCTTAATCAACTCCATGAAAAGCAAGAACTTCATTTTCTAGTTGAATTTATTAATCTTGAAATTGATACCCATATTGGGTGGTATTACACGGTGTCGTCTACACCCAATAGGAGGCCTGTTGTTGTCTTTAGTTCTTTGCATCATTTTGCTGCTGAAAGAAAATCTGAAACAATTCACATTTTCACATGTGATAGTCTAGTAGGATGTCCCAGAACCCGGAGAAGTCACCTCTCCCTCTGGACAAGGTTAAGAAAAGGGTTGCAAAGATACTAGTATATTTGAAAATAATGAATATTTTAGTGCTTGAAAAAGGTTTCCCACAGTATTTCCTTGCTCATGTGGTCAGATTACCTATTAATTGACAATGATTCTACACATGGTGCTTTCAAGGGACTGGAGATGACTGGTTTCCAGGATAGGATTGCACCTTACACGATGAAATTCCCTTTAACATCATTATCATCCTTAATCTTCTCTAAATTATTTATATTGTAAGGGACAAACTAAATTGTGGTGATAGCATAAAACATGAAATATTATGGGTGTAAGAAAACCTCAAAGTAAACGAAACAAAACCACATTCATAGGTAGTTGCCCCACTCCCACTCTGACACTATTCTTTACAAAAAAGCTGTTTTGATCATTTACATATGTATTGCATTTTGATCTTCTTGTCATTTTAAGCTTTTTCTTTTTTTTAATCAGGTCTTAACTTTCCTGCAATCATGATTTTGCCCTAGAGAGCTATGGGCAGCAGGTAACTAACTCACTGTTGACCAGTAATTGAGTGTCCTGTAAACTGGCATTGATAGTTAGAGCTTGTCCCCCAGATGGGAGGCAAAAGCGTCTGTTTCTCCTGTGATTGTGCCAGACTCCTGTAGGGTGAGAACCTTTCTCTTTATCTCCTCCTGAGCACCACCTGTCTCCCATTACTTGACACAGGATTTCCACTAATAAATGTGAACCCCATACATGTCTGACTTTACTTAGGTAATAAGTAACTATTGGTCCTCATTATATTCAATGCAAATGATCTTTGCAAAGAATACAGTTTTAGAAAAACTGTAACTTTTTTTTTTTTGTAAAAGCTTGAATGTCAGTTTCAAATAAGTTTTTAACACTTTATATTTTACCATCAATAGCTTTTCACCCTTTTAAAAAATATGTGTAAATTTGTGCTGTACAAGTTATTTTTGTTTTCGAGTTTAGATAGAGTAAATTAACTGGTTGCCAGCTGTTAGGATGTGCTTAATGAATGGAAAGACATTGAAGAGCTGTTTCCTGCATCCAGTATAGCTCCTCCCTGCAGGATGGAGCAGCATATGTCTGTGGCGCTGGCACAAGATCAAAACATGAGACAAGCAGCCTCAGCCTGTGACAGCCCCTTCGCTCAAAAGTTTTTGCTGTGTAGGATAGTAGAAGTGCTTGAATTAGCAGAGGTCAGTGCAGTATTAGAGACGATGACATTTTTCCAAACTAAGCTGAGACAAGGAAAGATGATGCATCCAAATCGGTGGTCATTGGTGTCTACTATAGACCAGCCTGTTGGAATGATGCCCTCATTTTCCAAATCATCACCATCCAATACAACAGAATTCATACATGATAATACAGGAAAAAATGAGAATCCTTGTGGTCCTGTTCCTACTCTGATATTTCAAACATTTGAGGTGCAGATAAACCATCAGCATATTGTCAGAGCCATGAACAGCCCTAAGGTCAGCACCAGTGTAAAGCCAAAGAGTTATACACATTAGCCCTTGTAATTATCAATCTTAGTTTACCCTGACAATTCATAGGTCAGTGATTTTGTATTATAGTGACATCAGGATAACACTGGATCAGAACAAATAGGACAGAATGTAATATTTTGTGTTATAATCAGCTTATCTGTTTGGGGCCCAAGTGTGCAGACAAACAGACAGCCTGGTTCAATGGGAATTAATGAGATCACGGCAGGTTTGTGAGATTCTCTTTCTCTGCTGGCTTCTAACAGGGACACAAATGTAAAGGTTCACAGGAGATAAGGAGGAATAGAAATAATAAGACGTGTGTCGTCTTATGGGTCAATTTGTCTTGTGTTAGTCTAGTACTTTACTGCATACAGAATCACATAGTTTTGTATTTGAGAGGGTACCGTGTGAAATGCTACAAATCTGAGCAGGCTAACATGCCTTGACTGAGTGAATCTTTAAGAAAAGCCACTGAGGCTAGAGCATACTGCTAGTTTCTGGTTGACACACAAATAACAAAAGTATTATCCTTCACTTCATGTGCATGCATAGAGAGAAAATCCAGGCCTAAGACAAACAGTATGTGGAAAACGGCAACATTTTACTTCTAACCAGTGATGTAACTTCTCAGTCAAAAGTAATGAGGACTATACCCCTTGATCTTGCTAAAAAATTAAGAGAGGCCTCAGCTGTTTGTGGACAGGGAATTCACAAGATTTATTTTCAATGTGGCCAAAAATCATGAGAAAAACTTAGTTGGAACTGGCAGGCTTCTCTGTAGTTCATTGTGTGGGGGGTTGTATACTGTCTGGCTCTAAGCCCGGTCTGAAAAAGCATTTTGGTGAAATATAAACCAATTTCTGTGAGAAATTCTAGCAGCTGAGTAATGACTTTGTTTGTATCAGTATCTCCATACTGGCTATCGAAGTACAGAAAAAAAGGATCTTCCAATAACTCTAGAAATGTTGCTAACTTTTTCTAGAGACCACAACTAGACAAGTCCAATTTCTCAGCCCAGATGACAACATATTACTTATTCTAAACAACAACAACAACAACAATAATAATAACAATAATAATAATAATAATGATAATAATGTATTTTATTTATAAACCCCTTCACATTCAATTCACATATCAAAGTACTACACAATAAAAAAAAACAAAAAACAAAAACAAAAAAAAAAAACCACTGCTAAAGGATAATTACTGATAAGAAAATACAATAAGACACATGAAAAGCTGGACATATAAGCTGTCATTTAACTCCAAGTTAAAGAAGTAACTTGTTATTTCAGCCTTTGGCTCCCAGAAGCCACAGTAACGTATGTCTTGTAATAAACAGCTGTGATTTTAGTTAATACTGTAATTTGAAAAAAATCACAGGAGATTTTTTGTTGAACTGAAAACCGATTTAAGTTTAAAATGAAATCTGTTCTTTACAACCAAAAGCTTGAGTGGAAAGAAGTCTCTGATGCCGAGGTGACTCAGTCCAGCATTAACATATAAACAAGATGCTGCACTGGATAAATGCTGCTACACAAAGCTCAGATGTCGATATGTTCGCTTGTCCTCATCCAAGGATCAGGGAGAGCTGTCAAGACTTTGATTTCCACACACACAGCGAGAGGATAAACAGTAGAAAAACAACACTACGATCAGTCAGTCATCGAATTCTCCATAAAGCCAATTTGAGTATTCTGCAACACAGCAAACCTTCTCAACAAGCTGAATAGAAGAAATTAAGGTCACTTGTCACTTGAGATTAATTACAGACATCATTGTTATGCAAAAACAGAATAAGAAGGAACATATGAATGAAAAACTTAATTCTGAATACATTAAGATGACATTCATCTGACTACATGTAAAGAGTACTTTTGTCATCCAAACAGTGAAGACTGGCTGATACCAGGGGACAGAAAACAGACCCAACATTAGTTTAGAACCAGGCAATTTAGAATCACTGAAACTAAGCATACCTTAAGTCATCTCAGGTACAACGTAGTACAGACAGTATGCTTTAAATCAAGTTAGCACAAGTTTTCACTGCTTTGTAAAACCTCCTATGTAAAGCTACTGACATTTTACTAGAATTAAATTATTGCGTAGTGTTTGGTTTTTCTTCAGGACCACAATGAAAGATGCGTTTCCATCACATTTTTTTGCTAAATTAAAGCGATATGTTGAGTTTTGACAAACAACAGTTGCGATTTTCAGGCGTTTCCATTGAGCAGTGTTTAGTGCATTAGCCTCAAGTCTTGTAAAATCTCATTTGGGTGGCAAGATTTGCGAGAATTGCAGCTTGTGCAACGTAACCATGTAGCGTTAATTTAGGGTTTTCAACTTGCTGCGGAGAATTTGCTACGACTTTTTGAAGCTTTTCTCCCTCATTTTATTTTCTGAAACTCTGAAATTCGCTGCTGTTTGTTCACCACTGCGCCATCTTTATCAGAAATGAACTGGTCACGACTCCCCCATGTCACGTCTGAGGACACGTAAATGTGAAAAAAGTGTTTCCATTACACAATATATTTCTATATCAAAACGTGAGAAAAACCACCTCATGAGAGCATAAAAAACTTTTTAGAGATATTTGAGACTTTTTAAAAATGTGGGTGTTTTCATTTGCCTTTTTTGTTTTTTAAATTATGATTAAGTTTAAAATTAAATCTGCTCATTATAACCAAAAAGGAGTTTCCATTTGCATCTTTTTTTATCGCAATATTTAGTTTTTGCACAATTCTACGTGTAATGAAAACGCACCTACTGTTACATG
The DNA here is from genome assembly GCF_933228915.1 of Telmatherina bonti. NCBI lineage: Eukaryota > Metazoa > Chordata > Actinopteri > Atheriniformes > Telmatherinidae > Telmatherina > Telmatherina bonti. Next base: position 27,332,896 of record NC_136611.1, on the reverse strand, counting down.
TTGAACTGTATTGCAAACACAGCAGGCTCCCAATAAGATGGAGGGCTGGGTTCTCACAAGGTTATTCCAAGATATGTGAATGTTTTCACCTAAAACCGACTGAAGGTTAGGTTTGCCGTAAGCTTCAGGTCGACATCCAGTCTCAGTTTTCTGGAAAAGTTTTTCTTCAATAAGTTACTTGCATTGATCATTATCTATGTTTTTCTATTAACATTCTGACTAATTACCAAAACTATGAGGAGTTTCTCTTCATTGTAGAGAAAAGTTTAATTTTAGGCTCTTCCTAAATTGCCTTTTTTCATCCATTTCTCATATAGTTATAATGTTTCATATGAAACGAATAGATGACTGAATAAATAAATAAATAAATAAATAAAAACACGTGCTAAAATAACATCTGAAGTTGACAACTTCTGCTGGTACCCAAACAGGAGCATCTGTAATGATCCTTCCTACGTTATTCCCGAAACAAAACAATTTGTTGTTTAACAGAACATCAATGTATGTTAAATACATTAGAGTCCAAATAAAAACTAAGCTGATCAAAAGTAGCAGCTAAAAGTATGCTTTTATGCTCACTGAGCATGATGAAAAAATGCTACACCATCATATTTGACATATCGAGTACAAAATGCTGCAAAGTACCTCTAATTTCTTCATTCATTGTGCACTGGTTTGAAGACTTTGCTGGCATGTTTTTGTTCATGCCGGTGCATTTGTGTGCATGAAATAAGGATCCACACAGCAGAGCAGCCTTTCGCTCCAACACCAGTCTGTTCTCTAAGGCAGATCTCCTCTTAATAAGACATGAGCTTCTCTGAAAACATGAATTTTTGGAGTGGTCTCTAAAATATTGACAACATGTTATTTTGGCCTTGTATTTGTATTTTTCATGGACCATGTGTAAAATCATGTATTGAAACTACTGCTCTCTCTCTCTCTCTCTCTCTCTCTCTCTCTCTCTCTATCTCTGTACACACACTGCACAGCTTTCATGTAGCTTCCTATTTAATTAATATTCAAATAATTAATGTGTAAATCAGGTAGTTCTGATTACACAGCTAGGCTGCTAGTTATATTAGTTACATGGTGACAGTCAACATCAACTCTAACATGAATTTCACATAAATTAAGTCAAGTCTCTGAAGGCAAAGACACAATCAGCTGGCTCTGCACCTCCCATGTTTTATTGTGAGGAGTTTTAGAGAATGCTTTGATTATTAATCGCAGTCCCACATAAATATACAAATAATATTTTGTTTGTGGTGGCAGTTTTACCAGCTAATGCAGACCCTGTGCATTATTTAGGTTATTATGTAACTCTTTCTCAGCCTGACCCACCAGAACACCTTTATGTTCCAGGAACTCTTGATCAGCCTGGTGGTGTTCCTGACATTGACATTCATACGCCTGGCTACGTTTCTGCTGCTTAGGCCAGCCTGAAGCAGTTTAATGGCTGTGTTCCTCTCTGGCTTAGTCAGCTGTGCAGGCATGTGAGGATGATTTTGTTTTGTTGGCCTCGTATAGTCTTGGAACTCACAATTTTGTGGGACCAGTAGGAGGGATTGTCAGATCACTTAAAGAGTAGACATTCCTCTGTTTGAGACAAAATAATGATTTTATTCTATACTTTATTTATATCCCTATTCTGGAGAACTGAATAAAAGAACGAGTTCATTTGCTTAGTTTTTTCTCTTAATACAACTGGTATTACTGTATATTGCAACTTATATTTCTGTGCTTGGAATAAAAAAAACTCGTGCATTTTTTACATCCAATGGAAAACTTGATTACTTTTTATACAACTCACTTTACCTTTTTAAACTGTTATAATCAACTCACCAAATTTACAGTTGAAAAATCTTGATTATGTTTCTTGTTTCTTTGCAACACAAAAATCCTCCGTGAAATTTGATTCAGAAACACTGAATTTGAAACAACCCTGTCTTTCATGATAATCATTTCCCTGCAACATTGTCACAATATGAGGATTTGGAAACACTTTTAAATTTCTGTTAAACCAAAGGCAGTGTGTGATAGGCAGAGAGAACAGATATCGCAGTGTTACTGCAACACAATCTGTTCAGTGCTGATTGTACTAATGAAATTAAAACCCTTTACTCTTTATAAAGAGGGACACTATGTTAAGATATCATCCTTTCTTCTTCTGTTTCACAGGTCTTTTTTTTTTTTTTTTTTGTAATACCAGTTAACAAAATCAAGGAACCTTCAACCATATCTCATGACATTATATGAACAGTTGTGTAGCTAATAGTGTATGATTGCTGCATTTCCCTCACTGTGGTTAATCCAGATATTTTGATTAGTCAGCCTCTTTGAATTTCCTCTCAAATGCAACAAGTAGCTTTTGCAAGAACACAGAATACATGCTGATCGCAAAAATATTTGGATTCACTATTAATAGCTTACAGTTCTTGTCATGACACATGAAAACTGCTAGACAGAAAACAACAGATGTTTCCACCTCACTATTTACAGGAGACTGTAAATCTCTGGTTTTATTCCTTTTAAAATGCCATATGCAAAGAAAAAGTCTTTTCCTCAAATATGAAGGATGACGGGAGTGAAAAAGTGTCATGGCCAAGCAGAGAAAGGGTAAGACATGAAAGCTTGTGAGAAAGGTGAAATGAGAGGGAGAGTGATTGTAAGCAGGTTTCCATTCTGGCCCTGAAGCCCTGCGGCTGATGCACAAGGTTGGATAATGGTTCTGCATGCATTGTGCAGCACAGTAAACAGGACCTCAGCACACGTAGCTGAAGAGACCACTCAAGCCTTTGGGAGAAGGGGAGTATTTTCAGCAAACCCATACATACACCGGATGAGACAGCCATGCTTTGACACAGTGCACTAAAAATAGCTCATTCTTAATGTGAAAAAAAAGAGTGGCATGCAAATCCAAACTGTCACTGGGAATAAAGCATTTCTCCCAAAGACGGTCCACGGAGCTCAACTTGGGTGCATAGTAAATGAGAGGAGACTTTTGAAACATCTCACTACAATTGTGATGCCACCTGACAAGCATGGCGCCAGACCACACAGCCTCCGTAATGTACAATAAATGAAGTAAAGCAATTAAGAAGCATGAGCAGATCGGTTATGCAATTGTCAGCCTGTGGGGCTGTGTGTTGGAAAATGACGACAGACGGCCTGTTGTGTTCTCTGCTACACATGTATAGTCATTAATCACGCTTGGTCTCTTTGCTCTTTTTCTATTTCCAGAGAAGCTGAAGCCTGAAGGCAGTGGACCTAAGGCACTGCAGCACGTGCAGACTGGACTTCAGGATCACTGCAAATGTCATACAATGTTAACTCGCACACTGGCAAGCAGCCTACGGTGGAAGGATCACGAGGACAGCCTATAAATGGCACCTTTTCACCCATATATTTATAGATGCTACATTTGGTTATACTTTAAACAAACACTTACATCCACCAAAGTAATGTCTTCTTTCTTTAGCTGTTCATTTTTAAATATAGTGACTGCATCAAATGAATGTAAATGTACTCAAGAATCGAAGCGGTTGTCGATAAGAAATTAGGTATATAAATGCTTCATGCACTCATGGATTTAGCAGCACAAAAACTCCTTGCTGCCTTTCCATGCTACAGGAAACCATAAGCACTTCTGATGAGTAGTAGGTTGTACACAGACAGCAGGTAGATCAGGACACATGAATAGATGAACAGGTACTGTCCTTAGAGCCACATGCAAAAAATAAACATCCTTCTTATTTCTCTCTCTTCCCCTCTCCTTCTTTGTTGAGTGCAGAAGAGAGGATTTCTGCAGGGTGTGTTGGAGTGTGAGTCATCATCAATGCAGAGACAGAAAGTGGGGAGAGGCATTCTTTAAGTAAAAGATGGTGCTTATGGCAGCAATGCAGCAAGGATACACTGAATGCCCTTCCCTTCAACAGGGTTAAAATGTACCATAAATACCAAAGGACTTCAAGACAGCAAATTCATCCAAATATGTGGAAAACACACTACCTTGGTGTTTAAACAGGTCAGCATGGAAGACTGAGTGTTTCTCATCATGAGAACGGCCATTTAGTGTTTGCCTGAAGCAACTATGTCAGGGCATGACAAAACATGCTGTTGTTTGATGAGGCAATTAAATAATGACAGATTAAGTTTTCAAGTTTACAGTTGTGCAACCATATCCTAGATAGACTTGTGTAAGTGGCAGCTGCTTCATTATGATATATTTTCTACTTACATGTTACATGTTTAGCTCTGTTGCTCATTCTGGAGAATTGCAATCCTAACAACTTATACCTTAAAAGGTATTTCTTAGCTTTTTCTAATGATTTATAACAAAAGAAAGAGCTATTAACAGAGAGGAGACATACACTGATTTTAATATACATACGTATATATATATAGATATATATATATATATATATATATATATATATATATATATATATATATATATATATATATATATATAGATAGATAGATAGATAGATAGATGTACATGCGTACATATATCTATATAGATATATATATATTTATAGATATAAATGTAAAATGAAAAGGTAAAATTAAATTGGTTGATTTCCAATGTCTATGAACAATTAACTTATATTAAAAAAAAACCTTTCAATACAGAAAAACTAATTATTAAAAAAACAAAAAGATGTACAAGACAGAAATGGGTATTTATTTGTTTCTTTTAAACTATTAAGTCTTTGTTAAAATCAAATGTCCTAAGGTCAAAAATGCCACTTTGTTTCTTGACCTGTCATGGTATTTTGCTTCAGAAAACTTACATTGCATCATGGATATAATTTCTTGACCTTGAAAAAAAAAAGTCTTAGTATAAACTTACTACCTTTTCCAGTTAAATAATAACTTTATGATCCCAAAAACCCTTAAAGTTTTCAACAAAGCACTGACACAGGAAGGCTAATGCTGACAACAACAAACAGAAAAAGCCGCCTGCATGTCTGAGTTTTTAACCTTTTGTGTTTAATATCTGCACCACCATTACACCACAATTACCAGTTTGCTCCACCTTACCTTCTCCCATACAGAGACTGTACAAGCCTTAAAAACAAGTTCCCTCATATCCAGACCATGCAAAGATAACCAGTGACAGATCTCCAAAGTCTCTCTGGACCGCCAACATCGACAAAATAGACCACAGAATTCTAAAACTGCAGCATAAGTCTGCAACCTGACCCTGTACTTCAGTCCTTGCTGCTATCCAACTCCACCGATTAAGTTACAGTGTTTGGACACAGCTGCAGTTGTCCAGTAATATAGTATTACAGACTAACTGTTTAGCAGGAGGCTTGACACAGTTACTACTAACTTCAGATTCGTGTAAAAACTGTTGCGTGTGCTGTTTCAGTTTATATCTTTGTGATACCAAAGATATAAACTGAAAAGAAAACAAAAACGAGCAGTAGAAGAAGACGGAAGAGATGCAATCTAAGCAAATGACCCAGAAAACAACTTCATCATATGAGTTCTCTGAACAAAAAGTCATGTCAGTAGTGCGAGTCATCATGGCCTGTCAGGACCACTTGTCCCTCACACATATCCAAAAGTGCCTCTTAAGAACTGAAACCACGAAGGAGTATGAACTTATCAGTCAACAACAAGCTGAAAGAAAAGAAAGCTCAACCTCTGTAAACATACTCTGGTGAATAAACCTTTTCAATTGTAAAAAAAAAAAAAAAAAAAAAAAAAAAGAAGGAGCAATTCAAGAAAGCCAGAGAGTATATAACAGTTTATAACAACCTCAGACACTGTAAGTGGCCAGCATATCAGTAAGCTCCCCTTTCACAAAGAGAAACGCTGTAGGCCATCATTGGCCTTTAAATTCACCCCAGCACCAATTTAATTTAGGTCCCTTTAACTGGGCAGGATTAGCTACCTCTGCTTCTACAAATAAGCAGATTGTTGATCAAAGTCAAAGAATTGCAATAAAAGGACAAATGAATCACTAATCATGTTGTTGGGAGGGGGCACATGACGATGTCGTCAAGTCTCCACATAAAAAAGCAGAAAAACAGTTTGGTATGGACAAATTAAAACAGTTTAGGGTGAATAGATTACATGCTACACTTGCACATATGGAAAGAAACAACAGAGAGGTCATGTTTATGGTTCAATTGCTGGAAATTTTAAAAGAACCTGTGGGGAATGAAGGCTTTAAATATTGTTATCCCCTTAAGGAAAGACATGTTTAAACATTACAGCTTTAAACATTACACTAAAATTAGCTTGCTCTCACGCTTTCTCTCACACTGCTCACACGCTGATGTTTGGCAGAAATAAAGTTTACAATGGTCACAATCTTTATTTAGCATGCTAGTTTGTACAAAACAAAAGAACAGCAAATATTTTAGGTGGTTAGTCGTAAATGTACTGGACAAGCAGGCATTTCTTCCAGTTGATGCCATTATCATATATCACAAAGTTATATGTTAACCCTTTCATGCATGAAATAATAAAAAGCAATGCAACATTTTTTAAATACAGTATTTTAACTCTGCAGACATATGCAATTATACTTCTTTTGTTTTATTAGTGATATTTAATCACTAATTATGATATTTAATCAGTAATTCTTCTTGCATTGCACTTCTTCCTTCATTGTACCTACCATTTTATTTTTTTCTATTTTATTTTATTTTATTTTTTTCTATATCTATGGACCTGGATTCTGTGCCCTTAATAAAGCTTGAATAGAATTGAATTTAGAATTTATCATGATTTATGATTTATTTTAATGTATTCTGTAAAATATTTATAAAATAGTATATAATAATAATTATATTATGTAAGCTTTCTATAAAATATAGCTGTATCATTTTATTTTCCTATTTATTGCAAAGACAAAGTTGCGTAATTACATTATGTTCAATTATATCATATTTATTTATTCTCCAGTGAATGGAAACATTTTTGGTGACTCACTAACATCCATTGAAGTGTTTTGTTTTGTTTTGTTTTGTTTTTTTATTTTACAAAAACACCATCCTCACTCATGAATATGCAAGACAAAAGCTTGTAAATTGGTGCCCACTATATGGCCACTGTGCATGAAAGACTGGAATAATCTGTGTCAACTTTTACAACTAGAGAATAAATGATAAGGACTGATCTTCTGCAGACCAAGAACAGCTCACATCCCCATCTAACATTTGAGGAGATATGAAATGTCTACATGAAAGCAAACAATTAACATGACAAATAAAACTGTAAGCAGCCCAGTAGAATTAAGAAACAAGGTTCTTTTGTGTTCAGGTATTAAATTACGCTTTTAAATAGTGTTTTTTTTGTTTTTTTTTTAACTTAGCAGTGCAGCCAAGGGATTTCAATAACAGGCATTGCAATTAGCCACGACATAATGGGAATGATCTTAATAAGGCTGCTCGGTCACAAGTAGATATAGGTTACTAAAACACATAAGCTATACATTTTTTTTTATATATTAAATATTTTTCTCTTTAAACTAATTTCTTATGTCAGCTGGCGCAAAGCTGCCAGTTAACAGCATCACATTTTATGGGAGTAAAAATATCAATATTTATGCACTAGCTGAGTCTATAAATACTGGCAGCCAGTCCAAAAATCAATGTATGCCTACTACATATTTTAATCTCCTTATGAAGGTCACATTACTCCAACAATGCCTAAATAGGTGAAGCATGTGCATGTTAAAGCAGCTATTGTAGCTTTTGCATGCACATTACACTGACTCTGTTGCACTACAAGTTAATGCCATCTGAAAAAGGTTGAAAATAGACGACTCGAAAGCCAGTATGTTCCTGGAATGGGCTATGTTTTCAGGTTTTATCCCTGTGTAACTCCTGTACATTATAGATGAGGAAGAGGAGAAGGGGAGTGTTCAGTGGAATGCTATTGGTTACCAGAAGGCTGATCTAAATCTCACCATACACCATGAAAAACCTTCATTTCGGAGCTGCAGGGTTAACATAGTAACAACTCGGCTTCCCAGCCTTCCCAACACTGCTGCCTACACATAGATGCACTGGATGGAAGCAAATATGTTCTCAATGCGATAATTGAGGGTCTGCCAAAGTGATTCTTGCCATCATCTGAATTTGTCACTTTGCTAACAGCTTATGAAAGTTAGATGAACATTTTACAATCTTGTTAAAACTGGTTACATTATTAAAAGGGCACATTCATCCTGTGAGGCGAGAAAGGGAGCCTGTAGCAGATTGGAAATTTAATAAGCTCAATGCAGGGGCCAGAGATTGAGAAACTTGGCAGAGATTTAGTTTTAAAATCCTGAATATGGGCATGAGATGATTTAGCCTCATTGTATAATGCATGCACTCAAGCGGGTCAAAAGACAGGGGATTGTGCAGACCTGTGATAAACCCATTAACCGGCTTACTTCAAACACTTCCCCCTGCATTTAATCTGTAAGCTAAAGCAGTGTTTCAGATGCTGTTTCTGTTGTAGACCCTTTTACATCAGCCTCACACACTATCAGATCAACATAAATTTTGTTTCAAGGACTTTAGTTAACATAACTGTCCTGCCAGGTAGTCATCTCTAATCTGCATTTTTTTCCAGCAATGGAGATTTTTCTCCTTCAAGGTGCCACAGCGCTGTTGAATGAATAAAGAGGGTAATGTGATGCTAAAGCCTGTGGGTATCATGACCAGCCAGGGATTGTTACAGATGAAGGTGGTTGGTGTCAGCCGGTCCAGACACACCTGACCCTGGCAAACGACTCTCTCTGCAATCTCTGATAAGGCTTTGAAACATAATATAAACTCTTATCTGACAGAAAACAGCCAAAACAATGTCAAAAAGGATGCATACATGCTGTGTACACATGTTATTTTTTTGGGTATGTATGCTCTTGTCCGTGTAAATGCTAGCACCATAGCCAGCTTTTTAAGTCATGCCAGATAACCTGCGAGTTACATTAAACTATTACAGCAGAGAAACAACGGCATGTTCCCATCGCACCACTGACCTAGGCTATATATTAATATTTTTTAACAGGTACCTATCTTTTTTAACTAACTTTTTTATCATTAAGGTTTTTGCACTATTTGGAAAAAAAAACATTATAGCTAAAAAGTATTAAAAAAAAATTCTGCAGTGATACTATATAGAAAGAAATATTGTTGTCTTTGTTTAATTGGAAATTAGTCAGTAACGTAAGTGGATGTAGAAAGAGCCCCTTAGAGAGGCAGAGTCTCTTAAAATAAAAGATAAGTACTTCAGCAATCTGCAAAAAAAGACAACCCCTCAACAAATTGTGGAGCTATTTCAGTCCAATGCATCTCAATATATTGTGAAGAAATTTAATATTCCATTAATCATAGAACATAAGATCATAAACAGATTCAGCAGGGTGCCACAGATCCAGGTTAAGGACCAGAAAATGCTGCCATCTTCTTTAGGCTAAACTTCATCTAAAATTAACTGCAGTAAAGTGGACAGATTAATCAAAACTTAAAGGTCTATTTGGAAATCATGACTGCAACAACCTCCAGAATAAGAAATCAAGGAACCATGCAGCTTATTATCACAGACAGTTCAAAAACAAGTTCTGATGGTACGGAGGAGCATTAATGCTTATAGAAATGACAAATTTCACTTGAAAGTTTAAAAGAAACAAATGTTGCTTTAAGGACACTGTATTTCAGAAATGAGATTGTGTCAGGGTGTTGAACATACTAGTCTGTACTCTAGACCTTTTACAGATTGAAATATTTGATGCATCAAGACATGTAAAAACAACAAAGATGAATTTTATAGAAAAATATATCTCCTCAGTTCCAATACCTTTACAAACTGTTGTTAAAAGAGGAAAGGATTGTACTTTACGTAGATGTTTACATTATGCAGTGTCCCAACTTTTTGTGCACTATCAAACTAAAATGTACTTATTGTTATCATTTACAGTTCAAAACTAAAATTAGCTTTTATTTCACAGTCAATTTGCCTCTATATTTAAGTTTATTTGTCTATTATTAATTGGGATAAAGGTGATTTGTTCTTTCCTTGGGGTTACATGACTAAACAACTTGAAACAAGATTTGCAAGATCGCAATCAAGAAATGATCCAGATCACACTGTAACCTGTCAGGGTAAAGTGTCAGAGGTGAGACTGTGATGTGCGGGACAACCATTCAAAGTGATCAGCTTCCAGTAAGTCAGGTTTTAAGTTACTCTGTCATTGATCACTTTTGCTTGTAGACAGAAGATAGAAGTATAAAGCAAGGCAACTGCTTATAATGCTTCATTGATTTGATTATCTTCAGTTTCTAAGTGGAAATTGTATATGCTTAATTCAGTCACCTGCTAATTACTTTTTCAATGTATTTGTCTGTTCAACATGGTTTATGTGGGAAAAAAATAATTTTAAAAAAAGTCAGAAAAGTAAATGTAAATGTTATTGGTCCAGGGAAAAGCTCATTTTCTTAATATAACAGGAAGGTTATACAGAATAAAGAAATACAATATGATGCATGTCATCACAGAAGATTACAAATAAGACAGTTACCAATCAGAAAACAGCCTTTTATAACTTGCTGGATCAGTTTATAAATGAAAAAAGAAATGAAATAAACTTACTAAATTCAAGATAAAACCCACATCTGTATTGTATAAACTAAGCTTCATGTGGTGCTGCCCAAAGTATTAGGCAGGCCACAACAGCACTAATGTTATCCTTGATCCATGTCTACACATCACAGTAGACATGGCAAAACAGTGAGTATATTTCATTCATGCTGCATGCTCCTCAACAAGTAAGCTTTCCCTCCTTTGAATGTTTTGCTATTATTGCAATAGAGACTTACGGCTATAAGTCCAAACAGAAAACATGCTGTTATTAAGGAGACACCTGGATGGCTTGTGTGCATCTGTAAAACAATAATAACTAGTCAATCCATTAGAGAGGTGAAAAGGGATGTTTAGTGAATGGTGTGTAGCAAAAGCAGTGCGCAGTCCTGGGTCAGCCAGCAGCATCTGAGCGTTAATAAGGGGGAGTAATTGAATTAGAGGATCAGTGGAGGCCTGTAGTGTGGGCGCCACGCGGCTCTAATTTCATTACAAGTGATGTAAACATGAAGTTGGCCCCCAGCGCAGGAGCCTCCCACATCAATACATGCACCAATACACATGCATAAATGCAAAAAATACACTTGTTTAATGAAATTTATCACAAAAGTGCATACCTATACCTTGTGGTCTCATTTCACATCCTATCCAAGCATACAAGGATTCCAGCTTTGGTATGAGAGAAAGTTGTAAGGTAATACACTTTGATCAGGTAGGGAAAAATGTGCACCATGCAGTGTAACAAAAACTAGGTTTAATAAGCCCCACCATCATGAAGAATGTCATGACAAAGCAAGACTTGAAATGATGATCAACATTTTCTGCATGAATTTATCTAATACTGAGAGCAATGTAAACTTGAACCATAATATGGGCTCAATGTGCTGCAAAATCATAAAGATTTTGCAGCTGTAAAAGATTGCAAACATTTCAGAGTTTATATTTGTAAATCAACTATCCTATCAAACTACCAAAAAAGTGTTTGGAAATGTGCTGAAAAGGATTGCTTTTGTTGAAAAAAATAGAAGTTCTTTTGCAAACATTCTGTCCTCAGAGGCAAAGCAAAAAGTTGTGGTTGCAGATTGTGTGCTTGTCTTTATAACTTCTATGTAAACTGATGGCGACTAATCAAACAGTCTCAATCAGAAAGCTGATGGCTTCCTGTCATCCTGCACCACTGCAGGCTCTTCAAGGGGGAATATATGTATTTTAAAGACAGATTGTGTTGTGTCTTGAAGTAAAAATGCTAAATATTTCTCAGTGCCAGACTCGAACAGCAGCTGCTTTGGATTGTCTCTCTTAACAATCACTTTTGCTTCCACCCATCAGTTTGTTGTGGTCGCTCGGCTTGTTTTCTTGCAACTGACCTCCATGCACTACCTTTATTTCAATGGCACTTAGAGCACTTCCTTGGGCTGTCATTGAAGATTATACAGCAGGGGAGAGTGAAAGGTGGCTGTCGAAAAACTCAATCATCCAGTGTGCATCAAGCCACCTGTTTACCCAAAGTGCCAACAGCCATGTGCAGGAGGTGCTTTTGGAGGAGCCATGGTGAACATCCTAATGCAGCAGCAGCTATCTCAGATCCCAGTGCTGTTGAAATAGTAACTGGTGCACTAAGATCAGCTGGAGAAGAAAATGGTGGTTGCAGAAAGAGTCCGATGCACCTGCTGCTTGAGTCTCAGACTCAGTAATATCAGTTTGTCATATTAACTTTGCAGCTCCAGACTTTGCAGCGTTGCTCTTCCCACAGAAGCACCACTCTAAGAAATTACACCTCATTGTAAAGGTGACTCATCAGGCTTTCACACCTGATTCGGAGAGACTCTTTTACACTACCAGTCAAATTCATTTTGTCATAGAGATTGTCGCATCCAGTGTCATTTAATAAACCACTGGTCACACCATCGCCTTTGTTTAAAATATATCTACTCCCCTTTCACCCTATGGAGCCAAACATATCATATTTGTTACATAAAGTTTCTGAGACCTTTTGCATCACTTTATAGTAAAAACTTTGCTCAAAAACCTGGAGAACACAATGTGATACTTGTCTTCTGCTCCCAATAGATACCAGTGAGGAGCAGACTAGACTATGATCATTTTGACTTATCACATGGTTCTAAATGGTAAATATCCCCCCAAAAATGGTTCATTTTTATATTTATTTGTTAAAGGGCCAAAAGAAGACCTTATACAAAAGAAAAATGATTTTTCTATCCATTTTTTTCATGGGTCCAACCTTAAAGTGTTAACAGCCTGCTGTGGTGTGTAAGGAGAGGGGGCCGTATGCCTTCTGATTGGTCAGTTTGATTAGTCACCATTCATTTTGATAAAAGTATAAAACAGAGACCCAAGTTAGAATTACAACTACAGAGTCTTGTACGCAGTTTTGTGTTTTACATCTGTGGACGGGATGTTTATGAAAGAACGACTTTTTTCCACAAATGCATTTTTTACAACCATGCGAATCCTTTTTTGAACATTTCCATACTTACATTTTTTTAGCAGATTGTTTTTGCTGCATGAAAAAACATGATTTACAAATAAAAACTTAATTTACGTGCAAACTTTAATTTACAGCTGCAAAATCGTCATGCTATATTTAGATTCTGTACTACTACACTGAAGAAATTATTGTTTCTGTCTGTTTAAAAGACCATAACTATGTCTTCAGTACAATGCTATTATTTCACAATCTATGCAGTAGCAACAAGCATGCAAATATCTCTTGACCCAGTGATTCACTTAACCATCAAACTGAACCAAACTTTTTCTGTGACTGATTTAACAAACAGCTGACCCTTTAATATTTAAATGGTGGTTTATAAAAATAGTACTATTCAACTCAGTCCCACCCGGTCTGTAGCCTGCAGGTTTTAGATGTATAACTGCTCCAACACACCTTTAAATTAATGAACAATTAAGCAGAGCTTTATAAGCTGCTGGGTCCATTTAATTTCAGTCAGGTGTTGAAGCAGTGATACACTGAAAACCTGCAGGACTGTGGTCCTTGTGGGACCATGAATTATCTAAATATTAAACAGCATATTTGTTCATTTACTGATGAGAAGTTAATTTTTTATACTCCAGAAAGCCTGCTAGATACTTCAGTGGGTTTAAAGGAGCTGTGAATGCGCCAAACAAATTCTGACTCGGACCGAAGAAACAGACTTGGTCCGCATACAAACGCAGGTCTCGGCCCATTCGGACCAAATACAAGAAGCGGTACCTCAGTAACATCTGACCACCTCCGTGCTGCCTGGTCTGAAGAACTTAACGTGGAAATTAGTGGTGAACAATGGCAATCTGTATTAAAGCTTATTCATTCCTCTTCTATCTGTACTAGACATTGCATCCTCCGGTGTAAAGTTGTTCATAGGGTGCACTGGTCACGGAGTAAACTGGCACGAATTTTCCCAGGTACTGATCCCAACTGTGTGAAATGTAACTTAAGTCCAGCTAATCTTACTCACATGTTTTTAACTTGCCCTGCTTTGTCCACATTCTGAGATCTAGTTTTTGACTCCCTTTCGCTTGTCTCATCTGTTGTAATCCCACGATCCCCACTGACTGCTCTGTTTGGGACTCTCCCTAGTGGCCATTCCTTGCCACCTCATTTTGCTGAACTTGTAGCTTTTCCTACTTTGTTGGCTAGAAGAAATATTTTGATACGCTGGAAAGACCCTCACCCACCCACCCACTCTCAATGGATTAGAGATGCCATTTCTTTTATGAAACTGGAAAAAATTAAGCACTCGCTTAGAGGCTCTGATGCTAAATTCTCTAAAGTCTGGTCACCATTTGCAGACCATGTTTTGTCTCTTACTCTTGAGATTGCCCCATGAACACAGCCTCTTCATTTTTTCAGCATGCCCTAGCATAATAAACCCATACACTCTGTAATTTTGGTAGTAGCACATATTTCTTTGTTGTTGTTATCCCTTTTTTTGTCTGGTTGTTGTTTTATTTTTGGTTTCACTCTTGTCTCAATTTCCATTTTATTTTGTTTTAATATATATATATATATATATATATATATATATATATATATATATATATATATATATATATATATATATATATATATATATATATTTATTTATTTATTATTTATTTTTTATCTTTTTGCTTTCTCTTTTGTTGTCCTGATGTATGTATCAGATGTGTATGATAATACTTAGTATGTGCAGCTATGCGCCCCATGACGTCTTCTGATACTGTCATTGTCTTTCAATGTTTCATATTTGTACTTGGAAAAAATTATAAATAAATCATACATAAAAAAAATACAGGAAGCGGACTCCAAAAAAAGTCACTTCCTGCATTTAGCATGGTATTGCATTGTTGGTAAATACATACCGATCATCTCTTGTTCATACTACAACCATTGTTTTTATTTTGGGTTTTTATTTTGAAAATGTAAAGAAATTAAATATGGCTACTGGTAAAAAAAAAAATAAAATAAAAAAAAAAACAAACAGCACACTACTTATACTGGAAATCAAAATCTGAATGCTTCATCTACAGAATGCATTATTGTTTTAATGCTTTTAACTTGATCTTTAAGGCTTTAATGTTATCTTTAAGTTAGAGCTTGTTTTTATCAACTGTCAACAAGACATTTCACTTGCAATAACAACTTCCCTGCATGTTCTACTCTTTTTTTTTTAATTATTATTTTTATTACCAATTAGGCTACAGTTAAGACAATTATGCAAAGCCACTTTTTAAATGATGGTATTTAGAGGAAAAACAACTGGAGCTGTAAAGCTGGGTTATCTTTGCTTTGCATCTGGTTGCATATGCATTATTTTAAACAGCTGCGAGGACATGTCTGATCTCTCATCCTTTAAATAGAAACAATAATTCTTTGATTTAAAAATTCTGTTTTGCTTATCTGGCAGCATACCAAATTAGCTCATTATGAGCAGAACCATACTTAAAAGATACATCGTGTCATGATTTTATAAAGTGTTTGAAACACCAACAGAACTTTAATTACATTTCAATAACAGCAAAACTGTATATGCATATTTTATAGACAAGTAATTTAAGATAAGAGCTGTTATAGTTTCTCTCATTTGGTTGTTGAAGTGAATGAGCGGTATTACACCACAAAGTACTCTGACAGAGTCAGACATTTTGTTTATGTGTAAAATATCAGTTTTCTGCAGTTCTGCAGATTATAAAGTTACGAAACAAAGAGTACATTATCTATATGGTAATGTAAAAAATACATCACTTGCATCAAGATTCCTCACAAGAAAACACACATGCTGTGTAACAAAAAAAATGTAATACTTGCCAACTGCTGTGCATCTAAAGAAAGTTGCATTACCAGGGTGCAGTTTGTTGATTGAATCTCCATCATAAGATAGCAGAGCTGCAGGCTAATGGAGCTAAATCAAAAAATGCTTCATGCTCTGTCAGTTTTTCATTATCACTTCAGTCAGTCTTACACAGCACCATGCAGTTTTGGTAATTACTGACGCTATGACATTTTTTCAAGATTCATAATTGGCCCTTTTTCCACCTGAGGTACCTAACATCACAGCATGTAACCCACCCACTCACCAATATTCCTGCTCCTCCCAGTCCATTTCTGCATTCTGTGTCAACTAATGACACAATAGGAGAAACTATATCTTCAAAACAATGGTCCCCTGAAACCACCACAGGTATGAGAGAAGTCTGGATGACTTGATCAAAATTAAAGGTGAATTAGGGATGACAAAAAGCAAACATGCTCGTAATTTCAAAAAGTACATAGACAATTTTGCATTACAGATTCTGTTATGGGTTAAATATGTATGAAGATAAAAGATGGATTGAATTTTCTTTTTTAGAGACAAATGAACAAAAACGTTTACATTCTACTTTGTTCTTTTTCTTTTAGGTTATTCTGTAATGCTGCTGTATGTGTCTAAAATGCCAGGCAAGCCCCAGAGACATGCTGACAAGCTAATTATCAAGTAGCCCTGTCAAAAGCAGGCAGAAAGTTTAAAAATAAACTTCACACCACTTTTATTACAAACAATCACAGTCCATAGTGATAACCTCACACCCTTATAGACCACAGCTGGCAGATTTTAACACAAGATGGCACATTTTCACTGAGAGACGAGATGGTTTGAATGTATGTATAAACCTTTGCATTGTATCCAAACTGACATCAGAAAACAGGTGAAGCATAATTATATAGACAGCCACTTGGTTAGTTTATCATGACACACTTACTGCCAATAAAATCCCTCAACCTCATTATATATGTCTTGAAAATATCAGTTATATTGTTTATTAACACATATGACGAAACTGTTAAGCACAAAGCTTCAGTTTACGGTTCAGCAGAAAGATGTCACCCATAATATCACCCTCTGCGAAAACAACAGTCTGCTAAGTGCTGAGGAGACATGGGAGAGAAAGCCAGTAGCCCCATACACACACACACACACACACACACACACACTAGACTCATTCTCTTTGCACAAGCATCACACTGAGGTTTAATCGATGGAGCTCATTCATATTGAACCCCAGACGTCGGGGGAAGCCTGGGGAATTACAAGCAGCCTCCGCTGTGAGATCGCAGCCTAAAGGAAGCCTGAGGAAGACTAAGTCTGATTTGCAAAGGAAACCTGCTGTTTACTGTCCACAACATCTTCAACGACATGCTTACATGGTCTCCTCGCTCTACAAGAAATAATAGTGAAAAGGTCCAGGACTTCTAAAATATATAACCTGTGCAAAAAATAAGCACAACTCCAGAATGTGCTTCTTGTGTTATTTGCCACAAAATTACACATTACATTGTATATTATAATATATTATTCATTACATCATGTCACACATAATAAATCAAGTGGGACAAAATTCTTTCCAAATTAAACATATTTTCTTAAAAAGAAAAAGAAACCTTATAGGTGCATTTTCTATTTCACTGCATTTAAACATTTTTGAAAAACAAATAATCTCAGCACAATGATGTGCAACTGTTAGATGAGCAACAGAACAAAACTCAGATGTAGGCAATGATCCAGCTCTTTTTAAGTTAATTTTGTTACTTGTGCATCTGTATAAGATTGATTTAATTATTTTATCCAGCTATGCCTTCTTTTTACTTAAATATAACTTATATTACTATCTTAATTACTTAACACTGTTCAACAATAAACGGAAGCTGAAAAGATCAACTTATATAATTTGTGAAGAAATTAAATGATTAGAAAGATATAGTTTTTGTTAAGAATTACTGAATACTTCAATCTGCCCACCAGCCCCCCAAAGGCTCAGGCAAAAGGGAGGAGATAAAGTGAAAGTGCAGGCTTCTTTCTTAACATGGTAGAGTGGTCATGAGAAACGCCACTTTGACCCCAATTAACCCAAATTATGAATCAACAAACACAAACGGAAGTGAGCAAAGCTCATTTCAAAGTTATACTAACTGTGGGTCAAATGATTCATGGATCACAAGCTCATAATCCAAAGCAGGGATGAGAAGATGAAAGCGAAAAACAGCTGACAGCAAACGCTTCCACAGCAGTCCTCAGCTGCCCTTACTGGCCAGCAGCAAGTCAACCATCAACAAACCTTTTATCTTCCATTGCCTCAGAGAACTCACCAGTAACTTCTGCTGCAGCTTTTGGTGATTCAGGGTTTCTGGGATGAGTTGCAAAGCTCTGCTGTTGTCGTCTAGAAGATGAAAGTTGTCCACGTGGTGGAGGGACAAAACTTCATTTCTCAACTGAAGGGGTGGAGGAGACAGACAAGAACAAAAACCAGTCAGTTCCCACTAAATTCAAATCAATGTTAATAACGCTGAGCCATTTAAATAGAGCTGTTTGCAATACTTACCAGGCAGACTTTACTCATTTATTATATTACAAACAATATTTCAGTGTTGCTGCAAAGTCCGAGTGAAGATTTATTCTGCTGACTTCCCGCGTGTAAATGTAGGTGGGTGGCCTTTCAGAGCCAGAAGGAGATTTGAGTGGGAATACAGCAAACAGGAGAGCAAACATTGCAACCATGACACAATCTCCCATTGTGGAACTTCAAAGGTTCAGTTTGACATTAAACAGTTCAAAGTCACGGGCAACTTGCCCAAAAACTTTTAAAATAGCTTTGAATTGACTTCCATTGCTGTTTAATGTGTGCATTAACTGACTGACATTATGGTAACTTCTATTATTTTAATTAACTCACTATTTATCTCAGCTCTGTTAACTTACATCTCAAAGCCTGCAAAAAATGTCTATTAGTAAAATAAAAATGTATATACAAGAAAGAACACTTAACCACTTATTCAACCACATACTTGCAAGCCCACAAAAGAAAAAGTTGCAAGCAAGGTAAAATAACAGCTCTCTCTATGTTCAACCACTTAGGCAGCAACGTTGATAGCACTATCTAAACTGCTTGTTATTGCCAAGCTAGTGGAGCTGGCTGGAAATAATAATGCCCCCTATTAAATTATTCATGGCTCCAGTCAGGTGGAACCAGATGCTGCTTTTGTGTCATAGAGGGAGAGCTGTAACTCGAATCAAGTATAGCAAGCCATCGCGGCATGGAGGGAAAGACTTTATGGAACCAGTATGGAAGCAGCTGAGCTACAAACAAAACACAGGATCTCATGACCCTCACTTGGCTGTTTCCATTTGACATTTCCCTGCAATAATAGAGGACAGTGGTTCAGTAGCTTGGTCCATACAATGATGAAGCCTGAGGTGCTGCTAGCAAGTCTCTACCCTGGGTTTGTCATGCTCTGTGCCCTGTTTATGCCCCACCATGACATTTGTAGCCATGGCCAGGCGATGACCTTTTTTATCCATGCCATGCTTTAGTCCTGAATACTAATACTATGGTGCTGTGTGCCCGCCACTCATGGGAACAAGCGGGGCTATTTTTAGCCACATGTCCCCAGCTGCACATCTCCAATGCAGGGCCAATGGGCAATTAATGTTTGCTTCCCATGTCAGGAGGCAGTGCTAGAACCTCCCCAAGCCAGAAGACATCTGGGCACAGGCTGTTTCTGCCCTGCCTCAAACCCGAGCCGAAAGGTTTGATTCTGAAAGCATTGTAGAGCTCCCATTCATTTAAACGTCTGTAGATGCTCATCTCTCATCTGCTGCAGATCACATACTGACATACAGTATTTACCTCACATCCATAGCCACTGCTTAAAATTGTACTTTTTTGTTTCTAAGTAAGTGCAAAAGTAATGTCTAGTGTTATTAGACTAAACTACTTTCTAATATTTGCTTATTTAAGTTCAAAGCTCTAAATATATATATGTGGTATTCAACATAATACAAAGAATTCTTTTTTTTATTTTTTTTATTCATAGTTTAAGTATCCAGAACAAACAAACCAACACAGTCCCACAACACACAACAACAACACATATATAAAAAAAAAAATAAAAAAAAAAGGCGGGGGTTGGGGGGTGTGCATACTCATATTTGACGCTAAAGTATTTAGTAGAGAAGCCTATATCAGAAGCCCAAAAGGCCAGGTGATAAGCATGTCCATGCCTGCTTACATACATACATACAATTCTTACATACATCTATAAAGCCTATACATACATACACCAACTGCGTTTAAATCTGTATACAAAATATAAACACACATACCAACGTTTATGTAAATCTACCTACCCATGCAAAACTTTTTTTTTTCTCTTTTCTCCTTTCCCCCCTTTTTTTTTAGCTACATTGCAATTTGTATACTACATGTCAAAAACCCAGACACACGTTCCCTCTATGTGCAATGGGAAACTGTCTCCCTTGTATAAAAAAAAGATAATTACTTACTTATCATCAAACCATCATTTGTGATCCCATGTGTTCCCATACTAGTTTCCAAATAGTTTCAGAATTGATTTTAGTATCATTTAGCATATCCGTTGTTCTTTCCATGCTTATAAGATTTAGAAATTCAGATAACCATGTTTCTATGGAGAAGCATTTTGGCTTGAAAATTTTCCAGTTAAATAAAATTATTCTTTTGGCAGCCAGAAATGCTAAGCCCACTGTTTTCTTCTCTAGTCTTGTTTTAAACTTTATGGTCCTATGACCCAACAGACATAAGGATGGACATGGAGTTATATCTACATTAATAAGCACTGAGGTTAACCTACAGACTTCTGTCCAAAAGAGATTAATAGCTGAGCAGAGCCATAACATATGAAATAGATTAGCTACTTGTCCACATTTATGCCAACAAAGATTTGAGATACTTGGGTCTATTCTTTTAAGTTTGGAGGGAGTAATGTATGCTCTATGAAGAATTTTTAGCTGTATTATTCTTCCTCTAACAGATTTAGAGATTATTTTAATATCACGCCAAATATTTTCCCATTCTGTGGATGTGAGCTGGACCCCTAAATCAGATTCCCATTGTGCCTCTGTTTTTAAATTTGGATTTGAAGAGGACTGGAGCAATAGCTTATATATACCTGAGACTGTGCTTCTATTTGAGGATAGAAGTCTGAGGTTTTTTTTTATCAATCTCAAAATTATAATCAAAGCATTCCTTGGGAAGTTTGGAGACAACTGACTTTAACTGAAAATACTGTAAAAAGTTATTCATGCTTAAATTATGCCTTTTCCTTACTTCTTCAAAGGGGAGAATTTCTCCGTTTTCTACAGTTTGAGAGATTTCCGTGATATTTTCTTTACGCCAAACTATATTATTTAGTGGTGTCCCTGCAGCTTTAGAGGCACTATTACACAATATTGGGGAGGATGGAAGAAATGATTTTGCGGTAGCTAATTTTTTATGAATTTCTCTACTTATAACACAAGAAAATTTAATATTATAATTGCCTATGTTTTTGGGTGGAGTGGGGGTGTACCAGAGTGAAGACAGTGATACACATTTATTTTTCTCCTTTACCAAGAATTCCTCAAGCCAATCCCAACTCCCTTCCTCTCTTATCTTTTTATAGCCCCAAATTAAAGAATATTTGGCATTAAAAGCAAGATAATATAAATAAACATCTGGAATTCCCAAACCTCCTTTATGTCTGGGTAGGGATAGTTTTTTCCAACTAATTCTAGGTTTTTTATTCTTCCATAAAAAAGAAGAAAACATTCTATTGATATGATCAAACCAAGACTTCTGAATGAACAGTGGGATCGAGGACAATAAAAAGTTCAATCTTGGAAGGAGATTCATCTTCAGTATCTCTCCCCAACCCCATAAGAATAAAGGTAAAACAGACCATCTTTTTAAGTATTCCTTCATATTATCCACTAAAGGTTTAGCATTTAATTCAAATATTTCGTTAACGGGTACTCTAATTTTAACTCCCAAATATCTCATGCCTTCTGGTCTCCAGACAAAGGGAGCAGATCCCAGATCAGTAATATGTGTCCACATGTTCAGCGGAATGGCTTCACTTTTAGTCCAATTTATTTTATAACCTGAAAAGTTACCAAATAAATTAAACATTTCCAAAACTCTCGGTATGGAGTATAAAGGTTTCGACAGAGTCAAAAGAATATCATCTGCATACATATTTAGTTTAAAATTGTGATTATTATTAGTAATACCTGTAATGCTTTTATCCTGTCGGATAGCACATGCCAGCGGTTCTAAAGCTAAAACAAAGAGTAAAGGGGACAGAGGACAACCTTGTCTAGTAGAACGCTCAAGGCAAAAAGGAGCTGAGATCATGCCATTACTCTTAATTGCTGAAACAGGGTTTTTATATAAACCTCTGATCCATTGTAAACACTTTGGACCAAAACCATATCTGGAAAGAGTTTCAAATAAAAATGTCCACTCGATTCGGTCAAAAGCTTTCTCGGCATCCAGGGATATGCCTACTACTGGATGCTGAAGGAAACCTGCTCTGTGCATAATTTGAAAAAGTCTTTGCATGTTGTCTGAAAGAAGCCTCCCCTGTATGAAGCCAACCTGATCTATATGGATTAACTAACCCATCTGCTGCAGATCACATACTGACATACAGTATTTACCTCACATCCATAGCCACTGCTTAAAATTGTACTTTTTTTGTTTCTAAGTGCAAAACTAATGTCTAGTGTTATTAGACTAAACTACTTTCTAACATTTGCTTATTTAAGTTCAAAGCTCTAAATATATATATATATATATATATATATATATATATGCGGTATTCAACATAATACAAGGAATTCTAATAATTTTTCAAGCAAGCAAAAGCTTTAATTGTTCGATGATTCAATTGGAAGAAGCATTCGAAAACATTTCAATCACTCTGCAAGTCTGCTAAGTCAGACGTTCAGTACAAGCCCCCCTTTTTTTTTTTTTTTTTATATACTTCTTATTGGTATTGTACACTTTTTATTTACTTAATTTATTATTACTTATTTTATTATATTTATTATTACAGACTTACTTCAAGTCTGCTCCGTCAGTCAGACATTCAGTGCAAGCCACCTTTTTTTTAAAAAAAAACAAACCTTTTTTATATACTTCTTATTGGTATTGTACAATTTTTATTTACTTATTTTTTATTACCTATTTACCATATTTATTATTTACAGACTTACTTCAAGTCTGCTCTGTCAGAGAGACGTTCAGTGCAAGCCACCTTTTTCTTTGTTCGAAAATTTGTATGGTATATTTCTTATTTTTTCTACTTTCTGAATATTTTGATCAGATATTCTCATTTCACAGAACTGACCCTTGAGTACTATTCAGCACACAACCATCCTGATAAACTTATGTTGTAACGTCGTCTTATATTATCAGCAAAGATAAGAGTGTATTACAATATATTTGGCTGATCAGGTATAATGAGGCTGTTTAGGGGCTGCATGTCACAACAACCTCTTTAATTTATTTTAGTCAGGGCAAAGCTAATTCAATCTGCCTTATTAAAGTCTCTTCATGCAATTATCCTGTGACCCTGCTCAGTGATGGCCCAGCAGGGAGGCAGTGGGTTGAGTAACAAGAAAACCATATAGGGCCCAGTAACTTGTACAGTAATATAATGTAACCCATCATCAAGTCACCATGTATGAGTCACAGCAAAACAAGAATCACTGTGCTACAGACACAATCACACATCCAGGCTTTTCTCATTTTCTAATTTTCAATAATCTCCTGTGAAATTTCACTTGATTGTGACATCCAAATTTATTACAACGCCACACGAAATTCAACATGTAACTCTAGAGCATATTAGCATCCCATTAATTATTACTACCATAAAAAGTAGTGTGGAAACAAGTGTGCCTTGAACTGACTGGCACAGTGTTTCTATGGTAATGCCTGCCAAAAATATTTTATCAAAGAGTGAGCAATTAACCTCCAACAAGGAAGACAATACACAGAGTTTTGTGTGTCCGTATGAAAGACACACGCAGCGGATACTGTGTCCAACAACTACTTCAGAGATCCTGCTTTTGTAGCTGCTGTTTTTAACTATGAATCAAACAGTACTGAACTCTCAGAGGGCACATGGGAAACACAAGTTGGGGTTAAAAATAAAAATAAAACTGTCTGTGATATGGACAAAAGGATATATTAAGAAAAACCTACAGTATACGCAGAAAGGCAGAGACACAAAGACCGAGATTGAACCTGTGGAGATAAGCTGTTTTATGACAAAACAAATCCTGACAAATAATCAGCACTGCCTGTGGATTTTGGCAAGATCCACATAATCATCCCCAACCCCCACACTCAGGCGTGATCATCTGCCTATCAGAACACATCCAAACAGGCCTCCACTTCACTGAGCTGAATACTGACAGGCCTACTGACAGCCCAGAGATGTACATAAAATTCTCTAAAAGCTACGTTTAAAACACAGACATGGAGATTTTGCGAGTTCTACCAAGTTTTTTTTTTTTTGTGCGTTTTTCCTTAATTTTTTTTTTTTCATTAAAGGGGTGCTATTATGGTATTTCGAGTTTTCTGAGCTTTCTACAGTGTTACAGTGTTGAATCCTCATCAGACATGTGAACGGCACTGTTTTTTTATCACCTACAACATGTAGGGCTGTATGCTATGTGTTGACATTGTATTTTGTTTTTTATTGAGTTCATATTAGCCTAATCCTTCTGTTTATGAGATGTTACAATGACGGCGAAAACAGTTGTGGTGCGCGCTCCCAATATATATATATGTATATATATATACATATATGTACATATATACATACATACATATATATATATATATATATATATATATATATATATATATATATATATATATATATATATATATATATATATATATATATATATATATATATATATATGTATATATGTATGTATATATGTACATATATGTATATATATGTATGTATATGTATATATATATGTATATATACATATATATATATATATATATGTATATATATATATATATATGTATGTATATGTATGTATATATGTATATGTATATATATATATATATATATATATATATATATATATATATATATATATATATATATATATAAATATATATATATATATATTTAATATACACACATATATATATATATATATATACACACACATATATATATATATATATATATATATATATATATATATATATATATATATATATATATATATTTATATATAAATAAATAATTGTCTATACTTGCACGTTTGTATAATATACTTTAATTTCTGAACCCAGAGTGTTTGAATCGAGGTCCCCTGAGTAGCAAGAAACATTCAACATGGCTGCAGTAGCTAGTCATAGTAGTGGAGTATGACAAATTAACATTATCCTAAATGAAAACATTTTGACCCTGAGAGTGATCTTTGCAACCCAGCAAAGAATCTGGTGTCAACAGACATTAACATCTCACCACCATCTGCTTTTTCACAAAGCAAAGTATAAACGAATAAGGCCTAGATGTCTGGGCGTACTTCAAAGAAGGCTTTGACAGCAAAATTTAGGTGATGAAGAGCTCAGCTGACATTTGTTTATACTATAAAGGTTCACACTACCACTTCTTCTTCTATCTAAAAACTGTGAGCACAATTAAATTTTATATGTAAGCAGAATTATAAGACAATTAAAGTGCGGGGGTAAACTTATTGCCTCTTTATTATGGTCCCAAAGCTCTTTCCATTTTCCTCTTTAAATGATTGAACCATTTTTTGTTTAACACAAGAGCAAATGTAAAATAACTTTCTGAAAAATTTTATTTACTGAAAAAAAAAACTGTTCCTGTTTTATTCAAATCTTATTGAAGCTAAAATAAAGATGCTAAACTACTTATTACATGTATTGCATTAAAAGCAAGTAATTATTATTCAGAAATCTAAAAATGCCAAACACAAAGAGTTGAAACATTAAAGAGCCCACAGTACAGTTGCCAGGAAAAAAATAACTGCAGAATTTTTGTTAGACTTGTTCTCTTTTTCCAGTCAGTTTAGGCGTTTTGAGCCAAAACTCTTTCAACCACTCAGTGGCTTTAGCCCAACACAATAGCCCAATACACTCACATATCTGATCACACCACATGCATTCCTCAAAAACACGATTAACCAGCAAATATGACCAATGAGTTTGTAAAGAAGGAAAGCTACAAATCTAAAACCAGCTAGCTTTCAATTTTAAAGTTTCAGAAATCCTCAGCAGTAATGGGACAACTGACCAAAGAAACACCCTTTAATCAAGCTTTCACTTAAAAGACTCATTTTAGCCATGCTAGATTGGGTAAAATTCAACAAATTAAAAAGAAAATTTCGTTATATTTATGAACTGAAATTTCAACATTTTGATAAGCATTTCTTTCTGTTTGCCTATTACCTGGATTGTGTTCATGTGGTGGAAACACAGTTCTCCAGTGGAATGCTTCTTAGCAGCTGAGAGAAACTCATTCTTATAGAAGGAATGAATTCAGCTAAATTTAGAGAAGCCTTGAACTAAATCTTAGAAATACTAAGACAGAAAACTGGGCAACAGTTAACCAATCATATGACAGCGTGTAGCCAAAGCAACGCCTCAAATGAAAGTTAAGTAGTGGAAGAGGCTAGAAGTGCTTCCAAAAGACAATTCTAGTTTTAAATAAGAAAAAAATCTGAAAGATAAAATTATTCACCCTTAGATTTGTTTTTGTGTCCATAAACAGTATTTTGTATGGTTTGGAAAAATCCAATGATCCTGAACAATGTCTGACATAACAGTAAAACAGCTATGACTTCATCGTCTTGTTTATTGTTTTAACCATAACTCATTTTATTGTATGTTTTTCAGTTCTGATGTATGATAGTGTTTATATGGAGTGAGACTTTCAGCACCAGGATTCCTCTTCTAGATTACAGCAATAATTCCTATAAGGAGTTAATCCATGATGCAATATTACAATAATGAAGATAAAGCTTTTCACTTCACGGACAGAGATTTCATCACTGACTCAACAAATATCTCCGCAAATAATGCTTACCATCACATCTAACTAGGGCTAAGACATTGCACTATCATAACACAAACAGCAGGGATCTTATCCCAGTTTGTTTACACCAGAGATTTGTCTATCCAAGCAAGGAAACAGTTGAGATCAACTCCAGAAAGAATCCATTATGAAAGCAGTCAGATTCCTGAGGTGATTACAGATTACTCTGATTTACCCTCCAACCATGTCAGCAGCCAGTCCCACCACAGCAGTCAGTCAATCTGCCAACATGTAGACAGCTGAAGCAACATATCTACTTACATTATGTCTGAGTTGTGGGAGTTATTTGGCGTAACATAATCACAAGCTAGGTGTAAACAAACACATGTACATATGTAAAAAGACATCCTGCAACCGTCACATGCAGGTGTGAAGGCATGCAAGTAAATACACGTGTTCAGGCAAGAGGGTGTACACAAATGTGCAGAGCATTTAAATGCATTAAATGGGATCTGATCTAGAGGTCTTTTAAGTAAACATTTACGTAAAACTACCCAAAGGGGCAAATGCTCACTTTGTCATGCACACGACAATCTAATGTTCACAACCAGTGATGTGGTTGCTGACAATGATAACGCACTTTCGTTCTGCTGTCACAGAGTCACCCGGACCCATCTTTACAGAGATTTCCCAGCGAAGACAGTGTTATGTAACAGCGGCCGTGGACCCTGCTGTTCATATCACTAATGCCTCACACTGTGGCAGGGTCACGTGCTTTATCCAGGCCACATCCAGGCGCCAGCAGCAGCAGTGTTCCAGCTGTTACTACAGCCCAGCTTCAGTCATTCAGGTCCCTGCCCCTCTCACTGCTAACCCTCCACTCAGCAGCCATGTTCAGCCTCTCCTACAGCGGAGACAATTATTCATACAAGCAATATCATTCAGCTCATCCACTGAGCAACATACACAGTACATACCATAAATAGGACACACTGCAGCGCATGTGTTGCATTTCAGCCGGGCATCACTCTCCTACACTGTCATAAAAACACTGAATACAGTTTCTGCTCCAAAGGTCGCTCACTGTGTACATTATGTTCAGTATCAATCTATAAGTTAAAAGATTTATCATCACAGGAATATCAAAGATATTTCTGACCTTATTTGGGAACATTTTGTCTTTTTATAAAATTAATCTCTAAAGAGTACAGATTTACTTCTACACATGCTCTAACTATTCAATTTATACAAACAGACCAAATGGGTCTCCAAAAATTTCACTTAATTCCATTCATGTATGTACATTCATTACATTTAATTTATTTTCATTTCATGGTTACAAAAAGTACATTTTAAGACAGCATATTTGGCTTTATGTATGCACAACTTTAAGTCACCATCTTCAACTAAAATAAATAATTCAAGAAGAAACAGCAGACCTGCAAAGGTAAAACTAAAAACAAATAAACAACCAAAAACATCAGAAAGATGAAAGTGAGGTTTTAAGACTCACTACACAATCTAAAGGAATGAAAATAAATGTGCAGTGTAAAACATACCTTTTTGGTTGTATCTATATTGCTTTAATATTGGGTTTAAAACATATATATTGAGCAATAGTCTCATATCCTTTTTAAACCTGTACACACCGGTCCTTTTCCAACCCACCACTCTACATCACCATCATCACTGACACCATCCTACCACCTCCTTTCTTGCAATCACCTCATCTGGTGGCAAACAAATTTAAGTCTGAAATATGAATACTTGTCTCCTGTGTGTAGTGAAGATGAAAGTCACTCGCCAGCAGCTCAGGGATAACCAGTGAAATGATGAATGGCCACGCCTGCTTGTCAAGGTGGGCAGAATGAACTACAGTATGAATGGGAGGTAAGCCTCTGAGTTCTCCCTCATATCACAAGGTGTGAGACAAGATTGACAGCCCTAATTATGGAGGCTCTTTGAATTTTTGACCTTGGGAGGCAGCAGGAACAGCCTGTCTGTGCGTACTTGCAGATAAATAGACAACACATTTTCTCTTAAAGAAAATCACAGTTCCACAGTTCAGTCTGTTCCCACTGCTGTTGTTCATTCTCTTGACTGCCACCTATAGGACTGTGTGTCATTGCAAAGTGAGTTCTGAAGCAATTAGCACAATGTACAAACACAGCAAATTGATCACACACCAACACAAGAACACACACGCAGGCACCTTTCAGTTTATATGAAAAAAAAATCCAAATCAATCCAACAGCATTATCTGTCAACTCTATAGCATGGTATAAAAACTACACTTAAAAACAGCATCTTTAGATATCCTGTGCAAAGGTTTGAGTGACAAATTTCACATCACTGTTCTATTCAAATTAATATCTCCAGTTCAATATCCTTCATGTAGCCTTCATCATTTTCCAAAATTGAAACTAAAAGAAATCCTTTGCATGTGTAATCTACAGAGAATGCTTTCTGACATGCATGGCAGTGACAACAGAGCAAGCCAACATCAAACCCAGAAATCATGTTATATCACCCACAGATGTGCAGCCGTGCTCTCGCTATGGCAACTAAAGTATTCTTTTAAAATGCTGCAGTGTTTTTGCAGAGGACAAGAAACTGAAAGATTATGTAAAAAAAAAAAAAAAAAAAAAATATGGCAAAGACTTCTTACTTGATGCATATGATGTCTAATGTTCTCTGGCTCCCATGCTGTCTAACCTGCACCCTGTGCAGAACAGCTGAAAACAGGCCAATCCATCACTCAAGAAATGCACACAGGGTAGGCTATGTGTGTGCAAAAGGCAGCAGGGTGCATTTCAATTACCTTTGCCACTGAGAAATGTTGTGATCATCCTGATCCCTGTACCAGAAACAGCACAGGGAACATGCAGCAGAGTCAGAACAACAATCCCCGGCACACTAAAACATACACAGCTTAACAGCAAACAGTAGACGGCATATTACCTTGGCAGAAAGCACAGACGAGATGGGAGGTGACTTCCAGAGCAGAAAAGAAGCCTGCAGCAGAACCAGGACGATGGCTATGGCAGCTATGTTGCATAAAATGGTTCATCAGTGCTCGGCAGAAAGAGGCACAACCAGGCAGCGCAGGGAGAGAGAGGGAGAGAGAGAGAGACAGCCAGCGAGCATCATTCAGCTCACACTACTGTGGCTGTGCAGCAGAGCACACACATCAACACGCCCCCTTGCTTTCTCCCTCTCTCTCACTTTCTCTCTCACACACGCTTAGTCACACAGATTCAAGCACGCAGGGGTGCAGAGGCAGTGCAGTGTGCAGCAGTCCTGAGCATTGCTCCCTCTCCAGGATGTCTTTGGTCTACTTACATCAAAACTGGTCAGTCTCCATCTTATTCTCAGCAGTCACAGACATTCTTGTCAATAAACACTTCCAGCAATGTGTTCCATCACACAGCCTGCTCACCTAACTCCCACTGATGAGCAGCCATGATTGAAGCTGGCAAGGTCATCTGGGGTTCTCTGACATCCCCACTGGTCTGTGCTCCCAGTGTTGTTGCAGTAGCTCTCAGCTATCCTCTTTTGCAAGCTGACACCGGGGCACTGCCTTGCCTCGTCATGGGTCATAATGCCAGAGTCTCCCTTTAGGCTGGTCTTGTCAAACCCTTACTCACTATACGATGAGCCAAACCAATCAGCTATCATAAACAGCAATAACATCATTGCTATCCAATCACAGATCAGTAAATCAAGTGCAGAAGGGTATTAAAGAGGATTATTTGGGCCATCCTGCCCCCCCCCCCCCCCCCACACACACACACACACACACACACTATAAGGAGATGTGGAGGATAGCATCACAACATGTGCACTATGGCTGCCCTCTGTGGCTTATTGTGGTGCTGCACTTTGTTGTAAGAAAAACAGAGAAGCAGGGCTGAAAACAAATATGCTCTCCTGATTGTGCATGCCTAGCAACCACAGCTGCTTGTTACCTTTGCCTGGAGCTTGCCCTTCCGCTACAGCAGTACATTCACTAAAAACCCAACTGAGAGACCACAGCACCTGTTAATAACTTAGCACCACAACAGAAATGGTTGTGAAATGCTTCCACCCATATCCTACCTGCTATGTAACCACTAAATGAAAAAGTGCAAAGCTCTGACAATGAGCAGGGAAGACACTGAATGTTTCCACTATTACGGGCGGGCAGCTTTAGTGCAGATTGCCTCATGCGCCATTTGTAAAAGAAATAAATCCAAAGTTACGCTTCCAATAAAATAGTTCTGCAAATATTTTACTGCAATATTACATAAATATATTTGAGGGGGGTTTTTTTTGTTGTTGTTTTTTTTAGCCAAGAACTTAAATAATAGTGACCAAATGTATGATTCAAGTTGCAATAAAGACAAATATTCTGGTTTTTAATAAGTCAAATTTATTCTATAATTTATCTCATCAAATAAAATCTGTAAAGGTCATGGATTATGCTGCCTAAAATCATGAAGGAAGGAGAAAAAAAAACAACAGAACAAATATGATATACTGCTACTGATAACAGCTGTGTTATCGATAGGGATCGGGACAGTTTGTCTTCGCTCCAGGTTAATGAGTTGTACACTATACATCAGCTACTTGTGCTAATGTTTGTCTTGTGTTTGCTTGTTACATTATTTGAATAATGATTCAGTTCTTGCCTGAGTACCTTAGAATACTGACGGGACCCAAACCTGTGCAGACAGCTGTCAAAGGATGTCAGAAGGCAGAACAGGAGCTGCAGGCCGGCTTTATCCAAGCTGACACATTTGGAGGTGTGAACAACTCGCTCTGACATTCCCTTTTGTGAAAGGTTCTGCATACTAACTAAAAGCTGAGTGTAACAAAAACGACATGAAGACCTAATATTACATACCAAGAGGCAGCTAATTATTTGGCTACAAATACTAGTTATATCAGATG
Source organism: Telmatherina bonti (assembly GCF_933228915.1). Taxonomy (NCBI): domain Eukaryota; kingdom Metazoa; phylum Chordata; class Actinopteri; order Atheriniformes; family Telmatherinidae; genus Telmatherina; species Telmatherina bonti. The sequence goes on along the minus strand of NC_136611.1, from coordinate 27,301,002 downwards.
AAACTTTTACATAAAGCAAGTTTTTATTTATACCGGATTACAGGATTTTGGGTGCAGATTGTTTCTCATTCCCCTTTTAAAGGAGAGCATTATTTCCAGTCTTATTTACAGAAGAGTGGCACCAACTTCAGGCATTTTGGAGCCCTTGAGGTGTGGCTCTGCCTCCTGTCATTTGCCTGCTGAGTAAGCAACCAAAACCACTTGCTCCATCTATGACAGAGTACCTCTTGTTACTCCATATGAGAGTCAGACAGTGACTTTATATGCCCTACTAGTTTCTTTGCAGGTACAGAAAAAGTTCACATTTTGCTTATTCGGCATTCTGTCAAGCAAACAACCACACCATTCAAACAAGAATATGGCTCAATTTTCTGATTTACATAATAAATTTGTAAAAATATGATTGAAGTCAGACTCTCCTGACTCCAGCATTGATAAAAACTTAGTTATAAAACATCAAACATGTATCCTCAGGCTGGTCAGGGAAACCAGCAGTAGGTTGGCTTCTGTAACCTTCACCACCACAACAGCAACTACCGAAGTGAACACCCATTTGTCCCTGAGGTATTATACTCAAACATCCTGTGTTAGCTCACTCTCATGGAGCATGAACACATTTTTAAGATTGTAAGGTAATAAATTGACCATATTTTGTGCACCAGCAACAAAGAAATTATTCTACATCACACACTAAACATTCACAACATTGAGGTAGATAAAAACGCTGACCTTATAAGAATTATTTTTCACATTATTAAAATTTCACATCACATCAGTTTGCAGGTGTTGATCACTTTAGACTCCAGACTCCCTCACTGCACAGCATGAATGCTGTAGTTCATGTGTAATTCTAAATAACTATTGGTCGTCTTATAATTGTACAAACGTACACATTACCCACAGAAAGTCAAAATGTATCTATTATCTGATGATCATTAAGACTGAGAGCACTGCAATTGTTCAACAATAAAATTAATCTTGGAGAATACAGCTTTGCTAATAATTGTGCATGCAATGTCATTTCTGTGCCAATGATGCTTGAACAGCAGTTTAAATTTAGCTGTATCGTCTCAGATCGTCTCTTAATTGTGAAGCTATTGTCCAACTTAAAACTGAACCCGAAGCTCACTGGCACAATCATAACCATCAAGAAAACATAATTGTTTTTATTATTGAGCGTATTATTCAGCTTCACACCTCTCCCATGGTGAGTTGTCCCTTACGCTCATGTGAATCCCAAAGAGTAATCTTGTTCCTGCATCTGGTTTGAAGTTGGTTTGAAGCAGAAAAGGTGCTCAATAAATAAATATATTTTATGTGCATTCAAACACGAATATATGCTCAGTTACGGACGTCAGTAATGTATGAAGCAAACCTGCCCAAATAGAATCCATTTGCTGACTTTGTTAATTGTAATATTTAATAAAAATGCATATTAGATAATGGCATGTTGGGTAATCTTTTTATGAGCAAGCAAATGCCTCCCACAGTAAATGCAGTGATACGATATCTTATTTGTTTAGTAGCAAAATGACCATAAGAGATGAAAATAAAAGTCAGTGACACATGTGGCTGAAGTAGTTAATGATGATTCACAGTGAAGAGCCTTGGCCAAGATTTGCAGGCTGAGGTCAGATTATGGATGTAGGCATCAACCGGTGCTGATCCCGCCAGAGCCCAGACATGGTTAAATCGAAGCTTATTCCCTGAAAGCTTAACAAACAACACGCAGGGAAACAACGTACTATACTCACCTTATCTGTGCCTCTCATCCAACTGCTCTGCCTTGCTGTGGTTATCCTTTGTTTCTGGCTCAACGCTGCTTCTCTCTGAGTCTGTCTCAAGAGTTTCCCCACCTTGAAAGTCTTCTGACAACCCATTGTCCCCTAGTACATGAAACAGATATCAAGTTAGGTCGCGTATCAGCCATGTCAAACATCTCAGTAATACTTCCTGCTTGTAACGAATAATAACCTACCATGACAGAACAGTTTGCATGCTTCCCCCAATGCTTGCCATGGTCAGCAGCACTGGATGATGTCATAACTCCAGCATGCTCAGATTATAAATATCTTTATTCTGCAGAGTTACATAATAATGGATGTTGGATTATTGTCAGCACACAGACAGAGGAGATAGCACAGCTGCCACAGGAAATACATGAAACTATAAAGCCATCCGCATCTACATTCCAGTAATTAAAAAGCAGGCAAGTGCTGTTTATAAAGAAAGGCTGGTTTATACCATACAGGATACATTTTTGTCCTGATTTTTTTGTTTAGATGAAAACAAACAAACGAACAAAACATCTTAATTAGAATACAATTTTCTCTGACTCTACGGTGATGATTCACAGTAGCTGTGGGGTAAACTGTGACTGCAGATTAATGACCCCCTACAAAGTCCAGTGGTGCAGTCATCAGTTCAATATAGTTTCCACTGTGTCATCCATGCTAGCGTGTTACAAACTGCAGACTATCAGTGAGGGTATTTTCATTCGCTGTCAGCTCCAATTCCATTAAGGACAAGAACTCCGCTTCACTATGAAATTTGTTTCAACCATCAAAAAATAATATTTCTATTGCAGTGCATGTTGTAAAAAAAAAACATAAAATATCAAGAGTGTCCATTCAACTGTGAGCATTATTATCCAACATTTATAAAATAAATAAATCAGTCATGGAATATCAATGATATAACAAAATAAAAATCTCAAAAATATAATAATATCAAAGCAGATCAAGAAATTAGGTAGGGTATCAAAAGATCTTCCATGTTTCTTCTGTTTATTTCCAATTTACATGCCAAAGGATTCAAAGCTTGAGATTAAAAATGGAAACAAACTATTAAAGGTGGAGTATGTAAGATTTTCAATATTTTCTAAAATAACTACAATCATAATTAGATAGTTTTTTTTAACATGTAGGTTCCAGTCTGTCCATATTTGATGCGTTATTAAATTACAAGTTTAATTAATGACAAAAGACAAAAAGTACTTTGTCAAAGGGTCTTTGTCATTAATTAAACTTGTAATTTAATGACACATCAAATATGGACATACTGGAAACTACATGTTTTTTTTGTTTTGTTTTTTTTAAACTATCTAATTATGATTGTAGTTATTTTTTTAGTTAATTTATTTTGAAAATATTGGAAAATCTTACATACTCCACCTTTAACACAAAGGAAGTGTTTTCTCTGGGAATATTTCCATGTAGCACAAATTAGAAATGAATGAATGAAGCAGAGGCACTTCAGCTACAACCAGGAAGGGAAATACCATATACTACTGGAGATAAACATGTAGCGAAGATTCACCTTTAACACAAATAAAATTGTGGTTAAACATGGCAGGACCATTATGATTAGAGTTAGAGCACAAATGGCTCATATTGCTACTTAAAAGACTTTATGGCTAAAATACAGTTCAAACTTAGATAAGATAATTGGAGCCATTGGACAACAGCTGTCACAATTAATATCACACTACTGAGTTCTTTTATAGGTTATGTTTTATCACAAATTACTCAAAAACTCGATCACGAGACTATTTATTTGAAGAAGACCATTTCTGGTTTAAAATATGTTTACATCATACGTTTGTTTATTCTTGCAGAAAGGGTCACGTTACAACCACGGGGGCATATTGGCTACGTCAGAAAAAGGAGTGTTTTATTTTAGTTTCACAGCAGAGTTATTATTTACCCTGTATTGTGATGACACAGCAGGTTTTATACGTAGCCAAGCAGCTGTTCAAGAGTTGCACAGTTCAGTGTATCTTGTTTTAGTATCTCGGCCTGTCGTATCATTGACTAGCCTGTACTATAACACTTTCTTCACAAAGTCCCAACTATCCACAGCACAGTCAATCTTCAGCCGCCATGAGAGAAATGACGTTACTGCGCGAGACCACCTTTCCTCAAGGAAGTAAAAGGTCAAAATATGTCAGAATACTTTAAAATGGGATACAAAACATAAACATAAATAAATGCCCAGGGTTGAATAACAAGGACTAATGCTTCTTGTTCACGTCTTGTGCATTTAAATAGTTTAACAAGCTAAGTTTATGACATAAATTATGAACAGACCCTTATAATTAGGCTAGCCTGAACACTTCTGACTAGTACGAATCATCTAACAATGCTTTTTCTGCTTAAATAGTTTTCGTATTCCATCTTACACATTCAAGAATGATGTTAAGCAAGGAAGATGGAGCTTTTATAATTATTCATGACATTTTTGACGTTCATCATGGCACAATCAGATGACTTCAAAAACAAGCATTAATGTCCCTGAGACTAAAGAAAGAAAGGGGGCTGTAGTGAAAATAGTGGTTTGCTCTGAGCCACAACTACATAGGTTGTCCTTCCTGAGCACCACTGCAAATAACCAAGGACCACTAAGACCACTTTGTAGTGGTCCAGACCGCCATGGACACCACACGCTGGTCCTTTCGCATCATTTGTCAGGGACCACTCACATGAACCACTGATTTAATCGCCCCCTAGTGGCACGGACCACTCATTAGACTTAGACTTAGACTTTATTCATCCACAAGGGAAATTCTGTTGTCACAGTAGCTCAGAACAGCAATAGAGGAAGAAATAGAACAGCAATAGTAGGTAAGAAAAAAAAAGTAAATAATAATAAAATAGAATAGGTACTATCCATAAAGCAATCTGGAATATGTACAATTTTACAAAGATAAATAAAACTATCTAAAGTAAAATTAGCAATATAGAATATGGAAATTTAGAAATTTACAATATATACAACATGTGACTAAATGCAGTGCCAGTTTACACAGGGGCTTTGAAATGAATGTTAGTCATCTGTCACAAAGTGGGGAGTTATTGTACATCTGTATAGAGAATGGTAAGAATGTGTTCTTGTAGCGCTCACTGTGACAGCGCAGCTGTAAAAGTCTATTGGAGAAGGAGCTCCTTTGCCCCTCTACAGTCCGGTGGAGTGGATGAGCAGGATTGACCATAATAGAGAGCAGTTTGTCCAGAGTCCCCCTGTCCCTCACTGTCACAAATGTCTCCAGTTGACAGCCAACCACCTGTCCAGCTTTGCGGATCAGTTTGTCAATCCGAGAGATGTCCCTTTTGGATGTACTGCTGCCCCAGCAGGCCACAGCGAAGTACAGGGCACTGGAGACCACAGACTGGTAAAAGATCTCCAGCAGTTTACTGCACACATTGAAAGACCTGAGCTTCCTCAGGAAGTACAGTCTGCTCATGCCCTTCTTGTAAACAGCATTACAGTTGTCCCTCCAGTCTCGTCTGCTGTTCACATGGACTCCGAGATATTTGTAGCAGTCCACTATCTCCACCTCTGAGCCCTGGATGGTGATGGGCTCCACTGGTGTCCTCTTTCTCCTGAAGTCGATGACCAGCTCCTTTGTCTTGTCCACATTCAGGAGCAGATGGTTAGCCTGGGACCACTTCACAAAGTCTGCAATCAGTGTCCTGTACTCCATCTCCTGTCCATCCCCGATACACCCCACCACCGCAGAGTCATCAGAGAACTTCTGCAGGTGGCAGGACCCGGAGCTGTACTGGAAATCAGAGGTGTACAGAGTGAACAGGAAAGGAGACAGGACAGTGCCCTGCGGAGCTCCTACATTACTGACCACAGTATCAGACAGGGTGTTCCCCAGCCGCACATGCTGAGGTCTGCCAGACAGGTAGTCAGCAATCCAGGAGACAGTGGAGGAGCTGACACCCATCCCGAGCAGCTTGTCACTCATCAAAACAGGCTGAATAGTGTTAAAGGCACTCGAGAAATCAAAAAACATGATTCTCACCGAGCCTTTAACACTATCCAGGTGTGAGTGAGCACGCTGCAGAAGATAGATGACAGCATCATCCACACTAAGTTGAGCCTGATATGCAAACTGTAAAGGGTCCAGGGCAGATGACACGAGGGGTCTCAGCTGGGCCAGGACGAGTCTCTCAAACACCTTCATCACGTGAGATGTCAGTGCAACCGGTCTGAAGTCATTGAGGCCAGATGGGACGGGCCTCTTTGGTACCGGTACTATACAGGAGGTCTTCCATAGCACCGGTATCTTCTCCAGCTTCAGACTCAGGTTGAAGATGAGGTGCAAGACTCCAGTCAGCTGAGCAGGGTTAAACTGTGGTCCCTGCTGCAGTCCTTGGCAGGGATTATTGTCTGCCTTGTCTTTGTAGTGGTCTGGACCATTATTTAAATCAGCGTTTCTCAATTCTGGTCCTCAGGCCCCCCTGCCCTACCTGTTTTAGACATGATCCTCCTCCAGAGCACCTGAGTCAGATTATTGAACTTCCTCATCAAGTTCTTAGCAGCCTCTCAACGAGCCCTTTATTTCATTCAGGTGTGTTAAAATAGGGTTGCCTACAAAACATGCAGGGCGGGGGGGCCTGAGGACAGGAGTTGAGAAACACTGCTTTAAACCTAAACTGCTGGTCTTAGTGTACCTTGGTTATTTACAGTGATCCTTTGTAAGGAACAACTGTGACGTTGTGGCTCAGACAACTATTTTTCCAAACAAATAAAACTTTATTTATAAAGCTCTTTTCACGCAAAAGTTGCTTAAAGTGCTTTACATAATAAATACAAATGATAAAATACACAAAACCCATCACAAATTCAAGTTAAAAACATTTCAATTCCAAAATATGAACCTGATCATACAAACCTTATCACACACACACCCTCTCACACACACCTGTATTCTGCATTCTGGGGAAAAGAATACAGTTCTGTACGGTAGTAGTAGTAGTATCATAGCTCAAGTAGATTTCTTTTGCATCTGGGTCAGGTCAGCTTGATGCCATTCCTGTAAAGATTAATTTGGTATTCAACCTGTGGAATCTGAAAAAAAGTCATATCTACACAGACTGAATCACAACAAAAACTAGATCATTCAACAAAAAAAAATCCTTCAATTCACAGAAGTAATTCATTTAAGAATTAGATAAAAGCTTGGAATGACCAAGTCGCTTTGATCCAATTGAAAATATGAGGAAGGATGCTTAGGTGTTCCTAGTTTTTTGGTGATTAGCACTGCTTCCTCACAGCAAGAAAGTTCATAGATCCAATATGAGTGGCCTTTCCATTAAGAGTGTGTTTCTATGCCTTGTACCTGTGTGACTTTTCTCCATGCTACTCTGGTTTCTCCCTGCAGTAAAAAAAAAAACAAAAAAACAAAAACATGCACGTTAGGCTAATGGATGATTCTAATTTGAATGTACGTTTGGGCATGCATGGTTGTTATTAGACTAATCCGTCTGTGTTGGCCCTGTGAAGCATGCGAGATGCCCAGGGTGTCATCTTGCCACACAACCTGTGACATCTGGGATAGACACTACCTGATCCAGACCATTATGGACTGGGTATATTAAATAGATGGATGTACCTGAAGCAACTGGCACCAAACTCCTCTCAGCTCATATTTCCCTTGACTTGACATCCAGGATATCTTGCTCAGTGACATGGAAACACTCATGAATGGACTTTAAGGACATTCGCTTGTACGTCGCTCTAAGTGCACCTCTGAAGTTTCCTCTCATCTAATAAAGGGAGAAAAGAAATTACCCCTACAGGGACCCACTTCCACTTTCTCCACTAATCTTGTTTGGTTGATTACACAGAAATCAAGCATTTTGCGCGAAGTGCTTATTAAGCCCGAAGTAAACAGCACCCTCTGTTTCTTTATGTTTACCTCTGCACAAGCTGAAACTCCAAATATTTGGAGAGCTAAAAGAACAGAAAATAATCCTCATTATGCTCCAGCAATTTAAAGATTTGCAGCCCAAAATAAGTGGAAGGATTATATTGTTTTAACCAGAAAGCATAGTTCTCACAGATGACAGTAGAAAACATGCAAGAATCAATAAATACAGGCTTTTCACGCTTTGCATTTTTATTAAATTATTCAGTTCCAGTATAAAACAGAGGATATAACAAAATGAAAACGTGTCCTCTTGAAATATTTGTCCAACAGCACTAAATTACTGCATCGCAAATACTTCAGTCATCACACACAATGATCATCATAAATACAAGTCAATAAGTTAAGTTTTTTAAGTATAATGTCAGAAAGGCACTTTAGTCATTTTGTTAATTAAATCATTCTTCGATCATTATCAGTAAGAATTCATGTTATTTAACTGTGCTGACAAAATGTCTTCTGATTAAGATACAATTACCCACAAAAATTACAACTACATTTGAGGTTTTACATATTTTTCTATTTCTAAGGAATTCCTGAGCTGTAGTCATTTTACATTCAATTCATGTGAATTACACTTAATGTTTAAAAAAAAAAAAAAAAAAAGTAAAGAGAACATAGCAAGCTGACAAACCCTTAAATACAAATCATACTAGACATATAAGAAGAAACTTGCAATCACAAGATATTTTTACTATATATTAGCAGTAGTTTTACAGTTTTGGACAAAAATGCTGGTTTCATTTATTCATTTGACATAAGAAAACTGATAAAAAGTTGTGTTTAAATACGAGTTACAGCCAGCAGCTGCTTAATGTCAATGGTGTGTACACTAAGCAGACATAGACATGCTGTTAGTCGTTTAAACTTAGACTCAAAGAGGAGAAGAATTAATTCCCATAATGTCTAACTTTAACCTAAAAGGGATTAACCTAAGATAAGTTGTATTTTACACAGAAAATGGCAGCAAAAACAAAACAACAACAGTCAAGACATCTTACGCTATCAATAAGATCAACTTTTAAACTGCAGCAGCAGCTACAAACGGCATCATATACTTACCTCAGTCTTTAAAAAGCTTCTCTGTAATGCTGGTTATTATGAAGTTTTGAACCAAGAAATCCATTACTCAAAGACGCCAACCAGTATGATGAGTAAAAGTAGGAAACCTCCACACATGGCCAGGTAGAGAAGTTTCTGTCAACAAACCAGGACAAATGAAGGCTCAGACAAACTGGCTGCAGAAGAGGAAGACCTGCTCACAAAGCTATTAAAGTGTTTAACTGATGACTGAGTTATCTAAACAATAGTAAGTGAGCAGATGGATAAATGTGCTGTTCAAGAACTGGAGATTTTTTAGGTGTGGAGACGTTACCTCATGCAGAACTCTCAGCAGGTCTCATGCAGGGGGTTTGGTTAGTCCGACGGACAGGCCCACAATTAGTGCAATGACAGCAAGCAGGATCAACAGAGCAAAGGCAAGGATAATGTATTTCTGTCAAGTGAAGAAGCTGTTATGTGAAGTTTAACTAAAAGACAGACAGCTTTAAAAATGCGATGAAGAAATGCAATTTTAACTCATCAGCTGCCAGCCATTGTTAAAGCAGATGTTTTTGGCAGCTGGCGAGTTAATGGTCGTCTTAAAAAAAAACAACAACCCTTATTTCAGGTTTTATTTTCATCAATTCAGACAATTTAGCAAATTATTGCAATGGAATGACACATACTCTTCTGGATTTCTTCTGGTATCTCACAGCTTTTTTCGTCTCTTCCTTTGCCCGACAAATGTACTCTGTTGCATTGGAGACGTTATTCTCAATGTTGTTCACCATATCACCCTGTAAACGAATGCATCCAAAGTCTTTATATATTGCACCTGATGTAGGGATTGATCCTGCCGAGTGTTTAACAAGAAATAATCCATAAAAAGTTTTCTTTTTTTTCACCTGAGTTTCTACCAGCATGGCCATGTCCATGAACATGGCATGAAGCTCTTTGATGCTCGACTCCAAACGCACAATGTCCTGGTGACGGGACTCTATCTCGTTTAAGGCCTGGCGCGTGATCTGGGAATCAGAAATGATCTGAGGGAGAAAGACCAACATGTGATTTCATCATAAACTACAAAAACAAAGATTTTTTTTTCTTTTTTGTCTTTGACGAAAAAAAAAGAAAGCAACATACAATGCCATTCATAATGCTGGACTTTTACGTGCCAAATCAGCAGTAATGACCATTAGGCAATTAACACAGTATGCTAATGTATTAGAAAACGTACGTCAGTTGTGAAGATTGACGGATTTCCACTTTCCAACATGTCCTCTAGTTCTTCATTGGTGGTCACTCTTCCAGCTGCAAAAATAAAAAGAAAAGAATCTAAGCAAAGAAATACGATTCACTAGTTACGTTTGATTTATGATGTTTTGGTGTCAGCAGAAAATCCGACACTTGTCTCAGATTTCAGGCATAGTTTTCAGAAGAAATTAGGCTAATTTATTTCTATAGCAAAACTCAACGACAAGGTGTATTCAAATAAAACACATATTTGATGTGTAATCCGAATACACCCCCCCCAAAAAAAGTATACCTGAAACCATTTTTCAAGGATACACCTTAGACTGAAGGCTTAATTAATTGCTGCCTAATTCTAAGGAATCTTCCATCATCATTAATCTTATTTTTAATCATTATTTTAATGTGGTGGATATGGACAGGTAGCTTATCCTATGAAATACCCACTTTTCTGCTCAATAAAATGTTATGCAAAACAAGAGTATCTAATCTTACAGAACAACGTCAACATGTTGGAGCCTGATGGCTCATGCACAGGCTGAATCCAGCACTGATAAACAACTCAATCATTCACCAGTTAAAACAGATCAAGTGAACACTTGTTATATAAAACTGTGAAGTCTGAACTGTTAAACGTCTTATGGAAGGAAATACTTCAGCATTTTTACATGGCAATAACTGTGTCTTGTGTGTATTTATGTATATTCCCTATATCTTTAGGGACATTCTGTCTCAGAGTGATGCAGAAAAACTGGTTCATGCTTTTGTTACTTCGAGATTAGATTACTGTAACTCTCTATTGTAACTCTCTATTACTGGGCTGTCCTAAATATGCCCTGAAAAGCCTTCAGCTGGTCTAGAATTCAGCAACCAGAGTCCTGACCAGAACCAGCAGGAGAGATCATATTTCTCCAGTTTTAGCCTCTCTTCATTGGCTGCCTGTTGAATCTAGAATAGAAAAATCCTTCTTCTTACATATAAAGCGCTCCACAACCAAGCATCACTATATATCAAAGACCTCATAGTTCCTTATATACCAAGCAGAGTACTTCATTCCCAGACTGCAGGCTTACTTGTGGTTCCTAGAGTCTCAAAGAGCCGAGCAGGAGGCAGAGCCTTTGGTTATCAGGCCCCTCTCTTATGGAATAAGCTCCCAGTTAGTGTTAGGGAAGCAGACACCCTCCCCATCTTTAAGACTAGGCTGAAGACTTATCTTTTTGATAAGTCCTATAGCTAGGGATGGTTAGCATCCCTTAGTTATGCTGCTATAGGTTTAGACTGCTGAGGGACATTTCCTGATACACTGAGCTTCTTTCTTTTTCTCTTTATCTCTCTCTTTTATCCCTCCCCCCCAATAACAGTGTTGCATCATTAACATGTATGTCTCCTGTCTCAGCAGGTCTCCCTGGCCGGGAGTAGCAGTTCCTGTTGTCTGTTGTCTTTCTGTCCTCTTCCCCCCACACAGCAGAGGCAGATGGCTGCCTCTCCTTGAGCCGGGTTCTGCCGGAGGTTTCCTTCCTGTTAAAGGGGAGTTTTTTCCTTCCCACTGTTGCCAGTGTGCTTGCTCAGGATGGGAGATTGAGTTGGACTCAACTCAATCTGTTGGTTTCCTTATATATGCTATTATGAATTGGCCTTCATTATATTTTCTTCTCTGTCTGTAAAGCGTCTTGAGATGGCATTGCCGTGATTTGACGCTATATAAATAAAGTTGAATTGAATTGAATTGTATTTTATATCTGCTGTGTAATTTTAGTAAAAAATACTCCACCATCACATTTCAGGAATGCTACGTACTACGACCAGGACCGTAAGGTTTGTGTTTGTCAGAAATGTTTGAAGTATCTGCGGTACAAAGGAACATGACATCTCTCACAAAGACACACCTGCTGGATCTCTATAAACAGTAAGCTGTCCCTCCTGTTGTGAAACCATCTCCCTGGAGAGACAGATCTCTGTGCCGCTGCTTATTGTGTCACACACTTTTCAAAATGGCTATTCCTCAGAGAGACAAACTGAGCAAAGCACACGGTCAGCACACATCTTTTAAAGTCACCAAACACTAAATCAGTCTTTTTTTTTCCAGAATGAGCTGAAGTAATGGTGAAAGCCTTTGACATGCTCAGGATTTGAGTGTTTTAGCAAATGCTGGTGAACTAGTGTTACACAGGCCCCTGAGCCCTCTGCCTGTTTCCAGGGCAACGTAAACACAGCAAGGCATCTCCAGTATCAAGCCTGTCTAAAGTGTGGAGTAATAGAGCCTCTCATTATACCGGCCGCAGGGACTGTGGGAAACACTTTTTATTTGCTCTTCACTGTTGTCTCCTGTTACATGGATGTGGATGTAACTATGAAGATGTTTTGAAAAGAAACTAAATATATGGAGGTTACTTGAGAAATAATGGGAAATATCAAAGCTCACCCCACTGTTGGTATTTCACACATAATGTTTATCCTGGAGAAGTTTTCAGCACCTACCTCTTGCTGGTTGTATCTTTACCAGTTGGGTTCAATCTTTTTTTTTTTTTTTTTCTTTTTCTTTACTCTATAATGTACAGACAATAAGCCTTTTTCACATTTTGAGGAAAAGATGAAAAGCCTTTTAAACATGAAAAACTACAGCTGTACTTCTGGTCTGGATTCATCAGAAAAGTGTTTAGAGAATCAAAGAGGAAGCTGGTGTGGTCTGTTTCCTGGATCCTGTCCTAACAGAGACCTCAACTTCTCATTGTTGTATCTCCAGATTTACAAGCCTTATACTGACAAACCAGCAATGTCAAATCATTTTCACACAACTGGTTTAACAAATAGAAATGCTTTATACTAAGGAATTGTTTTAGGCCTCAAGCATACCCAGAGAGTCTAAACTCTTGTCACCTACTTATTTCCAGCTGTCTTTGAATCCTTCCTTTGCTCCTTTCCCGAAAGGACACCTGAGTCGCATTGTACTGGGTCATGACCTCCACAAACTTCCTGGACAGCACAGTGTGCTGAGGAAAAGTGAAAATAGAAGCACAAGGGGTGTGAATGTGCCGTGCACATTCTAAGATGCAAACTTTCAGGACCTGATGCCACACAAAGCAGTTTAGATGTTAACTAAATTGTTTGGAATAACAAAAACAATTGTTGTTTTTGTTATTGTTTTACATCCAACCAAAATAACAGAGATGCATCTCAGTAAAACCATGATGGCTATTTTCCTGATGATGAACCACTAACAGAAAAGTGTTAATGCCCTTGCATGGACAGGATATGTAACAGACTTTCCAGTCATTGATTAGTTTCCTGACCTGTGTTTTCTGGATCCTGAAGTCAACAGAAGATCTGTTGGCCACATCATCTTTTGGCATGCTTTGCTCCATGGCTTCACAGGAAGAGAGTTAGAATGAAAAGGTTATCCAACTTCAGGTTATGTAAGTGTTTCTTAGTGAAAGTTAGTGAAAGAATGACAATTAAAACATGGTAAGACTCACATTTTAGTTTAGTTTTCACCACATTAGCGTTCCCTTTGATATCATTGGTCAGTGCGCCGAGCTGATCCTTTGTTCCTTACCGTGGAACAAAAAGGATGCACATCAGGTTGGGTTTATTTATGAGAAAGGATAGGTCATCAGTAAATATTGGGGTCATTATGTTACTTGGCAACAATGCTGAGGCAGTGGTCAGAAAGCAAAAGCACTTATTTCTCATTTTCCCAGTCACCATTCAATAATCACCACAGATGCCAGGTCACTGTAAGCTGGAGTGTCTTTGTCATGCAAGTCTCTGCTCACAAACTGGAAAAGGTCTGGTGCAGTTGTTGTTTTCTAACTGAGCTTATTTTACAAATGTCCACATTGTGCACCTTCAAATCATTGAAATGCTTTCCTTTTTACTTTTTTGTTTTTTTATAGTAAAATCTGCATTAAACATTTGCATTAAAAAAAAAAAAAAAAAAAAACATTTGGAAACAGCAGTTTGTCCCTACTCAACCTGTCAGAAGTCGAGCTAAAATGTTGGAAGTTTAGGGCCAAAACTGTGCGCTATTTCCTCCACAAGTTTCCTGCCAGCGAGCCATCCAAGAAGAAAGTGCAACAAAGGAAATTAGACATCTGTTGCATGTTTGCTTCATGCCCAAAGAGTCTAAACCTGTCCAAGCTTTTCTGCTCTATCCTGTGAGTTTTATGTGTGTTTTGCCAATTCCAACAAAATGTCATTTCTGGGCACATTACATTCAGAGAAACTCGATAATTCAAGTGATAAATACAAAGCATCTAAAAAATCTAACATGTAATAAATGAGATTACAGTTATTCACTGAAATAATTATAAAAATGGACTTAAAAACAAACTTACTGTCATCTGGGTTGGGTGCAGACAGAATCATGCTGTGCAGCTTCCTCACTTCTTCTACTTGGTAGGAGATCTTATCAATGAGTCCTCTCACTTCCTCCACCTACATTAACCAATAAATAACTCAATAACTCAGCAGGATCTTGTACTATCCTAAGCACACATCCAGGAGGTTCCAGTCATACTAACCCTCCTGAAAAAGCTCTCCATGAAGACATCCCTGCAGTCCACTGGAACTGCAGCTTCCTCCACCACTTGTGTGTTGCTCTGTATGGATGAAAATAAATTCGTTTGAATGAGTTTTTGTGCGTGCTAGGATGGTTTAGCTGTCTATGTCTGCCCAAAGCTAGAGGAAGCACTTACAGCAGTCAGTTCAGCCAGTCGGTCTTTCATCCCACCGATACGCGCGTCTCCTGCTCAGGGAATTTCTAACACAACATCCACCGTCTCATCTTCAAAATCTGCATCTAGAGACTTACACAGACCCACGGTGTGGATGGTCAACGCTCGACAAGTTGACAAAAAAGTAGACCTATAAAAGCCAGCAGACTGTGGAGGCGCAGGCCTGAGTGGAAAAGGTTACGAGGAAACAGGCGGAGAAATCGGAGCGGAGCGCGTCAGGCCTGAAAGTTGTAATTCAAAACTAAATTGGAGAAGCAGCTTTTAAAAAAAGTAGCATGAATAAAACGCCTAAATGTTTTTTTTTGGAAACACAATGAGCCGAAATGCCCTACGGCACAAGCGTTTAGGAACCGCAACAGATTCAAAATAGCCTCTTATCAAGGATACGCCTCCTTTTCCACCTCTACACACACACATACCCACACCCACTCTCACACACACTCACCTTATCTGTTTTCTAGGTACAGACCCTCAAATAAGTTTCATAGCACCGTAAAATGACAAATAAACTCATATAACGTTTTGTAAGGATGTGGATAGAAAGAAACGTCACCTCCATGACAAGCTGCTTTTGCGTAACTGAGTCCTTTCTGCCTCCTCTACTAAAATCGTGTTGTTAGTTTTTAGTTTAGCTTAGCTTTGTTTTGTTTTTTGTTTTTTTGTTTTTTGTTTTATCTTTTAGTTTTTTCGTAGTTCGATACTTCGGACGCAAAACAACAGGTAAATGAGAAGGACTGATAACTAAATAATTAATCAACAAGACACAAACTGTTCCTTACCTGGCCACGGGGTGGCGCTGTATACTTTCATTTGGATTCAAGCTCGCTTTGGTGGACAGATACGTGACTAGTGATTACCCATTATGAGCTGCTTATACGTAAACAAAATAATCTAATTAATTTTTTCAAAACTGAAATTAACAAACCAAAAGTCTAAAAAAAATACTCTTCTGATGCAGAAAACGATTTTGTTTTACAATTTACTTTAAGGGTGGGGTCTGTTTTTACTTTACAGCATGGTTTTGACGAGTGATTGAATAAATTGTAACTGAAATATGTTTATAAACTGAAGTCATCTCTGAATCCGTTTTCCTTCAACAGACTTCAGCTTAAAACACCCATCCTCAGCAGCATCCGTGCTCTGCGCAGAGAGCTCAGGGTGTTCCCCCAAAGATGAAGCCAAAACCTAAATGAATCATAAGACCAAAGGTTAGAACGTATCATTAGGATACATTCTCGCACGTGTTTAAGTGTATAACACAGTGCAAATCTTGATCAAATTCATTCCCCCTGCAGTCTCCAATTACGCACAAACAATGCCATTTACGCACAAGCTTAACGCCCCTCCTCGAAAGGTCCAAAAGTGACATCACGTTTTGCAATTCCCACGTTGGGTCCAGTAGTTCAGTGCGCCTCCACTGAGCTCTTCTATTCCTCTCAGTTTCCAGATGCAGACACTGAAACTCAAAGAGCTGCAAGCTGAAAGTGGGGACATACAACACGGACTATAACTTTCCGCGTGGAAATTTGGCTCAGATTGCGCCATGACAGGGCAACTTCTTAAGGTTTCCTGCCTTTCACCTGTACTCTAAATTGAATGCCTTAGAGGAAGTTTTTCTGCTGTTTTAACATTTTTAAGTTTGGATACATATGGACTGAAAAAAAACATTTTCATCATCATCTTGGAACAATGCGCAGCTTCTGGATTCATCTTTATGTCGGGATTTAAGTTCTTTCATAGAAAATAACACAAATGGTATATTTTTCAAGAGCAATGGAATTTTGTTTGCAAATTCATATTTTGACAGCTTTTGTCTCCTCTATCAAGGTAAGACTCGTTTGCAGAGCTATAGTCCTCTCTCATACAGGCTACTGGCCTGATCGTTTGTTGTATGGTTGTTTTGATAAGAATGTTTTACTTTTTCTCCCACAGGTTTTTGCTCAAGTGCAGCCAAATGGGAAGCATCCAGGTAGTCAGAAGTTTCCTCCCATGCCATTTTAGATTACAACACACTACATATGGATGAATTCAATCCTTCATGAGAACAAAGTGTTTTACTATTTGCAGGCACACCGGCCAGCGGATGTTATTTATTTACTTCTCAATAATTAAAACCGTCTGTTGCATAAATAAGTTTTGCAGCTGTTTAGTTGATCATCATTAATCTTTTAACCCACCTTAAAATCCAGAAGTGAATGCTGGGAGAATACTTGCAGAGAAATGAGGCAAAAGTCCTTTTTTGGATACTTGTTTACCTGTGAACTCTCTCTCTAGGCCTGCAGGTGTTGGCCACAGCCTCACATTATTGGCCACTTGATGCTGTAGATGGAATCCGTGAACTGTGGGACCAGATTGGAAACAGACCAGGTTATATTATTGGGAGTAACATAAGTATGTGCACAGATAACCTCTCCTGGAAATGTTTCTGCTGATTGATCTCTGTTTCAGTGTCTAGCCACAGTCACTGTGCTTTTTAAAAGTTGTATTTCACTTTAATTATATGGGTGTTGTTATAGATCAAATTATTTTACCTGAAACATATTTAATAGCATATCTGATAGTTATTCCATTGTCACTTCTGTTATATTCTTTTGTTTTTTTTTTTGTTTTTTTTACAATCTTTGGGAAAAATTCTCACAAGATAACAAGGGATCGGGTATAGATGTGAGCATGATGTGTCGTCTCACTCTGATGTCTTTTTTAGCGCTGCCATTGTGCACGCAGCTCAGCATCACTCTGTCTCATACCTGTGCAGCACATCCCTCCTGTTGTCTTGCTCTCACCGTTCTTTTGCTGTTAAGTGTCTGTATTGGTGTGAATCACTGTTTTTTTCTCTGTTGTCTTTGTCCAGCTCTCAGAATCCACAACCACACTGTGCTCCCTTCCTCCCATAACTCTTCTTATGTGTATACCAATGACTCTGCCTACACTAACATTTCTGCAACAGTAGGTGAGGATCCATCACTTCCCCTGTGACTGAAATTCATTTGTGCATCACACACTGCTCTCCATTGTCTTTGCTGTTTCTCCACACGGTTGGGCTCAGCATTTCACAGCTTTCTCTCATCCTCACAGCACAAAATGATGAACTTCTGGACTTTAAATAGGAGATTATTCTTCATGTTTGGTCAAATCAGAATTGCAATAGCCCATTTAAGTTGACTTTTACATAGTTTATGGGATACGTAAAAAGCTGGAAAACCTTCCTGATCAGTTGACTATTGAATATACAGACCGCCCAGCTTTGCATTCATAAGTAAAACTGATAATTGTGATTTGCTGCAGACATTGTTGAAGGAATGGTCAATAAGGGAATCTTTCTGAATGGTGATAACGGCGGCACTTTTCTTCACTTTGGAAACTACCAGAACTCTTGCATAAGTGATCCCATGTTGTGCGGTCCTGAGGGTAAGAACCGGGTGCTTTATTTCTACTCTTACTTGACAAAGTCTGCTATGTTCAGTGGCCACAGTGATTTATTATTATTTTTTAGGCATTACCTTCTCCTTTTTTTGGAAAAACCATGAGCCAGAGTCTCGCTTTGCAATATCCTCTGGAGGGAAAGTTATCTCCAATGGCTTCTCAGTCTACACCAACTCTTACAGAGGATTTGTGGAGTTTTACACTCGAGGCAACAACCACAGGTGGAAGACTGATATCGAAGTTCCAGGTATCCCGCATGAATTTCCCTTGTCCTTTTTTGCTTGCTTGTTTTTTTCTTAAACAGATGTTCAAATTAAATGCATTTCTTCCACATTTTTCTGTGTGTGTGTAATTGCTTTATGTTTAGGCCAACCAACATGCGACTGCAGCTGCTGTTGATTTGGAAAGTCAAGTTTGCGTTTCAGAAATACATAGCTGCACCACACAGCCTAAATATTGAATGAGATGAGGTCACTTCCCATCTTAAATTAAATAACCTCTGACAATTAGGATTGGCCAAGATAGACTGGTTGTTATGTGAAGTCAACATTTAACAAATTATTTTAATTCATCTCTAAAAATAGAAAAGATTTTGGTAAACTGTTTTGACTAAAGCATGTGAGGTCCAGCATTGCGTGAAGCTTTTTACCAATCAGTGATTCCTTCTCAAGTGACTTCTGTCATCTTTGTTTTTGTTGCTGTTCCTCAAGGTTGCATTAAAGGGCATCATAATTCAAGTTTTCAGTTCCAGAGGACCAAACAATATCTGGTTCTCATACAGCGTGACATGACAGACCTTTAGGACAGAATGTCAAAATCCGTCAACTATCTGTCTTTCATTTCACAAGTGTGAGGAACCATTTCGAGGGCGAATGAGTAAACCTTGAGGTGACATGTTAACGACTCAGAGAGATTGTTGCTCTGTTCTTAGAGAAATTCTTGAGATGTGGGGGAAGTCTTGGCACATATGCTTCATATTATAACAATAAATTAAATGTGGTTTTTGTTGTTATGCTCCGGCAGTTGTGTTTTCAGACAGTCAGTGTATTGTTTTTTGGGATCTTTTTCCTTGGTTTATGCTTTGTTCTTTGTACTTTACAATTTCTTGGAGAGGCTAAAGTACACATGATATTAATATCTCATAATAGAATCAAATTAGATCAAGCATTAGTAGTATTTTGTTCAATAATAAAGCCATCAATGAAAGAATTTTTTGTCAATCGAGATGATGTCAGCCTAGGTTCATAACAAAAAGTCCTTTTAGCCCTTCATCTAGCCAGTACTATGATTTTTATCTAATGATCATTGTTCATTAACTTTAGTTTATTTTGAAGCTGTAGTTTTTATCCACTGCTTCTTAGAAAGTACTTAGGAACAAGCCAAGTATGAAATGTTTTAAAAAGAAAAAAGAATTTGTTATAAAATGTTTCCTGTGTGTGATCATGGAATAAGAAGATTAGATTGCTCAGATCTGTACATTACACTGTTTTAATGCACGACATGTAGTCTAGAACACAACCACGCTCTGCATCGTGCATAAAAACTGTGTCACATATGGATCTAAGTTGTTTAATCCTTACATATGAAATCAATCAATACCATAGCTTGTGCATGTCTAAAGATGGCCGTGAGTCACCCACTAGTTTGATCATTTATGTTTTAAAGTATCAATCTAACATTTTTGCTGTCATGAAAAAAAGGACTTTAATGCATAAAAAAATATATTTTCCAAATTTGTTGTTTTATAATTGTGTGATCGAAGTATAGAAATGGTTTGAGCTGACATGAAGTTCATGAGTGAACTAGCTGGGCTAATTAGCTGAATATACAACTTAAAACAAGCCTGGAAAAGTAGCAAAACCAGGTAAACATTAGCATGTAAGCATTATTGTTAGCATTTGCATTAGCATCTGATAAAACCTTATTTACTTTTATAAAAAATTATTATGATTTTGTATCAAACGGAGCAGTATTCACTCCTGCAGTGCATGAGCAAAGCCGTTGATGTCAAAGGATGTCTGGTACAGAAAATATGTAAGTCACACCTTGTTGCATGCTGAGATGGGAGCAGCGTGTTTTAATGAACGCTGTCCCATTATCTTTCATGCATAACAACTGTCTACTGGTTAGACTTTGATTTGTGTGACAAAAAACGCTCAAATCTAGAAGAGACAGGATATGGAAAGAAGATAGATAATGGCCCTTACTATAAGCAGCTGAATCTCACAACTGAATGTAGAGTAATAAAATAGATATTTTAAAATTATAAAATAGTCATTCTTATTCACAAACTGTAAGATATTTTTAACATTTGCTCATGATGATTAGACTATTTTAGATGAGATATGATATGTTATACTATTTAAGAGTAGAAATGGTCTGAGCATGTAAGTCTGCCGCAGAACAGGTGAGAACATAATATGGCATCTTGACAAACCAACACATGGATGTCATAAATTCATTGGCCATAAGGACCATAGAAAAAAACGTCTTAGTCCTTACATAAGAAAATAAATCTAACTATTGTTTTCTGTTTTTCTTGCTTGTTAAAAAAGGGGAGAAAAAGAAGCAGAAGATAGTAAAAAAAAGCTCATAATTTATTTAATTATTTTTTTGTGTTTTCTCGGTCAGGGCCTTACTGGACACATATTCTCTTCACATGGACCAAGAAGGATGGTTTGAAAGTCTACACTAACGGGACCTACACTGCTGGTGACCCAACTGGCAGTGTCTCAGAGAACTACGGAGACCCTCATCCTGACCTCGTTATTGGAACTGGCAACAACAGGGCTTATGGTCACTACGTAACAGGGGCTTTTGATGAGTTTGTTATCTGGGAAAGGGCCCTTTCACCTCATCAAATCCTGCTCTACTACAATGCAGCCATAGGTAGGACATCAGACCCTCTTAGAAAGTGCTTCCTGTCATTCTAGGACATGGTCCATCTATTAAAAATGCTATTAAAATTCCTCCCTTTGGACTCAGAAGAAACGGGGGGGGGGTCCTTGAGTTCCATCCATACCATTGATGTGTTATAACACTTTATTAAACTGTACAATTACACACCAGCTCCACTCCTCTTCCATGCAAATACATTTGTGCAAATAGTTCTGCCTTATAAGTATTTATAAATGTGTAGATGCGATGTTGAGTAGCAGGGGGCAAATCATTTTGATTTAATGTGACAAGTTGCAACTTACAAGGACAAAACCTCCAGCCTCTTGACTCTTTCACTTCTCTTTCCTTCCCTTGGTCAGTGGAGCACCATAAATGGAGAAAATGTTGAAATTTATGATCATTTAGGACATATTAGCACATTTCATTGTAGTCTGATCAAATATCCATTGTTGCTGCTAAAGTTTAAACATCATTTGAATATGGACAATGATTTCTCAGGATAAATGGCGGTCTTGTATGTGAACTGTTACTGTGTACTGACAGAGTCTCAGTTGTTTGTGATGTGTGAAGCCTTTTATGAAGTGCTCAGAGCATTGATTTCTTCCTTGAAGTTAATACCAAAAGCAATATATTTCACAGACCACCTCTAGACACGAAGGGCCTGACTGTTGTGGTAACAGAAAAATATTTTTACTTCTCCAGAGCACTCCTATAAATGTTAAGTTGAACCAAAGAAGAGCAAGCACAAGTGATATACCTGATGTATGTCCATATATGGCTGTATTCTAGCAGCTATTTAGCGCTGTTTTTATTAACTGACAACATTTAGGTATTGGATGTTAGGGTCAGCATGTTAAGTGGTTGATCATCCATGTTTTGGGAAGTCTGCAATCTATCTTCTTTTCATGGCTGAGGATTACAATCAATCTGACAGTTCAAGAGTGATAAAATGCAGCTACAGAGCAGCAGCCGGCCCTTTTCAGGTTTAACAAAGCAGCTAATAACAAAATAACAATTCAAGCCGAAAAATGTACAAGCAAATGTGCACATCAACATCCGGATCCTGTCTTTTTTTTATTTTTTAGGCCAAGACTTGATTTTTGCCACAACACTTATGGACTCAAAGGAAGTGACATCAACTGCACCAACAGCTGTAAGTGTGTCTGTTACTTTGCATAGTTCTGCACTCATTGAGCTGCGTTTTGATAACTAAATCAAGAATTTTCTCGATCATCATCTGAACTTTCTGGGTATAATTCTCAAATGTGGCATTTATCATTTATCGTCAACATTTTAGGCCAAAACAAGCACCAAAATCATCACAAAAGTCCTTCCAATCATTGTTCCTTTGGTGTTAAATAGAAAGAAGGATATTGAGAACACAAATGAAGATGTCTGTTTATTAAAGGGCACAGAAAGAAAAAAAAAAATCAGCAAATGGATGACAGTAGAGACAGCTGCAACAACACACAAAAAATGGCTCCCTATAACACACCACACTGAAAAATAGCAGTGCTGGATCACTTGTCCTTCAGTCGCTAAACATCCTGTGTATGTTGGAACCCAGCGCTCATTTGGACAGTGCCTCCTGATCGTGAACCTCATTCAATGCCTCATGTGTTGTCTCCCCAGAGAGCCACTGAAGTCAGTCCTCCTGCCATCAGCAGCCAGAGAGAGATCCAAAGCTCCCAAAGTCCAGACACAGTGCCAGTGCTGGACTTCTTTGAGACGCTACCCAACAGGACCATTCCCCAAAACATCGCCAACAACCTCACACAGGTCTTGTGGCACAGTGCAACACCACATTAAAGTTGTAACGCCAGTTCACACGCAGACACAATGGCCACCCATGCACACATGATGCAACAGTTCCTTGATGTCCATTTTTCTTCCACCCAGGCGTTTCTCAAAAGTGTGGAAGAAGTGCTGTCCTCTCCAGGGTTGCCAGAGGTAAATGAGCTCACATGTTGTTGTGCAAGGTCCAAACATGACATAACATATGTAATCTGGCAGTAACTCAAATCCAAAGCACTGAAGTAGTTAACAAGTTTGAGGTTTCAACGCTACCTATTTGTGGCACAAGCAGTGGGACTGACAGTAAGAGCGCCTGGCTGTACGTCAGATCATTATTTCTGATCGCTCTCTGCTTTAGCTCCACATATTGTATGAGATTAAGTTACTGATTTACACCTTTTTTTTTCTCTCTTTGACAAAATACCTTCAGTATAAATATAAATTTGTAGCTTCCTGTTCCGTGCACTCATCCTGGCCAAATATCTGCACTCTAATGCTCAAACACACGTGTAAGGTTTCAGTGTACTGTGCACTCAGAGCGAGCACGCTTGTTTTCATAGCAGCAAGTTGAAACAGATGTTTCCATCAAACACAAACAATACAGTGTTTGTTGCACAGTGTACTATAAACTCGATCAATCCCTCCCATTTTTGTTTGGTTTAAAACCTGTTGTTCCAATTTTTCTCTCTCTCTCTCTCTATGCTCCCATTGTTTGTAACATCATGGATCACATTTTGCATAATATTTGGAAGCAATATTAAAGAAAGAAAAAACTGAAGTAAATGCACACATGCTCATTTTAGCAAACATCTTGCTTTGCTTTACTTTGCTTCGATATATCACTAAACACTGAAATATTTAGTTTATATTCGTTTTTTTTCTTGGCACAGTGAAATTTGTTCAGCTCATAATAATTTTCACCATTTGTTTGTTGAAGATGAAGGGCAATAAAAGGGAGCTCTCATGAGGATTTGAGACTCAATCCATCGCTTGCAGCGTGGAACGTCTATTTCAGTGCCATCCTTGGTAATAAGGGGGTTAAAGGACTTTTACACTGAGAAGGAAAAAAGTGTCAATGAAAGAAAACATGCTGGAATTTGCTACTGTGAAAAATTCCCTCATGTAGTTGCACTGAAATCCACTTGACAAAGTTGCCACGCAATTAGAGTATAGATTCGGATGTTTGTATTTATTTAACAAATATCTAGGAAAAATATACTGATCTTAAGACTTTAACTTCTCTGTCTTGATCTGTCCTTGAGCAGCAGTCCACCCCTTTAGTCAGCGGTTTGATCGAGACAGTGGACAGAGTGATGGAGCATATGGTGACTAACCTGGAGCCTTGCCCGAACGTTCCCATCTCTCTGGGAGGAACTTCTTTTGTTGCAGGTCAGGAAAGTGTCAGCTCTCCACAATGAACTGTAGCATACCACTTGTAGGATTATTTCTTTAACACGTTACCTTCCACTCAACAACCTTTTCCACTCGTCTGAGAAAGCACGTGGGTTTTGCTGCCATTCGTTTTTCCACAACACCTCTAATTTGTCCAACTTCTGGCCCCCAACAGATTATTCTCTTCAGAAATTCCCACAAGACTTCAACATGCCACATTACCGCTTCCCCACTCAAGGCAAAAACTACATCTCTGTGCCAGGGGAGGCCTTCACCTTGCAGTGTAAGTGCAAATATTACAACCTGTCCATGTGCAGTATCACTTCTTGAGTGATGACCTTTGAAAGGTTTGAAACACAGCAGTAGCTGAGTTGGGTGTGCATGCTGAAAATCAGTCATGCACTGAATCTGCCAAAAGAAAACTGTCCAGCTGGGTGGCTCTTGTTGTTGGCCCTTTATTTATTATGCTAAGATTTAAGAGTGCTAATAGTGCACAGTGCAAGACAGGAGGGGCATTCGAGCCTTTGTGTGTACTGTAGAAACCCAGCCATGACTTTTAAATGCAGCTGCCTTTTTATTCAAAATAGAAAGAATGATAGAGTTCTTTTTTCCCACTTTCCTTCATCATTTAAAGGAATGGACCCAGATAGCAGAGTTAGAGAGAGGAGTGGTTGCAGCAGGCATTAAAACGCTGTTTGTTTGACTTTGCGCTCAAGACATTTTCCCTTGGCTCCACCTGGCTGTTCTGTGCACTGTTTTGCCATACAAACACAGGAATAAACTGCTTTAATAATTCATTTAAGGACTATTATCAGAAATGGAATAGATGTTATTGCTTGACACAGGAGTGCCAGGACCAAATTAACTCGCAGCTCTGAATACCTGGCCGCATAAAACGCTTCAAGGGCAGGTTTAATATCCTAATTAACTTCAGAAAATACAACACGTTTGTGTTTTAGTCTACTCTATTGCATATTGTTTTTGTTATTTTCTTTTGTTATTGTCCTTGAGAGAGTTGAACAAGCAAACCAAGCACTACATAATCTCTTGTGATACTCGCTGGGAAGCATTGCATTGGCGTGATATTTCTACAAACTCTCCTGCACGTTTGTTTGACTCTGGCAAGCTTTTGTTGTCCACTCAGCGGGTCTCAGATGGAAGGCCTTTGAACAGAGGAACAGACCCATTAAGGACTTCCTCCGATTTCATTGTTTATCTTGCTGTGTTGACGTGGGACCGAGCTGATAGATAGGTCAGATGGGAGGAGGCTCAGACCTCCTGTTCTCCTGGTGAAGTCATATAACTGTTTCATAAACTTTCCCAGCATCCACAAGGTTCATGGCACTCTCGCTGTCACCCTTGTGCAAGTATAGGGCTTTCCTATTAGCCCGATGGTGTCGGTGTGCGGTGGCAAGTCCCTGTTAATTAACTCCCTTCTTTGTGAGAATTTTAGCAGCGCTGTTATAAATTTCCAGCCATCTCACTGTCTGTATGTTTCCTTTCGCCAGCTCAAACCACCATTGTCGGCCTCTTCTACCACAACATGCACAAGTACTACAAAGAGATCAGCCCTTTAAAGACTAGGTAAGAAGATGAAGGGTAGCCTTTTTTTTTCTTTATCATTTTGGTGTTGAGCTAAAGCTGCTTTAAAGAAAACAAAATCCGGCCCCTCTCTTTGTACCAACTGAGCGGGGAATCAGGTCTGCTAGCACTAAGGCGCCCTGGCTTCCTGAAGCATAAAACAGCTGAAGTCTGGAGCCAGGCTTATCTGTTATTTGTGCCTATCTCTCATCTCACCACTCAACCTCCACTGACTGATACACCCTGCTATTAACTCTACATATCTACCCTCTCCCCAGCTACCACCCCTCTAGTTATTGTACCATTACTGGATCAGCTTGTTCCAGATCCATGGCTCTGTTTATGTTTATCAAATATGATAGAACAGCGATTAAGCAACCTGTTTTTTCCACTTCATACTTACCAATGAATGTGCCAAAGATAAAAGGAAAAAAAAAATATGGGCAAGCATTTGCAGATGTTTGGGACTGACTGTCAGGCTCCTCTGAGGGTGAGGAGATTCCTTCGTACCATGATAGCAAAATGATGCTTGTATGATCCCAATGCCACATATCAGATGATCTTGAAAAACTGCTGGTGGTATACTGTTGTCTGTCAGCACGATTCATTAAACAGACAGATGGTTTAAATCCCATCTAAATGCGACCGCTCTGGTCCTGTGTGTGACACTCATGTGTTGGTGTGAGGGACATATAACAGCAGCAATTATTGCTCTTGTATGATATTTTAATAGGCTGAAAACTGATTTTCAAAAAGAGGGGAGGCTGTGTAAAATGTAAAAAATGAACAGAATGAAATGATTTTCTAATGACGAACCACATAATTATAATCCCTGTTTTAATATTAAGACCAGGGATAAAATATTTATCTTGAAGAAGTTGGAACGGCCACAACAAATAGACTGGAGAAGTTATGTAATCTTTGAAAACCAAGAAAGAAAAGAGAATAATATTTGGAACATTTTATAGCAGCAGATCAGTAAGATGATCATATCACCACAGAGAGAAATACAGCTCTGTGTAAGGTTACATGAGAACATAGTTTAACAATATCATTGTCTATTATATCAGTAAAATAACATTTAAAGATACGGAGGATCTGCAAGCATATTTGTACACCTGGATCTTTATTTGCACTCCATAACAAATACAGACTTCTGCCATTAAAATCAAAGCATGGGTTCAGGAACAATAAATATATTTGAATGTTGTATCAGTAAAACTACCAGCATCAGAAAAGATAGATCATGTTCAGAGCTGAATTTGCTTTTCAAAGCCTTCGCTCTTTTTAAGTGTCCCAGACTATAGTTGAAAAGAAAGCTGTCATGTCTTTGCAAATCAAAATGTGGATTTTGTTAAGGCATTATATGTATACCTTTCCACATTTTCTATAGTATGCTTGAATATTCAACATTTCCCCTCCTTTAAGCCTGTCTTCATGTCTGTCAACTGCAGCAGTTTTTGTACACTGTAGGTTTAAAACCAAAACTCATATTTCAGTCAATAAAATCACAAAGCTCTGTGGTGTTCTTTGACATATTCAGACAGTCCACATTGTGTTCACATGTACTTAACTTAAATCAGGATTAACTCAAATCAGGATGTTTCCAATTTGTAGAAAGATAACAAACTAATATAGCTGACTAAATGACTGACTGACTAAATAAAGAAATAAACATGAATAATTTACAAACAGAGCAGTTATAAATAATAATTATCAACTAGAAGTTGAGATATAAATGTATTAAACTCATAAAAATATCCTCCTTTGTGTTTGCATTTAAATGCACCCTATTTGCTGATGTTTTTCCAATATTAGTAGCAGGATTGTGACATCATGAATGATGTTTTGGTACATATATTTATACAGTTTTATATTTATATCTCCTTTAATGAAACTATGAGCATTTTATGTTTTCATCTTAGACACACAGAGTATTTTACTTCTAGTATGACAGGTTCTTTTCTCCTCTAGTCTCTCTCATAAATTTATTCAGTGTATTCTTTTAAATTACATATACGTATGTCTTCCTTTTTGCTTCATAGGATTAATGAAGCAGCCAATTTCAAGGATCACAAGATACAGGTGGCAAGCTGTCTAATCTCTCTAAAGGTGGAGCCTCTGCCTGCTCTGTCCGTAAACCTCTCTGGAGCGCCACTCATCAAGATCGTGCTCACCCACGTTTTGGTAAGAAACAACTCATTCAGTGTCCCGGAGTCTTCTGAAGTCAGCTCATGTCTTTATCAGTCATTTACACTGAAGAAGACTTGAGAGGCATGTTTTTATAGCAAGTAAACAGCTGTTGGCTGCGGGATGCTCACCTTATTAGAGGCAAGATGGTTTTATGGTTTGCCTGTGGCTACAGTAGCTTGACCCCCCTCCATATGAAATCCATCAGCTTTACTTCTGGCACTCACTCATGTAAGAAGATGGGTGTCTGCCGCTGACTGAGGCTTGTGCAGCTGGGTATTCACCATCACAAAGAGCAAAGCCTATTTTGGTTTTCATAAGCCTACTTAAATTTTCCCTCGTAGAGCATGTGGCGTCCAGAAAGCAAGCTGATTATGGCCATTTGAATTGCAAGCTTAGGGCGCTTTGAAAGAAACAATAACTTTCTTTTATGAACAACATATTTTTTGGGGGGGGGGGCTTTATAGCAAGGACCTTGCCAGTTTTCCACGTTAAATGCTATTCAAACCCATAATGACTATTTCC
Organism: Telmatherina bonti; assembly: GCF_933228915.1. Classification (NCBI taxonomy): domain Eukaryota; kingdom Metazoa; phylum Chordata; class Actinopteri; order Atheriniformes; family Telmatherinidae; genus Telmatherina; species Telmatherina bonti. The sequence goes on along the minus strand of NC_136611.1, from coordinate 27,272,457 downwards.
TGAAAAATGTGCACTGTATTAGCCTTCTTCCATGCGAAGTCAGAGATGCAGTGGAGTACATCAAAGCATTGCAGCTGTGTATGCCTTTTAAAGCAGTTCCTTTTCACCAAAATAACGTGTGTTAGTAGATATTATTCTGTCATGCAATAACACTGATAAGGCACCCAACAAAACCAATGGACTAAACCCACCACAATGCTGTTCTGTTTGATTTAAAAGTCCCACTCGAATTAGTCACTTTCTATTGAGGTGAATTTCTCTCACCGCTCATAAAAGCGCGCTAGAAGGTCATGCATCGTCACGATATCATGGCAGCGTTGCTTTGTTTGCCTTCATTTTCCCTAGTGAAATAAATGTTTATGCTGTAATTATCTGGCCTGGTTTCTGTTACAATGATTACCCTGTTTGTTTAAGCAGACACCACAGGAGAGGTTTTACAGTCTCCTTTGTTGTAGGAGTGCAAGTGATGCTCACCAGTTCTGCTGTCTGTTAAGTCAAGGTGTTTCTATTTTAGTTGGATTGTCATAACCGCTGATGTAAGAATAAATCAGGTTTCCCTGCACTTCATCTTTTCTGCCCTATTAAAAATAGCTGGTATTATGAAAGCATGCTGATTGGAACGCACCATGACCGCTTCAACACATTTAGACTGAACACAGCTCAGGAGATGATTTATATTGAGGAGGCTGCTTTACAATTTGGCGCACAGCACTTTTGGCTGAGATCATGTCCAGAAATGGGGTTTTTTTTTTGCCATTACTGATTTGCTGCTCAGACTTGTGGTCAGATTTTGTCAAAAATGGACTATTTTTGGAGATTTAATGTCCTTGGCTGTTGTCGGTGGGCACTTATCACCTTTATTGCCTTGAGGCAGGGGGGGTTAGCTTACACAGTATGGGGCCATTACGCTTTATGGTGGTCTTTATGATCAGTACAAGTTAGCTGAACCTCAAAGATATCCTCTAATGACAAGTCACCCAGCTAAGCAAGTAGCATGTATTCCTTGAGAATACTCACGTGCACAGTGACTTCAATAAACCTTTTGATGGAGTGGTGCCCTCATCTATCTTTTCGTACTGTCATGGTTACAATAAGTTGTGTGTGCCATCTCTAGTCCTGCACAAACATTTAACTCCTGGATCAGGCACATATCTCTTCCATTTTCTTTATCTGCACAGCTTAGATAAAAACCTTCCAGACAAACTTGCAATTACCGTGGTTGGCACTGCTCATTCAAGCCAAGGTAAAAGAGATGGGATTTATGACTAAGTGACCTTGTACTCTTGATTGATGCCCTCTGAGCTCAAAGAAACCACTCCATGAGGTCATGCCATTCCCAGCTGACTCAGTCAGAACCAAGGTGCTGCCATCTTTCTTTATGCCACACAGAGCAGGTTTGATTCCCTGGCGAGGTGTTATCAAGAGAGCCACGGCCTTGCATGCTTTCTCACGCCATTCAACTTTGGTGTTGATTGGAGTCTGGCGCCATCACTGATTTATTACTGCTGTCCGACTCTGGTTCAGCTCAAAAGGGCTAAAAAGCAGAGAAGAAGAGAAGAAAAGGGAGGGTGGGGGGCATTGGGGTCTGTAGTTAAACATTAATATCTACATAAAAAGGCCGACACCACCTCTGTGTCCTCTTCTTCCATCCCAGCATCACACTGATGGTATGAAGTGAATGAATGGAAAGACTGATTTCATAAGGAGAGTCAAGTTTATTGGGTCAAAACTGAGAAGATTTAAAAAACAGATTTTGACAAGGGTGCTTGAATTTACAGAGTTATAAACCAGTCTGTTAGCTTGGCGGCCCCCGAAGAGAGATCAAGGTGAAGGGTTGAACAGTATGGCACTGTCTTGGTGGTCCCTATCCTGGCTACCTCCTTTAATCATTTGAACTTGAACATAAACATTAACCAACTTCACACTGTATCATTGGTTTTCTGGAAAAACTAGATCAAACAGTTTTTGCACAATGTTAGACCAAGATTCAATGTAGAGGACTTCTGCCAGCCAAGATGAAACCACAGCTTTAACTAGTTGTTTCTGGTTTTGAGCATGTAAACAAACATGTGGTATTTTTGTGGATATCCAGCACATTTTTTTTTTTTTTTTTTTTTTTTTATCTTTGAAGTTTGTTTCTGATTGAGACAACTTCTTCTACTGAAATGCAACCATGAGCAATCCTGCCTGTACTGCCACCTTCTAGTATAACTTCATAACTTCATCTGTTCCCCTGAAACAGTCTATAATTTACTGTGTCCTATGCAAATTTATTTTTTTGCATCTTTTTGTGAGATTATTGTAAATTTCTTTGCTTGTGAACAAAATAACAGACTAAAGAGTATGCATGCATCAACAGCATTTATCATAGCTTACTAAAGTTTAACTGCTCCCAAAATATTACATTTCCAATATTTTTGTAACAGTATTTTGCAAAACACAACAATTATAACTGGATGCCATTGGAAACCCTGGAGTTGCTTCAGTTGCGCATCTCGTAGTGTTCGATCTTGGTAGGACCAAAGAACAGCACACCAGGATCTTTGTTCTTAGTCCTCTATTTGTGAAATTTTAACAAAAGAACGTGGTTTTTTTTTTTTCTTTTACAACATACAATATTTTTGCACATTAAAAAGATGCTCATGTGAATCAAGCATGTATGTGCAGCTGAGCTGGTTTGATAATCTGAGAAAAACACAAGCCACACACACATAAAAAAAATGTTTGTGTGATATCTTAAGGTCATTATTAAGCCCCTGCATCATTTATATGGAAAGGTTGTTTTCTGTTCTACAAAGATTTAAAAAAATCTTTGAGGACAAAAAAAAGCCCTGTTTTCTCTTTCTTCCTTGATACAAGTATATTAACCAGGTTATATAAAACTCATCCTCTGATATACTATTTTTTGTTTTGCATCCAGGCTGTCACCTTTTTCATTTTAATTTATTTGTTTCTTCAGACCTTATCCATTAGGACTGAATCTGACTGAGACTTTGCATGAATAAAAGGCAGCAATATAGCAGTCATATTATGCAAATCAAAACCATGTCCAGCTTTATCATCTGTTTTCAACCATTTGGGACCATGACAGACAAAATGCATATTACTTTTTAAAGATATACAATCAAACAACTGAGCCAATGTCACAAATTAAGAGTGAAGTTTGGTTATTTTCTTTCATGTTTCAATACATTTAAATATCATTTTAGGAAGTCGGTTTGAAGTATCAAACAGCAGGATTCATCCCCCTTGGTGCCCATTAAATGGGTAAAATTTAAAGCAAAACCAAGTTTCTAACGTCATTTTTCAGCCTGCGTCATGACAGCAACGTTATGCTAAGCAGCACTGCTTCACGCTAGCACCCATTGTCAGATACAGAGGAAAAGAGTAGATAGGAAGAGTCAGCATTGAACAAGCTTTAACTGGCTGGAGAGAGCTCAGAAAAGACACATGATGCAAACAGATGAGGAGTTAGCCTTTGTTAGGAGGCACCAAAATGTGAAAATATGTCAAAGTTCAGCAGTGCTAATTTAAACCAAGTTAGCATTTGCATAATTTTTTATACCTTTTATATTAGCAGTAGCTTGAGAGGAAAAAGTTTTGATTTACAAAAATATTTCATAGCTTGTAATATAGACCAAGAAAAACTGTGTGAGTGTGTGCGCATTTAGATGACTGACTTGTGCTGCGAAAGTGCTTTAAGTAGTCAACAAGCCTAGATAAGTGCTTTACAGAAAAAGTCCATTTACTTTTAAAAAATTACCTTAATACCCAAACACTGCATTTTTTTGTGATTCCATAGCTGGTCTATAAAAGTTTTCTGCCTTTTTACAAAATCCAAGTGGCTTCTAGCAGTATTTTTATTTTCTTTGCTCAAATCTAACTGGACAACTTAGTTGGTGGAAAGTGAATGTAAAGGTAGTAGTGGGAAACAAAAAATGTACAGTTTGTATCAAAGATGTCCAGACTTCTTAGAGTTTCCTGTATACATTGGAAATAATACCTATATTGTTCAGCAACTTAGACAAACACACAAAGGTGATTTAATACTTTACTACCCCCACTTGCAGGTCTTTTTATAGCTCTCAGCACACACCCAGCTTAAAACTTGTGGGCAAAAACTCTCCTCCCTCTCATTCTCCCAGCAACCCACACCCATCCATACACCGACACATTCATACACACACTCTCATATAAATATAAGCTTTGTGAGCCAACACACTGATCAATCACAGATGGAAGTCTGGTCATTGCTATTCCTCACTTGCCAAAAGATTGAAAGAATCTCATTACAGCTCCTCCCATTCACCTCTCCCCTCCCTCTCACCACCCCTACATCGCAAAGTTAGTCTTTCGCTGTGTGTTGAAAATAAGATGAAACCCTCTCCATCTGTGACCGCATAAAGGAGGCGTTTTCTGTGCACAAAAACTTTAGAGGTTTGCAATATGTTTTAAAAAGTCTACATCTGAGTGAGTCCACAGCATGAAGAGGGGGCGCAAAAAATGAGAAACAGAGGAATAAAAGGAAGATTTTAGAACGTGGCTATGTTTTGTGACTGTGGGTTGGATGTGCTGGGGGAGGGGCTTGGATGGGTTGGATGTGCTGGTAAGAAACTGAATAATCTCATAAGCCATTTTCAGTAAAAGAGCCTTGAAAATGTTTTTCACATTTGTCAAAACAGTTACAAAATTTTGTCAATCAACGTTTCAACATTATTAAGAGTTAAAGTTTTAACAAGTAGAAAAATTCTCAACAACTTATGATTTAATCAGGCTTATTATGGCTTATTATTAAAAATACAATTTGATTAAACTCTCAGAATATTTGTATCAGTCATATTTTCATTGAACTCATCCACAACAAATAAACTGTTAAATAAACACATGCAGGCGACGTCACGGAGGCTCCGTAACTTAGCAGAGTTAATGAAGAGAAAACAAGCATAAATATTCTTTCCGCAGCTCTGTCTTATCATCAAACACACATTTCCATCATGCACAAAGCTCATGCATGCTGCCAGTTCTTCCAGAAAAGCGCAAATAAATCTAATTTACATAATAACAGTTAATGAGGTGTTGATGAAGAGGAAAAAAACAGGTGGTACTGCAGCCCACAGCCGTTCTACCCTCAAGTTGCAGGTAGTCACCGGCTCTTCTGTGATTCTCCTCAACACACAGATGGTCAGTTGCTGGACATTCTGAAAAGTTGCTAAATATGACGCCAAAGTTTTTAGAAGAAGTCTGTCATGTGCATCAGAGTAAGCGGTGTACCAGAAAACTGTACACTGATGAACGTTCCGCATTTAAATGTGTTAATTTGTTTTAACTCATTAACTTTTCTGTTAAAGTTAAAGTCCCACCCATATATATGTGAAAATTATTTTTATTCTGGAAAGAACTTTGCACTACTTTTTGTGTCTAAAGTGATTTATAGATCAAATTTGATGAGATTTTCTTTTAACATGATGAACATGACTACAAGCACAGGTTTTTACCACTGAGCATGATGTATTTCCCACAAATGAACTTCACAATTTAGGCTTAAATGTTGTGTTTAGCTTATAAATTCTAGCGTGTTCTTCGAGACTAAAAAAGGCTAAAAAAAGGTAACAGATTTGAATATGCCCACGTGAAATCCAACTGGAAATAAATGCCTGAATTTGTACATGAAAAACGTTTCTCTTTGTCACATTTTCTTACTCGTAAAAGGAGCAAAAGAAAAAAATGGCTTAGTTGTTCTCCTGCTCACCTTGTAAAAATTACTCTGTAACTTCTGGAGATATTTAATCCTCCATAGTTTTCTTCACACCCTGCAGGACTATCAACATGTCACGTTGTTTTTGGTGTCGACCTCAGAGACTGAGCTGAGACCACAGCTGCATGTCTTTTTACGCGTCCCCTGACAGCATGATCTCACTCGAGGCTCTGCGGGCTGGATTCAAATTGTTACTCTGCATGCTGTATGCTGATCAGCATCAAACCCGCCTCTGATTGAAAAGCTTTGTCATAACAGTGAAAAGGTCTGTGCTCAATCAGAGGGTCACATGACCTTCAGGTTGCTCAGTGGGATTGTTGATCTTTTAAGTGTTCTGGTTTGAGTGGTGTCACACCATACCTTTCTATTCTCTCAATAGATGTGGTTCCACCTTTACTAGAGACAACAATAGATTGTGTTTTTCTGTTGTTAGATCAGCTTGGCAGTCAAAGTTTAGACACACTTTCCCATTGAATTTACTGGGAAAGTGTGTCCAAACTTTTGACTGGTACAGTATTTATATCAAAGACAGGAAACTGATGTTATTACATCTTGGCATCCTGTGCTCTGATAATTTGGAAGATAATTTTGAAGATTGCTTGTTTTCACTCCACTCCTTCACAGTTGTGCATTTCCTTTTCTTCAGATTTTCTTCAGATTTACCACAACTTAATCCTTTTTTGGACTTTTTTTACTTTTAGAAAAAGCCTGACAAGAACTGAAACAGCAGACTAAAAAAAAAGCAAGATTTTCTTTTTACTGCCTGAAGATTACAAATTTATTGTCTTTGACGAAGGTCATTTATTTTGTATAGAAAAAAAAGATTGTGTATGTATTTGGGTGTGTGTGCTTCAAGTTTTGGATCAGATGTTCAGTAAACTCTAATAAAAACTTTAATTAAAAAAGAAAAATTACCAGGACATTATGGTCCGATTTTTGCCCTATTTTTATGGACTTTTCTTAGAGTGTAACACGACAATAATTGGTAACGTTCCCCATTCTTTGTTTTTCCTCAGATGTCAGTACATACATTTAGAGTGTTTGCTCACTCAGTTAAAGCTCAACCACAGTAAAGATCACTGTCACACACAAACAAACAAAGTGCTGGGTTGTGTGAATTGTGTAAGTCTTAAGTGATGCATGAGAGTGTTAATTTTCACACGTTGTTGTTCTCCCCAAAATACTTGACCCAGACATATTTTATGTAGAAGTGGTTGAGGGGTGATGCCATCAGGAACTAAGGAAGATGAACCAATCGACCTATGACATTTCCTCCATATGCAATCCTTAGGCCTTTCAGTGTGTGTAAATGATCATAACTAATAACATATGTAAACGGTAGAAGCTCCAATGACCCTTAGAAATGTTAGAAGAAACAGTTTTTGAATTACTGGCTGCACATGGAGACATCAGTAGCTGTCCACCATCATAGTTCTAGTTTAACGTCACCTCCTCCTGATCCCAGTTCTCTCTAATAAATAAAATAAAAGCTAAGGGGATGGAAATACTTCACCAAAACAGCAATCTAATTTTTTTCAAAATTGATTTTTAAGGTAATCTCTTAAAATCTCTCAAAAGAAACACTTTAATCCTCTCTATCACATTACATCTAATATGGACCTTATCAAGGCAAGTGGAAATAAATAAGTCACAGTTTTATGTGCTCATTAATTTATAAATGTATTCATGTTTCATACTTAGCCAGCATTAGACTCTAAGACGTACATGTGGACAGGTAAGAATGGAAAACAGGGGAAAGGCAGTCAATGCACTGGCATGAGCTGTAGTTGTTAGGATTATGTATTACACTAAGGTCGAGTGGAACTTTATTCAACTTGTTTATATTTACATCTAGTATCTGGATAGCAGCCTGATTAGATATAATGGATGTATCCAATACCAGACTTTGGGAAGCAATGCAATACAGCAGAGTAAACATCTGTCTAATCTCGAGCTTATATTCTAATGGAGACTTTCAAAAGAAAGCACATTCATTGACCTGAGCGATGATAAGTCTGAAATCTGTCTTTTTGCTTCAGTTTAATAAATGGCAGATCAAATACCAAAGCACATTTGTTGAGTATGTTTTCCTTTCTAACTCAGCTATTGAGTAAATACATAATACATCTTTATGGAAGTCAAAGCTTGACAAGCACATGTGTTAAAGTAGGAGCATTTAGTGTCTGTAGTCCCACCCGGTCCAAAAAAATGACCACCCACCATAATAACAAGGATATCATAATAGCAGCGCCAAACGCATTGCATCATGGTTCATGGTATTTGTATCTTTTTGCAGCTGTTTCAGCTGGAATTCTTGTACATATACTGTAAGAGTCACCCGATAATGTCTGCTGCTGGTAGTTAAAAGCTTTGTCAGTGTCACGACACTTAACTTATACTTTTCACCCACTACACCCAGTTTAAAGCTATTTAAGTTCAAATTTAAAACCCAGCTGATAAAGTTTATACGGAAAAATTAGCCCAGAGGAAGACCAATCCAGAGCGTCTCATTTGAACCAATTTAGACCCAGTTTAACCCAAATTTTCTTAAAACACATCAAATGTGGCATATTTGGTTCAAATATTTGATATACCAATCAAATATTTATATCAACTATAAATATTTGACGGTTATATGAAATATTTGATGCTGCTCTTTTTGAACAGCTGCTTCTTTTGCACATGGATGTTCAGAAACATGCATGTCAGATGATTCTGTGATTCTGAAATGACCCGCGGGGTTAACATGACTTTGCCTGAATATTTTCTTCATCTTGGCCATGTGTTGGACTGGCAACCCATCCAAAGTGTGCCGTGCCTTTTGCCTGATGGCACTTGGGATAAGTTCGCACACACCACGTCATCATTAACAGGTCAAAGCAGGTACAGGAAATGGATGGACTGCTGGATGTCATTCTTAAGACAAGGATGCTGTTACATAACATGACAACTTTTTGATTAAGTGGAAATTGATGATTTCTGAACTGTGATGATGTGAGATACAGTGACCACTGAGGAAGTCAATAATGGTGGCTTTGACAGATGCACCAAGTAGGACACTACAATACTGAAGCATCAAGGGCAGACTGATTGTCAGCTTCTGTCCACCAGACTCTCCTCCTTTAAGCTGCCTGCCAGTTGCCTGTCGCCAGCTTTCACTCACTCTTCGTCCTCTGTGTTCTGCTTCCCTCAGAGTGATTTCCAGGGTGCCGTTTGCTGGCCTTCTGTTGTTAATAAAGAATTGGAGGACCAGCTGCAGTCTTGGCTGGTAGATTGTGAGGCCTCAGGGCACCGGGGGAGCAGCATGCGCTATAAGCTTGGCCAGATCCTCATGTGCATTTTAAGTACTCACCAGTGACTATCAAGTCCCTGCACCTCTCCTCAGATATCAGCTGGAAAATACAAGCTGGATTTATCACACACAAGCAGTTATTGGAGAGGACTTGTGGCCCTAAATGCGTGATGGTCTATTAGTCAATGTATGTGTGTTTTTGTATTCAGGGACTGAAAATGATGGATTGTTTCCCATCCGGCTGCGTTTACGCTTTTAATTAGTCCTTGTTTCTTGCACACAAGATTTGAAGTTGCAGAAAGAGAAAATATGAGAGTGTAAGACAAAGTGTAAAGTGTGCCAGCTGCAGTTTCTCTCTCCTCCATCTGCTGTCATTTACACCCTGCAAGAAAGCGAGTTATTAAATCCCAGGAGACAAGTTAATTCAACCACAGGTTTGATTGCAGTTTCTTTAAAGCTAGCCGGCAGCTGGTGATGATGGGTGCATTAAAGCCACTCTCATGGCTTGACCCATTATTCTGAACACCATGATGGGCCACGTCCATTGCATTGAAGTGTGCCAGAATGTGATGACTAAAGAGCTGCATGTGTGAAACAGACAGAATGAGAGCAGTAATTTGACCACACATTGAAATCAAGGTGCTTTGCTATGTAATATGAATCACTGGGCTTATGGGCCAGGAAAGAGACAGCTTGACTGTCAGTTTTACTTGCACTCTCATTTTTTCCAGAAGGAAGTGGTGCAGACACAGTTCTTATACTTACTCAGTCTGTGAGCCGAGGCGTAGGGAATGAGAAGAGGTGTGCAGTCTCTCAGTATTCACCCCACCAGCCAATAGAAGTGTTGTGTTCTTCAGATGACAGATTGAGGAGGGTAGTGGTTTGACCTGAAACAGGGGCCAAGCCCCAATTACTGCATTCTTGCACTGTAGCCATTAGCTCACTGTCTCCGGAGACTCCAAATCTCATATTAAGGAGTGACATGGAAAAAGTGATTTATAATCAAACTTGATTTTTGAAGACAAGAGTGATTTTTGCTCAGCTGAAAAAATGTGAAACAACCATTCTTCTTTCCTTAAGTTTGATTTATTCTTTTACAAACATTTAATGGTAGTGCGATTTCATAATTTTTTACGAAGCAGATTTCGTTTAAGCTGTCCCGACTATTTGTTTTTACTTAAATCACCATCAGATGCCTCTGTTAAACCTATGAATACAAAGTTGGAACATTTGAGCAAAGAATTCTGATAAATGCTATCTCCACGACTTTCTCTTGATCAAGGATTTTTTTAAAGTTCCTCTGATATTTTGAGGCATTTTTTGTGCCAGTAAACAAAATGTCACTTTTTTTTAACAGACCTTTCCTCTATAATCAAAATTCCCTTTTTAAATTTTCACTTTTCTTTTTTTTTAGAGCAAAGAACAACAGGACCAAGTGCTGAATCAGAGCAATAAAGTTTTCCTCTACTGCGCCTTTTTGGACTACAGGTGGGTCAGTGTTTATTGTTTAAAACACAATGTGTCATTCAGATGCAGAGCCAAGGCGATCTTATCTTGATTGTTCATTCTTAACACATTTGTTGTTCTTGTCTCCAAGGCTCTAAATTACAAGAAGGGATCAGATGTGTAGATGTTAACTCAAACACATCCAGTGATACATGTGTTACTGTTTCAGGTGATATGAGGCAACAGCGTTCTGTAGAAATATGGTGCTCTGAAGGAGAAGTATCCAAAACTCTACTTAGAGAGCGTAAATCATTTTGAAAGGGAGTTTGTTTTGGTTGGATTCAAAGGCTTCCTCCTTTTACTCCCCTTTGGCCTTAAAGCTCATGAAAATGTGAATTATTGGATTACCCTGTCAGATTGCTATGATAAAGTCAGCAAAGAAATTCTGTATGTGCCTCCCATTATTATGTTGAGGGATCCCTGCCAGTTCTCTTTATATAAAAATGGCTTTGCCTGATTTCTTTTTTCTTTCTTTCTTTAGGTTTAATCCTTATTGGAAATGTTTTTACTTTGTAAATAAAACTCGACTGTTGTCTTTGTCAGATCTAATGAGGGAGTATGGTCCAATGAAGGCTGTGTGCGCTCCGAAGGAAACATGACATATTCTGTGTGTTTATGCAACCACCTCACCAACTTTGCCATTCTTATGCAAGTTGTCGAGTTGGAGGTAGGTTCATTTGGCTGATCTTTACAGCAATCTATTCTAGATATAGCACTATGCATAAGTCTTCAGCCAAACATATATTTGTGACTATTTTTATGGGCAAGTTTTTTTCTGATATAACAGGATAACCAGCTACTGTGACAATGTGAAATGATAACAAAAAAATCTTCATTGTGGGATTTGATGAGACCTTTTTCACAGAAAGTAGAAGAGTAATTACTAGAAATCCACATTTTTTTCAGATATTAAACTCAAGTACAAACAGGGAGAGTGTGAGAAACTGCATTTCTGCATGTTCATCGCGCTGCATAACAAAGGAAAGTTCCTTGAAGCAGAAAACATGTCTGAATTGTGTGCGCAGTGAACCATTTTAGACCATGTGAATGGACACCATCTTTAAATGCAAAATCCAACGCTGACAAGAAATATGCTGGCATACTAAATGCCGTTTAACTTTCTTTTATTGCCAAACTTATTATCAGAAACACTCAAAAGGAATGATACCATTTTAGATTTTACCTCTAAATCTCCACTACTGGGACAGATAAATCTGTCAGATGTCCCAAAGTTTATCTTTAGTTAATAGTTATGTACACATTTTCAAAACTGCATTTGATCCCCTAGAAGTGTAGCAAAATAACTTAAACTGGTCACAGTGCTTTATCACAGCGGTTCATCAACCAGAGGACCCTACTGCACATTATCATCCTTCTCTGCTGGCCAGTTACAATCAGACCTAACTATTTTAGCTTCACTGATGGTTTTATAAAGAGACCATTATGATTAAAAGTAATTCTTTTGGATCTCTGCATGGGCCAGTGGCCCCTTCGCTTGACCACAGTCACTCAAATGTGTCCCTTTAAACTATTTCCTGATCTGGGATTGCATTCATTCTTTTCTACTCACTGAACACTGTCCTGCAAAGTATTTGACATCCACATCATCTGCATGAAGAGGGAATTGGGACATCAAACCTTTATATAATATCTCCCCCTTTGTTGCAGAGAATATGCACCATGATCATCTGGTTACCATCCACAATAGCTTCCTAAAATAGAAAAGTGAACTTCTCATTGCAGTTAAGTGTACTGGAGTCTATTTGATTCTATGCTTTCCCAGAGAAGGTCTATAATTAGTGGGCAGCCTCATCCCTCAGCAGCAAGAGAACATCCCACATCACCCTTTTCTGGAGGGCCGAGACTCCTCTGCCCTCATAATGACAAGGCACATGTGTAGACAGTTCATAGAGAATCAAAACCAAACCCTGAAAATAGCCAGAACTCCAAAACAACATCAACACACAAGACCAACCACCATGGATGTGTATTTATGGACAACACAGTTACCATTTAAGCTTTGTTGACAATGCAGTGACCCCTTTTCTGGAGAATAAAACAACTTTACCTTGGAAAAATTCATACTTTGTGAAGTAATTTTGATTCCAACATCAATGTGATTTAGCTCTTTTAGACAGAATGTAACTAATTTCCCTGAGTTGATGCCTGCCTGATCCTCATCATCATAAATCTACAGGCCTGCTTAATTTTTTCTGGTTGATATAGCAAAACAGATGAAAGAAGTTACATTAGCTTTTGATGCATGTTATGTAAAGAATTTATCAAAAAAAAAACAAAAAAAAAAACGTCCAGATGTTGTCTTGTCCAGTGTCGACAATGATGTCTCTCTGTGCACAGCTCACTAATGACCACAAGGTGGCACTATCAACCATTGGTTATATTGGATGCTCAATTTCCATCTTCTGCCTCACCATCACTCTAGTTACCTTTGCAGTGTTGTCGTAAGTATTACGCCCCTAAACATTTTATCATGTAATATAATTATTGTCAGTAATCACAGTCTTCCTCAGTATACATACTTGCAGATGGCACCTGTTTGCTCAGTTTGAAATGCCTGGTTTTTATAAATCTGTACTCTTAACTCTGCAGACATGTACACAATACATGCAGCTTTCACATTTGATGTGCAGATCTTATTTTGCTTTTAAATAAAGTTGTTCTTTCATTGCTCTGCAGCTCTGTTAGCACCATCCGTAACCAGCGCTACCACATCCACGCCAACCTGTCCTTCGCCATCCTGGTGGCTGATATCTTACTGCTCATCAGCGCTCGCTTTGACCCAGGCACGGTTGGTATAACACAGCACCTTCCTCATTACAGGTGGTGACAATACTTAGCAGCAAGTTAATGGGAGTGGTACTGGTTGTAAAATTTCCTGAATTATTCATGTGAGGAAGAGGATGAGGAGGGCAGTGCTTATAATATAAATGATAAAATCAACATTGGTTGAAGTGAGAAGTGCAGGAGAGTAAACGGGAAATGTTTTGGTAGTAAAAACATGATTTTTGTCTTTTCTTCCAGCCCTCCTGTAAGGTCATGGCTATCCTGCTTCACTTCTTTTTTCTGAGTGCTTTTGCTTGGATGCTGGTGGAGGGTCTCCATCTCTACAGTATGGTGGTAAAAGTGTTTGGCTCTGAAGGCAGCAAACACTTTTACTACTATGGCATTGGCTGGGGTAGGTCTAAACATCTAAGCACCTATTCCTCACTATTCCACATCATTATGCATAGTTTCACCCCATGTTTTATCTAGACAGTTCACTGGAACAAGTTTCAGTAAGTCTTCATCGTGGCTTTTTTAATACAACATCTGTTTTTCTTGATCTCAGTGCAGCAGGTTTAATGGACAGCTAAAACTAAAATGGGTCATGAATCTACTGTCTTTAGCTATTGGAGAATGCATAAACTCCCTCTTACATGCTGAAGGCATTACTGCAAAATGATCCCTTTTTATGGCTTCCTTTCTTCTGGCCAGAGTCATTTTTCATTTTGTGTGGCCATCTCCAAGTTATGTGCTGCAGACCTTTCTGACAGCTAGAAGTATAGCAGTTACACTGTTTTAAAAGAAGTAGAAATCAATTTCAGAAATCATGCAGCTGCTGTTAGCCATTATGAAAGTGTTGACTACTTAATTCATCAGTTCTCCCATCAGAAGTAAACTCACTTTGTAGAAGGGAGTTGTAGGGACTTATGCACTCAGGAGGTTGACAAGGAAAACTTTACAGTGTAAAAAGTTGTTTTCATGTAAACAAACAACTATCAGAATAGCAGATAAATAAAACCATAGCTTGGTGGTTGGTACCTGCACTGGGCATAGCTTTAATTAAAGGCATCCTGTGGAGTTTTAACCACAAGCTGTGTCAAAAATACAGCAAGGCCAAAATTAAAACACAAGTAAGCAACCATATATGTAAAAAGATGACAAGCTTTAAAGGACCCGTGCTGCAGACAATAAATTGGCTATAGCTTTTTTGATTGTAAATCACAATAATACAATCGAATATATAGTCACTATTTAGTTCTGGATCTTTAAGCAAGCTGTGATGGCTTTGATAAGGATATGATATCATCACTACCAGCCGCACATCCAGCATGCATTGCCAGCCGTAACTTTCTTTGTCTAGTGTCATGAAAGCCATGGAGCCCATCCAGGATAGAGACACAATTAGAAACAACTAATGCATTAAAGCTAGAGACACAATGCAAGCAAAATTGTCAGCATATATAATTAACAGGTGTATTAAGTGTTCATCTAACATTACTGGTACTTGAAAACATCACAATTTGAAGACAGTTTAAAAAACAAAAGCTGAAAAAATAAGTAGCCACCAGACGCTACAAACTTCCAGCAGGTACATAAAGTCAAGCCTACCGTTACAATAGTGAATGCTGAGCTGTGTCTTTGTGCCAGGTTCGCCATTTGTGATCTGTGTGGTTTCCATGACATCAGCCTTTGACAAATATGGCGCAGTTCACAAGTGAGTATGATCTGCACGTGTGTGATTGTTTGGACTTCACGTAATTCCATTGCAACCATTGCTTAAGAATGACATCACCCGGGAAAATTGCAAACAACTGTGCTTAATGTTTTCTGAAAGTTTTTAAGTTGACAATACATCATCTCAATTTGCATTATAACATTATAGCCATTTGACTTTATTTTTCTGCTCTTGTCTTTGCTGTTTCAGCTGCTGGCTATCACTGGAGAATCAAGCCATTTGGGCATTTGTGGCCCCTGCTCTTTTTGTCATTGTGGTGAGAGATTTAAGGGAAAAAATTATGTTTTGTTTTTTTTTTTTTCACTACAATCTGTTTCTATCAAAAACATGAAAGCATTTAATGCAGAAAAGATGAATAATCAGCTTTCTGATAAACAGGTGAACATTGGCATCCTGATATCTGTGACCAGGATCATATCTCGAATCAGTGGAGAAAATTACAAGGTTCATGGAGATGCCAATGCAGTCAAGTGAGTTATTTTGGACTTTGATTATGTAATATAATTATTTCATCAAAATCCACTGTAATCATGGTTATCTCTTGGTTGATTTCAAGGCTGACGGTCAAGGCAGTGGCTGTGCTCCTGCCCATTCTTGGCATTTCCTGGATCTTTGGTGTTCTCGCTGTCAACACACACTCTTTGCCATTCTTATACATTTTTGCTGTATTTAACTCATTACAAGTAAGTTCCTTGGCATTCTCATTTACAAACTGTTTCAAAGCTTGATGAAACACTTCATTTTTTTTGTGTTGTCTGATCCTTTCCTAGGGCTTTTTTATCTTCTTGTTTCACTGTCTCCTCAACTCTGAGGTATGATGCTAAATATTTGACAAAGTTTTCAAAAGATTGGACATTTGATGACAAATGTATTTGAACTTAGTGTTCAAATCTATAATTGTTTTCTGTTTTGGTGTTATTCCTGTAGGTCAGAGCTGCATTTAAACACAAAACCAAGGTGTGGTCTCTTACCAGCAGCTCCATCCGAAATATCAATGTGAAACCATTCAACTCTGATATTGTAAGTGCCGTTGACAAATGATTTGCTCCAACAGAAACGACCTGTTGGGCTGTGAAATGCCTAACATGTTCTTTCATCATCTTTTGATATAGATGAATGGACACAAGGAGGGTGTTACTCCCACTAAGATGAACACATGGGACAAAAGCACCAACTCAGCCAACCGTATTGACCTCTCCGTCATGTAAAAAGCCAAATCCTCATTTATATCTGTGGCAGGAGAACAATCTTTGGCTCACTCGGGTGGAATGGCAAAACACTGGCCAGAGTATTCTTCCACTTTGTCGTAAAATGAATTGGACATTTATCAACTCCAATGAAAGCTGCACCAAGGCAGGCGATTTGTAGCTGAATTATAGGTTTCACCTTAAAGACAAACAGACTCTTGGGACTGTGCCTCACTGTTATTACACAAAACACATTATGTTCTCAAAATAGTGACTTCTGAAGAGGAGGAGGAGGAGAAGGAAGTCAATAATATGACAGAGGGATCCTTGAGAGCTGTTAAGGATTTGCCAAAGACCTTGCATGGTCCATCTGCAGCTCTGTGTAGACGAGAAAGGCGACTGATCTGTATTCTGCCACCTAGTGGTGCTTTATGGTGGGAGGATGTCATCCAGGAAGCAACAGGACTACTCTGTATTTTACCAGACTTATATGTATATTAATATGCCATATTACTGAATATGACATGAATAATCGGATACAATTTCTAGGCCTGCTAATCAGAATACAAGAAAGGATGTTTGACAGAAAGTTGCATGACACATGCAGACAAAACCTCAAACATTGTAGAAGACATGTATGAATAACTGCAAATAACCTGCACCAGGTTGTTTCTGCTAAAGAAGTAAAAACAGTCTTATCATGAATACAAAAAAATGTCATTAATATGCTCAATTTTCATCTTTATTTGTGAGGAAACAATTGAGTACAGTACTGTGTGCTGGCTAGTTGCACAACGACTGGAAACATTGAGAGAGTTCGTATTTTACCACTCATAATAATTTAAAAGCCTTGTAAATCACTGAAGTAATTAATATGGAAATACTGATGTACTACAATGAAGTATTATCAAGTAAAACTGATTTTAAACCATTTTTCAAAACCTCCTAAATTGACCAACGTGCTTTACACATTTTTAAGGCACAACAATGGCAAAAGAATAAAAAACACACACACACACACAAAACCCACAATGCATTCAGGTGGCAAAACCAAAAATGAAATGAATCAATCCAGCCATGCTTTATTAATCATGAAAGGGAAACAGAAATATGGTTGATAGTCACGGTCACTTTAAGTGCAGTTTAACTGTTCATAAATTCTAGTTGATTCGGTAATGAAATTAGACATTAAGTGCTGTAACACAATTGAGAGTTTTAAAATACAAGTAAGCTGTTATTGTTTATGAATGATTGAACTTGTCCATTGGCATTGCTTACATGGAAAAGTTACACCTTTTGTAAATGATAGTTTAAGACAGTAAAAGTTAGTAAAAGACAAAAGTGACCTCTGTTTTAGTGACAGTAACTTGGACTGATTACATCGGTAGCCTAGATCAAGCAGAACATTTATCATCAAATGTGCAGAGAAATGAATAAATTCCTGTTATTCTTGACAACAAATGGTTGAACTTGTCCAACTGAGTTAGTCCATGGCCTATAAACATATATCACTGAGAAACCCAGTGTTTGTTCACAGGGAACTCAACATGCATGCAAATCTTTAAACGCCTATGATTATATTCACAATAAGCAATTTGTGTTTCTTTGGTAAACACTTCCAAAATTTTGCTTAATTTGGGACTTACATGACCTCATTAATCATCCTCATACATCCATCTGTTTTGTTGGTTAGCACAAATAACATAAGCCCCAATCCATAAAATAGTGGTAAGAAAAGTCCTTCTTTTCTTTGAGGTCTTTATTTGTCCTTTTAACAAAATGTAACAAAAGAAAAACTTTTTTTTGCGGGGGAACATTTATCATTTATCATGCAATATGTCAAAACTATTATAGTGTAATCTTCTGCTTCTTGGTATCTATTAAGGGGCAGAAGACAATTATCAGACTGTTTTCAACAGAATGTTGGGCAAAGTTTTTCCATTGAATGATGACAAATGTCACAGAAACTCTGTATATTATATATGATGCATTTGGCTTTATTATGTAACTCTCATCTGTGATTAGGAGCTTGGTTTTACCGAACAAATAAGATGGGAGCTGTTCTTTTGCCTCCTAGTTGCACACACTTCTCTGTGACTTTACACAGAATCTCAACAATAAAGGTGCCAATTATTGAAAAATAAAAAGTGTTAGAAAATAAACACAAAAGTAACTAGAAAAGCACTCAGAGAGAGCAAACCTCAGCCAAGGGCCACAGTTAAAAAATTCCTGGATCCAAACGGTGATCCAAATCACCGCCAAAATTAAATCAGTTCTTCCTATTCACATTTCCAACAAGTCCTGAAAATTTCATGAAAATCCGTCCAGAACCTTTTAAGTTATCTTGAACACAAACAGGCAAACAGATAAATACAAAATAAAAACAAAACCTCCTTGGCGGAGGTAATAAGATTATTATAACAGCTGTAAAGAATATTTAAATTACCTAAAATCAAAGACAAAACAATAAAGTTATTAGGTGTACATCTCTGAATGTGTTGCAAGTGTTTCAGTAGTTGAGACACGTTCAATTTTCCATCCTTCCAGCTTTTCCCTTTAGGGGTCGCCACAGCAAATCATCTGCTTCCATCTAACTCTATCTGCTGCATCCTCTTCTCTCACTCCAGCTACCTTCATGTCTTCCCGCACAACATCCACAAATCTCCTCCTCAGTCTTCCTCGAGGCCTCCTGTCTGGCATTTCCAACCTCTGCATCCCTGTACCGATATATTCACTATCCCTCCTCGGTACATGTCCAAACCATCTCAGTCTGGTCTCTCTGGCTTTATCTTCAAAATATCTAACATGTGCAGTCCCTCTGATGCACTCATTCCTGATCGTATCCATTCTCATCACACCGAGAGAGAACCTCAATATGAGACATGTTCAATATTTCTTATAATTCAAGAACAGCTGAAAACATTTGCTGGAAGATCTAAGTGGTCTAAAGGGGGGGAAGCTGAAAACTTCAGAAACATACTCAGATGCAGGCTGATTAAATGTAAAAGCAGGAGAGAAAATTTAAAATAAGTTGTGTGAAAAATCCGAACCTGGTGGTGTACTAGGGGTAAATGGGGTTACACTCTCTTAGTTTTCTATACTAGTAAGGCATCTTGCTGAAGATGAAAAAACTGGGCTGGCTGATAATCAAATACGAAGTGTTGCAACGGTACAGTGTTGAAGTGGTTTTGTCTGTAGTCACTGTTTTCATGAAGCAATGGAATGAGACATCGTGAGCCTAAAAGTATCATCTATACATTCCTGAGGTATTCCATTCATTAGCCATTCATGTTTAGTTCTTTGCATGTGACTGATCTTTCTATCCGACCTTATCATTTTCTATCTGTTCTTATTAAAAAGAAATAAGAAAACCTTGGCTACAAAAGGGTGAAGGAAATATACTGTTTTTAAACATGTTGTTAATTTTATGCTTTTAAAACTATACCATCACCAGCTGTTAACATATTAATAATGACAAAAGACAACACACACTAATGGCCTTATAACCATGGATGCTTTCATAGTGAATTTGACTGATTTATGTATTTATTTATTTGGTGAGTCTGACTATTGTGTCATCTGCAAACTGCTAAAGTTACTAAATCAGTATTGTTCACATGTTAAATTCTGTTTATTTTTGTTTTCTCTCTTGAAGTGAATTGGCTTGCATGGCTGCAGAACCTCGCATCACGAGAAAGCTGCCAATTATCAGCCTGTGCTTTCTAAGAAATAATGAATACTGTTTGTGTTCAACACCATTCTGTGAAGTTTTAGGTTGTCTTTAGCTGTTTCTGTTACAATTAAATGTTAGAATTTCTCTTTTTTTGTACAATAGAATATTAAATATGTTCTGCAATGAAGGGCTTTACGGTTGTCAATGTTTTTTGGTGAGAATTTTTTAAGATGTTCTTGATCTTACACTGTGCCAACATTAGTTTTTAAGATGAGAATTTACTGTATGTTATTCTGCACACTCTTTATGTCATATTTTAAATGAAATATTTTAATATTCCTAAGCTTGTATATGGCTTTTAATAATTATTGTTTTATGGTACTACAGTTTGTCCTTACAATTATCTTTATTAAAGACAATTTATTACAATCTTATTAACTGTGTGATTTTTACCATAATTTTGGGAGATGCATGCCAATTTTATTTATGCTTTATATTTTTGGAAGATGTTTCTGTGTTTCATTTATGATTTTTTTTTTTTTTTTTTTTTTTTGAAAGACCACTATGAATAATAAAAGAACCTCTATTTTTGCCAGAGGGACAGACACAGCTTCATCTTGTATAAACCAACAGTTAAAAGCAAAAATGTTGATCATCAATTAATTATTTTACTTTATAAGTTCATAGAGCAAAACCTACACACGAGCTTGAATATGCTGCTTTCAAGAAACATTATTCACTTATTATATAAAGGTACAGCAAAAAATTATTTGTGTTGTCAAAGTGATATCACACTTTGTGTTGTCATGCTATTGATTGATTATGATAACATATGAACACCAATACTGGTCAGTTAGTAGTATTAGACTTAAATGGTTTAAAAATAAAATCGGACAAATAAGCACTTTCCTTGAGTTTATTGCCACCCATTACTTTTTGACAAGGCAGTATATTTTGCACACTTCATGATCACTCAGACCAAACAGCCTGAATACAGTGCAGGAACAATGTCGATGACTTTCTCTGATGTTAAATGTGACTACTCACAATGTGATTTGTATGATTTGAAAAATGTAGACACATTTTTAGAAGACATTGGAACCGATTTTGAAAAAGAGCAAACATCATCCATACAAAGGCGTTAAAGTCCCAATTTACGAGCTGACACTGAAAGCGCCACTGACAGACACTTTCCAGTCTGTGTGCGCATGCCCACCATGAGATATGAATAACTCATGCGGATGGTTAGAAAGGTGAGGAGCACAACAATGTCTGAGCTCAGTGTTTAAGTATAAACTACCTTTAATAACACTAAAGCGACTTTCTGTCGTCCAACTGGTTTAAAGAAGCGACTGGGACTGACTTAAATCGTTAGGTGGACCTCCAGGAGTTTGTTTACATGCAGTATTATTTAAAGTACCCACGTTGTTATGACTTTTTCCTTCTTTTTTTTTTGACGGACACTGCGCAACGTTTTCAGCGATGTATGGCGCCGTCTTTATTAAGCTTGTAAAGTGTGAAAACAGCACTTTTTATTGGTGAAATGGGATTTATCGCTGCGGCGTGGGACTGTACGTCTGCTTCAGCTGGAACCTAAGACTTTTGCTTTAATACTGTAAATTGACTGTATTGCCTATATTGTTAATATTCATGGAGTCTGTTGGGAAGTTTGAGTTCAGCAGGAAAGACTTGATTGGTCACGGTGCCTTTGCAGTTGTGTTCAAAGGCAGACACAAAGAGGTAATGTTCATATCTGGGCCTAATTCTGATTTATTTTGTCATTGTTTATATTTGTCTGGCTGGCTTTTCATATATTCTGCTTTTTAAAAAAAAAAAATCTTTTCAAGAAACGCGACTGGGAAGTTGCTGTCAAGTGCATTAACAAGAAAAACATTGCCAAATCTCAGTCTCTACTGGCAAAAGAAATCAAAATTTTAAAGGTATTGTAATTGTTTTTTTTTTGTTTTTTTAATATGTCATATATTTTTTGCTGCAGTCTCCAAATGTATATTTAACAATTATTCTCTTCACATCTCTAGGAACTCAAACATGAGAATATTGTTAGACTACTTGACTATCAGGTAAGGATGTGGTTTTTTTTATTACCTTTATATTACTCTCATCTCATATGCATGTCACCCACCCACAGATAAACACACAGACATGCGATACTAGAAATGCCAAATGATGCAACATGTTGCTCAAACTCTGCCTCAGTCACTCGTAGTACAAATACGCCTGTTGGATGTTGTAGTTTTGCATGCCACCTCACGGATTTGAGTTTTAGCTTGAGGTTTTACAGCCCCCTCCCCTCTCCCCCATCTTATTTAGGTCATCACAAGACTTTAAAAAATATATTTTATACTATACGACTGTTGTGAAGACGGATATGACTGGCACAGGGTCACCGTCAGAGCCTACATGCCTTATTAACATAACAGGTCAAAAACGACACAGGACACTAACCATCTGGTTGGTTGTAAGGTCCCCTTTGTGCATTCCTCTTATCATCTTACTGACACCTGCCAGACAGTAAGCTCGGATGGGCTTATCTCGCTACGTCTGACAGATGGCACAGTGCACCAGGTTAACAATGGCTTATAAAACACAGTCTTAGTATCGTCTCACAGTAGAGACACACTGACATACAAAGCTGAGGGCAAAGCTGCATGCCTCATATGTTGACGTCATTATATTAATTTATAATCTTCATTCTCTCATATTGCCATCGGGCATTTTTATGCAATCGCACAACTGGTAAACACATCTTTCGTGTCCTTAAAAACAGAGCTTATGAGATTCAACTCAGTGACTCAGCTTATTTTCCAGCTAATTATGTTGCCTTTAAGTCAGGTGGGGTCAACAGCCTAAACTTTTCACCCATTTACCTCACCCCATATCCCCTCACTGCTCTGACTTTTTCAATGGTGGTGAAGAAGGGTGCTGAACTGGAAAAGTGTCCTGGATGATCCATGATTCTGGATGTGGGCCTTGACTAGATAGAGTTTCAAGGCCCCTGAGTTTGCTGTTGTCAGGCGGTCCAGAATTTCAAGAAGCCGCAAGGTGACAAGCCAAAAAAACAGTCAACTGACTCTAACGCTTGAAGTGCTGCCTCTGGTTGTGTAACAATTATTGGTATAAATTCCATCTCTCGACACGAAATACATTTTTTATTTAGACATTTACGGATTTATTGACCTATCCATCAACTCATGTAGAAAGAGATTGATGTTCTGGTAAATACTTTGCTTGATTATTTGCATTTTATTTATTTCAACAGGAGATGGGAGGGTGTGTGTATCTTGTCATGGAGGTGAGTTGTGTGATGGTTGAGACAGGTCTGTTTTCATGTGAACATGTAAATCACAACCACTAATAAGGCATCAAGTTCAAAGCTATTAAGACTTGTCTTTCCTGTCTTTTCAGTACTGCAATGGTAGTGACCTGGCAGAGTATCTCCACTGTAAGTCTGCAGCTAAACAGAGGTTGATTCTTCATAACACTCTGTGTTGTGTCTTGCCTTTTACTTTTTATGTTCAAACTCAGCAATAAGGGGATATTTGCATAATACTCAATTTTGCAAGTAAAGGACCAAATTTATTTCCATTTTGGGGGTGCAGTAGATTTTTTGGCAGGGGACTAGAACCATAATTGAGGTTTCAAGTTTATGCAAGCCAGTGAGTGAGTAATCACTAACACTTCCAAGTGCTTAACCCAGATAAAATTAAATCTGTCAAGCAGACTTGTGATCAAGTTTCTGCTCAGTGATTTTCCTCTTAATTATGTGGAAATTAGAGCAAAATCAGAAGCCAACAATAACTCCCAGTTTGCATTTTACAGCTGCTTTTCTATTAGTCCTGTGATCTTGCCACATTTGAATTCTTAGAAGCTTCTCTTACTAGAATATTCTCCCCTCCTCAGGTTTCAAGGCATATTTTGAAAAGTGATGGGAGCATGGAGCAAATTTTTCTCAGGCTAGATTTGCCTCCTGGGTGCTGATGTGTGTATTTAAGTGCTGATGTGGAGGTTGGGTCTAATTCTGTCACGATGCCAGTATTTCTTATGTTGTAAAAAAGAAGCATATAGCTATTTGCAGTACAAGACTCGGTCACATTTGGCAAGGTTGATAGAGCACCCACATGACCTCGCCCATCTGTCACTCACTTATCCCCTGTGCTCCGATGGAATAACACGGCAGCCAGAAATACTGCTCTACTGGGAGGGATGTGGGGGGTGCTAGCATGTTAAGGGCCCTATTTTTTTTTATTTCCAAAGAAAGTAAATGTAGTTTTTATTGGCAATATCAGTGGCATTTTTATTATGTTATGGTGACTTTTCCCCATTTAGCCTACATGTTTTATTGTTCTGTCCAACAGCGAAAGGCACGCTCAGTGAAGACACCATCCGTATATTCCTGCAGCAGATTGCTCAAGCCATGAAAGTCCTGCAGAGCAAAGGAATCCTCCATAGAGATCTCAAACCCCAAAATATTTTACTCTGCCACCCAGAGGGGCGTAGATCCAGTTCCATCAATACCATTATTAAGATAGGTAATTTCTTAAATCTGTAGATATTTAAATGCTTTCGCTGTACAGTATTTCAAATAGAGTAGAATGATGGTGGAATAAGCCTATTTGTTTGTCTTGAATCTCTATCCTTTACCTTATTTCTTTCAACCTCCAGCTGATTTTGGCTTTGCACGACACCTCCAGACAAACACCATGGCAGCCACACTGTGTGGTTCTCCCATGTACATGGTAAGCATTAAGGTCTCTCTTACTCTTGTTTTCTGTGCCAACAGGTTTGTAATGTCACTGTGTCTCTAAGCTGTCAGCTGTGTTTGTCTGGACACAGGCTCCTGAGGTCATCATGTCCCAGAACTATGATGCCAAAGCCGATCTGTGGAGCATAGGCACTATTGTGTACCAGTGTCTGACTGGAAAAGCACCATTTCATGTGAGTGATACTTCAAATGGAATATGAACATTTTGATATAAGAAAACATACATCAATGTTTTTTTTTTGGGTGATTAGCAGCATAGAGTCAGATTTTTGCCAAGAAACGCATATTAAGTTCCTTTATATAAATACTCATGAAATTATGTTTTAGTTCCTGGAAAGGGCAAAGTAAGCACTGATAAAAGAGAACATGATGCTTCCCTTTCATAACGCCATGAACCACAACACAGCTATTAAAAACACCAGTCTGCTGGATGATACTCCTCCTGAGTGTTGTTAGTTGGGAAATGCTGAAACAGTTTGACTGCTTGTTCGGACTGAACCCTGCTTATGCGGGAGGGGGAGGATTTCTCTATACCGAGAGTAAACATCATTTCACAATCATAGCTATTACTTTCCACTGTTCACGTGGCTGCTGCAATGATACTTTTTCAAAGGCAGGTGCAGCTTACCTCAGCTGTAACTTATGAGCAGACACACACCAAAGTTCACCCCTTCTTTGGTTCTTTATTTCAATGTAAACATTTCCCTTCATTCCAAATGTGTTTGCAGTCAGGAAACAAAACACACTTTCTTGATAAGTCCAAGCGTTAGAGTGGAGTTTGCTGCTGCTGCTGCTGCTGATGATGATGATGATGATGTTTATCTAATTGGTCTAGATGGCAGACAACTTTACCCCTGCTGAGATCACCACATGATGATTATGTGCTGTTGTAAAAATGCTTTCATTTTTGTAATAATGTAGCTGAAAAGCCCTTTTCTAAAAGGGCTGGACTAAACTATTTTAACATCTTTGTGTGTTTGTGTGTGTGTTTATATGAAAAGCAATCTGAAGTGTTATTCATGGTTTTGTTTTTTTCAATAGGCCAGCACACCACAGGAGCTCCGTCTCTTCTATGAAAGCAATACCACCTTGTTACCCAGGTTAGTGCATCTCTCTGTTAACTGCCCCTGTATGCACATGTGCCATGTATGCACATATTACACATCATAACATGAGAGGAAGGGGTGTAAACAGGCTGTACTGGGAAATCTGTCAAGTTTGCAGTGTTTAGGGTGATGGATGGCTGACTTTTATGCGTATGTGACTTAGGTTCAAGCACATGTGAGTCCGCAGACACATGCTCCCACAGGCATAATTAGCAGTCAGTAAATAAGTCCCACCGCACTGCTAAAAATAATCTTGATGTGAAAGAAAATGACACAGACACCTGATTTAACCAATGAGATCTCAAAAATTCTTTCTCTGTCACTTTCACAGTTATTATGTGAATTCCTACATATGTATAAGGTTACTGTCCTGTCAGCTGTGAAAGCTTAAATCTGGTTAAATGTCAGCAGGACAGGCAGATTCCTTTTGAAAACTGAATCTGTTATGTTGAGAAGTGGACCTGAAAAGCTTTCAAAAGGGATTTATGGTTTGTTTGCCTTACTTTGTTCATGAAGTACTTCGCCAGCTTGTGTATGGCTTACAGCCACACTTATCTTCTGCAGTGATACAGCTGGATGATAAGATGGACCATGTTTCTGTGTGAGCAGGGCATAGTTTGTTTTTCTCTCACTCTATATTTAACCAGCTCCGAGGTGCCAGCTAGTGGCCTGTGCGGCTATCTTTTTCCACATGACCCACATAGCTTAACACAGACGTAAATACACATCGTCTGACTGACTGTGAATGTCATGTTGCCTGGAGGTTTTGTCTTGAAACCATAATTTAGATTTAAAATTCACTTATTTTATAGGTTACAGCATGCTTTTGAGATATAACTGTCCTGAATCTTTATAATGACAGACAGGAATAAATTATAAACACTGGCGAGCACACAGAGACCAGAAGCTCTAAATAATAGCATCTTATATCATCATGTAAGCTAAACATACAGCATGCTGGGTGAAACATCTGGAAAAGACTAAATTATTAAATGAAAATTAAATAAAATATGAAAAACTAAATTCTTTATTTATTCCAGAGGAAATTTTAAATCAATTAATTCTTAAATTAACAATAATAATAATAATAGTAATAATATAATCATAATAATAATAATCAATGCTATTTAAGCTAAAAAAAAATCTGCTTAGCATGCATTAAGGGATTTTTTTCTTTTATCTCAGCATCCCGAAGGAGACTTCTGCTAACTTAAGACACTTGCTGCTGGGGCTGCTCCAGAGAAACCACAAAGACCGGATCAGCTTTGGTAAATCTCCCCCTCTTTAATATTAGGGATCCCCTTTCATAACTCCATCTTGAAATGTTGTTCTTACATGTAAATCTTTATATTTGCAGATGAGTTCTTCCACCATCCTTTCTTGGAGACGAGCTTATCCACAAAGAAATGTATGTGCTATGTCTTGTGTGAGTCCATCTGGTGAGCTTAGTGTCAGTAAAGGTGTCTTAACCCAGGTCCTAACGCAAGAAGGTGTGTGTTTTTTTTAACAGGCTCACCGGCTCCAATGCTCTCCTACCCCAGCTCTGGCTCAGGCAGCTCATCCAGCAGCTCCTCCACATCCCAGCTGGCTTCACCTCAAGTACGCTATCTCCTGCATGTAAAGTCATTCAGTTAAAGATATGAAATTTGCTTCTAACAGAAGTAATCACGGTGTGTTTTTGTTACCATATATCTCACGGATAAATTTGATCATTTGTTTTTTATTCGCTTAGCATTCCGATGGAGAAATGCACCAGCTTTCGCCCAAAGTGCTGCACTCGCCTACACAGGAGGCTGCCAAATTCCAGCGGAAAGAAAAATCCAATCAAGATGGGAGGAACACATATGCAGAAGATTATGTCATGGTGCCTGCACAGTTTCCTAGTAAGACCCTCAGCCTCCCTCTGTTCTTATCTAAGTTCCCTAATTTTTAAGAGGATTTTCTTCACACAAGCACAAAAAAGTCTGATTCTGTTTGTTTTGCTGCTTGCTAGGTGAATACACATGTGGGGTGGAAGTTGGGTCACCTAGTGACAGTTGTCTGATATACAGTGGGTGAGTTTCTCTGAGGTACACAATGCAGTGTATTTCACTTAATTAGTGGAAGAAAATATATTTGAGTTTTTATTTTTTAAAGAAACTTGCAAGTATGTTCATTTAGAAATTCTCGACTGGTGGAGAGAGGTTCTGGAGTTGCAAGAAAGACACCACCATCCCCAGCCCTTTTACACTCTCCATCCAAGCCTGTCTAGTAAGAGAACTCTTCAGAACCTTTCATTTAGTCATATAATTGTTTTTTCATTGGTTTAATGTAACGCATGTTCGTCTTGGTTGCCAAGTCCTTGGTGTCTTATTTCTCGGCTTCATCTTTTAATCATGCAGTAATCCTGTTGAATTGCATGGCTGTAACTGCAGCCCATCGGTGCCCATTCCTGTTCCAACTCAGATCCAAAACTACCAGCGTATGGAACAGAACCTGCAACCTGTTGGATTGCATGGCTCTACAAGGTATATAAAGCTGCATCCTCCATGCAGCCACTTGAGCTTATCTCTCACTATTATCCATTCCTGTCTTCCTTCATCTAACTGTGTCTTATGTCTGTCAGGATCATGCTGTGCTGTGCTGGCAGCAGCAGTCCAACCCCACTGCAGTGTGGACATCGTAGAGCTTCATATTCAAAGATCTCATCTGACACCCCAAGGCTGGCAACTGGAGTTGGTCAACCACAACGGTGCTCTCCATTAGGTAATAACCTCAACTAGCCTATTATGTCATCAGTCTATCTTTTCAGACATGACAAATACTTAATAACATTGTTAACTTTGTCAAGCATCAGTTATAACTTTGTTACTGTGGCCAAAAGTCTCCTCCCACTTGGTTCTTTCCTTCTGTTTTGTAGACATTACAACAAAGCCCCCTATTGTGGTTTTTTTGTGTGAGATTCAGATTCTGATATTCACTTTTATTCTTAGGAGATTTCAAAGGAGCTCTGGAGCCAAACACACACCCTGTTAAAAAAAAAAAAAAAAAGAGTTGTAGCAAATATGTAGCCATCTGACAGAGATCTACTGCACAGTTATGTCATGTTTAATGGATTAAATCACAAAAAGAAATTGTAATGAAGTGTTATTTGATTTCCCCTGTGCACACTCTGACTCATGTACTTTTACTTTTCAAAACCCTCGGAGTACATGCCTAATCTTGTTATGTCTACTTATAAGAGAAAGTAAACATATGACTTTACAAGTATTATGTACTGATGATGGTTTAATTGTTGTCACTCTGTTTTAGTTGGATTGAGCCCAAAAACATCAGAGCAGACTCTCCCACTCAGTACAAGAACAGGACAGCTCACTGAATCTCCTGGCACACAGGTCACCACCAGCTCAAAGGTCAGCTTCCATATCAAAATAACAAGATGGATGTTATGCCGTGTCCATATTCTGCCATCTATCCATAACCTCTCTTGTTTGGCATTTTTCCATTATGTTGCGCAGCACACTTTGTATTGGAACGACTATTGCATGCTTTATTTTCCATTATGGCCGGTAGCCCTTCCACGTGGACAGGATTGCTTGTTTATCACTGCAGTTGCAACAACACAGAGACAAGCACATGTCAACCATACTGTTGTTTATTATATTACACACTTCTAGTTGAGGATATTATTCAAAAAGGCTTATCAACTGATGGGGTTAAGAGGAGTGTGGGGTTAACATTAGACTAATATGTTCATGAGAAAGGCTTTAAATATCTCCTGGGACTGAACAGAGCTCAGCTGTGATTCAATAAAATGATTAATCACCAAATCAAATCAATAGTCTTGGTTGATAAACATGGTTTGCTGTTCTCACAAATTAGATATCTGGGATTTTGGACACTTTAAAATTAAGTATTGTGTCAGTGTGTGTTAATAGGTACACTAAGACTGTTTTGCCCATATGTAGATGTCTTTGACCAGCCATCAGTCTACATTGTGTCCTTGTAAAATTTTGGCTCACATGGGACCTTAACCAAGTTATTACCAAAAAAAAAAAACTGGAAAGCCAAAAGTGCACAATAATGACAAGTTACTTGTACTTCACACTCTTTACATGGCCAGGAAATTATAAATGAGTGTCAACACACAGCTTACAAATTATAATAGAAAAAGTTTCAAATAATGGATTTCCTTTTCAGCAGCAGGCTCAACACAGAAAACCAAACCGGACCAGGACAGTCCCAAACCTGCAATCCCTTGACCCATCCCCGGCTTGCCAGACAAACCTCAGCCAGAAGCCAGCAAACAAAAGGGGACCTTTTAAAAGGTCACATCACTATATGAATACATTTTTTCTTTTTCTTTGTTTCTTAAGAAAATTGGTTAACAGCTGGAGATGTCACCAGTAATAACAATGTGTCTGTGGTTGCATTGAATCTTCAGATCTCTCAGCACTGGCAGGCTGTCAGACATGCTGCTGAAGGCCGCCTTTGGGGCAAACCTTTTTGAAGAGGGAAGTGACGAGAGCTTCAGTTGTGAAAAAAGCATGGATACAACAGGTACCAGAGTAAAATAATTACAAGTGAAATTTCTACTCACATCATCTGTCCAACATTAGAAATAGTTGCATGTTTCACATGTAGTGACAGTCTGTAATTATGGAATAATTAAGGTCCCTGCCTGTGTATTTCTGTAGCATGTTTTAAAGAAAAGTTAAACCTTTAGCATTGCAAAGAGCAAAGCACATAGACAAAAACTAAAAACTATCAGCAGAACTTATTACCTTTGAAACTGTTTAAAAATATTAACATGAGCTGAGCTAAAAATGTTAAATGTGATGACTATTAAATCACTAGTTATATTGATGTGATGTGACAGATGTTAGTAATATGGGTGGTTAAAAATAATTTATTTTTAGAGATCTATTTCAGTGACAAGGACTGTGGTATTTACTAGACTGCAGTGTCATTTCAAAGTGAGCCATCTGACATCTGATTTATCTCTTCCTATTTGTGTCTGCAGCTCCACCTACTGGATGCCAGAAAGTATTTCACATCCCAGACAGCCCACCTCCTGCCATCTTCACTATGGGTTCTCCATCACATGGAAGCACCCCTCCTGACGCAGTGGTATCGAGGATGCTCTTAGGTAGGTGTTTTTATAATGTCATATCCTTATTTTATTATGTATACTTATTTATTCTTAGTTTTTGTGTTGATTTTGTTAATTATACACTTTTTTGTGGTCTATAAAAGCTGGACTTATATAATGAAAAAGGTTTGTAGGTTTTATATAACCGTTATCTTACATGAGGGATCCTCAATCCTGGTCCTCGAGGGCCGGGGTCCTGCAGGTTTTCCATTTTCTTCCAGCTGCAGCACACTGATTCAAATCAGTGTGTATTTCGCAGACATGCACAGAGCTTATCTGAGTCTGAGTCAGGTGTATTCCAGCAGGGACACTTAGAAAACCTGCAGGAAATCGGTCCTCGAGGACCAGGATTGAGGATCCCTGTCTTACACTTAAGAATGTTATCAGTTTTTTGCCTGCATCTTCATTACATATTCTCTGTATAAGCTATTTGGGAATAAGCTTAATTTGTTTCTTGCTGGAAACGCAGGCTCTCCCAGTTACTTCAGCTCAGGCTGGCAACTCAACAGCCGGCCCCTCCAACGAGGAAGCCGAAGAAATAGTGAAACCGAAGCCATGGATGCTTTTCCACTCAACAGCTTGATTTTTCACCCTCCAGAACTACCTGAAGACACGCTGTTGGAGGTAGTAGAGTTGACAAATTGACACTCTGCACGACCACGCTTTGTATTCACTGTATTTTATACATTCTTTTCACAGCAGCCTCATACAGACGCTCTGAGTGACTTGCGTTTCACTTTGGCTTTTGTCCACTGTGTCATGGAGCTGGCTTCCTCAAAGGACGTAGGGCTTGATGCCATCAGCAATCCTGATATTTCCTTTCTAGAGCAGAGCTTTGTGGCAGATCAGATTAGCCTTCTGAGTAGAGAGTGGAGGTGAGAGGCATGAAGGTTTACACGTTTCCTCAATATGTTCTGTAGCTTATTTTACAATGACATATTTTGGTAATAACTCATATCTCTTGTGTGATGTTCCAGCTACGCAGAGCAGTTAATGCTGTACATGAAAGCAGAGGAGTTTCTGTCGTCAACTCTGCACACAGCCAAAGAAAATATTAAACAAGGCCAACTCCTGCCGTCTTCTACAGTCAAACAAGGTGAGACAAAGGACAGGCTTTGGGATTTAAAGCATTCACCTTTTTAAGTTTTAAGTGTTTTTTATTTAGAGAAAAGAAAATTAGCTGTAAAAGAACTGTAATTTAAGCACTTATATGTTCAAACATTGGATCTGCTTTGAATATACAGTATATTATTGAAAAGAAATTCAGAAATATGCTCATTCAACCAAATATAGGGTCAACACATCCCCTTACAATCACATGGAAATCATTTGTGTTTCTCCTTGGACTGATAGAAAGAATAAATATATTTCTACTGAGTTTCAATCCAACCAAATATCTCTGCTTAGTTTAGTCAGTTAAGTTCAGTTAACATTCATTTTAAAACACTAATTTAAAGCTCACTTGCAAAGTCTTAAGTGCCAGAAATAAATATTATTTAACATTCCTCTGAAACAGTACACTACATAAAAACCTAAACTCACCAGGAATAAATAAATTCTGCAAAGAAAAATCAAAGCTGTAAATTATAGAGATCAAGGGGAAGTCTCTGTCATTTTTTAAAGAAAGAGATGGTTAAGTTGCCATATAACAAACCTTCCTGGAGGAAGACAGGAACAATAAGAACTTCCTCCTCTAGATGTTATCTTATCCTGTGGAGTTCTTTGTTTTACCCCAATCAGTTAAAAATATTCAGGAAAAGTCCAAGTTGTCTCGTAGACGGGTGATCAAATCTTTCAGATATTCACCTGAAAAGTTGATCCCAGATCAAAGCAGGACTCTTAAAAGACTATTTTTCAGGAAGCAACATGTGATCAGAAGTAATTTCAGTGATCAGATCAGCTGATCATTGATGACACTCACAATGTAGTGACAGTTCGGAATATTATTTGATAACATCAGATCAATAATGCTAAGTTCTCATCTATCTGTGACAGATGTCTTTTGTAAGTTTTAAAATCTGAGCTACATGTCTTTATTTATTTTGCTAAAGGATCAATACTTGGGTAATTATTAGCACCAGATAAAGAATGTGAATGTTGAGATCTCTGCCTTGCCTGCAAGACTAATGCAGCCTCCCTGTTCTGCCCATAGACTCTGTGTGTACAGATGATCAGAGTGTTTCATATATTTAAAAACATTTGAAAATATGAGCATGAAAAAGTTCTCATTTATAAAACATGCAGACATTTTTGCACAAAAATGGTTGATAACTGAGGGCCTTGATCTATTTATGTTATTGGATTGGAACTGAACTCCATATCAGCAAATGCATACAGTTGCTTAAAGAACAAAAAACACAAGCAGAAGAGGCAATGCTCTTGGGAGTAGAACAGAACTATAATATGAGTTGTTAGGCTATAAAATGGCAATTGTTCAATTTTTTTTCCAGTGATCAAGAAGCTAAACGACATGTACAAGAACTGCGTGACCTACTGTCGCTCCCTGAACGATCGGCTGCAGACCTTTTTACTTGACAAACAGAAGCTTATGGACCGATTTAATGGTCTCACAGCAGAGAAGCTCATCTACAGTCACACTGTGCAAATGGTGAGCTCTTTTTCAAAACAGAAGATGATGTTGCTCACTCCTAACCAGATCCTATGCAGTGTGTATTGATTTTAAATCTTTAGCTCCATCATTTAAATGCTTTTTTTTTTTTTTTTTTACTGCATTCAGGTCCAGTCTGCTGCTTTGGATGAGATGTTTCACTATGGTACAGCATCCGTCCAGCGGTACAGTAAAGCCCTTCTGCTGATGGAAGGTCTGTCCCGAACCCTCACAAATCAAAAGGACATTGACAGCATAAGCAAATGTATGTAAACACAGTAACACAAACTATAAAATCATGGCTGCATTCAGTTCCATGAACTAGACCACAAGTTAAGTTGTTTCTAATGTGATCATTGAATTTATTGTATATATAATTTTTTTTTACTTTTTCAGGTAAGCAGTGTATTGAGAGACGTCTCTCAGCTTTGCAGACATAACAGTGTCCATGAGCTCTACAAGTGTGTTCATGATAACTGCGTGATTTGCATCATCCATCACCCCTGAATGTAGATGGATCCACCAACAGACGAGCACTTTGATCTCACCTTGGAGAAATGACCACTGACCATCTACTCATATACTACTACCCAAATCTGTAACCGTGCACAGAAAAGACTGAAAGTTATGTTCTGTGCATATTCTTGAAAAGAGATTGTTTTGAAACTTTTGGGGAAATTGTTTTCAGTATTTGTCTTGTTACAAACTATATGTGTTAGTGTGTTAGTGTGTTTTGCACTTAGCATCAGTAGAATAATTGATAAGTGATTTTAAATGTGTTATACTTGAAACAAAGTTTAGATTGCTTTCTCTGTTTGAAGCCTTAAAGTTATGTGTCAATTAATGTACATCAGTCAACAGGAGTGTTAGTATTTTGGATAAGATGACCAAATATTGCCATGAAGTAGCATTATCACCAAAACTGTGCCTATTTTTGTATATTATTAATAATAGTAAAAACTGAATGTATGAAAGTATGCTTTGACCTCATACTGAGTGTTGCTTTATGACAGCTAGTCTTAAAGTCATGCATATGTTAGAGAGTGCAATAAGTATATTTTGACATTTGGGTGAGGTTTTGTTTGAGTGATATAAATCTTGTAATCTTCTTAGGTAATAAGAAGTCTGACATGAAACTAAATGCTACATTGCTTATGTTTAAATACTTTTTGTGTGCACATTCATTTTCATTTTTTTGGTTTAGTGCAAATTTTAATCGGTCAATGAACTTGACCAGACTTGTTATTACAACAAAATGTTGTTTATTTTATTTTAAAAAAATGTGTTTAATAGTGGCCTGTTATGATTGATCTAATTCCCTTTTGTATTTTCAAGTTTTTCAATTTGTGAGAATGAGTTGTTTCACAATGTGTGTTGAAAATAAATGTTATTTATTATAAGAATATTGCATAGTTTGTTTTTTTCTGTTTAATAAGCAAATTAGTTTCTGACTTGTATACCCTTTACGTTCAGAAATGGTCACCTCTCTTGAATCCAAAGCTAACATCTTGTTTTAAATTCCCAAATTAATGTAAAATCATTTAAGTAGGATTATACAGTTTTCTGCATTATGATTACCTAGATTCATCAACAACTAACTATACAGTTGTGCTCATATTTATTCATACCCTTTCATTAAAGAAGGAAAAAACAGCTGCCTGTAGAATAAGCTGAAATAGACAAAAGTAATAATAAATAAAGATTTCATAAAAATAATTACATTATTTTCCAATTTTGGTTCAATAGAAATATTTTGTTTTTAAAAAGAAAACAAATATGATAATTTATTACATATTGCATCACTCATAAATTAATATTTTGTTGAACAATTCTTTAATGTTTCTGCAACAGTCGGGTGTTTTCTGTTCCTCTCAGTCAGACTTCTGCACCTGTTGACAGGTATTTTGTCCCACTGTTCAACAGAAAAGTGCTGTAACTTGTCCAGGACCAGTTTGTTTTTTTGTTTGTTTTTTCTTTCTTCAACTCAATTAAATGAAAAAAAAAACTGTGTCTTAAATAACTAAATTATAGTTTTGCAAATTTTTAGTTATTGTTCCTTTTTTAAGTCTCCAGTTATTTGAGTGACTTGTAAATCAGCCTTTTCTTTAATGAAAGGGTATGAATACATATGAGCACAACTGTAAATACCATAGACATCATCTATACATGTATATAGACATCATCTATACATATATACATGTATAGATGATTTTTTTTTTTTTTTTTTAATGAACTTTATTGAAACAGTGACAGGTAGTACAAATAGGTTATCCATACAGAGCAGTTAATTCAAACAAAGTACATAACAGCAGGACAAAGAGAAAAAGGAAAAGGGGGAAAAAAAAAAAAAAAAACAGTAAAACTTAAACTAGTAAAACTTAAAACTAAGGGGTTATAACAGCTTAAACATATTACAGGCAGATATAGTTTTAATTGCTTTTTGCTTTTTAGAATGAAGGATAGAGGTGATGTATAGCTTGAACTCACCTACAAAGGCTGAGAAACATGGTTTTTCCTTATTTGTGAATTTACAGTTATGAATATGGGACTTAGCCATAATAAGGAGGAGATTTATCAAATACATACTAGAATTGTCATGAGAGTCCTTTGTTATGAGACCAAGCAGTACATCCCTCCAGAATAAAACAAAGTTTACATTAATTTTTTCATGAATCAGATTACAAAACCTTTGCCAGAATATTTTAACAGCTGGGCAAGACCAAAATAAATGTACAATTGTTTCACAGGAGTTCATGCAGAAACTACAGAGAGTATCAATATTTAATTTGAATCTATTATGAATGTAGACTTTAGCTGGATAAATCCTGTGGAGAAGCTTAAAGGATACTTCTTTCATTTTATTTGTGATCAGAAATTTATTAGGGAGTAGCCAAACCCTCTTCCATGGGACATCATCTACAAACCTATTCCAGTGAGAGATAGCACTTGGTTGTGATACAATGTCCATTTGAAATAAAGCTCTGACAGATCTGTTACTGTTTCTGGAATAAATGGGCAGACAGATCTTCCCAACACGGGTATTAAGAAGGGATTGCAGAGGTGTATTCTGGATGCCAATCCTCTGTTGATGTTTAAAGAGCATACAAACTCCAGAGGGTATAGCTCCAAACACTTTGGCATACTCCATAGGTGTTACAGGAATATTAAATTTAGAAAGAAATTCGTGGTATGTTAAGAGAAGGCCGCTGTTGTTAAATAGCTGATCTACAAGTATAATATTCTCATGAAACCATTTTTCTATAAAGAGAGATTTGTGTTTATATAAGATGTCCTTGTTATTCCAGATATAATATTTGTGAGGTGAAAAATTATGTTTGTAGATAAGTGACCATGATAAGAAGGCCTGGCGATGAAAATCTGACAATTTGAGTGGGACCCTATGAACATCATAATTACACCTTAAGAAAAAATCGACACCACCAATTTTTGATAAGATATACAGCAGAATGGTGTTCCAGATTGAGTTGGGGTTTAAAAAAAGTTGTTTCAGCCAATTTATTTTGAATGTATTGTTCAAGGAATGGAAAT
The DNA here is from genome assembly GCF_933228915.1 of Telmatherina bonti. Lineage (NCBI taxonomy): Eukaryota > Metazoa > Chordata > Actinopteri > Atheriniformes > Telmatherinidae > Telmatherina > Telmatherina bonti. The sequence continues at coordinate 27,235,348 of NC_136611.1, read as the reverse complement.
CAAGGAAATTGAGACCACCCTTTTCATAGGAATTCATAAGGACACTTTTCTTTAAGTAATGCGCTCTGTTTTTCCAAATGAAATCAAAAAGCATTTTATCAATCTCCTTTAGTAATTTATCATCAACATGCAGGACCAAAGCTGCATATGTTAGACGAGAGATGCCCTCTGCCTTAGTGAGTAGGGTTCTTCCTCTTAAAGACAAGTCCCTCATGAGCCACTGATTTAGTTTTTTTTGTGTTTTTTCTATGAGAGGAATAAAATTACGGGAACATCTTGAGTGTTGGTCTTTGGACAATAGAATACCTAAATATTGCACCTCAGTTTTGACAGGAATGTCATACAGTGCAGAAGTAGCACAATCTTTGATTGCCATAAGCTCACACTTGTTTATATTCAGGCAGAGGCCGGACGCCTTTGAAAAAACATTGATAACATCAAAAGCAACAGGGATTTGGTTTTCATTTTGTAGAAAAAGTGTTGTGTCATCCGCTAGCTGAGTAATAAGTAATCTTCTATCCAGTAGAGAGATACCTCTCAGTGCACTAGATTGAATATGGTCTGATAAGAGTTGAGCAACTAACAGGAAAAGGTAAGGAGAGGCAGGGCAGCCTTGCCTGATGCCTCCTGATAAACTGAATCTAGGAGATGTACCACCGGCTAATTTAATAGAGCTGTTACTGTTCTTGTAAAGTGTGCTAATAGCTGAATAAAAGTAATCGCCAAAGCCAAATTTCTTAAGAGATTGTAAAATGAATTGATGCTCCACCGTATCAAATGCTTTATAAAAGTCGAGAAATAATATGAAACTTTTATCCTCTATAATTTCTGAGTAGTCAAGTATGTCCAAAACTAACCTGATATTATTTATAATGTGTCTCCTGGACATAAAACCAGATTGGGTCTCCACAATTATCGAGTCCAGTACAAATTTAAGTCTTTTTGCTAAAATGGTAGCAAAGATCTTGTAGTCATTATTAAGCAATGAAATTGGTCGCCAATTATCTATAAATAATTCATCTTTGTCTGATTTTAGAATAAGGGTAGGCTTGGGTCAGAGTTGTTGGCAGCTTTTCTTGATCGACACTTTCCAAAAATACTTCTACTAAGAATGGAGAAAGTTCATCAGCGAACGTTTTATAGAATTCAGAAGTCAAACCATCTGTCCCTGCCGATTTATTAATCTTTAATTGTTGGATTGCTTCCGTCACTTCAGTGAGAGTGATTGAACTGTCACACCTTTCTTTTTCATTTTTAGTGATAGTTTTGACTGTTAAGGAATTTAAGAAAGTGTCTACGGATGCTTGACAGAATTTAGAGGTATACAGCTTTTTGTAGAAATCGCTACAGTACTGAGAGATGAGTCTGAAATCTTCAGTAATAATTCCATCCACATTAAGACGAATTATGTTATTCACTTTAGAATGATGTCTTTCAAGGTTAAAAAAAACAATGAGAGTTTTGTTCACCCTTTTCGAGCCACCGTGATCTTGATCTAACGAAGGCTCCCTTGGCTTTTTGGTTGAACAAGTCATCTAATTCAGACTGTAAATTAGACAGCTCCAGAATCTCCTCTTCCGAAATGTTATTCGGGGAAATTTGAGATAAATGAGAGATTTTTGTAACCACTTGTAGTTCATGCTGCCTTTTGTGTTTTACATGTATAGATGATGTCTATGGTAAATACAGTTTTATTTACGTCATTTGTCCATACCTCTTCCTTGAGTCGGAACGACATCCGGGTCACGCAGGAGGTCGCCGCAGTCGCCATGTTGCTGAATGAAATTATCCTAGCTCCAAAACATTGAAAAGCGGCTAGCAATATCAGCATTTTATATTTCATATACTAACACCGGTTACAGTATGTGGCCATTTGTAAATATGACTTAGAATTTGTTTAAACTACAGCAGAAGTTTGACTTCCTGTAAGTAACTCCGTTTATATGATACATTTATTTATTCATTAACTGCTGGCCTGCTAATAAAAACAAGCTAACCGCTAGCGTTGACTAGCACGCGTCGGCAGAAATTAATATTGTTACGGTTAAAATTACTAGTTACAGTATAATGATTGTTGCAGTTTAATGTTAAAAATGTATTTCACCAGTTGTATATAGTTTTTAGCCAAACCGTTTCCCTACATTCAGACTGTTTATCTCTCTGTAATGCTATAATGTAGCGCTAGCTACCGTAACGCCCCGTAGCTAGACGAGTATTGGTCGTAAGCGATGGGTTGTTAACAATATCCCAACAGTTTTGGCTCTACACGTCGGGTTATTATTTTTATCTGTAACATATTTAGTGCTAAACTACTACTTTTGAACGTATTTTTACAGTTACTAACTGTAACTACTGTAGTTGTTCAATATCATCTGTTTGAGTATTTATCGTATTTATCAGTCATGTTAAGTTATTACTATATTAATTTGAAGTACGCATTGTTTATAAGGAATTCGGTATTGAATATAATAAATGATATTTTATATATTTTATATATCTTCTGTTATAGGATAGACTGTTAAAAAGAAAACATTTTAGGTTGGGTTTTATAAGGCGCGTACGAATGTAAACATATGCAAAAATGTGTTTTAACTTGGTTACCTAAAGAATTTAAGATTAAAACCTTTTACAAAGTAAATGATAGGTATGTACTTGGTGAGCAAGAAAGTATAAAACGCTGTCTATTTTAGATAGCATTACACAGTCTTTGTACATAATGCCTTTTTCAAAATATGTTGCAGTTGTTATAGAAGGGTAGTCCATCCTCCCAATCTGCTACCCTTTAAATTTCTGTATAATGTAGTGTAAATTAATTTACCATTTATTACACATGCCAGTTTGAAGGATAGTCACTTTTTGTGTTGTGCCCTTCCCACAGAATATTGTGTGTAGACATAACACTGTCACGCAATGCACCATGGAAGTGGATCGCAGAATATTCAACGACAGCTTCAAAAGTCAAAGTCTGTCAGTGGGTCAGAAGCAGAGGAGCAGCAACAACAGCAGCCATCCATGGCAGCTACACAGCAGCAAGCTACAGTTACCCATCCTCAATCTCCTGTGACGACTTTTTCCACTGCTGCCAGCCCTTCAGCTCCCCAATCACCCAATTATCAGATAATCATGAGTCGAAGCCCAGTCACAGGCCAGAATGTTAACATCACATTGCAAAATATGGGACAGATGGTGACTGCTAACCAGCAGATCACTCTAACTCCACTTCCCATCCAGAACCCTGCATCCCCTGGTTTCCAGCATACTACATCTCAGTGGAGGTTTGAGCATGCACCATCTTCCTACATTCAGGTCACCTCTCCTGTACCTCAGCCCATTCAACCCCAAAGTCCCACTCAGCATAGTCCAGTTCCTTTGCAAGGTGTCACAAGGCCAGGGGCCCCCCCAGCAGCATTGGGAGTGTGTGGACAGAGCCCGACACGATTTGTTGAAGCTGGCATGTTAGTGCGGCAAATCAGTTTAGGCAGTTCATCTGGAGGAGGCCACTTTGTTTATCAGGAGGGGACAGGACTGGCTCAGATTGCACCAACTACGTCTGGCCAGGTACAACTATCCTCTCCAGGAGCACCAGGGTCTGTGAGGGAGCGTCGGCTCTCTCAGCCTCACTCTCAGACTGGAGGCACCATCCACCACCTTGGACCTCAAAGTCCTGTTGCCACCAGTACTACTCTCCCCACTCTGAGCAGCCCCGGTCATATCACCACTTCCAAGCTACCTCCGCAAATCAGCAGTATAATTCAAGGACAGTTGGGCCGTCCTATGATATTTGAGAAGACGGCACAAGGTGTGGTTGCAGGTGTAGGAACCACTGCTACGGCTTCATTCAGCATACCAACCTCCATTCCACCCTCTAGCCCGTCCCTCACTATTCCTCCCCAGGGGATACCCAATAATGCCCTAGCAGCCTCTGCCATGACTGCAAGCACTGTGAAGAAACAGGTTCCCAAGAAATTAGAGGAAATTGCTCCTTCTTCTCCGGAGATTGCCCAGTTGAGAAAACAGTGCTTGGAGCATCACACAAAGAAGATGGAGAGCCTGAAAGAAGTGTTCAAAGAATATCTGATTGAACTGTTCTTCTTGCAACACCTCCAAGGGAACATGATGGACTATCTAGCTTTTAAAAAGAAGCCATGTGTTCCCTTGTATACATACTTGAGACAAAATGACTTGGATCTGGAAGATGATGAGGAGGAGGAAGAGCAGTCAGAGGTTATCAATGATGAGGTACTACATTGCTTGGCTTTTACAGTTTGTGAACTCTCCATCCACTGAATGTTTTAAATGGGTTTTTTTTTCCTCCCAAAAGGTAAAGGTTGTTACTGGAAAGGATGGTCAAGCAGTGACACCAGTTGCTATAGCAACACAGCTTCCTCCCAATGTTTCTGCTGCTTTCTCTACCCAGCAGCAGTTTCAGGTGATAGGAGTATTTTTAAGCTCTTAAGATTATGTTTTTCTTTGTTTCACTGTAATTCATATTAAATTCAATTCTGTTAGAAATCTTTTAAAACAGATAATATTTCACTGATTCCTTGAGAGATTGTTTTTGCAGGGACACCAAGGGTCTGCTTCTGGCACCATTACTAACCCCGGAGACATGGATGCCTTTAAGAGGCAACAGGCTATGGTGCAAGGAGGTAGGGCAAGGATCATAGACTCGTCTGTCTCTACTGTTGCTTTGTTTTTCCCTGTTTGCTTTGGGTTTTGTTTTCTTTTTCGTTTTTTCTTTTCTTTTTGGTTTTCTCCCTCTAATTGCTTCTGCTTATAGATATTTGGCATCCTCTACTAGCGCTCTGTGTTGAAGCCTAATACCGAGGAAGGAGAGGTGACCTGTAAGGTCTTCAGAAGGTCATTGCTCTGTGCCGAGTGCCTTTTTTGCGTTATGAGGGTATTGTGTGTTTTAAATCCCAGATCAGGCTAAGAGGCCCCGGATTGACGTTGGTCGCCATGGGCTGATTTTCCAGCATCCTGGTGTAGCTCCTTTAGGATCACCTGGCGTTCCACTCCAGCAGCTTATGCCAACTGCGCAAGGTAGGAGTGCTACTACCAGGCCGTTCTGTTTTCTGTTCGATGCTGCTGGACCTATGCCCCTCCTCAGACTAAGGAGATTTTTTTAAACTAGTTACAAGATTCATCTTCTACAAACTTGAAGCAGCATCAAAAACACTGATCTTCATCCATCTGCTGAATTTCTCAGCAGTCCACAGGAAGGTCAGGCTTAGCTGTATCAGCAACAACTGTCTCCATCAGGATAAATGGGAAAGAAGACTTCCCTTTTCTGTCGAAGACTAGCCACTCAGTGGGAAGATGCCATGTCTTATGATTTTTTTTCCTTTCCTTGTTGATCACCTGTTGTTTCCCATTTTTCTTCACCAACATCGTTAGTTGCCTTTCTTTGGGCTGACCTTCCCGTGTTGACGTATTGCCATCTTTTTTCGAGGTGGATCATAGACAGTGGGAACCCTGTGGGAATGAATTTACTTTCCAATGGGATTTCCTTGTTTTCCCATTTTATGAATCCACATGTCATGTTAGGTTTTGGTTTCCCATTGTCATTTTTTCACAAGACTTTTTTATTCAAGTGTCTGTATCTACACCATCACCATGGAATCTGAATCATCATTCATCACTCTTCAAGAGTGTCTTTATTTATCTCATGTTCACATTGAGTTGATTTCCGTCCATGTTATCTCATGACTTTTGTTCTGACTTGGCTTCTTTCCCTCAGCCTTAGTAGGATGGGAGTCATTTGGAGAAGTTTTGTTCACGGCACAGGTTTTTGCGATTGTGGTGGTGTGGGTGTGTCAGGGCCAGGTGTTGATGACCTCTAGGCAAGGTGGTGTGACGTGCAGGGAGGTAAGGCAGGTGCTGCTTTAGTGTGCACAGCTCCGCTCAGGCCTGCTGTCTGCAAACCCCATGTGTGTCCTTTTGCTCACCTCTGTGCTTTGTTGCTATATGAGGCATTCAGATGCCTTTGTTACTGCAAAAATGACATCGCTTCATGCATGCTAAACATGTGTCGTTTTTGTGAGTGTTTGCTCTGTATTTTTTATTTCCCCTTTCTTCTCCCTCTCTTTTATTTTCAGGACTTGTTCTTTTAATTTTATTTGTTACATTTCTATTTTCTCTCTAAAATGTCTTATTGCATGTACGATTTTTTTGATGTTTAAACCACATTCTCTCAACATTTGAAATGCAATGTTTTGGTTTTGCATTAATCAAAGTAGTGTTTTATTTGAGAGACATGTAGAATCTCATATTGATTTCATTTCCTGTAATCATTTTGCTGTATGAGTTTCATTTGTTCTGCTCAGATCATCAGGTAGTAGTATACTACTGTTGATGAATACAGTACATGTAGCTCATTAAAATTAGATTTCAGGAGCTCTAAAATCTATAGATTAAACAGTTGTTTTAAGACAAAAATAATTTAGTATCAATCTACTTATCAACATTAATATGGAACTTTTACAAAGGCGTCTCTCAATTTATTATAAAGGGACAACTAGCAAACAATATCATTTAAAGATTTTTGTCCAAAAAAGAAAACTAAAAGGTTTTATGACACATTTCTTTTGAATTTTCAGCCTAATCTGTTTACAATTTTTCTCTTTGTTGCTCTCTATGCTACTCCTTTGTCCCATATTTTCGTTGACACGTTTACAGGCGGGATGCCGCCCACTCCTCAAGCAGTCCAGATTGCAGGGCAGAAGCAGAACCAGCAACAGTACGATCCATCCAAAGGACCACCAGTGCAGAATGCCGCAAGCTTGCACACCCCTCCTCCCCAGCTGCCTGGCAGACTGCCTCAAGGTGCCCTCCCAATGGCAGGTCTGCCCATGGCCATTCCACAGCAGGCTCAGTTACTAGAAAATTCAGCTCAGCCTGGTGGTCAGCTCCAGGCACAGGTGAAAGTGCAGACAAGTGGACCTGTTCTGGCCACAGTGAACCCCCACACACAACTGCAGGCCCAGCTGCAACAGCAGATGCAAGCTGGAATTCATCTCCAGCTGCAACCCCAGCAACAATCCCAGGCCATTCTTCCGTCAGGACAAGCGGTCAGTCTGCGTGAAACTATTAAGAGATTTTTTCAGAATTAAGATGAATAACACGAAAAGCTTCATCAGTCTGACAGCATGCAGCCCTTCAGACTGTCACATCTACATTGTTGGTTCTCATGTCTTTATTGATACATGCTGAAAAGACAGAGACCGTCATGGGGCATGCAGGATTGAACATTTAAAAAAAAAAAAAATGGGAGGATTGCTCTTATCATTGGTTTAGCTTTTAATTCAGACATGAAGTTAGTTCAGCTGATTGGAAAGGGGGCTCTGAAAGAGATTATAGGCATTCATTTAATCATGTGTTTATGTTTTTATCTCTTTTCTCCATAGACGGTGGCACTTGCTCGCCCTGGATCGGAGGCAAACCAGCCAGTTCAAAGAATGATGGCCAACTCGGTATCAATAACATCGGTGTCTCCTGCTCCCAACTCCACTCCAGCTCCCCACAGTTCTCTTCGTCCTCTCGGTTCAAATGTCAACCCAAGCACCCAGTCAAAACTTACTGGAACCAATGGCATATCAGCAGTCAAAATAAGTGGCTTTGGTCAAAATACAACCATGTCCTCTCAGGAAGCTTCTCAAGATAAGCAAGTTGAGCAGGCCAAACTGGTGAGTTTGAAGAATAAACTAGACTTTCTTTTAATGTTACTCACCAAGAGTTTCCGAGACCACCAGAAAAAGTCGCTAGACTTACTTTTGGTCACTTTTTCTTTTATTAGACTCACTGAAAGGGTCTGAAAAATTGCTAAATATACCACTAATGTTGCTGTGATAGTAGCGGAAGTACCGTGGACATCAGTGTAATTGGTGTACCAGGAAATTACACACAAATGCTTATTTCTTAACGCAGTCATTCTAATGTAATTAATTAATTGTAATGAAGTCATGAAATTCTCACCATATATATTTGATAGGGTCACAAAATGCATGAAGTCAGATGTCAAGCACCCAGAGATTAATGGTTCGTTTGGATTATAGAAGAGTATATTTCTTAGCTATATAATTTTTTTCCCTTTGTTATATCCACTGTATGGAATATGCTGTTGATCACATTTATTTAGAGCTTTTTTAATTCAATATTTTAAAGTTGGAGCTTTCCCATAATAAGAGAAACCATTTATGATGTAGCCGTATGGTGAATGGTCCAGGACGTGACTGCGGCTTTCTCCACCATTTTTGGGGTATCCGGCTGCTGTTTACATCTAATTATTAAAAACCTCCGTAAGACACGCTGAAAAAAAACGTGATTACTGTTACAGACTCACAAGAGAAGTGAGTAATTGTTATGATGCAGAAACACTAATTATAATTAACTTAGATTGTTACAAGCTGCTGAACAATAAAGTAAGTTCAGGGTTCAGTCTAACATGTTGGTGGTTACCTTGTGTTTGGTAAGTACATGCATCTGTCATGAATTTAAAAATGACCATCTCTGGATTTACAGTTCCACAAAGCTTGTTCACTCTTCATGGCAACTAATGCTGGCAAGAAATTTTGCTCAGAAGCAGTTTAAATGACACACTTTGAGATATATATATATATATATATATATATATATATATTTAGAATCAGAATCACTTTATTCGCCATGTTCATACAAACAGACAATTATTTACATATATATATATAAATATATATATATATATATATATATATATATATATAAATTTATAGGAAAAGGGATGTGCTTTTGTATTTGTTTTGTTTTTTTTCTCTTATATCCTCATGTGACTTTCTGCTTCAGGAGAGTCAAGTTCATCAACGCATCTCTGAGCTAAGAAAGGAGGGCCAGTGGTCAGCCAGCAGACTCCCCAAACTTGTGGAAGCTTCGCGTCCAAAATCCCACTGGGACTATCTCCTAGAGGAGATGCAGTGGATGGCAGCAGACTTTGCTCAGGAGAGAAGATGGAAGGAGGCTGCTGCTAAGAAGGTCTGTTGGGCAGAATAATGCACTGAGAGAGCTTTAAAATGACAGATTTATACAAGAAAGGAAGTAATTGTAAAAGCTCATTTATTTGTGAAAGCCTGCCTGTCTTGTGCATTGCAGCTTGTTCGCACATGTGCCCGTTACCATCAAGAGCAGAAGAAAAGTGAAGAACAATCACTGAAAGAAAGGGAAATCCATCTCCGTCACATTGCCAGCACAATTGCACGAGAGGTGGAATTCTTTTGGGCAAACATTGAGCAGGTATATTTTCTACTTGTGACTATATTTTGAATCATAAATTATGTTTGAATTTCTCTAAGTGAGATCATTTTTTTTTAAAGGTGGTGGAAATTAAACTCCAGTTTCAAATTTATGAGAAGAAGCTCAAAGCACTCGGCCTACAAAAAGCTACGGGTAATTCCTGCTGATCTGTTGAACATAAACCTATATTTTCTTATTCATATCAGAAAATGTTATGCTCTCACTCAAAGTAAGCATAATGTGAGGTGTTCACAACCAAACAGTCTCAGTAAAGTTGTGGAAACACAGTTGTTACTTTCCACTCAAAGAAAAGCTTTAACATAATCAATTTTCCCTTTTTTCATAAAAATCTGTTTTTTTTTTATACAACTATGCAAAATGAAAGTAGTACATGGCTGCTACTCTGTGCATTCCTCATTTGATATTTAAAGCTAGTCTGTGCTAGTTCACTCTACTTGTTGCTTTTTTGTACTAAACTTATCTTTGCATTACAGTGTCTGGTCATTCAGCTGGAGCGAGTGCAGAGAAAGCGGTAGGTTATGTCATGACATTCTAATAAAAACTTAAGATAAAAATGTATTTCCTAATCATAATTTATGAATATATTTATCTTTTCTTTTTCATTTTGAAGGAGGCAGACACCTCTGGCAAAAAAAGAAAACTGAGTTTGTCCATAGTTGATGAAGATGGTATGTTTTGGATGAGATTTTTAAGGAAAACCAAAATAAAATACACAGTAGTTTTGTTTTTTAAGCTGTTTTTACTTTTAGGCACCGATGAAGAGAGCACCATAGAGGAACAGGAGAGCATGGAAGGGGAAGCAGACCACCAAGCAGAACTTGCTGAGCTTGCCAAAGATGGTATGTTAAGTTTCCATTAAAAGAGGTTTAAAAGTGCCGTTAACCTGTCTACTGTTGCTGGCATCTTGGTTATAATTAACACACTTAAATTGCAAACAGATATATGATTTATTATGTTGGAATTTAAATCTTTCTAGGCCAATTTGAAAATGTAAGGTTAAGGAGTAAATCAAAACGAATACATGTAATTCCCCCTGCACACAATGCATCGTGGTTACAGTTTTCCTCAGAAGCCCGTGATTTAGCTGCAGTTGCTCCTTAAATTTGTTGTACACTGAAAACATACTGCTAAATAAGAATTTAACATTTCATCTATTGTTTTCTGTCTAGATCTTTTCACTTTATTTAATAGTTTTTATCTGCTTGAAACTACAAGAAAGGCATAATTTTAAATTTAGAACCAATGAAGAAGAAAAGTCTCCAGTAAGGTCTAAATCAAGAATCACCAATCCTGGTCCTCGAGGGCCGGTGTCCTGCAGGTTTTCCATGTGACCCTGCTGGAAAACCGGCTAAATACTTATTGATTACACTGGTTGTTTGCAGCTCGGACACTTGGAAAACCTGCAGGCCACCGGCCCTCGAGGACCAGGATTGGTGATCCCTGGTCTCAATTGAAAAATGAGCAAAAGTGAATTGGGGGGAAAAAAAGCAGCACTGAAAAGAAGATATAGCTTTAAAATTAGGATTTTTACTAACATAAAACCACTAACAGGAAACAGGATCTTACCAAACTGGTTTGATGTGACTTTGCCCCACAGTTACCTATGTAAAATTTCCCAGTATCAAGAAAATGAATCGTAGTGATGTAGGTGGTATTATTAATTGGTTTTGCCAACTTGATCCATTTTTGTCCTTAGAAGTACACTGTACTACTACCATATAAACAGAATAACATAACATACAAATATCTAATTTTTTTGTTATTGTTATATATTTTATACATTTATTTTTCTTCATCATCTTATTTGTGATTAGAAACTTAATCAGATGTTTTTGTATTTTGTTATAGCTGAGATGCCTCTTGATGCTGTGGTGAAACAGTATGCTGGTGCCTATGCTGATGGCTTTGAGTGGCCTCAGCCCAGTCCTCGTAGTGATGATGATGATATGCCAGAGACTGAAGGTATATTAGTGATCAGAAGTCACTGCCATGTTCAATCAACTTGATCTCATAAAAGGCAGAAATCGATGTGACTCCAAAGTAATACATTTCCTTTATTTTTCAGAAATGGAGTGCTTGGCAGGCAGTCCACCTGAGGCAGTTCTGATTGACTCTCTGCTTAGTGTGGACCAATATCGTGGTGCTGACAAAGCTGCATCTTCTGACTCCGATGGGAAGCCTGGAAGAGACATAGCTGAAGTGGCTGCTGCTACAGAGCAAATCCTGCCTAAAGGCAGCCTCAGAACCACTTCATCAGTAAGACACACACTCAAAACTCAAAGAAAAAAAGTGGGGAAAAAAGCCATTTTTGATAAATTTAAACCCACATTTTATTTCACAGACTCGCACCCCAGCACCTTTTCTATTGCATGGTTTGCTGCGAGACTACCAGCAGATTGGTGTGGACTGGCTGGCAAGCCTTCACAAGAAACACCTCAATGGCATCTTAGCTGATGAGACTGGACTGGGCAAAACTGTACAGACAGTGGCTTACATGGCCCACCTAGCAGGCCAGGAAGGTATGATGCATTTCAAAGATGCACACGATTATGTCACAGATCACTTTCCTTAACTTGTTTTTGAAAATTTACAATCTTTTATGTTTTTATTATTTTTTCCAAAGGCATCTGGGGACCTCATCTTATTGTAGTAAGGACTTGCAAGTTGTTAAGTTGGGAGCTGGAATTTAAGCGCTGGTGTCCCGGCCTCAAGATTCTTTTGTACCTGGGTAATAAGAAGGAGCGGAGATCTAAAAGAATGGTAATTTTGTGGCGAATGAACTCCTATTTCTCATTGAAGAAATGTATAGCTCAGTGCTTTGCCAGCAAGACGTTCCAATAAAGAAATGCATTTCTGTAATCATTCTCTGAAAATGTAGTAACGTATAATTTGATCATTTGGTCTGCAGTGGTGGGATGAATCCAACAGCTTCCATGTGTGTGTGACATCATACAAGCTACTGATGAAAGACCAGAGTCATTTCCTGAAAAAGAAATGGAGTCATCTGGTTCTGGATGAAGTTCAACATATCAAAAGTCTGACGGAGAAACACTGGGAAATGATATTTGCTATCAGAAGGTGAGCTAGGTGACAGTCACTATGATATGATGATTTAATGCAGGATGGGCTCCACTACACTGGATTTAATTTAGGGGGAATCACCCAAATTCAGCAGAAGTCTGTTAATGAGCCATTCAGTTAAAGCAGGAAAAACCCCTGCATGACTGTGGCCTCCAGTGAAATCATTTGGACATCCCTTTTTTGATGTAGTAATAAATGTGTAAATTTTTCAAACTTGTATAATTTCTAATTAATATTAAGGTTTTGCTGAATTTTATTATAAAGATCATGGATATCAAAGATTCAACTCAACTCAATCTGGTGGTTTCCTTATATAGGCTGTTATGAATTGGCCTTCATTATGTTTTCCCCTCTGTCTGTAAAGCGTCTTGAGATGGCATTGCCGTGATTTGACGCTATATAAATAAAGTTGAATTGAATTGAATTCATTCATATACTAGAACATTATTTTCAAGATTTGTTCATTGTTCAAGAATGCACTTGATACTTTGTTGAAATAATACACCATGACTCAGTTGACTAAAATAATTCTGTGTCCCCTCCAGTGAGCAGAGGATTCTTCTCATCAACACTCCTCTACAGAACACTCTCAAAGAGTTGTGGACCATGATCCATTTCCTGTTGCCAGGAATCACACGGCCCTACGCTGATTTTCCCGTTAAGGCAGGCACAGATCAGAACCAGGACTACTGCCACAAACTGGTCATCCGTCTGCACAGGGTGGGTAAAGCATCTGCATAATCTTCTGCCAGTTGAGAATTGTAGTGGGATTAGCATCAGCTGCAATCTGTAAATGAGATTTATATATGAAACACTCTTTTGCTCTGAATTATAGATGATTCAACCATTTATCTTGAGACGCTCCAAAAGGGATGTGGAGAAACAGCTTCCCAAGAAATATGAGCACATCCTGAAGTGCCGTCTCTCATCCAGACAAAAGAGCCTTTACGAGGATATTCTCACCCAACCAGGGTCAGATATATGTCCTTGCCCCTATATCTTATTTGTTATACGATGCAATCATAAATAACATTACAGTAGACAAAGTAGACTTTTCATTTACAACAGTTTGAAAACATTTGTACTATATATGCTTAATCAGGAAAATGCACTTATTTTTCAGTACTTAAATCTTAGCACATATTTTGTTTTCAGAAGAGATGACATGGATGTGCCTGAATGTCAAACTTTGATATATTTTATAGATTTTTTTTTTCTGTGAAAAGAATTTTTTAAAAAACACTTTATTTATACTTTTACAGTTGACATGCAAACCTTTGATAAGCATTACATATAATAAAACTGAGCATAGAAAGAAAAAAGATTTAAAAAAAGGAAAGAAAAAGAAACTCAATCCCATCAGAAACAAAATAAAGGCACACCAGACCTCACATGACTGACTTATCATACACAATAAACGTACAGAAAAAAAAAAAAACTAGTTGAAACAAAACAAACAACAACCAGTGTCTGTGTAAATAATCTTATCTAGAAAAAGGAATAAACAAAGGTCTGCATTGTATGTAACATTGGTTGCTTCTAGGTTGCTCTTATTTTTTGGGTGTGCTTAAAATAATTGCTTTTGTCCTTTTTTAGGTCTCAAGAGGCACTGAAGACAGGCCATTTTGTCAGTGTGCTTCAGGTTTTGATGCAATTACAGCGAGTGTGTAATCATCCTGAACTGGTGGCACCCAGAGAAACCAGCAACTCCTACTTCTGTTCCTCTCTTCAGTACAGTGTCCCATCACTGGTGCTGAAAGCTTTGGAGCGTGACTCAAGCGAGGTATATGCCAGTGCAGACATAGTTCTAAAAGAAAGTATTGCTTAGCTAATTGGGTAGTTAAATTTACCCATGACCAATTTAATGGATGGTGGTAATTTCTTCAAGTACAACCCTGATTCCAGTGAAGTCAGGATGTTAAAATGGAAATAAAAACAATACAATGATTTGCAAATCCCTTTTAACCTATATTCAGTTGAATGCACTATGAAGACAAGACCGGACACATCAGGCTGTCCACATGCAATAATGGAACACACCCAAAGGACTGCAGCACACTGTGCAAGCGCCAACAGCCTCCCAGCATACATGCATATATACACACACACATATGCATATCTCTCTATATATCTATATAAAATATATGAGATATTTCATATTCAGTTTGATAAACTTCATTGGGGTTTTTTTTTTTTTTTTTTTGTAAATGTTCACTCATTTTAAATTTGATGTTTGCAACACATGACAAATTAAGCTTGGACAAGGGCATGTTTGCCGCTGTTACACATCTTTCTTTGTTCCTTGCTCTCACTAAGCAGTTTGGAACTGAGGACACGAATTGTTGAAGCTTTGCAGGTGGAATTCTTTCCCATTCTTGTTTGATGTAAAATCTTAGTTCCTCAACAGTTCAGGGTCTCTGTTGTCATATTTTGCGCTGCATTTTTATTGAAACACAGGTCTGGACTGCAGTCAGGCCAATGAAGTACCCATACTCTCAATACTAAGCTGCGCTGTTTTAACATGTGCAGAATGTAGCTTAGCATTGTCTTTCTAAAATAAGCAAGGAACCCCCCCCCCCAAAAAAAAAAAAAAAAAAAAAAAGGAAACCACTTGGATGGCAGCATATGTTGCTCCAAAACCTGTATGTACCTTAATGGAACCTTTACATATGTGAAAACTTAGGCATATCATGGGCACCAGCACACCCACATACCATAACAAAATGACTGAATTGTGGACTGATCAGACAACATCATACTTTTCCACATTTCTTTCATTTTCTTTCTCCAGATTCTCAGGATGTTATAACTTTATACGCTGTAGGTGATTAAATCCCTAAATTCTTTCCATTTGTACGTTGAGAAACTTGCTTTTGAACTGTTCCATAATTTGCTCACGCAGTTGTTCACAAAGTAGTAAAAATCTCTCTCTCTCACCTGTTTTCTATTAACTTCAATTAATCTGAATGTCCCAAACAGATGTCTTATTGCCCCTGTCCGAGCTTTTTGGAATATGTTGGCGTGATCAAATAGAAAATGACTTTGGGAAAAACAAAACAATGAACAGTTTGAACATTAAATATACTGTCTGTAGTGTATTCAGTTAAATATAGTTTTCAATTATTTAGAGTTAACTGATTAAATAATTTTATTCTGTTTCATTTATGTTTTACATAACCTCCAAACTTAAATGTAATTGGGTTTGAAATATCATTACCCATGTAAAGGAAAACTTCACTTGTAAGATGTGTCAAGCATATTGAAATTGTGATTGAGGTATAAAAGCAATATTTGTATATGTCTTGTTGATGCTAAATGCAGTTTTTCCCTTGTTTGGGGGAGGTGTTCATTATCTTCATTGCTACATTTTAACTGTTTTTTTCTTTTTCTTTTTCTTTTTTTTTTTTTTTGTTTAATGTCCTAGATTTCCAACCTGTCCATATTTGATCTGATCAATAATGAGAACAGACTGACCCGTTATGAGACAGAAGAGTCACTACCCAAACTAAAAATCACCCAGCAGCTCATAGAGGAAATCTACAGCGGTCCGGAGCCACCACCAAAACTCAAGCCGTGTCCAATAAAGCCCATGAGGTGAGCACTGAAATCTCACCTGTTTAACAATGTGACATAAACCTGCATATTGTCATACTAGATTTCAGTGTTCTAACATGTAACCCCAACAATTTAAACTATTTTTTTCATATGTACATAAAACAAGCTGTTATATTTTGTTCTGTTTTTTTGTTTGTTTTTTGTTGTTTGTTTTTTTTTTTTCGAAGATTGTTCCAGCCAGTTCAGTATGGGACAAAACCAGAAGGCCGCTTAGCTGCCTTTGCAAATGCAACAGGTCAGCGTCCTCCAACAAGCTCTACCCTTACTAGCACCACTCCTTCCACCACCAGCCAGGCAGGCCAGGCGAGGGGCAAGTCCCCTGTCACCCCTGCAACGACAACCCCCACTTCTCACGGTAAGATATCAGGGTAGTGTTTTGCACAGGACAGGTAATTTCAAACTGTAATAATAAACTTCACCTTCCATAGATGTTTGTTTGGTTCTTTCATCCATTTGCTTGTGCAAGTTGTGTGTTTGCATTTTATGCATTATGCAGTGTTATGTTGCATGATGGAGATTTTAAATTTAAATTAATCTTTAATATCTTATGCATTCAGAAAAAAATAACACTGTACTCATTTATAAAATATGGTGATTGTTGATATTTGCACAAATATTTTGTGCAGTAGGTGCACATTTACGGAGAGTAGTACATTTGTAAAAGTTCAGGACTTTGTTTTACTTTCACAAGCAGGTTTCAGTCGTCATAAAGTCTTCTTGTTTTTCAGTCTGTGCTTCCATGCAGCAGTGGTGGGTTGGCTGTATTGCTTTTCTCAGACGGTAGCACAACCTTAATGTAACTGGCCATTTTCCACTAGCACCTGCAAAGCCAAGCCTGACACCTGTCCTCCTGGTTTACGTCTTTCCATTAGGATTTTCCCAGGCCTAGTAAACACATTTTTAGCACTCACTCCATTAAGGTTCTGTCGGTATGGAGTGAACAGTTTGCAGGCCACTATTAGCCAGAATTTAACGTCACAGGAAGAGTAAGGAGAGTGATTTCTCATTACTTTTGAGTAGTATCAAGCAGGCAGCAACACAATGGTTTTTTGACCACCTGCCCTCTCTGGCTCTGTTCATGTAATCGTTTCCTGATTGCAAGCCAGACCAAGCCGCAGGTAAAGCATCCTCTCTACGTCGTTCATTGTTGTGCTGTGTGTGTGTGTTGCAAACATATTACTTCACGATATGTACTACCTTACATCAATCTTGTCAACAATAAGGGCGCCTCAATTGTAATGGAAACGACAGAAACTAGGTAGTGCGGTGTCGGCTGAAAGGGGTAGGGGCTTGATAGCTGCTAATGGAAAAGGGCCGTAGGTGTAACAATTGCAGCCTTTGGAAGCTGGACCAACTTTCCACTCCCTAAGTCACTGTCTCTTTTAGCCTCTCCTATTTTGTTATCTTAGCTCTGGAACCCTGTAAATGCATAATAAATTTTTAAAAAAGTTAAAAAAAAAGAATAATAATAATTGCAGTATTATTTGAATAGTCATAACAGCTAAAGCTTATTGTTGCTGTTACGTTGACATACTGTCAACATGACAACAAAAAAGACTAGAACTCCTGCTGTGTCAGCATGACATAAGTTAAAAGCTTTATCGATTTTTGTTTATCATCGCAGATGTAGCCATTTTGTTTGACCACGCTTTTACCTAAGTCGTCGTTGGTCAAATGCCTCCAGGGGCTTTGTATTTACACACACACACATAGTTGCTTTTATTGACTCTTATTGTTAGAGCAGGGAATCTGTGGTCACAAAAATGTTTAGACAGCAGACTCTGCTTTTACTGATCAATTTGGACCAAATGAATGTGCCATTATACCCTGTTATTTAGTAGCGATAATACCTTCCCATGGTATTGCTTCCTTGTCGGCCCACCACTGCTGAGTATATAAATGAAGAAAGAAGTTTGACTAAGTATTGGGTTACCCTTAACATGGAGTCCCATACCCCATTGCCTTGTACTCCGCAGCCATTGGATCAGCTACTCAGAGAGCCCAGGCTACCACTCCTGTCAGCAGCAGCAACAACACTGCAGCCTCTTCTGTAGCCTCCTCTGGGAATAGTGGCATTGGGCAGCATGCGTTGGGGGCTACCCCTGTAGCCATGGCCCAGACCTTAACTGGTGCAGTTGTGGGCTCTGTGGCTCCCATGAGCCAGCCTGGATTAACACCCCAGGTCCCCAGACCAGCTTTAGCCCCCAGCCATGCCATTCAGCCCAGCTTATTGTCCCAGAGATTGGTTCTTACATCTCAGGCCCAGGCACGATTGCCTAGTAAGTGGCCTGCCCTTCCCTTCATCTCAACGTTTCCCTCCACCTCTGGCACAACAGTTTTGGCTGCTTTACACTGAGGCCTTTACATGAGGCACTGCTGATATGTGTTCACTCTTTATTTCTCTAAAGAAAATGGCTTCATATGTGGAAAGGCAGCACTGGTGGTGCAGTGATTGTGGTAATTTATCGGGGCTCACACAGCTTACATGTATTGGAAAAGAAGTCTCTTAACACTAGAGCTGTAGCCATATCAGCAGCATCTCGACAGCCTCAGCATTCCCCACTTTCTTTCTTAAAACCTGCATGTATGCTATGAATGACCCACTTAAGTCACGCTTTGTATCACTATGCTGTTTAATGGGAAGGAATTTCCAGGCTTTTTCAACCTGATACATGTTTTCCCTTGCACATGGGTGTAGATTATTGAGACCCAAAAATCTTTGCCGTCACACCAATATTTATAAAGAACACAATTCGTAAACATTAATCAATTACATTTGGTAATCATGTATACTGCACTAAAAGTTTAGTATTTTCAAGAGAAGTCTGTCACTGAATTGTTCAAAACTGTTGCAGAAAGATGGGAATCTACTCGCCAGTGGCACCAGAGAGAAATGCCCTCAGGAGGACAAGATCTCATATAGCTGCAATAGACATTTCAGTTTCCTACCAACAATTTTTTTTCTTTTTTTCTACATTACAGTCAATAGCTAAAGTTTCTGCTCTTCCATTATTTAAAGTTGTCTCTCATTTACAAAAGACAGGTACTTTTACATTGTGATGCGTGATCGCCACCACTGGTTGCATTTATAATGCTGAACAGTCAACTGTAAACATCTTGATAGTATTGGTCAAAGTGCAAAGAGTCCTGCACCTATCACTATTTACACCAAAATACAAGGGAAAATGTCCCCCTATTGAAAAATCCAGGGATATCTCCACTCTTTTTAATATTTTTCTCCCAATTTACTAATATTCTTTTGTATCTTGCATCAGCCCAGCTGCAGGGTTTCTTTGTTTTGTTTTTCTTTGCTGCCATGTTATTTCATCTTTAGTGTCATTGATAAGCATGTGGGAAGTACCACAGATTGTCAAACCCTCAAATCTGAAACTTTTTCAGTAACACACAGTATTTAAATATGTAAAAAAATAAAAATAAAAAAAAGAAGAAGAAAGGAAAACAAGATGCTGCTTTGTTTTTACTTATTATATTGGCATTTAAACTTAACTTTTTTGAAAATCTTTTTTTCTTCTTTAAATGTAGCAATAATCTGTCCCATTGCAGCATTATTGCAGGCAAGGAAGTTAATCCAAATCACTTAGACCAGGGGTGTGAAACTCCAGTTTTTGAGGGCCACTATCGAACAGGTTTTTGTTGTTTCCCTGCTCAGACACATCTGATTTGAATCAAATGGATCAAACAGCTTTTTGTCAGCCTATTGTTGACAATAGGTTTATTAGATTCAGTCAGATGTTATGGAGCATTGAGACAACAAAAACCTGCAGGACACTGGCCCTCGAGGACTAGAGTTTGGCACCTGTGACTTAGACCATTAGATTCGATGAGCAGTTTCTTGCTTTGTGTGTAAATGTGGTCAGAACACTCCCATGAAGGTAAAATTGTTTTTCACAGAATATACTCTGAAAATCAAAGATTATTCCCTAATAGCCACTGGAATTTTTGTTTGTTTTTGCTGTTTTGTTCATTTTGATTTGTTTACAATTGCCAAATGAGACAGCTTACTTTACTTTCTCATAAGGTATTGAGTCCATCATTTTGCCAGGATTTGTGTCATGAACAAATATTAGGGATTGCCATCAAGATTATTTTGTGCATAATAGAAAATATTGATAGAAATGGCAAAAACTTGGTCAGAGATGCACTACGTATATTAACCCAGTGGCAGCTGAATTTGTGTGTTGCCTGAATTTCCCCCTGGTGCTTTTTCATGACATTTTGTGATAACAGTGTGAATTTGTCTTTCCTGATGATGATGTGTGTGTGTGTGTGTGTTACTTTGAACACTTCTCAAGTCTGAGTTTTAGTGTCTATATTCAGAAGCAGATAGGCACAGCTGTGGGTCTGTTTAACAGATGATCTGCTGTTGACAGAAATCTCTGTTATTATTAAATAATAGCGCTGTCCTAAATTGCTTTCACAGTTTAGTGAGTCATAATTCATATTTTGTCATTTTCACACCATTTGAGTCAAAGATTTTGCTCTCCGTTTGACTATAAATCAGCATATTTAATAGGATCCTCTAAAAATTACACATTTTACAATGTACTGTCCAGTCTTCCACAAACTGGTTCCCTATCAACCATCAGATACATGCTTAGATGAAGCATGAGGAACATTAAATAAAAAGTGATATTTAAATTATTTGCTGAATGCCAATCTGTCTGATTGGTGAAGCTAATCAATTGTTAACGTATTACATGTCTGAAAAGATCACCTCTGTCTTGCAGACTGAAGTTGAATGCAGACAAGCAAGACTTTGTCTTGTTTTAAGCATTTTTGAGACTCAGTTAATGGCTGCATGAGGTCATAACAAGTAGACTGCATGACTGAAAACCTCTTCAGAGCACCTGCGCAGAGCACATATTGCCATAAATTGGTTGTTTACAGCACAACATGCTTGTTAGGTATTAAAACTGATCACATGTGAGTTGCTCTGGATAAAAGCTTCTGCCAAATGACTGTAGAATAGAATATTGCCACATAGAAATGATTTAATTGTATTTCAATAAATACTGATAAATGGGACTCACACCATCAGCGTCTGTTTTATATTTGGCAGAAGTTATGAGATGTTGTATTTTCTAATTGACGTAAATTCCACAGTTAGTAGAAGGTTTTTTTTTTGTTTAACATGGAGCAATTGAAATTTTGACTTAAAATCTAGTAAATTTGGTAATAATAACATAAAGAAGGCTCTATGCTTTGGGCCTGAGAATGTGTGTATTTTGTTTTGTAATTAATACATTTTTTATTTTTTTATTTATTTTTATTTAATAAACAAAAACCTTATATTTGATAGCCAACGTTGACTAAGTAATTTTGAAATATGCTTTTTTTATTTTTTTTTTATTTTATTTTTTTTTTAAATTTCATGATTATATTCGAAACATATTTTTTATTTTTAGTATTTTGGACCCCAGTCTCCTAATGTCTTCATGTACTTTGTCTCGTGTGTTTCCTTGAAAAAGTGTTAATTACACAGCTTTATGTATGCCTATGTTTCCAGCTCTGTATCTCCCATGTTCTGCCCTTGCAGCCCTTTTTGCTCCTTATATAATTTGTGAAAATAGGAGCTTCTATGATTCTGTTGTGGAGAGTTTTGATCTCCCCACTGATTAATCCACTTTGGTTCTGCATGTCTCTTTTACACCCTTTTAACCAGCTAAATATATTGTTTTTGTAACAGTGAAAAATGTTGTTAAATAATTTTTAGTCTGTCTTTAAGTGTTTCTTTCCTTTCGATTGAAGGTGGAGACGTGGTGAAGATTGCCCAGCTGGCCAACATAGCAGGCGGTCAGAATCGTATTTCTCAGCCAGAGACTCCGGTCACTCTGCAGTTTCAGGGGAACAAGTTCACTTTGTCCCCCAGTCAGCTTCGGCAGCTCACCACTGGGCAGCCCTTGCAGCTCCAAGGTACACTCGGTAATGTACATCCCATCATCACATTTTTTTATTTCTTCATCTTTCTGTCCTCTTTTGACGTTTGCATGGAGTCATTTTTTGGTTTCTTGGGATTATCATGTTGGTTTACAGAATTTAAACATGTTGAATATTTATTTTTCATGTGGGCTTAATCCAGTTTGGCCTCAGGCATTGCTTTAAAATGGATGCATCTGTAGCTTGTGTTGGGCTCTAAACAAGTGCCTCTCACCTGTTTCTGTATGTGTCTTGGATTTAGGCAACATCCTGCAAATTGTGTCAGCTCCAGGGCAGCAAATCATAAGACCCCAGGGATCCATGGTAATGCAAACAATGCCTCAAGCCGTTCCTGCCTCCAGTGCCTCTGCTACACCTGGTACACCTCATCCTGCTCTGTCAGCGGCTCAGCAAGGTGACTTTTGCTAAGATAAGGCTTTAGGATCTTTGTCTCTTAATCACTTCTCTTTATTCATCCTTGTGCTACTTCCTCACAAAACAATGCTTGTCTGCCTGTTCTGCAAGTTCAACACTCGTATGTATTTCAAGATGGCCACATTTTTTGCTCTCTATCTCTGCGCACGGGTGTGTGTGTGCATACGTATGTGTATAATTTTTTTAATTTAACATATCATTTTTTTCTTTGTTTCTTGTAGCATCTGGTGTTACTACAAATGCTACATCATCCCCCACTAAGCTTGCTGCTGCAACCCAGGGTGGTGCACAGGTTAGTACTTTCAGCCAAAATGTCACTGTGAAAATGTAAGAATATAACTAAAAGATAAAAGTTACATACTTTTCACAACATATATACACACTGTTATGAAAAAACTGAAGAGTAAAATCATTTTCTTGTAATAATGTGTGTTTATTAAAAGAAAACAAAGAAATTAGGAACTTAGATTTATTCTTTTTCCAGAATATCAATATTTCCGTTTGCCAGCAAACACATAAGCCAGATAAGAGCTGGGCATTTGAACCAGCTGAATAGTAACAGTAAGCATGTTTGATTCAGTTATAGTTTTAATAATGAAAGCTTGAAGATTATGTAGAGCCATCTGTTCATAATGTGAAGTCAAACAAAGTTAATGGACCTTTGAAAAGGACAATAATCTTCAATATTCAATTTAATCTTAGAAAAAATAATGTGAAAAGTGGAAATGGGTGGTTATTTGTACAGACAAGACAAAACGGAGTAGAAATGTTGTGAGGGGTTGAAACAGGCTCCAGTCAGAGTGGTAGAAAATGATCATGTAGACAGCTGTATGCAAAAAGTTGCTTCATCTAAAAGACAAAGCTATGTTACAGTTTCTGGAATGAATTTTCTATATTTAAACTGTTGAATGAGTTTTGTTTTTGTAATGAGTACATGCAGAAAAACATTTCCCTTTTTACTATTTTAATTTGATGTATCTTGTAGTTTCATTTAGTAAATAAGTTGTCATAAAGAAACAAGCATACATGCCACCTGTCATTTTATGTCCAGGAACCTTCAGAAGAAAAGACTCTGCTGCTGAAACAGCGTTTGAGCCGTTTGTTTGAAGCAAATGAGCAGCGTTGTAGCCGCAGAGTGCTCTATGGATCAGATCTCCTGCAGGCTTGCACTGTGAGTCCAGAACCTGGTCATTCTGCCCCAGCTGGGGGCTGGAGGTGGGTGGGTAGAGAGAGCTGTCTGAGGGCACAGAGAACCTGCGTGGGAACCACTTCTGTGCTGAGGTCCTCTCTGCTTTCTGTGAGCAACATGGAAGCTTCTGGAGGCCTTATCAAGAGGTACTTGAGCTCACCGGTAAAATGCTGTTTGATCTGATTTGCATTATGGTTGTGAATAATTAAACATGGCTATATCACTCACTGGCTTTTTATTTAGAATTGATTGGTTTGAAAAGGCACTTAATATTGTTTATTAATCAGATAAAGGCACTGAATTTATCTTTGATGGTTTTTAAAAAAAAAAAAAAAAGATTCAGCTTTAGGTGTTTTCTTTCTTAACCTTCATAATGACTCACTTTATGTACATATGTTATTATCCTGCAGGCTGATGTGTGCGGCGCCTCCAACTTTAGCTCCACCTCCTCGCTTGTGTGCAGCCATTCCCACAGTGCCCTGCAGCCTTCAGCAGTCCTTTCACAAACAGCTACAGGCAGCGTCTGCCCCCTATAGTGCAGACATCCACCATTTAGTAACCAGGCATATCTTCAGTCATCCTGACTTACAGCTGATGCAGATGGACTCAGGTTTGCTCTTTTCTTATTTTGCTTGCAAAGAAGCAACAGAAAACCAAAAAATAACTAGAACTTTTACTCTTTATAGCTTTTTGTATCAATCAAAAGATCCATTCAGATTGTAGCTGCATTCACATTACAGCTTTTTGCAAAAAAAAAAAAAAAAAAAAAAAAAAAGCAAAAATTTTGACAAACCACAACTGCGATTTGCAGCTGTTGGTATTGATCTATCCACTTTCTGCGGTGGATTTGTCACCTCCTTCATTTCTCTTCCTAAAATTAGCATTTTGCTCTGCTTTGCTCTCAAGGATGACAGTTAAATTTTCCTCTTTAATTATTTGTAAAAAAAAAAAAAACTTCCCATCTCCTCCATCCATCCATACCGCACCATCTGTACCTGAAATAAACTGGTCAAATGATCCCATGTCATGTCTAAACGTGTAAACGAAAAAAGAAAAAGAAAGAAAAGAAAAAAGTGTTTATATTACAGTTTTCTGCATGAAAACATCTGAAAAACCACCTTGGGAGAGCATAGAATCTTTACAGGGATATTTGAAAGGCTTTTTTTAATGCGTTTCCATGACCAGTTTCTTATTGCGATATTTAGGTTTTGTGCAGGTGTAGCAGTAATGGAAGCACAGCTAATGATTCTTTGTTTCCTCCATCCCGCAGCCTACAGACGATGAATGAGTTATCCTAATACTTCGCTTCAACTAGAGGAACTGATAATTGTGCACAACCCTCTCGTTGACAGTGTAAATGCAGTGAAGTGTGTCAGTTCAGTCTTCAGATGGGAAAATAAAGACATAAAGATGCATTTTTTTCCATGTTCATCTCTGTTATTATCAGTTAATATATTATCCTGCAGAGCTGCAAATATTAAAAAAGAAAAAGCTCTTGATGATGTGCACTTTTTTTTCTGTAGAAATGTTACATTGCTTCTGGGCTGTAAGGGGAGCAACCGCATTTCATCTAAAGTCAACTTTGATAAAAACATTTCTCTTGACTTGGAGAATGACAATTATTAATATGTTTCTGTATTGAAGGTAAGCTGGAAGCACTTGCCATTCTGCTGCAGAAGCTCAGATCAGAGAGTCGCCGCGTCCTCATCTTTACTCAAATGGTGAAAATGCTCGACATCCTGGAGGCCTTCCTGGACTACAGGCAGCTCACTTATGTGCGCATTGATGAAAGCTTCACTTTTGATGAAAGACAGGTAAAATCACTACAATTTCATTTTGCTTGTGACGAACCAAACTTCTAGCAGAAATGTTTTGCAGCTCCTGTGGAAATGATGTGTTTCTGTCAGTGCAATGCTTTTACACCGTATGTCATGTGGGAGCGCCCAGCCATGGTCAGATGTGATGAAGGACTCTGATTCTGTTCTTGATTGTTATTTTTAAATGACATCTAAAGTAATGAGTATATTTATCACTCTTGTTTTTTTGTCACTAAAAATGATTTGTCGTTGTTGTGAAACAATAGATATAAAGGAAACTAACTGGTCCCAGCTGTCATATACAGATCTGCAATAGATATGAGAAGGAATCTGTGTTGCATATTAATAATGTCAGTTTTTTATAACAAAAACACAAATTTTCCCAAGTAAAGTGAAAA
The DNA here is from genome assembly GCF_933228915.1 of Telmatherina bonti. Lineage (NCBI taxonomy): Eukaryota > Metazoa > Chordata > Actinopteri > Atheriniformes > Telmatherinidae > Telmatherina > Telmatherina bonti. The sequence continues at coordinate 27,209,591 of NC_136611.1, read as the reverse complement.
TATATGCTCTTTGAGTTTATAAGCTAAAACTGTGACAAAAACGTTTTGTCTTCATCTGTTCATGTGTTTTCTGATGTGATCTTGCAGGAAAATATGAAGAAGTTTAATAGAAACAGGCAGGTGTTCTGCAGCATCCTGACCAACCGCTGCTGCTCAGCTGTTGGAACCATGATTGATGCCGACGCCGTCATCTTTTACGATACAGACCTCAATCCAAGCATGGATGCTCGCACCCAGGAGTGGTGTGACAAAATAGGACGATCCAAGGATATACACATATACAGGTGCTGTTATAGGCACAAAGCCATCGCTTTATGTTCTCCATTTTTGTGTTTCTCAGTCCATCACCTGTAAAGAGTGAGTCGATTCAGTTTTCTCTCTCAGAATATTAACGGCGAAGGACATGTGTGGATTTTTTTCCCAGGTTGGAGAGTGGGAATTCCATTGAAGAGAAACTGTTGAAGAATGGCACCAAGGACCTCATTAGAGAGGTGGCTGCCCAGGGTACCGACTACACTTTAGCTTTTCTTACACAAGTAAGTTAAGTCAGTGTTCAAAGTAACTATTTTCCACGCAGATATCTGTGAGGTTGTTTTCAAAAAGCATAACTATAGTTTTATTCAAATAAGTCATAAAGTGTCTGACTTAATATTGTTTCTATAGCGGACAATCCAGGATCTCTTTGAAGTGGAGGCGGGCTCAGGAGTAAAGGTGGAGGAGTTTGTGGTTCTTCACCAAGAGTCGTCGGCCTCTGAAGCCATTTCTCCCAAAGTCGCAAGACCCTACATCCAGGCTCTCCACAGTATAAACCTGGATTCCCTTCCAGAGGAAGGTAAACAGCAGGAGGAGAAATCAGGAGGCAAAGAGTCTGAGGAGTCAGAGAGTCAAGTTAAAGAAGAACCTGTGCAGATAGATGAACTAAATGCAGTCATGGAACAGGTAGTTTTATCCTCTTTATACTCCTGAGAAATTTGTTTTAGCTAAAAATGAAAATAAAAATTATATTTTATATCCGCTTCTCCCAAAAACAGCTAACTCCTATTGAAAGATATGCCTTGCACTATCTGGAGTATCTCCACATTAGTGATGATGAAGCTGCACTGAAGGTAAGAAAATTGATTGTTTTTAACAGATTTGCAGAGTAAATTTACAAATGTGCAGTCGAATCGGGGAAATGGTTCCTTAAAGAAGATTGTATTGAAGTATCTATAATGACGTGTTCATGACTGATTCATGCCGTGTGTTTTCCATTTTCCAGGAGCAGCTGGAGTGCGCAAAGAGAGGTTGGGAGTTGCAGCAGCTCAAGAAGCTAAAGGAGGAGGAGGAGGAGCGCCAGATGACAGAGGGAGAAGAAGATCTCTTCACCTACACCAGAGAGGATGCATACAATATGGTGGGTGACCACGATGGCGTTTGTTAGGCCAAGAGGGGATATGTGGCTTGTGTCGAGCTGCTGTTGAACATTTTCCTTATTGTTTTATAGGAGTATGTATTTGATGCAGAGGACGGTCATACTGAAATCATGCCGGTAAGATGTTCATTGTGGCGCGTTTGTGGAAAGTGTTCAGTTATATTTATTTTTTAAAGGCCCCTTTTTTTCCACACACTACTGTTATTTATGAAATTCAGGATTTTTATGAAAAAAATGTCTGCTCTGCCCTTTGATCCTTCTACATAGCTTTGGACTCCACCTACACCACCACAGGATGACAATGATATTTATATTGATTCAATGATAATGCTGATGTATGACACCACACCTATGCCTGAGTCCAAACTGCCTCCCGTCTACATTCGCAAGGAGCACAAGAGACTCAAGATGGACCCTTCAGGTGAAGTATTTATTTCAGATCTTCTTTTGTAAAATAATACAGTGTTGTATGATTAGACACTTGTGCATGCTGTACTTTAAAGTTACTTTCAAGTTTCAGGCAGGAATAGTTTTAAAATACTTAAAAATTACTGTGTAACGCAATTTAACTTAGGTTCTCACAACAAATAAATCATTAAACAATTATTTTTTTCATGTTTTCTCTCCTTGTCCTCACTTAACTGTTTGTCCAGCAGCAGCCAGAAAGAAGAAGAAGGGACATGGAGAGACAGTCATACCCCCACGTTCTCTCTTCGAAAAGGCCAGCATGCTTAAAGTTCGTCGTGAGGGCAAAGACCAGAAAAAGAACTTTTCCCTCAAGCAGCAGGCACCCTTTGCAAAACCCCTCCCATCGCTGGTTAAAACGTCCGTGGAGGCAGGTCAAGACAACCCAGAGTGGCTCATCAGTGAGGACTGGGCTCTGCTTCAGGTACTGTCTTTACCTGCTCGATGATAGTCATTCTTTCCAAACCACATTTGTGGAAATGGCGAAATCCTCACGTGCATGTGATGAAATAATGCATCTCGGTGGTGTGTCTGTTAGGCTGTGAAGCAGTTGCTGGAGTTGCCTCTAAACTTGACAATCGTGTCTCCTGCCCACACACCTAACTGGGATCTGGTGAGCGATGTGGTGAACTCCTGCAGCCGCATCTACCGCTCACCCAAACAGTGTCGGAACCGCTACGAGAATGTCATCATTCCCAGGGAAGAGGGCAAGGTACCAATCGCATGCACCCACCGAGCTCATGCATTTCTGCTCTGACATCACCATGTGCTTATTTGGCTGATCCTTTTATTTAATTTTCCAGTTGGTGTATGAGGCAAACCCCAAGAAGAAAACCAAGAGCATCTACAAGGTATCCTCTCCAGTTTTTTTGTATTCATAAAATATTCTTTTCCTCTTGAATTTCTGTCTGAATTTAAAGTCTCTTTTTCCCTCCTCAATGTGTGTGTGCCTCTAGTCGAAGAACAGCCGGCCTCTAAGGACCTGTCAGATCTACACACAGGATGACAATGCCTCTCAAATTCAACTGTACAACAGTCGCTTTGAACTCATGAAAATAATTGCCAGCAAGAGGAGCCCACCAATCAAACCACTGTACGTACCTCTACTGGTTTACAATGAATTCATCAGTCGTGTCATGCAGCCAGAATGTAAAACATGAGATTATTGGAATTTTGTGACTAATAGGTGGAGGTGTGTGTGTGTGTTTTGGGGGGGGGGGGGGGGGGGGGGGGGGGGGGGGTTTCTGAATAAAAACTGTCTTATCCAATATGATTTGATCTTGAGAAGTTTTTATTAAAAAAAAAAATTGGTTACATGGGACAGACACACTTATTTTGTGCTTTTTGTTTTTCTATTACTACGTCCTACAGGCTTGGAATGAATCCATTTCAGAAGAATCCCAAACATGCATCTGTCTTGGCAGAAAGGTATGCTTGAGTTTGCCGTTTTTCTACTAATATCTGAACTTTAAATCCAAATGTTAAGCATTATCTTTTCTTTTTTTTCTCCTCTTTTAGTGGAATCAGTTATGACAAGCCCCTGCCCCCCATTCAGGTGGCATCTCAGCGTGCTGAAAGAATTGCCAAGGAGAAAAAGGTAAATGTCCGCAGTGAAGATGTTTATGCAAAAGCTACAAGTATTTTATTTTTTTACTACATCCAATAGAAGAGAACATTCATTATCCTTAAAATCTGATGTTCACTTATAAAACTGCCTGACCACCACATCACAGTAGACATGTTTGTTCTGCTGCTTCTGACTCAATACATTCATGTTGGCATCTCCCAGCGTTTGCCAAGATAAATCACCAGACACCGCTTAAGTCTGATCTTGGCCTCCATTTTTGGTCTTCTTCAGGCACATGTTTGCATTTGGGCATTCCTATTGTTTTTTTTTTTTAATGATGTGTTTGTGTCTGCAGGCTCTTGCAGAGCAACAGAAGGCCCAGTTAGCCCAGCAACAGACTGGAGCTCCCCAGGCCGGGGCTGCACCTGGTCAGGCCCAAGCTCCTGCTGCTGGCCAAGCTCAGGTCCCTCAACCTGCTGCAGTGCCGAATGCAGCTGTACTGGTGAGTACTACTCTACTAATTTAGCTTTACTAGCAGAAAGTTTAAAAGTTGTTTGATGTAAAGAAAGTTTTACACAACTGTTGCATGTTTTTGTTTTTCAGGCTGGAGCCATAAAGAACGCCACCGTTGGCACAACCTTGCAGGCTGGTATGTTGACAATATACAGGCTTCATATTTCACTGTTGTTGATGTTTCAGCATTTCATTCATTTCTCTTTGTTTCTCGTAGCCACCGTAGGGGGGAATGTGATTGTGAACACCGTAGCTCCAAGTCCCTTCCAGGCCAACAAACGCTTGGCATCTCCAGTCATACCAGGCACCCTCTCTGTGAGTCATGTTTGCTAACTGCTGCTCAGGAATTCATTTACATAAATAGTCATGGTGCAGGTGTGAAGTACAAAAAAAAGTTTTATTCATGCTCTCGTTTTCATTTTTGTTGATCCAGCCTGCAGGCACACCTGGAGCCCAGGTGGTCCATGCACAACAGAGGGCTGTTACAGCTGCTACTGCCCCTGCCGAAGTGGTCACCATAGGCCAGAGTGTAAGAGCTGTGACCCCAGTGACTGCGTCTGCTGTAGTTTCCACGACTCTTAGCCCAGTGCAGTCACAGACCCGCCCACTGGTCCCTCAAGTTACACCAAGTAATGAAATATCATTTTATTTTATTTTTTTTATTTTATAAGCAGTTCTCATTCTCACTTGCCTTATGTTTCCTTTCCAGCTACAGGTATGCAGTTGGCACAGAAGCCTCTCACCCAGGCACACCTGCAGATGCTACGTCAACAGCAGCTGCAGCATCAGCAGCAGCAACAACAGCAGCAACAAGCTACTTCCCCACAGATTAAGGCTGTAGGCAAGCCACAGGTACACCAACGTTATATTAACATGATCGTTACACAAACTACAACAGCAAATGGAACTGAGAAGATTTTGTTTCATCTTGGCCCCTCTGAATAAATTAAATTAGCAGTATTAACTAAAATGGTTGCCATGACTGCATTTTTGTCAACAATAAACACTGTAGGAGTCATTTCTACATGGGGATAGTCCAGCACTGGTCCCTGGAGACCATAGTCTGGCAAGTTTTAGATGTCTCCCTGATCCAACACACCTGATTCACATTATATGGTGCGTCTCAACAGCTTGTTGTCAAGTTCTGCCCAAGCTTGTTGACCCATCACTCAGTCTGGGGTGTGCTGAAGCAGGAAACATATAAAACCTGCATGACAGCAAGCCTTCATATCTGACTTTGGATGCTCCTATTACGACAGATGCTTATAGTCAACTTACCTTAACATGATGATGATTCTGTTTACAGGAGCTGTTAAAGATGCCGAAACATAAGTTGCAGCAGCAGCAGCAGCAGCAGGTAGCTGCTGCAGTGGCCGTGGCCCAGGGTCAACAGGCAGCAGGGACCCAGCAGGCTGCACAGGTGCAACCTGCACAGGCTGGCCAAGCCAATGCCCAGCTAGCAGCAGTGGCAGCACCCAGACCCGGAACCGTACTGACTGGCACTCCTGTGAACACCCTCCAGGTGACCAGAGTGGTAAGATTAGAAAAAGATCATTTGATACATAAATACAGGATTTGCAACACAAGTCATTCTGGGAAACAGATGAAGGAGACTGTATAGACAGTTTCACGCAGGTTTTATCAGCAGGATCAGACAAAGTGCTGCTGCGCTCAGTTATATGAACCTATATTTAATCAGTGGAACAAAGTCTGGGATGCACAATATCATGTATTCATTTTTCCTTGCTATTTTTCATATTTAGTTTCATTAAGGGCTGAAATTTATTGGTTTTTTTATTTGTTTATTTGTGAGGGAGAAGGCAAGTTAAATAAAAAATCTGTAAATGTAGTCCAAGTTCTAGTTTTCATCTGTTGTCCTCGGCCAGGTCTTACAAAGGCTCCCTGAAATAAAAAGAGACAAAGCTACTGAAGCAAAGGAAGACATCCACACAAGAAATAAAAACAGAAAAATCTGTTTGCTGTAGGGTTTGGAATTACAGACACAAAAAGATTAAACTCTTGCATTTTATGAACATTATGTGTATAACAACTTGTGTCACATGCATGCTTTTTAAACTCTGCAGGAGTGGTTCCCAACCTGTGGCCCCCCAAGGGGAACCCCATAGAGCCAGGGGGGTCCCTGAGGCTTTACCGTTCAGATTTTGTGTGATTTAAATTAAGGAAAGCCATGTTTTAAGAGCCCCAAAACATGTACTGTATGGATGAGACGTGTTATAAATGCCACAGTGTGGATGATTTATACTTATTTTGGAAGAGGAATATAAAAAGAAAAAAAGATGTATGTTTGTAAATACATTTACTGGTTTTGTCAAAGAAAAGGAGTCAACCACAGCATGTCATTTATGATGAAAAGCTACCTACTGAAAGCATAAAAATAAGCTTGGTTTCGACAAGGGGAGGGGAAGGAGTCCACGGTTGTTTTATGAAGGGGGTGTTCAGGGAAACCACTACTTAGTTTGGTCCTACATGGGACTTGCTGTAATCCAGCAAGTTTTTAATGTACTCCTGCTTCGGCACATCTGAATCAAGTTAAACTGATCCAACCTAGCCTACCAATGACTCTTTCATCTTAGTCAGGTGTGTTGGAGCGGGGATACATGGAAAACCTGCTGGATTACAGCCCTCATCGGACCAAACTGAGTACCCCTGATTCTCAGTACGCTTGTATGATTGTTCACACTGATTCACACAAAAAGTCGCTGACAACTCTCGAGTCAAATTACAGTAAAAGAGTAAAAACTAATAAAACATCTCGCCATTTAAACAAGAAATCATGAGCCAAAGACGATGCAGGATTTATACCCCCTCACTGCCATCACTGCTTTTATTAATTACTTTGCATTCAAATGAAATTTCTGAACATGTCATCCTGCCTGTGGGAATTAAATTCATTAAACCTTCTGATCAATCAGCCGTCAGATATGTCTGGCATGTTGGTGACTGGTGTTGTCTTCTTTCAGCCAGCTCACTTACAGAATCCCAGTTGCGGTTGTCAGTCAGTTTTTCAGTGTAGTGACAGATGCCGTCGGCAGGTTTGTAGGTCGTGACCGACTTTTCAAAGTCATCTTTATAAAACTATAACTGGTTCCTCACAAGCCCAAGTGGTCAATAAAGAGCTGTTGGAAATAGTTATTTTTTATGCTTGACGTAAACAGTTTGTTACATTTCTGACAGAAGTAACTGGGCTTATCATGATGATACTATTAGCTGCGCCTGTTCTTGACCCCTCTCATCAGCTGAAGATGTTTGAAGCCTCTGGCGGTTCTCAGGAAATGTTTAAGGTTGTCAAATCTGCGTGACATCCAGATAGACAATTTCATGAGTCGCTGCCGTCATGTTTGCATATTCCAATGACTCAGTTACAGTGCCTTCTGTATTAGTATCTGTCTGTTCAAATGAAATAATAGGAAAATTAATAAATTGAAAAAAAAATATTGATTTATCCCAGATGGAAATGGAAGCATTGCAGTTTTTAATTATGATATAATAAATAAAAGTACTTTTATTAAATGTTTCCCATTTTGGCCATAACCTCGTTGGGTTAGAAGGGAATCAAAATGATAAAGATGGGGAGAAGTTCTATTCTGTCTGAACCCATAACACAGAAGCTGCCAGTTGTCAGGTTTCCAGGCGACAGGACATCTCTGAAGGTGGTCCGGCTTAATATTCTTTGTTCGTTCTTGGTTTCTACGTTTGTCAACTCTGAACTGGGATTCATGAAGTTTCAGACTTACCAGTTACAATCTGCTTCTCCCACAGGCCCGAGTGTCCACTCAGGGCCAGATTCAGGCCCAGGCCGGACAGACTGCTCAGGTGACCCTCACTAAGCCCCCTGTGGTGTCAGCTGTGGTCTCATCAACTGGAGTCCCTACTCTGCCAGTTACAGGCATTAGTATGGCCATTGGTCAAGCCCAGAAAGCAGGTGTGTTGAGCCTCACATGTTTTTACAGTAACTTTTACCGTTTATTATGGTGTTGAGACTTTATTTAACTAATCTCTGTTCTTAAGAACTTTTTTGTTCTTGACTGAGTTCCCACATTGTTAGCCCTAAAGCAGACGCGCCATATTTTGGTAAACTGATCTCTGTCTAACTTTAACTCCTAATATTTCTGACTGACTGAGCACTGTTCCTTATCAAACTTTAAAATATAACGTAGTCAGTTATGCTGTTTTATTTAATTTAATTTTTACTGGAAAAAAATTTCTGAATATCCTTTTATTGCTAGATAAGTACTGTTGTTACCACAATCAGCTGATTTAACCTGGAATTGTACTTTGTTTTGTCTCCTGTCAGGTGGTCCTGTGCTGACATCACCCTTCCCCCAGATGCAGGTCCAGCAGCTGCTTCAGTTGAAGAAACAGCAGCAGGCGACAGCCCAGCAGAAAGCAGGACAACCGCAGCAAGGACAGGCCACTGTCCAGCAGAAGGTAACGCATTACACCTACACCTCGCTGCACTTTCACTCAGTAATCACTTGTTAGGATTCATGTTGTCAGCGTCTCTCCATAAAGGCAGCACATGCACGTCTTCTTATATACAAAATAATGGCACATTGCTTCTGTCCACGTTTTAAGTTCAGCACAAATATTAACATCTAGCTTCTGTTTGGATTTTTTTTTTTTTCTTTCTGTAGATTGGGACCCAGCAGGTGACCGTGCAGGCAGCCCAGCCTGCACAGCAGCAGCAGAAGGTAACTTATGCCACCACCACCCAACTTCAAACGGGAATCAAAACCCAGTTCTTCACTACATCCCTCGCTCAGGCCCAAAAGTCCACCGGAGCACAACAAATCCAGGTACATTGTCAATACCGCAGCATTTAGCATGAAATCCAGTTTTTATTGATAAACACTGGATTTGTGTGCTGACATGAGAACTTGTTGTCAGGTGGCTAAGCTCCCTCAGATAGTGCAGCAGCAGTCAGCTGTGGCCAACATCCAGCAGATTGTCTCGTCTCCTCAGCAGGTGAGTTTTACTCTGAATACTGCTCACAGGAACATTTGTGTTTCCAGTCAGTCCAACCTCTGGTTGTCTGGAATAAAAACGACAGACTTCTACCGTCACATAGTTGTCTTCAAGAATTTTATACTCAGAAAAGAATAGAAATGTCACTTAGGCTGTTTTTTTTTGTGGAAGTAGCAGAGAGATTGGATGGTGTGGGTTAAAACCTGTCAGCCAGGGGGAAAAAAAAACATTTTTGTCTCTCTTTAGATCCAGGCTCAGCCTCAGACCGTGACTCTGACCCAAGCAGCCACCTCAGCTCCCACTCAGGTGCAGATGATTCCCGTAGGCACCGCCACTGCCCAGGTGGTTCAGCAGAAGATCATCCAGCAGCAGGTAGTGGCAGCTACTGCCTCACCTCAGATCCAGACGCCACCTCCACACAGCCCCGCTCAGCAGTCTGCTGCAGCCTCTGCTGCAGAGTCCCCAGTACAGCAACCTGCTCCGCCCCAACAGCCCAAGAGTCAAGCTCGCCAAGGGGGAATCAGGGCCAAAACTCCTGCCAAGCCCAGTGGGGGGAACAGCTAGGATTAGTTCTAATGAAACAATATCCAAGCGTTTCTCTGCAGAAGATACAGTGATGAGTTTGTTACAGTTTCTCCAGCATTAGTGTGCAGACATCCAACTACATCTTTAATTGCACCCAACCTTTACTTCACCTCGCCCTGTTGAGATCCCGTGTTCAGCATGATTTTAGTGCTCATAGCTAAACTGCTGGATCTGTCTGTATTTTTGGTGAAAATCATAACTGTCATGCTGAATCAACATTGTTCATTTATCCGCCGGTTTGATTCAGATGCCAGTTGTTTCATAAAATTATAACTTCAACATTTAGCCACGCAGCTGCTGCCCAATCTGTCCCACACATCAGTCATTTGTGTGTTATAATGAAAAGACTGTAAGACTTGGACAACTGAGGATTGAGTCATTCTGCATTAGGGAGTGAGCTCTCCATTAGATAATAAGTGTATTAATAATTAGTCCCTTTTATGTCTGATTCATTTAGATAAATGAATGGAAAACCATGCACGTTCCTTTAGTCATTTGTATTTTTATTTCAGTAAAAACACTGTAAACATGTACTTTAGTACTTTGTGTTTGCTCATAAATTGTCTTTTTTTATTGATGTTAAAGGAAAAAAATGTAAATATCAACAAAACATTTGTACTTGTAAAGTAGTTGTGTTTTCATTGGATTTTTCAGCCTAATTGTAATAAAGTGTTTTGTTTTTATACACAAATTCACCTTTTTGTTTCATTAAAATGTTGTAAGTACTTTGAAACCTTGTGAGTTCTTAAAACTTATTGCCCGGTTTTGTTACAGTACACACACACACACACACACACAGACAAGGTGAAGCAAACGGTGAGTTGGGGCTTGTTGCTTTTGAAATCAGGTGTTTTCAGCTTTCATACTTAAGATTAATCTTTAAATGTTTCACCATTTTAACAGAAAGCATCTCCTTACTGACACAAAGTTGTGTTCATTTTAAGAAATGTTGACTGAGACTGATGCAGGTTTGAGTTTGTCCACGGGGGGTCGCTGTTACATTACATAACTTTTGCCATCCCCTCTTGCTAAATAAAGCCTGCTACTACTGATTTTCCAGCTCATTGAAATTTCCCATCTGCTGCTTGGTGCACACCCTGCGTCTCTTCTCTCCACTGGCACTCAGTGGCCAGTCCACATTCACAACTAAACAAGTGAGACATGGGAGGTGAGGTGGAAAACAGCACTCGGAGAAGAGCAGATGGGCAGAGCTGGTTCCTTTGGCTATGAAATCACTCCACCCCTGAGCTCAACCTTTTTTTTTTTTTTCTTATGCCTGTTTTTGCAGAGTGGCATTAAAGTCAGAAACATAAAGAGCGCTAATGGTCTCACAGTTTTAAAAGGTGTAAGATAAAGTGAGTGTCAAAGATTTGAAAGCATAGCCAGAGTCGGGGTGGAGTAGCTTATGAATCACACCATTTTAATCCATGAATCTCTTCACTAGCTTCACAAATCCTGCGGGAATGTGTGCATTTGCTGGAAAGCGCTTTGGAGAAACCTGTTTGCCATCTCTGTTATCTGATGTTTGTATTCAGATGTAGTTTAAAGCTTATGAGCATGACTGCACCTTTCACACACACACATCCAAGAAAACACACAAAATGCAAAGTATTTCTTCTGTGATTTCAAATCAGAAGAACAGCACAAGTTCTGTGATCCAGGAACTAAGAGTGACACATTTACAGCTGCAAGATATTTTGTATTGAGATCCCTCACAGGGGCATCTCAGAGTGCAGGCTTGGATTTTCTTACATCTTTTATTTCCAATGAAAGCCGTGCAAGGGGAGGGGTGCATATGGAGCAGTGTGGTATGAGGTTATTTTATCTGACACAATCCTCCCACCATGCAAGTGTTTATCTTTACAGGCTCTTTGCAGCCTCTGAGTAGAGTCAGAGGTGTGAGAGAGGAATGACGGCTGCTGTTTCACTGCGTCGTTTTCCTGCATTTGCACAGAACCGTGAACAAGAGCCCCACAGCAAGTCAGAGGACATGAACAACAGCCACTGACAACAGGGATAATGCAATCATTACGTGTGGTGACACAACTACAGCGGAGGGATCAGCGAGGCGAGGACTTTGTTGTTACCTAAGAGACAGACTAACTAGCTCAGCCCTGCTGCACTCAGCAGGTGATGAAGGCCAATTCTTCTGTCTACTCTCCTCTTCACACTGTCTAATGTCCTGGTCAGGCATCGATCATCCAGCCTCAAGGAGTGCTTTGCTAATGATGCTCCCCCAGTGATTCTGATGATCACCATCACAGGCTGGCTGTACTTAAAGGTTTCTATAGCAACCAACTGCCCCCCCCCCCCCCTCACAGCCCTCCTTAGTAGATATTACAGGGTTGAGTTGTAACAACAGCATACACAGGCAATACAGGTGTTTCATTTTGTTTTGTTTCCAGCATGGCTTCATGATGTTTCTCTTCAGTGGATGAGTCGCATCAGAAATACACAACATATTTTACACAATGCTAGCGGGAGGCTGCTTTTGTGCCCTAAAGTAAAATGGACAAGTTCCATTTATTCCACGAGGAGCTGCTCTGTTGTGAACTGTGAAACACTAGCAAAAAAATAAAATTGATAAACAAATGGCTGCTATGATCCACACTAACTTATGTTATGCTATACTATGCTGTGCTATGCTATGCTGTTATGTTATGTTATGTTATGTTATGTTATGTTATGTTATGTTATATGTTATGTTGTGTTGTGTTGTCTTATTGTATGCTATGCTAAGCTTTGTTATGTTATCTTAAGTTATGCTATGCTAGGCTATGTTATGTTATGTTATGTTATGTTGTTATGTTATGTTATGTTGTCTTATTGTATGCTATGCTAGGCTATGTTATGCTATGTTATGTTGTGTTGTGTTGTCTTATTGTATGCTATGCTAAGCTTTGTTATGTTATCTTAAGTTATGCTATGCTAGGCTATGTTATGTTATGTTATGTTGTTATGTTATGTTGTCTTATTGTATGCTATGCTAGGCTATGTTATGCTATGTTATGTTGTGTTATGTTGTCTTATTGTATGCTATGCTAGGCTATGTTATGCTATGTTATGTTGTGTTGTGCTATGTTATATTATGTTATGTTATGTTGTCTTATTGTATGCTACGCTAGGCTATGTTATGTTATGTTATGTTGTCTTATTGTATGCTATGCTAGGCTATGTTATGCTATGTTAAGTTGTGTTGTGTTGTGTTGTGTTATGTTGTCTTATTGTATGCTACGCTAGGTTATGTTATGTTATGTTATGTTATGTTATGTTATGTTATGTTGTCTTATTGTATGCTATGCTAGGCTATGTTATGCTATGTTAAGTTGTGTTGTGTTGTGTTATGTTGTCTTATTGTATGCTACGCTAGGCTATGTTATGTTATGTTATGTTATGTTATGTTATGTTGTCTTATTGTATGCTATGCTAGGCTATGTTATGCTATGTTAAGTTGTGTTGTGTTGTGTTGTGTTATGTTGTCTTATTGTATGCTACGCTAGGCTATGTTATGTTATGTTGTGTTATGTTCTTTTGCTCCTTTAACCACCATCAACCTGTGAAATGCCTGAAGCCAAGACAGGACAGGCCTATTACTCTAAATGATGAGTCACAGGTCGGCCGGATGATTTCACTGAATTGCGATGGGGGAGGCGGGGTGATGGGGAGGTTTGTGCCAGTGGTAATTGGTCTGCATGCAAGATGGGGTGAGAGAGCACAGGGGCTGACACGCTCCACTTCCCCCAACACAATGATAGGAAGTGTCACTCAGCACTTTGAGAACACACCACTAAGCTCGATAGTAGAAGTCTGCCTCTGTCTTCTCCATCCTCCCACTCCTTTTCTTGGAGTCTCTCTTTCTGTATTTCTGTCTCCAGCAGCTTCACTTTCTTCCCAGCTTGTCTCTGTTTCTTTATGTCTGCTTCAGCTGCTCTCATCTTCCTCACAAATGTCTTGTGGTGTGACAGTTGTGTAAGCGAGTGGCTGAGACGCACAAAGAGAATCTCTGTCTTTTCTCTAAGTCTTAGGGATAACCTTCATTGAGTTGTGGATTCAACACACAACCATCAAGCACACACAAGTCCTGTGTGCTTGTGAGAGCTTCGGAAAATATTTAGAAACAATTTACTGGCACAGGGGCGGAGAGTCTCCCAGCCTGCAATCATTTCCCCATCTATCTGTGGGCCAGAATCACTTAAACCATTGTAGCTATGTTTATGAATCCTAATTCATTTATTTTTGCAAATTCACTACATGACTGCATTTAAGTTCTTTTTTTCCCTAGCAATATGTGAAGAAAAAAGGAGTGGATTAAATCCTATCAGTGTGCTGGATGAACATCTGGCAACACGATAAATGTATAAAATAAACAGCATCTTCACCAATACAGAGCAGCAACAAAAAATTTAAATTACAAAGTACATGCCAAATGCAAATGGAAACTATTAGTCAAGAAAACCTATTTGCTCAAAGTCTGAGTTCATGTTGCAAAAGATTTTTTTCCCAGCAAGGTGTGAGAGCAGCTCTGTGCAAGCATTTATATGCTTGACTAAAGATACCGTTCCTCCAGAGCTAAAAAAAAAAACTGGAAGCAACAGAATGAAGCTGCATATTTTCATTTGTTTAACACACACAGCTGAATAGATGAATATTTGACAGCATTTTATTATATTTATTATGTTATTTTCAAAAATGAAATGCCAACAACAGTTCATTCAGTTCAACTGAATTGTCTCTTGTATAAAAGGGTCAGAAGCCAAGGATGCGACTCAAACACTCCAAATAACCTTCAGCAGAATATCAGTTTTTAAAAAAGTGCAAATACAGCATTACTGGTAATTAAGGACCACTCCAGAGGGTTATAAAGCCACCTGCCCTAAAATCGTGACAAACAAACGGAAATAATGATCAGATTAACCAAATGTCTCACACTACCTCATATCACAAACAATCACTCTATCAGTTTACAGTGGTTTTAATAAAAGTATTGTTTTTAACTGTGTTTTGAAAGAGACAATTACACATACAGTCTATACCTGAGTGTATTTTGACTGGAAGAACTGCTACAAAAGGGCAGATACAGGTCTTTGCAGTTCTTGGTGGAATAGGTGTGAAGATTAGAAGAAAACATGAAAAAATTGTGACAGACTTGGTACGACATTGGCCGTATGCAAATATTTATACATGAAAAGAAAAATGCAATAGATATTTACCTTACATATTGTCAAAATGTTGTATTTTCTGAAGAGAGGAGCAGATGAAGATAGTCTATTTGAAATGCTTATAATTCTTAAAAATTTTGACATGGGAAGTGTCAGATAAATACTGTCAGACTGTCTAATGGTGGTTTGTTCAAACAGGTTTTGGGGAGTCAGAAGTCATATCAGTGATTTACCTGCTGTTATTGTTAGAGTTAAAATCTGAGCTTTTGATTTAACTGTTTAGTTTCTAAACTAGACGGTCACAACATAACCTAACACACATTCAGTGGTTCTTCTTTAAAAAGTCTACATACACCAAACTCCAAAAACTGAGTTGTGAAGAAATTTGGATTCATGGACAGACATGTAAACCACTTGCATGTGCTTGCTTGTATCAGTGAGAATAAGCTGACCTGCTTGATGTTACACGATGAGCACATGAATCTGGTAACCATCTGCCCTGGGGTGCACCCAGGCGTGGGAGAAGCTTTTATAGGGCCCAAAGTAGAATTTGATCAAGGGGTTCCCAATCCTTGTCTTACAGGTGCTTGATCACAACACGCTGATTCATTTGCACTATTTCTACCTGAAATACATCACAATATTGTCCCTTCAGCAGTGGCTTTTAATCTGAATGGGGTATAGCAAAATCAGAAGTACGTTCCAGTATTTATTTGCATGGCATGGTGGTCCTAAACTGCTCACATTCGTTGTCTTCTTTGTGTTTACAAACAGCTGGTGAGCATCACACCAGTCCACACACTCATCCACTTTAGATCTGTGGCTGCTTAAATTGTGCACGGAGGATGAAAAAACTACAAAATCTACGCATGAAAACTTTCTAGATTGATGTTAGTTCACTTTACCATCTGGTTTCAGAATTGCGGATCTTTAAAATAGAGAGAAACCCTCAGCTGATGAAAGCCAAACCTTTCAAACCTGCTCAGGTCAACATCATTTTCTTGGCCACCAGTCCAATTCAGGGTCGTGGGAAAGCTGGAGCCTATCCCAGCAATTAGTGGGCGGGAGGCAGGATATACCCTGGAAAACCATCTAATTTACACAGTTAAAATAACAACTATAGGAAATGGAAAAAAAAACTCATTGTAGTTGTGATCTGCCAATCCTCCGATAGTAACCTTAATAATTTCATGACAAAACTATAAGAAATGTTATTAACAATGCAAATAAAAGCTGGATCTTACTTTGAGATTTCGCTTTGACCTCTCCAGGAATCGTGCTGCTAAAAATGACTATAAATGAATATACTGCACTTCTTTTACTCTTAGTAGAATCAGTCATTTTACTGTCTGTTATTGATAATATTGTTACAAACATTCATAAATAGTATCCGGCATTGTACTCTGAAATTACTGATATTGTCTTATTTATTGACCTTGCTGTTAGGCCTTCATTCATCCATTATAAAATAAAAATAAAATTATTCAATTAAGAAACTATACAACTTTTCAATAAGGACCTGCAGGCTAAAGATGAGTATGAAATGTAGATGCAGTATTTGGTGCTATTAGCAAAAAATTTAGTCTTGACACAGAGGATGCCTCCTGTGAAAACTGTCGTATGACGTTTAACCACTAAAGGTCTGTGCTTATCTAAGAGCATATTGAAACTGACCAAGCCCAAAAATAAAATTATTTAATCATTATTTAAAAGCCCATGTGTTAAAAATAAAAATAAACACAACAATTATTAAAAAAAAAAAAAAAAAAAATCACAAAGATCATCAGAAAGAGTAAGAGTGCTTATTAAACAGGGTGAAAAACCCTTGTTCTTACTGGCAACAATAACACTGTAAGTAACACATGTCTTGCACACACATTTCATAATTGGAAAAAGCCTATCTAATATAATCAACCAACCCCACTGTGCCTCTTTTAAACAGTACCTAACAGGCAATTATCCAAACTCTCTTCCTGAAGCCAACTGATCGTGATAAAGACTGTAAAATAATTATGGATATAAAAAGCTCTAATTCAGCCGTAGCTGATGACATTTCTAGTAAAATCCTGAAAATCATTATTATTGTGATCACTGAACCTCTTACCTACTGCATCCATTAATCTCTACTCTCTGTAGTGCCAGAAATGTTAAGTATTACACCCGAGTTTAAATCTGGTTATTTCAGCAACCATCATCCAATCTTCTTTTTGCCTGCTCTCTCTCAGGTTTTGGAGAGAATAGTTTACATTATAAACACTTGCTCTTTTGGCAAACTAAACATTTTAGTTTTGTCCCAATATGCCTTCAGAAAGTAAAATTACACCATCTTTTAATACTCTCATGTGCGCATTGTCAGGCCATGACTTACATGAGCCACTAAGGTTAGTTTTGCTCCATTGAACAAAACCAATCAAGTCATTTTGTCCTGCTGGTTTATGTGAAGTCCATTACTTATTTAATAATATACCTATTTAATAATATATATTAACAAAGATGTAAACTTCTAAAAACAGTTTGGCTCCCATTCGGGAATCTCAATCCTTTAATGGATGTTGTAATGTTAGAAGTAAAATGGTTCAATCCAGACTGAGATGGGAGGACAAATTCTTTCTCTTCTTCTTGGCTTTTTGGACCAAAATGAAGTGGCTAATGATTAAACCCCCCCCCCCCAACACAGTGGGTGAAACTGCAGCACAGAACCTGGGGGTTCACAGAGGCGAGCAAGAGGGAATACAGCATGTTGTTTATACTTATAAGTTCACAATCAAGACAAATTCCCCTGAACAATGTAACAGCCCCCCCATCCCAGTCATTACATTAGCCCCCTCTTCAGGCTCCTTCACAGGAAAGCCTTGAGTAAATGCATCCCCTTAAAAAAGTCTTCCCTCTGTTTTAATTTTTAAAGATTTTACAGCTGATTTACAGCAAAGTTCTGGTGATTCTTGCTCTACACACACTGTGTGAGCGATTCACGGTTTCTATCAGCGTCGTGCGCGTTAATGCTTTAATTTTTTCTTTTTAAAAAATAAAACTTGTCAAGCAGTTAGTGAGCATTTGTCTCTTTTTCTATTAATGTTGTGAGCATTTGTCTTGTGAGCAACTGTCTGAAATGTCTGCGCACCGTGTAAAAAACATGTAAGATCCCCCCCCACCCACCCACTGAACACATATACAGATCCTACTCTTCCATCTCTTCATTCCTGTCCAACATCCCTTCATCCCCTAAGCCCCCACCCCCTAAACAAACTCACACACATGCTGAAAGATGAATGTCCAACAAATGGAGAAAAGAGGTGAGTGAGGACCCCGTATGAGAAGTGTATTGTGCAACCCAGGGGCCACCATCCCCCCCTCCCCAGTCAGAGACCAGTAATCAAGGGGGCCCAGTTAGTGGGGCCAAGGGGGTTAGGGGTGGTATGGGGGGACTGTGGCTTAGGGGGAGGCAGACACTGTCTCACTTGGACATTATTTATTGGCCTACTTTGAATCTCCTGCTGCCTCCTGCATTCCCTGTCATTCTCGTTGATCTTGTCCAAATCTGCCCCCACAGATGGCTCTGCAGGCTCTCCTCCTCTTCCTCCTTCTCTTCTTTTTCACTTCACTGTGTAAAAAGCATTCTGCTACTGACTATATGTCCAGAGGGAATGAAGAAAGTGCTTTCACATCATTTTAACCCATCTGACCACAGGGAAAGTATACGCAAAGGGTTTTTAAAGGTGAGTGGCTGCTAACATGCTATGCATGGCTTCCAGTGTCACCATGAGATCATCTGCATTAGCACTGCACATTGTGAATAAAAAAAACTGTAGAAGACATAGTTTTCTTGAGAAAAAAATTGTATATCAGTGGACAAATAAACAAAGGAGCCTAAAAGCTAACAAAGTAATATCTTCCTACGCTGAGATGCTCCCACGCTGTAGGTGCACCCATAGCAACAGTAATGTGGCAAAGATGATGCAACGTAATTTGTTTGCTTCCTATGGGTCTTTACCATGCTTGCCTGGTTGGTGCATGCAGCCAAATCCTAACACCTAAATTACCCCAGAGGAAAAGTCAGGGGGATTATCAGTATGTGTCCAAAGTGAGTTCTCATCCATCTGTTGTGTATTTAGATTTTACACAAGATTAAAACTGCAGGTCTGGTGGTGAAACTGCAGAAAAGACAGGAAATCACTGGAACCGTTAGGACATGTAAAATGTATCTAAAGTTACTGCAATATTTCAATCTGAATAAAATAGGCAAACCTATTGACTGATCGATCAATAAGGCCATTACAACAGCTATGGCTAAAAATAACTCGGCGACACTCGCAGGAAGTCCTGTGGTGGTTTATACAGAGAAGCATCATCCTTATGGTGCTGAATGTCTGAACTGGCTTCCATGTGAAACGAATGTTCTGCACAACACAAGTGAAATTTCATCGTCTTATACCTTGCACATAAACACACGTGTTATCATAGTGGCTTATCTTTGTTCTATCTAGATTTACTTGGAAAAACAAAAAAAGGAGACCTCCTTTTTTTGTGGCACGTCTGGAATGTCAGCCATGACAGGAAATGTGTGCAAGACTAGAGGGCTGGTTGGTGTGAGATTGTGGAATTTTCTGTTACTCATGTATCAAAATACAAGCAAACAAGCAAAACTTTATTTATTCAGCATGATTATTTACATGTAGAAGCACAATGTGCTGTAGATTGAATGGAGAAACAACAGAAGTGCGAAGACAGAACAAGCAAGTCAACTGCTGTTGCTCAATAGTGTTCACTCCACAGCGTAAATACCACACAGTGTGTTGGGGCCTCATTTCTACAATGCAACGTATAGTAGACACATGTGCACACATTCCAGCCACAAATTCTTGTGAAATCAAAGGTTGAGTCTCAGCAGTCTGAGGACATTCGTTTATACATTGTTATGCTGGGTTTGACAACATCAGCAACCAGCCTGAGGATTCAGACATGCAGACAAACTACCTAGTGACACCACTTTTCATAACAGCAACCGGCACACACATGAAGCCAAACTGCCAAACTGGCCAGGTGGGGTGTGATTTGCTGCAGCAGACTAGGAACCAGCAGTTGTCTTGTATGGGCTTAGGTGAACTTTGATAAAGACTGAAGTATCTTAATGAATTGGCACATATTTCACTATTTCCATTTTTTTTTTTTTTTTTAAATCTTTTCCTGAATATGATTTACCTTCTGTTGCAGACTTAAATTAATAGTAGTGTGTTTTGTTTCATTTGAAACTGGGCATACTGTTTAAAAATACTTTGTAATTCTTTTTAATTCTGCCAATTGTTGCTGTCCGTTTCAGTCTGTGTGAGACCTTATAATTGGTAGACGTGTGTTTCTTCAAAGAATACAGAATTGTCGCCTGCCGCTTGGCTGGAGGAAGGCAGCGATTCTCACCTCATCATGCAACTTCCATAGGAAATAAATGGTGGTGAAGTGACATCACCCCCCACGTGCCAAACTTGTAAGTAAGCTGTGTCCATTCATACAACCCTGAGTGCACCAATACCATAAAAATGGATGTCTTCACCTGGATGTGATGTTCCTATCAATGATATTTGGAGCAAAAGCCAATAAATACCCTTGACTACTGCAGACATTTGATGTGGAGATGAATCCTGATTAAAACTTTCCTATTACATTCAAAACCATGTGTAGCAAGTTTGTGGATTTCCTCACCATAATAAAACCAACTTGATTAAATATCTCATCATTTATCAGATTTACAGGGACCAAATTTGGCTGAAGCCTTAATAGTTCTTCGTGGATACATGGCGATAGCTTGCTGCAATGCTAAATTAAGAAACTGTGCGTGCACAACACCATACTTGCTAAACATAAACATATTAGCCAACTAATGTTAGCATGTGGCCTACAGCACTGCTGTGGCTAATTTAAGCCACAAAGTGCTGCTAGCTGCTTACTCGATTAATCTAATTATTTTTCCTGTCAGTTTCTGCTATTCAGTGTGAGATGTCATAATTGTTAGGCTTCTGTACAGAATCCTTGCAAACCCAAATGCTAATGCACCACTTTCATTAAACGTCTGCATGTGCACCCAGCTTTGTTGTTCCTATAAAGGATGACGATAGAAACTCAAGCCTATAAATACTTTTGACTACTGCAGACTTTTAATTTGTGAATTCAGGTTAAATGTTTTACATCGCACTCAAAACTACTTGGCAGCTGTTAATAAAACAGCTTCATTCAATCAAATATCTCATCCTGATGTGATGTATAGGGTCCCAATTTAGCTAAAACATTAATAGTTTATAGTGGAAATATCCTGGTGACTTGTTTCCATGCTAAAATAAGAAGCTATGCATGCTGCCTGCCTGCTCAGATTCATACCTGCTAAACATAAATATTAGCCATCTAATGCATCGGGCCTACAGCTAATTTAAACCACATACTGTTGCTAGTCCAACATCAAACACAACTGCAGAGTTTACTCTGCAATGGGCATTTACTGAATGCAGTGACATTATAGCTCTACGTCTACAACTCGTATGCATACTGTAAATTGTCGTGTGCTGTGCTTGAATCAATACACATCACTCTGCTGCAGAAGTTCTTTTTCGTTTGACTGGTATTGTGCACGGTATTACAGCAGATCCATAATGTACCCGATCCTCCATGGCTGTTGTGTGGCAAAGGCTCAGTGTGCAGGAGTTGTTGTGGTGCCCACAACTTCCAACCTGCAACCACGTCGATAACAAGCAGCAGCCTCTCTGACAGAATCGTTTACCGCCCCGAGGGCTTGAAGACGAAAGTGGAGTGTGCATGCCAGCCTCTAACCTACTTAAGCCGTTCGCTGCACAAATGGAAGTGTTGATATGCAACACGAGAAGCCCTGGTGAATTCCTGACTGCAAACAGACTGACCAGAATAAATGTACGAGATTAATGCCAGAGGAAGTACTGATGGTGTTACTGTGTGTGTTTGCGGGTGCTTGCCGGTATTTTGCTTGTGTCAGCATGGGAGTATCAGAGATATAATATAGTGTGTATCTTCAATGAGGCATTTTCAGGCTGTCTGTTCTGGAGCACTGGTGAAAATGATGAACCAGTTCCCCACTTACGCAGTATTTCTGTGTACAAATGTGCAGGTATGAGGAAGAGAAACAAGGAGAGCTCTCAGCTGAGGAGATACTGCATAGTTTCAGTGTCTGGAGTTGGGTCCTTAATTCTATTTTCCTCTCTGGGGAACCTCCCCCAAACCTCTGACACAGATTCTGAGCCTTGTTGGGCAAGAAAAGGAGGATGGAGATGGGGGGTGGGGAAGGGGGTGAATCCCACTCAGCCTGGACAAGACACATAAATCACACCAACATACACACAGGCATGCATATGTGTGCAAGTGCTGCTATGCCATGAAGCAATCATGTCACTGCTTTTGTTTTAAATGCCAAAACTGGCGTAGATTATAGATTTAATCGCTTTCAGAAGGTGGATAAACAGACACACAAGGTCATTTATTAGAATATTTAAGCATATGATAATGTGTTTTCATTCCATTGCATTGCTTTTTTTCTTATAGGTTATTATATTTCCATATTTCTATCAGGTGAAAACAACACCTTTCTGGCTCTTTCAGGACATCTGCTCACAACTGAGCTTGTTGAAAAGGAAAAAAATATTTTCATTGGTTCCAGTGAGAGGAATTTCTTTAATTCTTACACCACCTATGTGAACATTTTTAGAAAACATGTACTACCCCATACACACACACACACACACACACACACACACACACACACACACACACACACACACACACACACACACACACACACACACACACACACAAACACATCATACTCCAAATCAGATGGAGCCACAACCAAAAACAAAGTACAACCTGGAACCTTTTAAGCAGCACATAAGTCTTTCTGTCTTGGAGAAACCAGAGCAAGGTTTACATTGATCTTATCTCTCTCCTTGTGGGTGGCTTTGTAGCCAAAGAAAATGGTTTATACAGGAGGGAAATATCTTTCAATTAATCAGTCTGGACTGCACGACACAGACACACTTGCACTGTTATGCAGGTGTTATAGAACACAGAGGAACTTGTTTTACAACGTGACTTTTTTCCATAAGAACCCCTTCACACCTTTGTGGGCTATAGAGATGTAAATACATACTTGTTTCTTGCTTTAGATTATAACTAAAAATGTAAGATTAAATGGTCATATTTGCTTAAACTGTAACAATTACCAGACTACAGAATTTTTAAAACAATGAAACAAGTTTGGTCTTTTGGCTCTTACTTTTGCCTCTAGTGAGATTCGGGGGGAATCTGTAATCAGTATCATCTGTACAGCATCTTCTAGTAGCCATGGCGACCCTGTAAATATATTGGCTATCCCTGCTTATTCCATTGTTGCCAGGTCGAAGGGCTGCTGCAATTCAACCCAGTTTCTATCAGGTGGGAGGCAGGGGACATCCTAAACAGGTCACCAGCACAGTTTTTGTGGCACAAGGAATGAGTAATCCATCCATACTTCTCAAACATGCCACTTGCTTTTGTTTTGGGGACATCTGCAATTTCATTTGTTGTTTGTTCTGAAGGCGAAAGGACCTCGTTCACCTTTCCCAAAGACCCAGCGACCTTGGATCAGTGGATAATTTAGTTTTTTCCTGCTTGGGTTTGTACGTTACACATACGAGAGTTTACCAAGGCATCGCACGGTACTGGCTTTGTGAGACTAAAGCTAAAAATCTGAGCAGTTTGCAAACAAGTTTCACTCTCACATGGAAAGAGAAGTTGTTTCAGATGTCTGTATTGTGTTGGCATTAGAAGTATGAACATTTTTCAGTGCAAACATCAAGAGTATACCACCCATGTAGTTAAAAGGCAGCTAAGGGAGCTAACAGTACTTTGTGTAATTGATTTGTTCACAGGTCCACTGAAAGTACTGGGTTTGTTTCTTCTGCAATTGCTTGGAAACAAAGAGTTAGAGCTGGTATATACTGTGCTTCTGCGTTAAGCTTCCCAACAGCTCCTGCAAACATAGACAAGGAATAGGCTACCTTTTTGAGTTTTCTGCTGCCATATGAGGGCAGTGCTCAAAATATGGAGCAGCTTAAAATGTTTTGCATGCATCTTGGTTTTGTTTTTCCTGAAGTTGACTTCTGCTCTTACAGGAAAAAGGTCATCAGCTTCACTGAAGCAAATCACAGTCAAACCAAATACTTTAATCAGAGAGTGTAGTGACAAGCAAAGCTTTTGTGCAGATGGGAGCAATGTTTCCTGCATGTTATCCTATTTGTTCCTAAACTGGTTGCTGTCATTCACAGTCTATTTATCTTTCAGCCAACCAGCAGTCAATCAACACGCAACGTCAGCTCCACAGACTCTGCATTGTTAGCTTGTTGGAGGACTGCATGTCTGTCTGTTCGTACCTAAAATTACCCAGAATTCATGTCTGAAAGTGTTAGGTGCTTTGCATATAGATATGTGTATAAGTGGAAGAATTCTGCTTTAACTCACACAAGCAACATAGCTTTCATTTGCCATCCTTGACACACATCATAGTTTGTGTAAAAGGAAAGACCATAAGCAGCTTAGTGTCAACTTGGCCTCTGTTAACAATGGGGAAGTGAGTAAACACCATTACTGTTCTGGATCTTTGTAGCAGTGATTTTCTGCGCCAGTTGGCATTTTAATACACTTCCCACATCTGCACTTATTATTATTAATAACCAGGACTCTCCCAGAGGAAATAGCATGTTTTAAAACTGCTGCATTTGGAGCTGTGGTGGGCTGGTAATCTCATCAACAGGTAGGCAAAGTTAAGAACTAAACAACTGACAAGATTATGTGTATTTTAATAAAGTAGGAAATAACAACCTCACTGAAGATGAAGAAGCCTCATTCTACTGACGGTTAGCACAGTATGCCGTGTAGTGCTGCTCACCATGGTAACTCGTTTGTCCAACAGAACAGACAACATGTCGCCACTTTCTGTTCTGCCAGACTTAAAGGACCTGGGCTTCAAATGATCAACTTAATATAAACAGCAAAATAAAAAAAGTAAGAAAGAATTACATTTGAACCAATGTTTTCAGAAAACTGATTTTAGCACAAGAATGTCAGTAAATTCCATGTTGAGACTTTCAATAATGTGGATGAGCGGCTTTAAACAGAAGTATTTGGTCCTGCTGCTCTGTTACTTCATGGTACTTGTTACACTTGTTAAGTTTAAAGTGAATAGTTTTGCTCAAATTATGTATTAAGTTTGGGATTTTTTACATTTCAGTTACCATTTCTGGAGAAATACTTAAAGCTCATTTTACCTAAAATGTTTCCTTTCTAAGTTTTAAACTACGTTGGCACTCAGAGAGCGTCCTTTTTCAATCACCAAAATTTTATTTTATCTAAACAATCTCTAAGGAACTGATCCTTATCCCTTTACATATGCTTCACCTACTAAATCTTTGTTCATCGTCTGTTTTCCTGATTGTGGAAAGGAGGGAATACCTACATTCCATAACATCATTTTCCTAAATCTATTATATCATTGAAAAAAGCCACAATAATTTCAAACTGGGGGCCCAAGGTTAAATTTTTCATAAAAACATACAATTTGACTGCTCTAAGGACATTTTTTAAATGGCTTCACAAGTCTTTTCAAAGTGTCCAGGTGGCCTCCTTCAGAAGGCTCCACTGCTGATCTCAGCCACAGACCAGGACAACACCTGGAAGCCAGACCTGGACTCAGAACAAGTCCAACTCCTGCAAAACCACAAAGGTACTGATGGAAAGTGTTTTGGGTCCCTGCTACAATCATACCTTACAACCATTTCCTTTCTTTGTGCTATAATGACTAGACAAATGAACAATCAATGCATTAAGGATCCTGAAACTTCCAGAAAGACAATGAAAACTACCTTGTCCTCCCACACACTCCACACTCACATGTACTATTCTACAGACTTGCCTCTAAGGCGGAGATCCATAAATCCTGTCACAGTTCCCAGACAATGACAAGCTGGCCTTTGCCTTTCTTCTATATTAGTCTGACTCATCCAGTGTACACAAAGCTGTGCAGCTCAGCACAGACCTCCTAAGATCTCTCTTCTTCTAATGTCGTTGTCAATAAGGAAATGACGGTAAATGTTTGATTAAATATGTATAAGCTAAGACTAGGACAATCCTTTGGGTGGATCAAGGACATGTATGAAACTGTGAGTGAGGAACATCATTAGAAAGACATGCGGCAGAATGGGTTCACATGATCATGCATTCACTTGACAACATGTGGAAGATTATATGTAAATCTTGATAATCTTCAGTGCTGTCGCACAATGTTCTTCAGGTTTTGAAATGAAATGAAATGAAATGAAAAATATTTCATTTCATTTCAAAACCTGAAGTTTTGACTGTAGTGACTAAAAAGTCACATTAATTTTGTCACTGATTACCGGACTTTTTTTACCGTTTAAAAAGTCTTTTTCACACAAATATGTTGGGAAGAAATCTTAAATATCCGTAATAGCTGTAGCATGATTTAAAAGTTTGTGCATGAGATACTTTAGAGGTGACTTGAGAGCATGTGTGAGGTGTTAACCATCTTTTGGAGGTTCCCTTGCTGGCTGATGCCACCTCAAAAGAGCGTCATTAATTAACATGCCATTATCAGAGCTGAATGCTAGCTGGCGGAGATTAATACTGAAAGGGGCTGCTAGTGGATTAAAGGTCACATCCTGTGTGTTAATCACCCAGCACCCCTGACCCCTGGAAGGAAACACAGTAGAATGAGCACATTATTGCCACCTGGCTGGGCACCAATCACAAGCAGGATCAAAATGAGGACTGCTCCTCTGGGCAGACAGACAGTGAGGAGATGAGATGGAGAGTAATAAAAGAAAATGACATTTTTTTTCCAAGCCAAATAAGGACAACCATGAAATGAAACTGCACTTGCAATGGTAATGGAATTACTTGCAGTATGAAAGTGGTTGCAAAGGTCACTGATTGTGAAGCTGCTTCAGATCGTCATGATTACACATCTAACATGTCATTGTCAGTGTCTTATTTCAAGCAAAACATTCAGTATGCATCATACACAAGCTTTGCAGCCCACATATCCCATAGTCTCCTCCTCCACAGGCTCCTTCCTGTCACACCAAGACCGTGTGCAAGTCTGTTAATAACACATTACATCCTAAGTGTGAAAATCCTTGAGGACTTTCCAAGGTGAATGGATTCTGGGTGTACAAGAGAAAAGGCTCACAGGCTGGATCTACGCTTCTATATCATATTTCTGCAGCCGACACTCACCTCCCACTCTCCCACATCTGACATGAATCTCTCAGATCGGATGTGACTCACAAGCTCTGGCAATGGAAGGCTGAATTCTTCTTCTATTACTCTCACAAAGACCACTCAGCTCTTTCCACTGCTTTTAGTGTACTCAAACACAGTGGACTTCCAGTATATGATGTGTGTGGTCATAAAAAACGACCGCACCGTTTTGCAGAAATTTATACGAAGTCTAAATGAGACATTTATTATACTCGCATGAACAGCATCTGACAGCTTTGATGATGGCAGTTAATCTGTAATGTGTGGTGAATAATATCTTCTATCTGATATCCATTAACTGACAAAGACATGTTGAGCGTTGTTGGGCTCTGTGGTGGAGGACAGAAGAGGAGGTCAGATAAAAACAGTTAATACTCTGGGAAAGCTCACAGAGCATTGTAGGTGCTTACTGGGCAGCATTTATTCTCAGAGGAGCCTGTATTCCTGCATCAACTGTTTCCAGGACACGGGCACTTGGCTCACAGCTCGTTTGATGGACTATTTTTCCTCCTTCCCAAACAGGGTGTGCACATTTTGACCTTGGTGTCAGCACAGCCAGACTGAAGCTGCTGAATAGGATGTCTTGCTCTTTCTCAGCAGTCGCTTGCAGCCTTTTTTGTACACTTCATTGTTTTTACACAAGAAGTGTGGATTAGTTTGAAAAATGCAAATCTATGTAATTATGTGTTTCAAATTATACATATAATTCTTAGTATTGGTAATGTGAGACCACCACTTTGATCCAGATACAAACATTTGATTGATTGACTTAAACTTTTGAACATCTATTGCATTCAGGTGATGACTTTTCACCCCATCTTTGTTTTTTGCTTAAATGAGATAACTATATCCCCCAAATGACAAGAAACACTGGAAAGTAGCATGTAAAATAGAGGATTGTAGGGGCAACTGAAAATGCATGAATGTGTGAGGTAAGACTATAATACATATTAATATTTGTAATTAAAATTCATTTTCAAATGAAACGGGAAACAAAGTTATCTAAGAAACATACTTACAAAACAAAAATGAAAAGCCTGAAATCAAAAGAAAAGCTCCAGACTGAAAGCAAGAAAGAACAAAACCAAAACCACAGATTTTGACTAAGAATGACGTCAGTCTAGTTATTGAAACAGTAATCCAAACCCCAACTCTTAACATGATTTACAGCTTTAGTCTAGTCTAATTAAGCAAATACTGGGATAGGCTCCAGCTTCCCCGCGACCCTGAATTGGAATAAGCGGATAATGCTGGATCAAATCTGATATTCATTCATTCATTTTTCCGAACCGCTTATTCCAATTCAGGGTTGCGGGGAAGCTGGAGCCTATCCCAGCCAGCTTTGGGCGACAGGCAGGGTACACCCTGGACAGCTCGCCAGTCCATCGCAGGGCCACACAGAGAGACGAACAACCACACTCACGCTCACACTCATTCCTAGGGGCAATTTAGAGTGACCAATTAACCTATCATGCATGTCTTTGGATGGTGGGAGGAAGACGGAGTACCCGGAGAGAACCCACGCATACACGGGGAAAACATGCAAACTCCACACAGAAAGGCCACTGACCAAACCAGCCAAGGATCAAACCAGCAACCTTCTTGCTGTGAGGCCACAGTGCTAACCACTGCGCCACCGTGCAGCCCCCCAAAGCTGATATAAAAGACAAAAAGTTTGCATCTGCAGTATTACTTCTTACAGTAAGAAGTATTCATATCTAAGAGCTATGTTTACAATTTGACTTTGCTTTCTTTAAGTCAGAGTTATAATTTATATTAGTTTCATTACCAGAATACATTTATGTAATTAATGCAGTACTATTTATTGTAATGTATTTTTCTCTTTTTGCCTAAAATAAACCCTTAAAGCTAATAAATAACAGTTTTCCAATAAGCTAAAAAAATAGACAATCTGAAAAAGACTATCTAATGTGTAATCTGCATTATGTATGTATGTGTGACTTTTCTAGTGTGAGCAAATTTCCTTGCATGCTTTTGGATTTGAAGACTAAATAATAAAAACTAATCATCTAAATTAATGGAACAGTAAATGACAACTAAACTCTGTCCCAACCAAACACAAGCAGATTCATATGCTGAAGCCTTCATATACGGTGTATGGCTGAAGCCCAGTGGTAAGGTTTAACATTATTCAGTCACCGCTGTGTTTTTTTCTATGAACCTACAATTGTTCTGCTTTCTCAGTTCAAACAGCGTAAAGGTCATCATATTATTGGAACATTTCTCCAGGGAAGCAAGTCTGGATTCTTGACACAAGAAGTGAAATCTACAATTCTGTGATCAAAGTCAAACATTTGCTTAGCCAGCACCAGAGAATTTGAAGGAAAACCAGGGACTCTGAGATGGAGAGTGATTGACAAGGATTTCAGTCTGTGTCCTTTTGTGGTGTGTTTGAATGTCAAGCTTCTTCCTTTAACTCATGCTGCTCAAAAGCCTTTCCCCTTCAGGGGTCTTCCTCAGCCTGCACAGACGCTGCTGCTATCTTGTGATCTTACTGCAAAAGCACATGAAAGTTCATTATCAAACACACACACACACACACACACACACACACACACAGAGGGAGGAGGTGTAACAGAGATGACTTCAGTCCTAGTATCTACTATTACACTCTGTTCTCTGTTGACTTTTCACCTCATTTCTGGTGACAAAACTTACAGAATTTATTATTATCATTATAAATCTTATTTCAATACTGTTATTCTTCATTGTAGTAGTACTTACTGTACCTCAATACTTTCTGTCTGCTTTGAGATAATTTAAAACCCACCCACTGCTCACAGCACAGGAAAAAGCTGGGCATACTTGCACTGTTCCAAAGGTTTTTTTTCATGCTTTGCTTATGAACGAGATGAACCTCATCATACGTTTGCAAGTCTGCAGTCATTCTCTTAGATGATAGCTCCTTGCATCATCTGACTCGCATCAGCTTCCTTGGCCTGATGCAATGCATATGCATGTGATCATGAGCTGCAGCAATGTGCTGAATGTGTTCTGTGCTATGTGTTGAGCTACCCCCTGCACAGCTTGCCTATAGGAACCCTTCCCCCAGCTGAGACATTTTTGCTCTATATGTGTGACTACATTACACCAACATCCCATCCCCCCACTATGAGAGCCCTCTAAGCAGCT
Organism: Telmatherina bonti; assembly: GCF_933228915.1. Lineage (NCBI taxonomy): Eukaryota > Metazoa > Chordata > Actinopteri > Atheriniformes > Telmatherinidae > Telmatherina > Telmatherina bonti. Next base: position 27,179,428 of record NC_136611.1, on the reverse strand, counting down.
CCCTTGGGTGGGCATTTGTGTGGAAAGCAGACCTTTTTCCCTGTCCGTGGGATGTTATTGATGAGGTGAAGTAATGGATCCCCCCCCCACTGTGCTTGCAGGGACACTGAGGATAAATCAGACAGTTGGTAAGACCCAACCAGCCATTCCACCTCTCTCCAGACTCAACTGCCATTTCATTAGCTTTATTTATGGGGGTTCGGTGCTTTCCTGAACCCCTCCCCTCTCTCTTCTCCCACTGAAAATGCTGCTATTCTTCCTCTTTCTCCATTCTATAGTGCTATGGCAACCCATATACATGCCAGTCCGGCTCTCTTCATTCTTTTTCCTGGAAATGCTGGTTGTATGTGTACCGTACTCTCAACACATCTTTCCTGGCACCAAACTTTTGTCTGAGTCCCGACATTTATAAGTAAGTGTGTTGTTTGGTGATGGTTAAGGGTGGCACAGATAGTGATGTGCTCAGGGGTGATGAAGGACTCAGCACCAGCTGGGCTTTTAACATTACAGCCATGTCCATCCAGCTCAGCACTTCTTGCTGAGCCATATTTGACTTGGCTGATCAGCAACAATTCACCTCTGGGTTTACAGCTCAGCCACTCAGCGAGAAAACTGCAGCCTGAACCGTTCTTGTCCTTGAGAAAAGAGAAAGGAAATTCTGTATTTGAAAAAGATTAGCTGAACTTGTATCATCCACATTTCATTCTGTCATAGCTGGTCTACAAGATAAGTATGCAGACACGATTCACTTTAAATGAGATCTGCAGGCAGAATCCGGTTTGGGTCCTTAATCACTGAAGCCCCTAAAGTGCCAACATTTACCACTCTACTAAAATCACTTCTGAGAAAATCCACAACATCGTGACCTGATTTAATCAAATGTAAGTCTTATAACTGTTGGTGGTGTCTGTTGTGTACAATTAAATCGGACTTTCAACCATTTCTAAAATGCCATCCAATGCAGGATGTGATCCCTGTGAACATGTTCATTCACATAATGTATTCTGTGTCATGTGTCTGCGCCTAATTTATTCCAAAATGTGAAACATGGATTAGACATGAAATGCAGCGAATCATTGTCTGTCCCTATGTTTCTTGTTGAAACTGATTTTTTTTCCCCCTTTTTATTTCACCATGAACATTGATGACATGACAGTCATGCTGGAACACGTCCATACAATGTTCACTTTAATGTACACCACATGATCCATGCGGCCAAACAGATGGTTGACTGAGCTGAGCTCCAGCAACGCTGCAACGATGCCAGTTTCATTACAGGAGTTCACTTGGATCCAGATCAAATGTGAATATGTCTGTCATCCCCGCAGCGGCATGCAGCAAAGAGGAAACACAAATACAATTTACTGCATGAAAGAAAAGAGGACATTACACCATGGCATGTATGTTATCTTAATTTAACACATGTAAAAACTGATAGTTTCTTCTTAAGAATAAATAAATAAACAAAAAAAAAATCTGCACAATTTTTAAATCACATTTAGATTAAAAAAAAAAAAAAAAAGTTGCTGAATTAGATGGTTTTATGATGTAACAGGACAGAATGTCCTGCAAGTGAGTAAGGCTGGAAAGACTGATATTATGTCTAACCAGTAACATTTAGTCTACATATGATCTTGATAAAAAGGAAGGAAGGAGGGAAGGGGGGAGGGCAATAGGTTGGCGGTCGGCCAGGTGTGGACAGACTCGGGAAGTTAAGCTGGAATTCCAACAATGCAGGCAGCCACTGGGCTCTTCAGTGAGATGCTGCCATTTCTGCTCACAGCGCTGTCTTTGTTGTGGCGGGGAGGCAGCAGCTTGGTGAAGCTCTGCCACCAAGCCTTGGTTCTTGCACTGGTGTGAGAATGAGGAAACGGGGAAACTGTCACTAGATATGTAAAACAAACAAACAAAAAAGAAAACGTGCTGATCTCTTACGTTCTGTTTCCTCTCCTGCCTCTGATATGAACTACAGAAAATTACACACCATGACAAACCTGGCGCTTGTCAGTCTTTTAAATATTAGATAACATATTGTATCCGCAAAAATAAATAGAAATAACTTTATAATACAAACACACAGTTTCTTTTTTTTTAATTTAAACATATATTTGTTGAATCTTGTTGCATTACAATACATAACAACAAAGTCAACAAGACTGTATCATCCAAACTAATTATACCTCCATCCCCACCCACCCTGTATCTCATCCATCCAGGTTTACAGACAAAAAATAAATCAATAAAAACAAACAAACAAAACAAAATAAGAACATGGAAAACATCAAAATTCTTACAGAATGTCAAAGTAAATGCATAGTGCACTGTTGTTCAAATTAAAATGTATACAGACAATAGAGCAACACCAACCAAAGGAATATAAGGTCAGTGTTGCTCATAGCATATGCATTATTGCACTGTAACTGGTGGCATTTACGTTAATGGCACACACATGTACTGACTGTTAATCATGGAAACCCACAGTTTAATTTGAAAATATGATATGACTTGCAAAACATTTCTGCATTAACTCTGCTTGAATCTTATCAGTTTAAGTCTAAGTGATGAAACGCAAGAGATTAATAATCTGATCTTAATCAGCCATAATGTTACACGGATACGAGAATTTGAAATCAAAGCAGCCGCAGTTTATCTTTTAGGAGAGCCGTTCGGATAAGGATGTCTGTTCTGAGAAAATTTCTGCTGCTCTTTCGTCTAATTTCCAATCATGAAATCCTAATGATTATCTAAAAGCTCTTTGAGATCGCCACAGTGTGTGGAAGTGTCACTCACTGGTAGCATTGATGTGAGCCATGGATCTGTTTAAACTATCATCTCCAATTATTTTAGTAATTTGTTGAGGAGATATTTGGGCTGTTGCTAGTGTAATCATAACACTTATCTTTGTTTGGATCTTAGGTATTTATTACGTGTGAGAATTTCAGCTCTCTGGACAGTTTTTCTGTCCATTTGGCCAATGAAGCTTTAAGTCAATGTGGAATCTGGCTGCAGATAAACCACAGCTGTGGACATCAAAAACTGGCAAGTGGGAAACCCTTGTGTTTTATCGCAATACTGAGAAATTGGGCATTGCAGAGATAGAGGAGGACATTATTCAGACAGTTATCTTTGCTGAACTGTGATCACTGACTGAGGAGTTGGTGGTGGTTATACAGATGGTTGGAGGGTCTCTCAAACCACAGAGCTGAAAGAAAAACACAGGGCGGAAAAACAAACCCATCTGGCGGCACAAAAAAATAGGCTATTGCTTAGATTTAGGTCAAGATATTCCCCCACCTGAAGTGTGGTAAATGGTTAAAGAGCAAACACCAGTCTTGGCTGAGTGGAATAATGCACAACCCAAGTTATAGTGTGAGATGAAGTGTCACCTTGTTCAGCGAGCTTTGCTGATTTCACATGAAAAGACAGAAATTGCGTTTGGAATGATTTATTTGAACACAAAACTATCTACATAAGCCATGGTTTTAGTAGCTTCTACAGCTGCGTGAGGCGGAAAGAAAGGTTTCAGACCATTAACAGGGTACTGGCTTCAGCCCAGTCATCAACTATTTACACAGTATGAGATGTTGTGATCTCCCAAATACTATCCTTCAATGTTAAGGCAGTGTATTCACAGCTTGTACTTCTCCATGGGAAACAAGCAGCACAGATGTAGACTTCCTGGAGAGTCGATGCTTGAGTTGACCCTGAGTTCAGCTTGAAGCAGGGCTGTTGCTGTATTAGGAAAGGGACAATGTAACATTAAAATGGCAATGTGCTATCCATCTATCTATTCTTTAAACTGTTGACTCCATTCATCGTTGTGGTACTAAAAGCTGAAGCACAAGTCTTGCTGTTTCCAGCAACTTTTGCTGAACTTCCCAGATTACTCTTGTGAGGGGTACTATAGTGGCAAAAGTGAGGTACCCTTTTCAGGAGTCCAAAGTACCCAAACTGGCTGTGTCAGTCTACTCTTAGCTCTTCATAGTATTTACATTTTTTTAATATATAATTTTGGAGGATAATCTAAGTCACTGAGATATTTTCTGGTGTTTGTTTGAGTCACTTTGATTATATTGTAATTACTAAAGCTTATGGTCATAGTGAGAGTAAGATGTAGACTGACTAGTAAACGCACACATTTGCCTTATGCCTTACTTTCCTTTCAAAAATTAAAAATAAAATTCATTGGGCGATTACTGGTGAGTCTCTAGGTACTTTTTCCTCTCACCTTGAATCACTAGACATTAGATTTTTATTTATTTGAAATGATTTGCCCAAAATAAACTTGGTTTAACTTGAGAAACCACTATGCTATGCCTTTAAAAAAAATCTATAATTTAAAAAAAAAAAAAAAATCTATAATTTTTTTAGAGAGGTAACTGTAGCCTCAGCTTTGGAAATTATGACTCAGATTTAATTTCCAAACCTTTTGAAACTAACTTTGAACCCCCCCCCCCCCAAATCATCATCATGATCATCATCATCCTCAAGAAGAAATGAAAATCTATTTGTTCTCATGCTTGTGTGAGGTATTATTAAACTTCTTTAAGATGCACCAAAGTCTAATCAATCTACTTATGTGGTTTAAATACATTATGTAACTTAGGTAATATGTGTTGCCATTTTTTCATATGTACGCATGTAGAAATATAGGGCATTGCAGATTTTTGCACTCTGTTGTTACATTATGTTATTGAATACATAGCACACACACTCATATATGAAACGCACATGTTGAGATAGACACAATGGGCAACAAGTTGTTTGCAAGGTAAAAATGACATGCTGAATACAGACAAAACAGAAAAGAACCAAATAATCAGAATTTTGAATGGGTCCTTCGTGTAAATCACTGATTTTAACAAGACATCCGTTTAACAGTGAGTTTGTTCTGGGCATGGGGAATGTGTAGTGATTGACTAAAGAGGAGGGGCAGGGAGCGCGCGGACCTATGGAAAGCCAGAGAAGCGGTTCAGCCCCGCGTTGGTCTCAACAGCAGCGGTGGTTCAGGGAGTAAAATCAGACCGCTGTGTTGTGCAGGAACTGGCACGGCATCACCGAAAACCGCCAGTACAACAAATGAAAACGAAAACTACACTTCTTTGTGGATTAATTCTGGGGCGAGACATCCAGTCGAAGCGAGAAGAGCGTTAAGCAGAAACAGGATCGACTGACGAGCATCGGGACATTGACTATTATTCGTTTTTTACCACCGAGTGGTTTCTCCTGCCCCTCCGCTAAGGTTAGTTAGCTTCCATTACTAGCTGTGTGTTGGTTTGGTGGGGTCTGCTCTGTTGTTGGATGACGGGGTCCGGCTATTCTTTGGAAGAGAAACACATTGCAGTATTGACCTTTTCGAGTATTTGTTACGATACAATCAGAGGGTTAATCAAACCTATTGAAAATAAAACATCGGGAGAACTGTACAACTCAGTAGTCACATACCTCATTACACTACTCATAGTTGGCTGGCTATAGTCAGCTAGTTAATTATTTTATAAATCAGAAACACGTGCTACATCGGTAGGCTAAACTAGCAAATAGCTAACGCGGCTAGCTAAGCTAGCTGTCATAGCTGTCGAATAGCTAACCTCTGTTCTTTTTGGGAAATAATTTGACATTGGTCTTTTCTCTTTACAATGCCATGTTACACACATTATCATAAGTATTTACTATTAATAATTAATGTCAACTTTCCAAGGTGTTAAAGGGTGTTTTATTTGCTGTTTAAGGCACGTCGCTTGCTAACTTGGCTATATCCATAAGAATCCAGTTTACGTTTGTAAACACAGTTTTACATTACGTAAACTAAAAACGTTTTAGTAATAGTAAACATGAATTGCTCAAAAGTGATTTTGTTGTTAGGTGGGTGATAAATAGTTATTATTGATGATGATCAATCAAGTAATAACAGAAGTACACGGGGACGTCAGGGAGTTAGCATTGTGATTGGTTGTCTCAGACCGTATACATGCTGGAGCAAAACTGGTTGTGAATCACAGATAAGTGATTCAGAAAAATGTTTAAAGTTACGTTGCTTTACCATAGTTATTCATCTAACTTTAATTGTTTAAAAAAAAATTTTTTTTTGGTTTTAATAATGTCTTTAGTTCTTGGGTTATTATTGAAGAGTAGGTTGTTTTTCACTCTGTATTCATTTTAATCTGTTATGCTTTACTGCTGATAACTTGACACTGTCAGATAATTTATTTCTTTGTCAATTTCTGTTGATATAAAAGTCGCCATGAGGAATTTGTATCAAACCCTTTTGCAGAATTAGCACCAACAGGTTTCATTCAAGCATTGAATGAATACCGTTAAACTCTGGATTTGCAAGTTTGAGTAAAAAGACACATACATAATATTAATGCACAAAGTGAGTCCTTATGCTGAGCTGTGTGCTTTTGTTACTGCGTTGATATTATTATGTTTAAAAGGATATTTCAGAGAAGATGCTGACAATGTTTATGTGGAAGGGACATTTGGCATCCACGACAGCTGAATATGTATAGTACAACTGCATTTCAGTCATATCAAAGCACATTTGATCCAATTCTGTCCAATTCGTTTAATGTAATTAAAACAAATATACATTGCTCCCCATTTATAATAACTTGTTTACATAAACTAATTATATAAAAAAATGAAAACTTTTCAGAGGAAACAAACAGATTAAATATTCGTTTTAATACCCCGTTCTAAGTATATAATAGTTGATGGATGGCAGTGGAAAGGTAAAACTTACTTTTAATACAAAAAAAAGCCTCCATTAGAGCCAAACTCTGGAAAAGTGGCCATCTGCCTCAACTAATTGGAGTGTAGAGGACAGGGAATAGGGGTAAACAAGCACCTTAACTCTAACATATCTGTAGAAAAAGAAAAAGGGAAGCACAAATAAATGAGAATATCCTACAGCATTAATGGGAAGTAAAGAGTGGAGAGAAAAATCCAAGGAGGTTTCTCGGCGCATCACAGGACATCCTTCCAGCAGTCTAATCCTACAGCTGCATGTCTAAAGGAACGACTCAAGCCCACCCTAACTGTTAGCTTTATCAAAAAGGAAAGTTTTAAGCCTAATCTTAAAGGTAGGGAGGGAGGGTGTCTCCTTCCACGAACTGGCAACAGGTTACATAACAGGGCCTGATAACTAAAGGCTCTGCCTCCTATTCCACTTATGCAAACTCAAGAAACCACAAAAACCCTGTCGTCTAAGAATAAAGGGCTCTGTTGGGAAGATATGAAACTCTGAGATCTTTAAGATTTGACAGAGCTTGGTTATTAAGCCAACGCAGCAGTTGTTTGAAACCACAGTTAGATTCGTTCTAGCTGTTTGGGCACCCAGAGATTAAAAGGTAAATAGTGAAAACTGCCTTCCAATTGATGGAAACTAACAGGGTATGAAATGAAATGTGAGGGATGAATACTTAATTACTCGCTTAAGAGGAATTGGGATGGTTAACAGTAAAGCTGTCGTGATTATGACACTTTTAATAAACGATTATTTGCTTGACAAACGATTGTGATTAAGGATTTGTCACTGTTTATATGTAACTCTAACAGCCTCTCAGTCTTGGACATTAAATATGCTATGCAAGTAAACCTGCCTTGCTCAAGCCTGATCAATATTTCATCATACACAGGCAAAGGTGGTGTGTATTATTAAGCTTCTGTTTTTCTTTATACAAATAAATGTCAGTTTCTTGAAGATTTTAGGTTTTTAACCCTTTGTTTTTCCAAGGTGATTCCTACTGCTTATTAAACTCGTGTAGCATTTATTTAAATGCTCTTTTCTGTTTACTTTTAATGGTTGCGTTTCTTGATACCGTCAGGTGTAGTGTAGTGTCAGATACTGTTGCATTTTCATTCAGTCACCTCTCTGAAAGCTGTGGCAATAGCCAGTTACAAAGAGGGACATGTAGCTGTTTGTTTTCTTCCAAAATGGACACTAGCTGGGGTGGTGGATGGGAAGAATATTTTTGAGGTTGGTGGTGTTACATCTCACTGCCACCTTTGTGTTCAAATCTGTCATATAAACTCTTTCAAGAAAATTGGCTTTCTTTTTTGTGTGACTCAAAGCAAACTGTTTCCACACTTGTCCTGTGGCGTTTGGCTGTGAAATGAGGTCTGTACCATTAAATGCCACTGAGTGCTTATCAGATTGCAGTTGATCTTATGCAAATGAGATACACTGAAATAAACGATGGGTGGGTGTAAAATCTCCTTCACTGCAGAAGTCAGGCGTGCTGAGATATTATTGAAAAAATGCCAGTTCACTTTGAATAATAATGATTATAAACAATAATTGTAATTTTCTCAAATGACCGATCAGATGATTATGAAGGAACAAGTCTCAGGTGACGCTTTTGGTCTCTGGCATCAAAAAGGAAACCTCGTGAAAGTTTCTCCCATGCCTGAGTAATGATGTAATGGCCTGAATGAATAAGGATAGCTGAATATAACTGGAAATTAGGTTAGTTTCTACATAATACAACATTACCACATGGATATGTTAAAAAAAAAAAAAAAAAAAAAAAAAAAAAAGGGTTGGGACCCAATTAAAATAATTTATTTAATTAATTACAGGCTTTGTAATTAATTAATCGCATTTTAATCACATAATAAAATTTGTCCCAAAAAGCAACATTTTTTCATTTAAATGGATTTTAAAGGATGATTAAATCAAATAATAGAAAAAGATTAATATTGTAAGCTCAAGCTCTATACATGTCTGGAAAAATGCATTTAACTTTTAAAAGTAATAAGGAAATAGAAAACATCCCTGGTCAAAACTGAACTGACCCAAAGTTAAAATGTCATTTTAAATACTTTAATTTACAGCTGCAGCTCCAGTTATTCTCTAATTAAGAGTCTACAACTTGTTACAGTAATTTGAACTTTTTATATATTTTATTCACATTAATAGACATTAATATCTGACAGTAAACCAGGACGGGATCACTTAGTGGGAACTTCAGAGTCTGATCATGCAGCAGAGGTGATCACTTCCCTGCTATGACAGCAGTGTGGAGCCGTCTGAGGACCGAGCTACATGTGGAGGGCAGAGGCGTTGCTTGCGGAGAAAAGAAAATTACTTGTTTTTTTAGTGTTACTCACCAAAAGTCCTCCATATGACCAGAAAGACGCTGAACCTGTAGATGCTTGCTGTGTCTTTCCGTAATCTCACTGAAGGGTCTGAAATGGCACCAAATGTAGTGCCAGTGTGGCTAAGTTAGTAGCGAAGGTATCGTGTGCATTAGTGTAATTGGCATACCTAGAATTTGTGCAATGACAAAGGTTCTGCAATTAAAATGCGTTTTTTAATGCGTTAATGTTTCTGTAATGAATTAATCCCCAGTAAAAAAAAAAAAAAAGCATGCCAAATACATGGGTGTCTGTTAAATAAATTGTCAGAGCAACACTGTTCATGATAAACTGATGAGTCCATAATGAAATGTCCAGTGTAATCGTATTGGTGCTGTTACAAGTACAGAGTTGGATGTCCAACCCTCATAAGAGCTCTGTTATGCAACAGGTGAATTGTTACCCCTTGACAACAAAGGTAACTACTGAGACTGAGAGCAGCTGCTCCTGTTTCGGTATCTGTGCTCGTCCTGCAGTATATAGTGTTATGTTGGTAGCAGATCAGAACGATGGGAGATAGTAAGTATTACACCATGCAGCTTTGCATGTGGAAAGTCAGTGCTTAAATTCATACAAGCCAAACACAAAAAGACAATTTTACATTCTACATAGGTATGTTTCACTTGAATAGATAAACTAAGGCTGAATTTATACTTCTGCAGTGTCTGCGTATGTACGCATTGTCATCCATACCTGACTCTCAACGCGCTTACACGGAAGACCTCTCTTGTGATTGGTCAGTTTGTGATTCTGTGTTTCTGGATCTTGGATTCTTGCTGAAGTTGTGTGATAACTGTCTTAAAAAAACAAAAACAAACCCAACACACAGTTGATGAGACTATTTGAGGAGGTTAGGAACTTTGCCTGCAATACTGCACCATGTTGGCCAGCAGTGTTTTAAAAGAGGAAATCCCTGGCAGAACTCAAGAGAAGCATCAAAAATATCCACCCTGTGGAGTTTTTCCAGCCAATACCAACCTTAGTGCCACCTTTAGATTCAGAAGAAATGCTTCAACACAACACCATAAACCTATACTTGAGTGCTAGAACACATTTCTCCAGCGTCAGCTCTGTCGGCTCTACTGTATGCAGACGGCACATAAAAATAATCCATCTTAACAATCTGATCACAAAGCTGATGTAGTTTTTGATTATGTGCTGTTTACATTCACTCAAGATATGAAAGAGTTTGTGTCAGGCTTACATAAAGCATTGATGCATAGAGTGCCGAACACAGTTCATGTATTTACTAGGGCAGTCCAGAGAGCATAACATCTGATAATGCATTACACTACAACATTATTGACTCAAGAACTCAAATCAGAGCTGTACAGTGTTTATCTGAGCAATAACGCTTGTAAAGAATTAACTGTGTGTGAGGAGATATCCCTGCCTTATCTAAGAGGGTAATGGGAGCAGAGATTATTGTTTTCTATGTGTGCTGCCTCTGGGAGACTGGTTGACAGCTTTTTCAATATCTGCTCCTATTTGGAGAAAAAAGATGGCTATGACACTGGAACGGAGGAAGCTCTTGTTTGTTTTTTTTGTGAAAAATGAATTAATTTATTCCACCATTACCTTAAATCTGTAGCTGCTTTTGATAATTGTCTTGATGTTGAATAGGTTTTAAAATGGTTTGTGTTTGTTGATAACTATTTATCAGCAAATAAGTACAGGCATATGAATGCACCAGTGGTGTTATAGTTTGTCTTTGTGCTCACAGCATGTCTGTTATAAAAACCAGTGGTAGTACTTAGAAAAGATCATATGAAGTCATTAACTTCAAAAACCTTTTATGAGTTATCCTTGTATATGTAACTTTTTAATTTTTTTTTTTTTTTTTTTTTAACAGGAAATTGTCTGCTTAAACTGCAAACACACATTACCTTACAAAACAGCAAGTTATGACAGTGATCCAGTTAAAGCTATGGCTTACAGTGATTACATTATTGTCTGATTGCATTTATATGAGATAATCACTATTAGATTTTATAGTTATCTTTATTTATCTGCAAAGAAACAGCTGAGTGGAACAAAAAGGAAATATATTTTCAATCCGTTTCTTGCCATTCAATAGATGGGCAGACTGGTACTCTTTCAATGATGTTGACTCATCACGTATGTCCTCTGCATTGTGTGAGAGAGGTATGGGGTGTGAATCCAGAATGCAGTTTTACAGCTATGTATTTTAGCTGTAAAACTGCATGTTTTGTCCCAGTGAGCTGTTATTGTATGCCTTTGTGGAAGAATAGGCAATAAACATTAAGTATAAGTGCAGGATTTAACAGTACAACAAACAGTTTTTTCCCCCTTTGCTCTACTTTTCCTAGGCCAGAGCTTGACTTTTAACTGTATTTTAGTGTTCTTAGAAAAGAGAACTCTGTAGTCTTATTAGTAATTTCTAGTTGATTATTTCCAATGATCAAAATGATAATTATCTTAGAAACGAGCAATTAGATGTCTGTTCTTGAGGTCTTAGCTGGCTCTACCTAATACAGTTTAAATGGTCTCTATTATACTGGCTGTGACTGTTGTGTAATGATGGCAAGAAGTAAATTATGATCAGCATTTTACCATGTTAAAAACTATTAAATTTCAACTGAAACTAAAATGAACAAAATGACACAGACAGGAGGAAGATTATTTAACAGTAATGGGATTAGAGATGTATAGGTTGATTTATCTTTAACTTAATTGTTTTTCTTTCTTTTTTAAACCAGACTTTGTGGTAGTTGAGCAACTTGCATTTTGTTTCCTTATAACTATAGGTTGAGAAATGGCAGATATGTTGATGAGGCTCTATGTGCTCATGCTTCCTAGTCACAAGCTTGGATTTGCTTACAGTGGGTGGGCGCTTGGATCTTAGGGCCTGTAATCCTGTCTGGTTGCAAAGCATGCTTGTCTGGTGTAATTTTTTTTTTTGACAGAAGTTAAAATACTTCACACAAAATGACAGTACCGTGACTTCATATATGGAAACTAAATGCAAAATGCTAATGTGTGTTTGTGTGTGATTGGTGAAATTGACAGTACTACCATCTGCCATAAATTCCACAGATTTGGATAGTTTGTGCAGAATACAAACATACAAAATAATCACGGCCAACGGGTGCCAGCAGCATTTCACTGCGTTCAACACGGATCAACCTTTCTGTTTGTGGGCCAAACAAATTTGAATGTTAATTGGTATTACACATAGTCTGGTAGTTTACATACTTGGACGTTTTCTTCAGTATATGATTATTTTAGGATTATAACCAGATGTAAGTGTTCCGGCAGTTGAAAATGTATATCTACTATAATTCCAGCACACGCAATGGTGAGTTTTTGGACATAAATGACACTGTAGGTAGGTGGTGCACCTAAAGAAACCTTAGAAGGAAATATGAGGCAGCCACTGCCTCCTTGCTTGTTTCCCTCCTCCCTCTTGGTTTCCCTTGCACTGAATAACAGCAGCTGTCTTACATTTCTTCTTCGCTAGTGGACTGCACCTGGTAGGTTTTGTTTGTAGGGAATGTTATGTGTGACTCAGTGTGGCAGAATATTATGATCAAACACGGCTGGTCTGTTGCGTTACCTCCAATAACACATAGAACCTTTGAACTGGACACAGTGCCAGCTCAGATCTAGTGGTGACTACTTATTGAAGTCAAGCAGTGTCACTATTTTCTGAGAATGCCAAATGAAAAAGCTGTGGTAGTGTCATGCTCAAGAAAATGTCTCATATTGGCTCTTGCGGAACCCACACAGACCCTGCAAGTAACCAGGCTTACAGGCTCAAGATTTGGCCGTCTTCTTAAATACACTCCTGTTTTTATAGTTACAATGCAGTCATCAAAAAGGAAGGGGGATGGGGTATGTTGGGCCTGCTGGCCAAGGGGTTTATGGGGTCTAGAGGTCAGACAGATTTTACATATGTCACAGTCTAGATCTCAAAAGGAGTGCAAGATTTATCATTCCCTCCAGGAAATTTCTTTATGTAAATATGTAAGACCTCTTAAATTGGCCTAGCTTTTGGATATAAGGATGTTTTGTTTATTTACTATGATTCTGGACTTCACTGTGTGTGTGAGCTTCTCCAGAGGCACCTCAAAAACCTTTCATATGGCAGAAGTTTCTCTGAGGTGCTGATTACAAGTCCTTCTGTCTAACAACCTAAACAACTGTGAAGTCGTAGTTTTGGAAGTGGTGTGTATTAGTATTGTTCTGCGTTTGTGCATGTGTGGCAAAAAGATCAGCAATGGTCTATTAAGCTGCTATGTTAGTCTTATATAATTCAATGATAAAACAAGAGGATAAATGATTATTCAAATGAGATGCTGTTAATGGACAACACAGTTATGAGTCATTACTGTTTTCCAAAAGACTATTAAATAAAAAAACTCAACCCTTCATTTGCATGTGGCGTTACATCATTGGCAACTGATTGTAAATCCCCCCCCCCGTTTTTTTTCTTTTTAAATAATAATAATTTATAATTTATTGAATTTTGATTTGCCTGGCTAAGAGGTGAAGTTGCTGTTAAAACCAGTAATCCGTGTTCAAAGCAAATAAATGAGAGGCAGCCAGCCAAGAGCTTAGCAGAGATTAGAAATGTCTCTGTGGTAAGTGATTCACTTGGCTCTGTTACGTAACGTAGATGACAGCGTGTTATATGACATTGCTCTTGTTTGTGTGTAGGATACAGATGTGAGTGGCATTTATCTTATTGATAAGTCTAACATTTTTACTCATACTGTTTGTGTGCGCTATTTTCTTCCCTTCATAATATATCAGTAGTGACAGCTAAGGGCTGTTGATCTTACAGTGAAAATATGGCAGTGAAAGGTATGAAGGTTTAATTACAGACTATTTCGGAGGATCGCACACAAGTCTTGACATGCTCACTAGACCCATGAGTTAAGTTTAACCCTATGAATGTAATTAACGTCAAACCAGTGATGCTATGTCTGGTCTGTTTGGATCTTTCTCCAGGAAAATCTTTTTCTGTTCATTATTCAAACAAGATTTATCATATAATTGTATCAGATTTGTGTGTATGTAATAACATTGGAATGTATTTGTCCATTCATTTCTAAGAATAAACTGGCATGCACACTGTCCAAGTGTACACACACTTTGGCATCCTGTCAGGCATAAATGGGAGATCTGTGTGAGGCTGCTGCCATGAGCTGCAAACAGAGGCTCTTGGGTTGCATGCTGCCATACAGAGGAACATTTCAAAGCTCTTGAATAATTAAATAGAAGTGCGGAGGAAGTAGGTCACCTCAGTAGACAAGTGCAATCCTCAGTTTTATTTCCTGGTACTCCGAATAAACAGCTTAATGTCAGGTGGGCCACAGAGCCAACAGATAAAAAGGTGCATTGGCTATGGCCTTATACAGTTTGTTCCATGAATATTTGGACTCTGATGCAATAGACAAAATATTGTTACCACTGTCATTTGTTCACTCACTTCATACACCCAAGGTCACATTGTTTAACTCTACTCCACCATTATTAATTTATTTATTTTTAATATAAAACAGATATGGCAAAAATGAGAAATTAGTTATTTATGTTATTCTACCCATTCAGATAATCTGTCTCTCACCTACACAAACTGCTAGGAATATCCACAATTAGGTCAGTTTTGCAACAACTTTTCTAAAGCAGTGGTGACATTTTATAACATGTTAGTCAGTTCTGGTCCCCGCAGGATCTGGTGCCCTGCATGTTTTAGATGGTTGTCTTATTAAACACACCTGGTTGAAATGACCGGCCCATAAGCAGGCTTGATGATGAGGTCCATAAATCTGAACCAGGTGTGTTTAAGCAGGAAAACATCTAAAACATGCACATCCGTTTTAAGGATTAGGATTGAGAAACATAGTTATAATGCACTGCTCCAGTACGACTTGGTAAACTACAACTAAATATTGTGGTAAAGACAGATTTTTACAGTTTTGGAAATTCAGGGTCACTACACTGCAAATTAACTTCTGCTGCAGCAGTAGCTGTTGCATCGAATAACATTAAAATATTAAAAATAAAATTGAAAGGGAAAAAAAACCAATTTATTTATTTCAAAGACAAAGAGTAAAGTTTTAGTTGTTTTTCTTTTTTTTCCCTCCATTTTTTAAATTAAAAAAAAATAAAAAAAATAAAATGAACAAATATCTAGTCTCCTTTTTCTGGAGGCTAATAGCTGCTGGCAGGAAGGCTCTCCGGTGTCTCTGTCTTGCAGTGAACTTGAAGAAGCCTCTCTCTGAACAAACTACTTGTCCTCAGTGTTTGTCCTACATTGATTCAGCCATGGAGGGTCACCACGGCTATATTGTTAGCATGTCTTCAAAATAGAAAAAATAAATCCTTTCACATGGACGTAGTTAGTTTCTTAATTGAACCTGCATTGCTGTCTCCAGAAGCATCGCAGTGGTAGGCTACTCAGCTGACAGACATCTGCTCTACACACAGCATCTAGAGTGTGGCAATGGGGAGAGGGATGGGGCCTAATTAAACATAATTAGTTAAGCCCACAAGCAGGGTTAATCTCAGTATCTGACAAGCTTTTTGCATGTGGAATGCGGAGCTACTTATATTAAGTTGAATAGACATTTCAGTAAAGATATTTGATGTTCAAATCAAATCAAAATTCATTTGTATAGCACCTTTCATATGCGAAGGAGTGCAAATACACAGGAATACAGATATATGGACACATAATCATTCACAAAGACATACAGACCTTGTTAACCAGTAGAAGGTAACCAATCACCGAACCTTATCCCCCAGGACGTCACAAGGATTTCGAAGTAGAAAAAACTCTCTATAACGACGCGTTTTTCATCACCATGGAAACCGAACGGAGAGCGTGCTGGAACTCAAACTCAAACAGGCGTTTAGGTGATAAAAAAAACAGTGCCGTTCACATGTCTGATGAGGATTCAACACTGTAACACTGTAGAAAGCTCAGAAAACCTGAAATACCGTAATAGGACCCCTTTAGGTTATCCCGATTGCAGAACCAGCCTTCTTGATAATCTTTTTTGTTATTTGAAGTCTCTGATTCTGATTCTCTTGTCCCAGTAGATGGCTGCAAAGCTGATTTGCACTTTCCACAACAGATTTCTCAAAGATGTGCAAACAGTGAATTCTCTTGGCTTCCTTACTAAGCAAAGTTTTCTTGTTGATGCACTAATGCCATTCTGTAAAAACCAAAACAGACCCAAACCGTGTGAATGGAATCTAAATAAGAGTTTATGGAATTAAAAACAAAGAGACGTGTCTGGTTAGTTTTGTGATAGCAGAAGCATCTTTATGCATAAAATGTCCTCTTTATATCCTGCCTGAGGTCTGAAACCTGTGGTTTGCACCAAAGAATTTCCTCTTCTGTGTTAATGTAAAAAGCCTTCTCTGCAGATGTCTTTGGTTTGGTTTACTCCCATGAAGTCTATTCTCAACAGTAGACTTGGATGATGAAGTTTCTACCTTTTTAAAGGGTCATTTTTCACCGTTGTCCAGTGATTTTTCTGCATCATAGAATGATCCTACGATCATTTACAGCCCCTTTTATGTGTAACTCACAAGTACATTTAACTTTCTTCTTTTCGATTCCTAAAAATGTCATTTGATTACTCCTAATGATCATGTAGTTATTTATTTTAGAGGACTATCCTGTCTTGTCTGTACTACAGAGAATACTATTACTTTGTATCCCATAGAGATGAGGAGTTGGGTATCCTTTGAGTTTTCTTAATCTTTAAGATCTTAATTTGATTTTTCTCATTCTCATTTACCTTAAGTGTGTGAACTGCTACTTAAAAATGACTCTAGTCTTGTTAACTCTCTTTTGTTAACATCAAATGTACATTTTTAGAGCTGCTGTGAAGATACAATACCATAAGAAAGTGGGAAATAATGGTGTTGATTCTGTCATCCAGGTCATGGTCATCTTAAACTCTCGGCTTTTTTCCTTGTGTGAGAAATAACTACTAATGTGAAAATATTTATAAAGCCTTTAAAATGTACATATCTTTATGATCGTTCACAATCTTAACATTAGCTGAGATGCTCGTAAGAATAAGAGCTAAAAGGAGAGGCAAGGTTTGTAAGGAGAAAACTATTAACCAGTCTTTCATAAAATGCAGTAAAGACAATTCTTAATATTTTAATTAATGCATTTTGGAAACAAGGAGATTATTTGTAAATCAATGCATTACATTTTTATTTTTTTAAATTTTTTTTTACTAGATTTGCGTATGTGTACAAAAGCACTGAACGGTTTCTGAAGTCAGTGGCTGATGGGTAAACAAAAATATATGTATTTAGGTTTTTGTTTAATTAACCTAATCTGCATAATGAGACTCATGAAGAGATTATGGAGTTTAAAACTTTCTGGGAATTGTAGCTGGGATTACTTGCAGACTCAGAGTGAATTGACAGTCTATGTGTAGCTGCTGAAAATGTTTTGAGCGAGCTGACAAAATATGCAGAGCGTAGGGTTCATTATGGGTTCACTGCAGAGATAAAAGAAAAATCTGAAAAAACTTCATTACTAAGTGAAATGTGTGCTGTATTAATTGGGCAAGATTGACATTTTTCTTTGTAATTTTCCTAATTGCTATTTATATAAATTAGAGATGATGACTTAGCTGTTTTCTTTGTCTAGATATTTAAGAGGAACACTACAGAGGATGTCGTGATCACCACTTGTTACCAGTCATACTTCCATATATAGAAATATGTCTTTCAGCTGCCCTTCCTTCTGTCAAAAACTGCAGTTAGGTCACTCATCCCAAGTATGTGGTCACACCTATGTTTTCAGGCACGCAGTGTGTTTTCATGCGTTGAAAAGAAGTTAAGCTTCTACGATCCTTCAGTCAAGAAGGAAGATGTTACACTTGCAGGGCATTGCAGGAAGCCTTTTGTTTACAGAATGCAATTAATGTTTGTGCCAGTAAGTATTGTATTTGTCACAAGGGGGTTATTGACAAAGAAACATTATTTTTTTATATACAGTTGCTAATTCAAGTAGGGCTGCAACGATTACTCAGGTAACAAAAATGGATCGAGGCAAATTATCTGCCTCGAGGCTCCATTTAATTAATGTCACGTGGTGATATATTTTAATTTATGCATCATCGCGGCATTCTCAGACTACTGCGCTGTTTGGAGGGACTACATCACGGTTTCAGTAAACATATAAAACATCTAAACATTTATAAAATATATAAAAACAGAACCTGTCGCCTACGGTATGTCTGTACAGTATGACTGTTTCACCCGGACTGTTGACGGACGTTTCAGACATCAGCGGCGAGCGGTTTGCTTTGCTGTCTGAAGATTCTCGTTGCTTTGGTCTCTATTGGCACAGAATGAAGAAGAGGGAAGGGAAAAAAACGAAAAAGTCGCAAGTGTGGGACCATTTCACACTCAAAAGGGCAGAAAATGTAGTGCAGTGTGTGTGCTGTAAAGCACATCATCAATGTTGCAACACCTGAAAGGAAAACGCCCCCACTTCACCACTTCAAGTGAAGATTCAGCTTTAGTATTTATATCAACAGCAGCGGCTGTTAAAATGTACAGTGTTAAAACCCGTGATATTAGTCAGCAGTGACGAGACATGGCAAGGTGTAGGCTGCTCATTCACGTGAACAGTCTTTTAATCCATCCCTCATTTGTCACTCCCGCACACACGCAGAGTCAAAGCGCATGTTTTAGGCAGCGTGTGACGGCAGGTGTAGCCTCTGTTCCTGCGTCAGTCTGTTACAAGTCAGTCCTTCTTACTACGTGAATTCTTCTTTTAAATCTTTAAAAGGCTGAAATTCGCCATTTGTTGAAAATTTTTTCCCCACACATCAAGTGCGTGCACAAACACATCGGCTGCACCAAAGTATCACATTTTGAAATATAATCGTTAAGAGTACTTGATTACTCGTAGAAATAATCGACAGAGTACCAAAAGTACTCGATAGTTGATAGATAGCTCTAAATTCAAGTTACTGCCTTTACCAGTGTCGCCGCTTGGAAAAGATAGCAATCCTTTCAAAAGTAAATATGCATTGATAGTTTTTATTAACAAGTCTAAATTTTGGTTAGAAGTTGTCACTTTAGATATTTGTCAGTTTGTGTATGGCCATCCAATAAACAAACAAAACAAAAAAACAAATGCGAATTTACTACCATTAGTTAGTAATGTAAATGGGGGGGGGGGGGGGGGGGGGGAATTTAGTTCTCCCAATTGATGTGAAAGTAGAGGAAACTGCCATTGAGGATAAACTTGCATTATCTTCCCAAATAGTTGATGTAATTATTTTTTATTTCTATCCAAATCAGCAGTATCCTCTTTTGCAAACAACACATCTGTTCAGTCCTTTTTTCTGTCTTTGGTGAAAAGCCAACACACATTCAAAATAAATCAACCCCTCCCCTATGTTTTTGTGCAGAGATACGCCATCGGATGTGCAGTACATCACTTTAAAGTGAAATAAGACTTTAGGTCATCATATGTAAGTGGGGGAAAAGCATTAGGACATGCATTCAGCCAGGCAGTGGCCCAAGTAAAGATTGTGTGGACATAATTATACAGTATAAAAAAGCACACCAACTTTTTATTCACATATGGTCTCTCTGTGGTTTGATGCATTCTAGATGTGGTTGTATCTTGGAAAACCTATTTATAGGTCACAATGTGTTGTTGGATTTGGAACTTGGGAACAAGTGTGATTGAATGTCAAGGTAAATTGATCAAAGTAATTATGTGAAATGGGTTTTAATGTCGCCAGAGTCTGTGAACAGTGGGAGTAACTTTCAGATCCTCTGGTGTGTTTTGGTACAGTGCCTTTGCCTCCATGGTAACAAGGAGGCGTAGTTGGCGGAGACTGTTGCTTGAAGGTTCCACTTCTACGCTGGCCAGGAGGGAGGGGGAGGAGGGGAGTGCTTTTTGTAATTTCACACTGTGTCACTGAGGCAACGAGGAGTGAGGGAAACTGTACACTATATGTACAGCTTATATACAGCTTGATGGCTACATCTTAGGGCTGGACGATATATTTAAAAAAAAAAAAAAAAAAAGCATATAAAATTAAAAATCATATTGATCGATATGGATAATGATCAGAACATTTTAAAAGTTATATTAAGTGTAGCCCTGGCCATTTTATGCTATTGCATAAAAGGCCTGTGCATGACTGGTCTCACGATTTGATTTGATTCAGCGATGCATCATGATGTATCACTGTGTTACGTCCTCAGTTTCTTCTCACTGCACAGTAATTTTATTTTTCCACTGCTGGAAAATCAAGAAGGAGGAGCGATCTAGTTGTGAGATTTGTTGCAGCGCAGGAGTACATTATTTCAATTTAGAAAGAATATAGAGGAATTTGAGATTTCTTTCATGTTAATTTTTTTATGGCAAGGAAATGTTTTCCTGCAAGTATTGTAGTCAATTTGTAATAGAACACAGATAATATTGTTGAGGTAAACATTTGATTTTAAAAGTAGGTTTAATTCGTAAAGCCTATCAATGGTATTTTGTATTGGCGTTATCCCTAACATTTTGATGTTCAACATTAATGTATTTCCAGTAAGACACTTATGTTTTTTACTCAAATGCAGTTGGCCGCATTTTTCTTTTTGGGAGTTTTGTGGAATAGAAATCTATTTTACAACTAAGTTGTTATTGATATTTAGTTGCCTTAGATATCCGTACAGTCTGGCTAATTTATAACCATATATTGTAGGGGTCGGAAAATTAATTGGAAAAATCGAAAATCTGGATTTTTTGTTTCACAATTTTAAATTCTATTTTTTTAACCAAAAAAAAAAACAACCTTTTTCTTTTTTCAAATAAATAGAATTAATTCATTTTAAAATTTTTTGTCATTTTCATTGCTTTTATTGAGCTTTTTACTTGTCTTCTTGGGCATTAAAGCAGCAGAATGATGGTCTGGTTACTGTGTTGTTTTTTCCTGATTGAAATCAAGAAAAATTACTAGCAAGAAAAGTTTTATCAATTTTTTTTGGTTTTAATCTCCAAATATAGCAATATCAAATAATTTTGAGAATCACAATTTAATTCGAATCGACACCCAAAAAAATCGGAATCTAATCGGGAGAAAAGCATGTTGTCACAGCCCTAATATATTGCATATTCTTTCTGTAGTCCACATTGTAACCCCACTAGTGTTGCCACAGATGATGTAAAATGTTTTACTTGAATTGTTTATCTTTTCAAGTAAAAAAAAGTTTGATCTAATTGTTATACTTCTGTCTCTTAAGTTCTTGTATTTGGCAGCCACCACTGCAGTAAACTGCAAACCTTCATTGTCTGAGTTCTTTGGGAATGCAGGGCTGTTTTTTGTTCATTTTCTTTTCTTTCAGTAAAAAAATGAAGAGCAGATCAATACAAATCGTAGACTGAATTATTTTCTTTAATCACCTTACAATAATTACACAGTATGCATGAAGATGTGGTTGAATGTGACTTGCTGCACCAGTTCTGGTAGTTTGAGCACCAAGCAGAAAATCCTTTGTGGCTGCCACCTCCTTGTGAAAAGCAGTCTAAATAAAATAGCGCTAAACTCTTGTCTAAAGTTAAACTATATTTGCTTCATGTTATTATTAGTAAATATGTAACTGAATTATAAAAATAAATATTAAATAGTTTAATATGAAATTGACAACATTATACTACATTGTGATCAAGACTGAACTAAGTCAGGCATATATTTATGGTATGCCATTTTGCCCACCCCGAGTGGAAATCATTTGGTTAAGATAAAGCAACAAGCTATGGTGGAAAAAAGTAAATCCTGTGCAGGAGTGCCAAAAATGACAGTTCAGCCATTATCCGCTAGGGGCTGGCTCCAAAAGGAAGCCAATCTTCTTAGACTCCTATGTTAAAAAGGCTCATCTATTTAGATCAGGTGTCTCCAGAGGACTCCGGGTCTCATGAGCTACCATCCTGCAGGTTTTAGTGTTTCCTTGGTACAACACACTTGATTCAAATGAAAGGGTTCTCCAACAATTTCTGGTCATCTTCTGTACCTGCCTGTTAATGACCCATTGATTTGGGTCAGGTGTGTCACAGCGGCAAAACATTAAAACCTGCAGGATGGTAGCTAACGAGTGCCGGAGGGGGAGACCCTTGGTTTAGACGTTATTTAATCTTGAAATTCTGTATAATTAGTGGGCATGTCCTTTTGATTGATAGGTATCTGATATCGGGTGGCAAAAAGAGAGAGTGTCTGCCTTAGCTTGAGCCCACTTATCTCCATTAGCTGGTTTCCTCCTGGTTAGCTCGGTTAGCTCTTGACAAGTCAGCTACAGGCAGCTCGGAATTCGATGCTCACAGCCCCCATCTTTGCCCCATGTTTTTGTTCATTATTTTTCTTTATTTTCCCAGAGTTATGACACATGTGGCGATAGCTAGATGGTGACAATGGGAGCTGACACTAGGTTTCAATTCAGCTTTGTTGGAGTAAAGATGTATCCAAAAGCTGCAGGACAGTAGTTCTCAAGGACCAGACCTGGGCTATTCCATTTTACACCTTTCTATTGGACAAATGAGTAATATGTCAAAATAAGCCCTGTGTTTACCTTCACAGTGTTTTCTGTTGCTGACTACTTGTTTTGACCACAGATTTCCTTTGTGAAAGTTGAACTAAGGTAAAGCAAGATAAGTGTGCTGTGTTGGGCTAGCTAGCCTCTCAATGTTCAGTAATAATATGACTAGGGCTGCAACTAGTGATTATTTTAATAGTTGATCTGTAAATAATTTTTTGAATTAGTCACGATTATTTCTGTCATGCACATAGGCTTCCAGTTGACGCAAGTCTTTTTACAGCCTCCAGTATACTTTATCACACTCTATTCATTTGCATCATATGAATGCCACCCTGATTCCCAGTAAGTCACAACATAATGTCCTTTAATAAGTTAGAAGAATGACCCCTGAACCAGTTGAATATTAAATTTAAACTTAACAGCTTGTTGCTAATTTATTTTGAAACATTCAAACTTAGCTATAGTGTCATCCAAACTGTACAGAATTTGCCTTAAAAGGAAAGCAAAATAAATAAAATATTTCAACATCTTAATTTTCGTAGAATTGCATTGAAATTATTATTTACATCTTGAAAAACGCCTGTTTTGTAAGGTAAACAAGGGCCAGAATCCTTTAAAAATTCCTTAATCCAAACGATGATCCGTATCACCTCCAAAATTAAATCACTTCTTCCTTTTCACATTTCTAACTCCTGAAAATGTCATGAAAATCTATCCATAACTCTGAGTTATCTTCAACCCAAACAAACAAATAAACGCAGGTAAAAACATGACCTCTTTGCCAGAGGTAACAACAGCACATCGCTACTCTCTAATGCTAACTTTGCCATCTAGAATACTGGAAACTGACTCGGGGGTGCTTTCGTTTCAGATGCTCATGCATGACTGTCGTGCTGCCGTGGTATACCAAACCTTGGAAATAGGTTGCACCAACGTCAGTTTGTTCCTTGTTGTTTAAACAAAGACGCTGCACAAAATGACAATACTGCCCCCAGAACTTCCTGTGGTGCTTTGTGTCAT
Source organism: Telmatherina bonti (assembly GCF_933228915.1). Lineage (NCBI taxonomy): Eukaryota > Metazoa > Chordata > Actinopteri > Atheriniformes > Telmatherinidae > Telmatherina > Telmatherina bonti. The sequence continues at coordinate 27,155,719 of NC_136611.1, read as the reverse complement.
TTACTTGGGGTTTAAAGTTCTTATAGTGTCTTAAACTTAACTTAAACTTAGCCATCACTGCTTAAAACAATGATATTTGCTGCATTGCAAGCATTAATTCATTTGATTTTTCTAAACACGTATCCAGTATATAACTTTAACTCTGACTTCTGCACTACAGTGCTTTAGGATATATTGGATATTAACCACTTTGCAGTTGAAATGGCTTCCCACTGTGGTTGTGCAGGCCAGTGAGCCTTTCACCTGCTGTTCATGCTCCAGGTAATTTAAAGTTGTCAACTTGCCATTTTTACTTTGCAGTCATATGCTGACTACCCGCTCTTTCCCTTACTGGGTTTTAATTGGTTTGTCATTTGCTTTGCTGCTGTCAAAATGCAGGCTTTTTTAATGAACCTTTTAAAATCCATATAAAGAGGTAATGAATGTGCTGAGGTTGTCAAATCATTCAGGCACAAAGAAATGTACATTAAGATATTCATAGTCTTGAAAATGTGTTGTTGCCAGTGGCAGAATTAGAAATACCTGCTTTTTTTTTTTTTTTAAACAAGAAAATCAAAATCTAATGTCAAAATGCAGAAAACTGAATTATTTGGAGGAAAAAAAAAAAGAAAAAAGAAAAGACATTGTGTTTTTCCCTTTGTTTTTAAAACCAAACAGAAAAAAGGAATTATTGAATTCTAATTTCATGATTTTTTTCTCGTCATGCTTAAAGAAAACTATTTAGGCCATACATTAAAGCTTCAACAGTTTAATTTCTATTTTCTGTGGGGTGTGTATTGCCAGGAATCTGGCGATAGATATATATCACAATACTGGCCCACAATACATATATTGTGATATATGAGGATGCTATACGCAAGATTATATATTGCAATTTTTCTTTGAGTAGAAAACACTGAACGCTGTTGCATGCTTGACATTAACTCACTAAAAAGAACCCTAGGATCTACAATTCCCTGCAGAATAAATAACAGCACTGATCTTTATGTATGAGATGAATAAATAAATGAAAATCTGCCTCATCAGTAAAGATTGATTGTTAGATAAAATCGATAGTGCTTTTGTAAGTTGATATAATTTTGTCACACTAAATATTGCAATAGTTCAATACATCAATACCCTACGCACCCCCACCTTTTTTGTTAGATTTGGTGGATGGTGAGGAAGGCGGAATGGGAGAGTTGAACTGCCATCACCTACATAAGTGATAAAAGCAGTGTTATAGATTTGACTGCAGCCTTGCTCTGAATAAGACTGAACGAACATTGGCGAAAAAACCATGAGGACAAGTTGTAAAATAATAGATGAATAATATAATCAATATCAGATGATGTTTTGCTTGTGGTTTGTCTGCAACGTTTTGGTCTGTTGTAAACTTGAACTTATTTCCTTGTTAGTAATGATTTTGTATGTAAAGGAAGGAAATTGATTTGGTCAACAAGTGTTTTATGTGCGTTTATTGTTTCCGAGTTGCTCACTGTCGAGATTTACTATGAGTGGGAGGAATAAAAAGAGGGTGAGGAAGCACAAACATGCTTTTTCAAGGTCCTTCTGTAATGAGCCTCCAGGGAGATAAATCCTTATGAGACCTGACAGGGTGCCACATTCCTTCACTGAGTCTTCACATCCCCCCTTCACATGAGTTCTGCTCTCAAGGGTGCTGCTTTATAAACTTCTCATGTTGTTCCCAGACTAAGTCTTTTGCCCATTAGTTCCATATTTAACATTTCCCGCCCTTTAGTAGAACCACATTCTTTCTTAGGCTTCGTAATAGAATAAGTTTGCTCTGATGTTTCACTGTACGCAATCTATCCTTTGTCTGCAAAGCTGGCTGAATATGTTTCTGAGCAGTTTGCATTACAGAGCTAATGTAGGAATTAAACTTGTGGTTTTGGCCACGTCAAGTTTCTAAAATGTCTTTTACTATCAGGCATTGATTTACTTATGCCAGAGCAGGCTTGAAGATGTGCTCTTGATCAATGATGGCAAAAGCAGACACATTATTATAGAAACTAGAAAGTTCCACAACACTAGAATAAGCTGTAATATTCAATAATTTACCCAAAACTAGTCTTTGCAGGCTTAAGTTGTGTGGGAATAATATGAAATAATACACATGCACAACACATTTTTGGTTTTAGTGATAGTTGAAACTCCTAAAACTGCAGCCCCCCATTTCTCCGGCGTATGTCAGGATGCTGGACACTGCTGCAGCCACGCCAGTGACTTTTTGCTAATGTCACACTTTAGTCAATACTTATTAATGTCATTTATTCTATTTAACCGTCAACTCCTTTTCTACTGCTCCTGTGTCTTTGCACCATTTCAGCTATGTCAGTTTGGATTTTACTTATTATGCACATGCTCCTTAATTTTTCATCAGTCAGTAAAAAAATTTGAATTAATTCCCCTTCAGAAATGTATTACTTAATATGTAATGAATAACAACTTGTCAGTCTTGGGTGCAAATGAAAAAAATGAAAATTTTTTGTAATATTAAGCACCAGTGGACTGATTATATCAGTCTTATAGCATTAAGGGATGGAACTTTGTCCTCAAGTTAGCTCAGCACTGAAACTTCACCTCTCTTGTTGAAATATATGTATCAATATTTTCAACAGCTTTCATTCATTTTAGTTTTTAAAAAAAAAAGAAAAAAAGCTAGGTGTTTATTTTAGAGCTGCAGCTATCGAGTACTTTTGGAATCGGGTACTCTGTCGATTATTTCTATGAGTAATCGAGTACTCTAACGAATAATTATTTTAATTATAATTTGTAAAAAAAATACTAAAAACTCAACTAAAGTAAATCTAGAAATTTACTCTTGTGAAGCTGTTGCATGTGTTAGTACCTAATGCATGAGGAAAAGGTTTTAAAATCTGATACTTTGGTGCAGAGAACGTGTTTGTGCACGCGTACAATGTGTGGAGAAAAAATTTCTGCCTTTTAAAAGATTTAAAAGAAAAATTCACTTAGAAAGAAGGACTGACTTGTAAACATGTCCAAAGAATCTAAGAACTAGCCTGTGTCTTTGAGGACAACACGCCTGTTAAAAGTGTGTCTGTTTAATACGGAATAAAAGTTTGCTGCGCTGGAACAGAGGCTACGCCTGCCGTCACACGCTGCCTGAAAATGCGCTTTGACTCTGCGTGCGTGCGGGAGAGACAGATGAGGGATGGATTACAAGAGTGTTCATGCGAGTGAGCAGTTTACAACTCGCCATGCCTCGTCACTGCTGACTATTATCACAGGTTATAACACGGTACAATTTAACAGCCGCTGCTGTTGATATAAATACTAAAGCTGAATCTCTGCCTGCAGCGGTGAAGTGGGGTGTTTTCGTTTCAGGTGTTGCAACATTGAGACCTGCTTTATAGCACACACACTGCACTACATTTTCTGCCCTTTTGAGTGTGAAATGGTCCCACACCTACGACTTTTTCGGCCTTTTCCTCCCCTCTTCTTCATTCTCTGCCATTAGAGACCAAAGCAACGAGAATCTTAAGACAGCAAAGGTTCTGGCCCCTGCTGCTGTTTGAAATGTCCGTCAACAGTCCGGGTGAAACAGTCATACTGTACAGACATACCGTAGGCGACAGGTTCTGTTTTTATATATTTTATAAATGTTTAGATGTTTTATATGTTTACTGAAACCGTGATGTAATCTCTCCGAACAGCGCAGTAGTCTGAGAATGCCGCGATGATGGATAAATTAAAATATATCACCACGGGATATTAATTAAATGGAGCAAATAATTTGCCTGGATCAATTTTTGTACTGTGGTTACTTGAGTTACCCGAGTAATCGTTGGAGCCCTAGTTTATTTGCATTCAATAAAAGATTGCACTTTTTTGAGTTACCATACTGTTAGTGTCGTGCAGATGACTTCAGAAATATTCTGCTTTGTTTTAAGCCACCTGGCATTTTTTTGTGTTTATGAACAATAACAACCAGAAGAAGTTTCTTGTACAAATTGTGTATTAGCCATTTAATATGTTTGACTGTCAAATGCAACACAGAAATCTATTATTTAAATAGATAATTCAAAACTCACTCACAGTGTGTGTATTTCTGACTAAAAGCAGCCTTAATTCTGTGCTTTATAAGGCATCCTGACTGGAAAATGGCAGGATTATAGTTTGTTTTTTTACTACTTATGCTATGAAATGATAAAAAGGCCTTTTAACTGTTCATTCATGGGTTGTTCATATTGGCGCGAAGTGGCTAAATAACAGCAGTTTTAATACCTGTTGTTTCAAGGTTTTGTGGACGAGATGGTCAACCTATTCAGATATTGGTTGAGATTGGACACAGTAATGGCCCAGTCACATTATTTGATGTGGAGAGAATTCTGTTTTTAATTTGGTTAGTATATAAAGCGACCTAGTCATATTGTGTGTTTTTTTTTAAATTTTTTTATGTTTAACTGTGAAGTTACCAGTTCATACTGGACAAAGACTTAATTTACTGTTACTGTCAGTAGAATTAAACTGTTGTTTGAAGTCTGCCTTCTGCTCTTCTTGGCTGCGTGGAAGCTTTGTGCTCTGTTAGTATTTCCACAGCCATTCCTAAAAAGGAGAGGGAGGGTGGGGGATAAGAGGATGAGATATTGGCTAGCACGGCTGAAAGCTGAGGCCCTCTACTCCCTGGAAAAGACGAGAGTAAAGGAGAGCACGCCAGAGCAAGGGAGTGAGGTGACTGAGTTCATTTGCAGTATTGGCAGTGAGCCATCGACTTGCCTGTGGGTGTCTGTAGCAGTGCCAGTGCATATGTTTAGCCTCTTGTCTGGACGGTCCCGTTCACCTTAGAGTTTTTGTCAAAGCTCTCTTATTGTGCTGCTTCTCTCACCTTGATTCAGGTTTTTTTTTTTAACTTATTTTCTGTGGATCTTGTGACTGTACTCTGATGTTACTTTCGTCCTTCTTAAGGGGAATCTCTCTGAACCAGACGGTCATCTGCGAAAGATAGCTTAGTTTCCTTACTTCCTGCATATTGCTTGGAATTATGCAATTTATTCACACATATTTGCATTTTAAACATGCTATACTTCAGTTTATAGTATTTCATCATAATTGACTGTGACTTCCCTTGACTACAAAGGTCTGACTGACCTGAAACAAATGTTTCAGTTTCAGGAAAATATTCGAAGCCACAGTTTAGACTACTAGATACGACAGTCTCTAGTCGGTGTGAGACTTTGAGCAGTGCTTTCCCCTTCTCCTGGCCTCTGTGAACTTATGTTTACAGAGCTCTTCTGTCTCTTAAAGCCAGAGCCATGTTCAGCCTTTCGTAATAGAGCCCTTTGCGTAACTGCAATCAAGTGACACATTGTTGTTTGTGACAGTCAAGCAGAAAGGAAGGGTAGATAGTGCCCCTCTCTGTGCTCAGAATGGGGTCAAAACTAGAGTTGGACAATGTAGACTGGCACTCTATCTAAATTCATGCCATGTCATCAATGAAGCACACTTGTGTTATCACAAAAAGATTATTTTGTTTATCTGATCTCACCATTTTGTGCGATAACAAGTTCTTGTTTAGTACGGGGTGGACAAATTATATTGTGTACCTCAGGCAGGGAAACTTTAAAAGGCCAGATCACCAACAGCAGCCGTAGCGTCAAATATCTAACTTGAGGCAATTACAGATCACCGCTGGATCAGTGATGGTGATATGTCTCTACATTTGACATCTCACTGCATCCACTGATCCAAAGTGTGACATTCTCTGGACTGTAATTGTATTGGACAGGATCATGTTTCTAAGGGGCTTGAGAGTAAAGCAGTTAAGAGAGCCTGCGATGCCTCGATGCGATTGTGGAAAAGCCAGCTAGCTCTGCGTCTGCAGATTGACTTTCATATACACATTTTTATTCCAAAGTCAATTGATGAGACTTTGGTTAAATGTGTGTATGAAGATTTTTTTAAAGGAGGTTTAACCTTCATTAATTTTCATAAACTGGAAGATATCAGAAGAAAAGCTCACAGCAGCAGACCTGTGACTGAAACAAACAGGCTCGCGGCAGTAAGGACTGAGTTGCAATGAGCTAATAGCACTTGGCTATCCTGTCGGGACTTAAGTCAGCGGCATGGCGAGTCCTTATTTCTGCCACCATGCATCTTGTTGTGTTTCACACCCGGTGCTGAAACCTAAGCATTTAGAGAGAAGCGTCATTCCTCGGAGGCCCAAAGAAATGGCAGGAGTCCCAATTTCTCTCTTGGCTAGTCACAGGGACACATGTCGCAAGTACCAGTCTGCCTGCTACTACTATCACAAGCATGTTAGGTTGCCAGAGTGTGGTATGGTAAGCCAGTTGAACTCAGCACAGCATTGTGTAATCTGCAAATTTCAATAAATCCATGAACTAAAAATTAATTTCACATGTCCAGAAGAGCTGCAGCCATTTAAAGCTGAATGTGAAAGTCAATAAATATCATTCTGCACATGTTTGATCTGTATGGTACTCTGAGATGCTAACAAATCTGTCTGCGTACATCTTCAGACTAAATGAGAGGATCACACTCTTTAAAAAAAAATTTTTTTTATTTGTAATTATTCTTCTTCTTATTATATTGTAATAATAGTCTTAAAAACAATATATTTTGCAACCACCCAGATGTCCAACATGCTCTTCCTTCCTCAGTATTTGTTTTGTCTCCATGTGTCGTCATGTGCATCATCATTACAGAAAAGGATCATGGTGATTTTTGCTGTATTGCTGGTCTTTTCTTATCGCAGGGTGTTTGGGGTTGCATCTTAAAGTTTGAGGCCTGGCTATGTAATACAGAACAGCACAGACATGACTCAATCGACCGCATCCTTATCAGGAAAAGAGTCAATTATAACACCTCAAAAAGTCAGAGAATTCTGTCCGGGTAGCTGCCCGGCTTGGCTGCTCTTTGAGTCCTCAGTTTGAGGACAGTAGGCCTTTCAGTAAGCAGCAAAGGAGGAGTTGAGTCTAGCAGGTGCAGGGGGCTCTCACTCCTATACGATGAGCAGTGGAGGGGGTTGGGGAGCAGCTGTGGTAGGGAGGTGACGATTTTCTGATATCCGGAGAAGATGGACACACGTACTTAAACCTTTTGAAGGTGCTCACCAAAGAAAACATTAAGCTGGCGCCTAACTTCCAAGTAGTTACACATTACATTTAATGCTTTGTGCTTTCCAGGTATGAAAACACCTAAAGCATTTCAACAGAAGCTGCTTTACTTTAGATGAAATGAAAAGTATCAGTATACTAATGTATATAATTCATTTTTTCCTCCCACACTTTCAGGTTGCAGGCTAAAGGAAACGGCCGATAATGTGCGGCATCTGCTATACAGCCACACCCTCCTCCTGCTTGTAGAGGAAGAGGCTGTGCCAGCATGTCCTCTCATCCCCAGCCTGTGCCGCCGGGCCGGAGAGCTGTGGACACAAGGCACCTGCCCAACCCGGCCACGCTGCCCCTGCAGCTGCAGCGGGCACACACGGTACGAGGCTCTGCAAATGACACGTTTTGCTGTTAGAGATTTTTTGCTGCTTGGAGAAGGGTCAGGATACAGCTACATTTTTTTTATAGAACACTTACATCATATAAATTATTTTTTATCAATACTTTCTAGAATACATCAAAATAAATCAAATAAAAATTAAAGTATTATCAATAAACAAAAAGTACCATTGCATGTGTTAGCAGAGGCAAAATACTTGAATGCATGCATGAAAGGGTTAAAATTTCACACTGCTTTGAGTCGCATTTAAGTCTGTCTCATTATTTCCATCAACATCCCCTGATCAAGATAATGTTGTTCTGCAAACCCGGGAGGAAGCAGTCTTATCCTCAAAGAACAGGCCTGATCTCAAAGTTCATTCAATGACCCGCAGTCATTGTAGATCCACTTTGTTATTGAATAGAGAATTCAAGGCCGACCCCCCAGGACGCCCACAGCTGCACCTGTTGTTAATCCTACTATTCCCACTTGTCACCACATTCAGCAGAAGATGATGGTTGATGGACTGTGTCATGGGATCCTGATTGGCAGATGAGCAGGTTTACATTAGCTCCTTATGTTACCGCGTCTATCTGAGAGGCAGATGGGAAGGAAAAAAAGACGAGACCTGATGAAAAGATGATTGCATATTACAGGAACAACAAGGCAGGAAATTAAGAGGGGAGTTTGTGTGTGTGTGTGTGTGTGTGTGTGTGTGTGTGTGTGTGTGTGTGTGTGTGTGTGTGTGTGTGTGTGTGTGTGTGAGTGTGCAAGTTTTTTTGTTAATTCTAATTTGTAGGAAGGGGTTAATGCAAGAAATGCAAATGATGGTATATTAAGACTTATTGTTTGTGTTTCAGGAAGTGGGACTTGTGGACTACCACTCTCAGCATGCCAGAGACTACAGCTCCCACCTGGGTCAACCCCATCGGCGTCGGCCCTCCTTACTGCCAGAGTTCCAGCCTGGGAATGAAAGGTGGGAACACTGTGCTCCTATAGATGGTCCTTCCTTTCATGAGCTGCACAAAAACATTTCCATTGTTTTTAAAAAGCATTGTGGCCAGATCCTCTGTCATTTCCTACTTTACTGAATTCTGTTTCTGTGCATGTATTTATACACACATGTACATCCATGTGAGGAAAAATGACTAAGTGATCTGCATGAGATGCTGGCCTAAACCATAAAGTACTTTACAAAATTATTGCACTATAATGAAATTGTTTTGGATGCCTATTGCTGCTTTTACACCTTGTGGTATTTTTTATGTCTAAAGCAGGTTTTCATTAACACTAAAAGCGTTATAGCAGTGAATGGAATTTATGCCTTTTAGCATTAGTGGTGCAACATGTGATGCAACAGTCGTGCAGCCAGTTAGGAACTGATTAGTGTATGCTGAGGCTATGTAGTATGTTTGTGGTGGCCCTTCAATATATTAGTTTGTTTTGACTTTTGACAGTTGAGGGACAGAGCATGCTCAGTGAAAGCCTCATGCGGGCTGCATTTTACGCAGTATTATTCTTCTAAAGCCTCTAACTGTTAACCCTCCCCCAGAGTAATCCTTATGTAATTGGCAGCCGCAAGCCGTTCCTCTATAATGTTGTGTTAAACGGTTCTGCAGGGCAATGGAGCCTGCAGAGCTTTTCCATCTTCAATAAACCAACAGTAAGTCAGGCGAAGCATTGTATGAATAGTACTTTGTCTCTGGAGACTTAAATCTTGTAACTTTGAATGTGCTGCATTATTTATATAGTTATGTGTTTTTTGAGGATGAGACTTGATGAGTATGTATGAATGATTTGTGTGCATGAAATGAATTTTGCATGATGCACTGAGAATAGGTCACAGAAATATGTTTTTCTCAGTTGATTGTTATGTCAGGTTGTTTTGCATATGTTAAAATGTACAATGAAAACAAAACTTAGAGATTCATAGTAGAAATGATCTCTCAGAAATTACACGCATACAGTGCTAGGTTATGCATGCATTACTTACATCTTAGCAAGGTGGCTGCCTTTCAAGATTTCTCGTGTATATGAGATGCAGGAGTAACGTAACAGCAACACAACAGATGGGAAGATGACTCCGCAGCTTTTTGTGTGAGCTTGGTGTCTTTAACCATCGGTCAGGCAGAATTATTGTACATTATTGTACAACATAGGGCTGTGCACTGGCCCTGTTAGTGGTTATCAGCCTAGCCCTCAGCATGGGAACACTGGGTCATGACTCGATACAGAAATAAACACGCCATACTTCAAATGCTACCCACAAGCTCCTGATTTACTGACACACTTCATTCAATGAATGGTGCTTTGGCAGTTTCTCAAATATGACTCATTCAACACTTCTGCAGGACAGAAGCCTCCCGTAACTCCTCCAGCTGAGCGCTGAATTTCTGTTTTGCAGATAAAAGATAACCATCATACCAAAATAGAGACTGCAGATGTTAACCTGAGTTTTTTGGGGGGAGAGGGGGGAAACTGTGAGACAATCTCATAATTGTGCAAGCAGCCATCTGGGGGGTGTTTTCTTTTTTTTTTTTTTTATTTAGCTAAACTCACCTTCATATTTCCTTTTTTGTTGAGTATCTAAACCGAAGCCCACAATCTTTCCCTGCTCTGTTCAGACTGAATAGTGTAATTTTGGCTTTGGCAATCCTTCAGTCTGTTATCTGCTTAGATGTGTTCCTCTCTTTTCATGAGGCTGAATAATTCTGCACATCCTATCTCCTTTTGCCGCAGTCTCAAGGTTTTGACATTCTAACAGAACTTGGAAACTAATATGGCCTTAGAAAATGTCCTTTTCTTTAAAGATGACATTATCAATTTCTGAACAAGGCTGGTCTCCTTCTGCCAGTCTTTGTACTGAAGGCAAACGAAATGAGCTATTTTGCTAATGCTCTCAATTTACTGTAATTATGGGTTTGAATACCACAACAGTATAATCACTACCTTCGTCCTTGTTAGTTTCATTGTTATCTTTACTTCAGGCAATATCTCAGTAACTCCACCTCGACCCATCTGTCTGAGATTATTCCAGCTTCTTCAGAAAGGGGGAGATTCCATTTTACAGCAAGGATAAAAAAGCAGAGAAACGGCATAGCTGAATTTTTTTCTCTCTTCTTCTTGTTGAAAGAAAAAAAAAAAAGAAGAAAAGATGACCAGTGCAAACTAAGGAAATGAGTTTATTATTTTAGATCAAATAAAACAGATAAAAAATGTACTATAATAATAAAAATTATGTCCTGTTTTGTTTAAATTGAAATTCCATAATGAGTTTTAGCTTTTTATGGTTATTTCATCACCTTCTGAAGCAAACATGTTTTTAAGTTAAAATGCTACCTCTTTTGATTGAGTATGGCAATTTACAGTAATAATAATTAAGCAAAGGCCTAACATAATAATATTATCATTTAAACATCTGATCACCTGAAGCCAAATGAGGTTGTATTTGGATCTTTTTTGCAGTAGGTAGATGTATATACAACTCAAGTATACCATTATGTTTTGCTAGAGGGTTATTGCATCTGATGACACACACTGCTTCTTTTACAAAGCATCCCTTAAGGTGCTTTTGTTATTGCAGGACAGGATGAATAGCATTTATAAGAAGACTTGTACTTTTTGGAGAAAACAGAGTAAAGCTCTGTGCTTTAAAGAATATGTATGTTAGAAATGTTTTGGATGGGCACAGCCATTGCTCTGACTTAGGGGAGCATAACGCAATCGTAACTTATTAACTAGTGACATCTAAACAAGAATATGTATCAAGTAACTCATCTACAGTTCCTGTGAACACCAAAATCGGAATGTTGTTCCATTTAGATCATTAGTTAAAACATTATAGCTGTGTTTGTTAGAAAGGTGCTGATGTAATTCAGCATGCCTGCATTAAGCATGCGTAATTATTCATTAGGCTTAATTTGCTATTACTGCATCTACCCATAAGCCACAAACTATATTGGAGATAATATAGTTTGTGGCCTTTTTGGTTGCCTTTTTTCTTAGATGTAAAAATAAACCTGTCGAGTAAAATCTGCCAGAAATCAACTATCCGCTACCTCAATGCCCTTTGTTTCTACTATAATATCCACATTCGACATTACATATCTTTATTTTATTCATATCTTGTGTCGCCATGGATGGGCTCCATTGTTTCACCAGTCCTCTGACGCTTCTCTGGACAGAGATGGGCTCTGTGCTTTTGGCACATAGAGAAAACCACACACTAGGCCATTGTGGGCCTGGACTAGCAATTATGGTTGTGTTTTCCCTCTTCTCTTCAGAAGCCACTTCCATTTTGACACTGGCAGCAAATTACTGACTTTCTGGCATCTTTTATTGCAGACTTGGGTAATAAAAACAAAAAAAAACAAACAAAACAAAAAAAAAAAAAAAACCCAAAATTTCTGTTAAAAAAACAAAAAACTGTTAACAAGTGGGCTTGTAAAATTTCTACATCTAAGTACCCGGGCACTTCATGTAACAATCCTGAGCTTGAACATATGCTGTTGTACCACAATCTATGGTATTTGGCATTTGCTCCTTGAAATGCACATCTATGATGACTGAATTTTGAACACCAGCATTGCTCCAGGACTCATCATGTTGAAACCAAGCGGCAACCTCCGGTGGTTAAGTGAAGCTGATGCGAAAGTTCAAAATGTTGCAGTTCCCCCTTCATCCACTTGGGGCTCCAAAACAAAGCAAATCTCCATAGACTATCATGTTAAAAAGACCAACTTCACAGCAGAAATAAACATGTTTACAGCCTGGTTCAAAAATCCATTTTCGGTTTAAAAGGTCAGGTTTAACTTCATGACAACTGTGGGAGGATTGAATTTTTTTCTAACTCAAAATTTAGCATACTTAGGGGCGTGTCCTTTTGATTGATAGGTACCTGATCTCCCTCTTCAAGTAAGAAGAATGTAGAACAACCGCGCTTTTTAGCCGGTTAACAGTGTGACTTAGCTTCAGCCCGCTTACCTACATTAGGTGGTCATCTCCTGTTATATCCGGGTTAGCTCGGTAAGCTCTAAACTACAGCCAGCTGGGAGTTCGCTCGATGTCAATCATCCACCATGACGCTTACAGTGCCCCTCTCAGCTCCACCTCTTTACCCATATTTGTATTTTCCGGGCGAGACAATGCGCATGCCCCCGCCACGATGGCGATGGTAGGAACCGCCCACTGACCTTTAATTTAGCTCTTCAGAAACCTATGGGTGACGTCACGGAGGGTCCGTCCATCTTTTTTTTTTTTTTTTTATACAGTCAATGGTTTAAACACAAATGGGGTCATGATAGATTTGATTAGTAAATATCAAATGGCCATAATGATCCTTCATCAGAAGCTGTCTTAAATGAACAACCTTAATACAAACCATAATTAGATGCTTTTTGTTAATGGTGTATTTAGGGTTTTTGTTTGTTGTTCAATTGTATTTTTATTCTTTTTCCTTTCTTTTCAGAGGGCAAGAGCAACACATCCGCTACGAGCAAATGTACCTGCCAGAGCCCATCAGCCAATCAGAGGTGGACTATGCTGAGATCAAACGCCCTCGTTTAGAGATATGCCCTGACTCTCTGGTGAGGTCTTCACCCCACCGACAGCAATTGACTCTGGGAGGGACTGAGGATCTGACAAAGGTCAGTGTACACAAAGAAGTATGTTACATCATATCTGTAGTTTGTTTATCTATAGATTAGTGTATATTACACTAAAATGATCAACGAACCCAACAGATTAAGTAGTTGTCAAATAATAACCTCTGAATAACTTGAAGCTCTAAAAAATGTTAAGTGTGAACTGTATATATAATAATGTTTTGTGCTGATGACAAGCTGTGTTACAGTGCTCTTTGTCAAACTTAATGGAAATCCTACTATTCTGGGATGCTGTTGCATTTACAAAAAGACTAATTTTAAATTTTGATACATAATTTAGGTCCTGGGACCATTTTCCACTCTGAAATATGTTAATTTATTTCTACCAGATTTTTTCTTCTTGGTTAATCCTCCCAGCCTCTTTAAGGGCCCCAAGGATGTTATTAGACGCACCACAGCAGAGGTTGTAGAAGGAGATTCTGCACTGAAGCTAAGCTGGATCTCTGTGAGCAGGGTGGGAAGACTTAAGAGAGTTGGGAAACCGCAATTAATAAATAATAGAGCTGACCTAGATTTCAAAAGACAGAATAAAGCTGTGAACTGCAGATCAAAAAGACTGGTTTTCAGCATCGAGGTGGTGATTGGGAGACGTTTCTGACATTAGAGTGCCTCAAACTGCCAGGGAAGGCACACAGCCAAAGAATAATAAATAGCAATAACAGAGGTTTCAGGAAGGGAAAAAACTTGAGCGAGCAGGGAAATATTCAGGAATGCCAATGCTTCCCCTGAAAGCTGCAAGCGCTAGAAACCCATTATATAAGTGAAGTCAGATGCAATCACTACATGAAAAAGAAACACCATTTGATAGTGGCATAGAAGGCAAAATGACTCAAGTGTCGAAAGACAGAGGCCTCTGGTTCCAGTACTGGTTTGGAGCCAGAGGCAGACTAAGCCCTGGTTCTTTGGCTTTTGACCACCTAAGCACACGCTCCTGGCTCTCAAAACTGGTTCTACTTAGGCACCAACTCTTTACTGGGCCAAAGTTTAGAACTGCTTCATGTTGCTTGCGTCAGCAGCTGGGGAGGGGTTACCTGGCCAAAATAAGAGCATAGAAACATGCACCAACATCTTTATGACAGCAAAGAAATGGACTCAGAGAACAAGCAGAATTGGGCCGAGGAGGAGAGTCAGTGTTTCCCAGCTTTATTGTTTTCTGTAAAACGGACGAAAGTTGGCTAGAGCCTATTTTCGAGCAGCTAGAACAGGAGATTGCTGCAGCTGCCTACAAACGGAGCATCAACCATGTGGTTAACAAAAGCTTAAAAAGGTTTGCGGGGACCAGAAAAGGGAGCTGGGATGCAGCTGCAACAGGAGACACAAAAGAAACCCATATTTAGAGATCATGAACTCTGTTCTTGGTGGCTGGCCAGCAAACCAGACAATCTGAAGTTAGATCCAGCATTAACTATAAACTTAAACTGGACAGGACTTAACACTGTTACTCAGAGAAGTCAAAATCATCCCTCTATGGTCTGATATAATCTTAATTATATGGTCATATTGCTCCTTTATAGTCAGTTATTTTACTTGGATAGAAAAAAAGAAGAGGAAAAAAAAGCAAAAATAAACAAGAACAAAAAAAACAACAACAAAAAAACCACAAAAAAAAAAAACAGATTTAAAATTGATGACACACTGGTGTTAGTAACTTTGGGCTTTGTCATCTGGGACAGCTCCAAAACATCCTCAGGCACTGACATTTTCAATCACAGCAGGTTTACGGTCCTGTAATGCCGCCTGCCTAGTCCAGATTAGCCCACTTACATAACCTTTATTTCAGACGTTTAAAAATAACGCAGAACAAAAACCCAAGCTGGATGTCTCTCTCACATACACACACTCTGAGTAGCACACAGGCATTTATGGAGGATTAACTCCAGAATGGTCACATCCATTCAGAACATGACACATAAAATGGATTATCAAGAACAAAGTAATTCTGCTACAACAAAAAAGTCCAGTTACATCCGTTACTGTAGTGTTGCCTTGACAGACACATGCACTAGAAATGATGTTTTATTCATCAATAAGCTTTTATTAGGTCATTTTATATTATTAATCTCTTTTCCCATTATAACTCCCAGTAATTAGACTTTTATGGTGTTATTGTTGACTATACAAATAATTTGAACCTCGTCATGGTCACTTTTAACTCTTCATTTAACTCTTCTGACTGGACACTGTCACATCACATTTGCCAACTTACACAGTGCTGCAGATTAGTTTTATTTGTTTGTGTGGTTTTAGACTAAACAAAATGAAGAATTCAAACACTTTAATTCAATTAGAGGTCCGCAGGTGTCTACCAACAAAATGTTGCTTTGTAAAGACAAGCTTAAAAGGAATTTAAAAAAAAAAAAAAATTTTTATAGGATGTGGTTATTACTTCATCATTTAAAAGCACATAAACCTCTTTAGATAAACGTAAATCTGCAAGTGTGTAAATGATCCATTTTTCAAGAAATATCACAGTCTTCTTAAGAGATGATCAGCTGTATACACACCCAGGCAATATCTTTAGTCTGTATGTTATCTAATTCCTTTTGTAAACATTACATTCTCATTATTATGCTAAGTTTGGCTATAATACTTTGTTTGTTGTGTGCTAGATTTAATAATAAATTATGCAGAAAAAAAAATCTGCAACTCAGATATGGTAATTTAAAGTTTCAAAATCTTGCAGTTTTCTCCTCCTACTTCCATTATTAAAAATATTTCCTGTATATTCAGGCTGTCTGGTGCATTTTCAATGGAAATAACTGTTCATGCCACAGGAAAACAAACTGGGCATTTATTTTGACTTAATGAATTCCAACTGAATGTTGTTAATCAGTTGTGCAGCTGCTGTTTCTGGCTTCCTGATCTTATTTGGACATTGGTCAAATGAACTCATTTGTGAGAATGCATCTACCTTTTTATGCCTCACATATGCGGAATACATCTTTTTGTTGGAGGTGTATACGAGCCTGCTGTTGATATATAGGCAAAGTCCATCGTGAAAATATAATGAGAGCTAAAATATGACACACAACACTGAAACATTGTTTAGAGATAATTCTCAAGTAGTGCTGAGGTTTTGAACTTTCAGTGCACAGACATGCTCTTGAAGCTAACTGGATTGTGGTTTTCATCAGATGCCATCGCTGTGTTAAATCTGGTTAAAGTGACCGGCATGGAGTCATAGGAAGCATGAACACCCAGGTAGTTTTGGGGACTCGGCTCAATTGGGCAGAGAATTATGAAGAATTTTGCACTTTTTGGTTTGGTTTGCTTTCTCACTGCACTTATCTTGAGTCTGCCAAACTACCTGGACAATGTAACTCAGCACAACACCTGCTCGCTGGGCGCAATATTTCCTGAAATGACTGCTGACCAACAGGAAAAAAGAAAAAAATCCATCTCATCGATCATCAAGGACCGAAAGTGACTCATTTACCGCTAGTAAACAATGGAGCAACGCAATACTTATACAGTCAAAGGATTTCTGGTTTTACTTCTGTGCAAACCCGAACACAGTTTTAACCAGTCAGTCCATTATGAGCAACAGGAGAGGCAGAAAGCTATTTAACATGTTGAAGTATGTCTCTTCCTTTCTTTGGTTTAGAAAGTGTTCAGTCTCGGGGACCATTTGAGTCTAATTAAATGGATACATACAGGACTGATCTGCATCTGTTGATACTTTTTAGTTGCAGAACATGCTTAAAAATATTATATATAAATGAATGACATCCCTTATTACACCTGTTTTCCCAGTTTTTAAGTCACAATTTCTGTTTGCAACATTTGCACATTTATAATGGTGTTGTTTGGTTCGCTTTCATAGAAAGATTAGATTGTTTGAAGTGGCGTGAACAAGTCTTTAGACTCGAACATGCAGATCGAACAAGTAAACTCCCATCTGGTTAAAAACTGGGGGATATTTGTTCACTTGCAAGTGATTCCAGGTGCAGGTTTCTTACAGTGTGAACACAAATGGACCATCCATTGACCAAAGCATAGAGGAGATGCTCACTTCCTTGCTTGCTGTCATACTATGTGCTTGTTGTGGATGCTGTATTAGATTTGAACACCAAACTGAAACTTTAAGATTGGATACATTTCGTGTTGCTCCACTGTTTACGTGTGATCGACGAGTCACCAGAACAGAACGGGTTTTTCTTTTCCTGGCCAGTCAATGAGCTAGAAACGTTTTAACTCCCCTGAAAACGGCAGAATGCATAAGATTAAATTAAGTCATACATAAGATGCACTGTATTTTTGGGTGCCTGCTTAACAAAGTAACAAAAGCAAAACAGTGAGTTTGGTTGAACTTTATTCAACTACAGTATATATTTAAAAATACATACATTATTTTTTTTTTATCAATCTATTGTCACAAATCCACCAAAGTCCTCATCTTCTGTATTTGGATTGAACAGCTGAGCAATTTCACCATCAAGCATACCGGGTTCTCTCTCATCATTATCTGGTTCAGTCTCGTTGCTGGGTGGCTGTTAAGCAGTGATGCTGGCTTTTGCGAAAGCTAAGACAACAGTCAAAAGAGATTTCTTTGCCCAGGCATCCACAATCAATTCACATATGGTGGCTAAACTCGCCCAATTCTGTCTTACAGTCTTCGCAAAGCTGTGTTTGCCGTCTCTCACCCAACGCTCCCATTATGTTGTCAACTTCACTTTAAACACACCAATGTCCAGCGGTTGAATTTCTTTTGTTAATCTTCCCAGAATGATGGTAAACTCTGAATTCATTTGCTTCACTTGATTTTTCACAACACATTTTAAAACTCGGTGAACACATAAGGCACACAGGTTCAAAGACGCACCCTCAATTTTTGAGAAAATAAAAGGCTTTTAAGTGTTCCTTGTGGTGCGGAATATATGGTAGTATATTTACCATTTGCATTGTTGTCATACAGCTGATTCTGCTTTTCTGGCTTACTCTGTAAGCCCACGATGATGTGGCGCTGAGCTGTGTCTGGTTGGTCACGTTGAATTACAAAAGGAGAGCTGGACCAGCTTAACCAGGACTCCACTAATTATTATTATAATCACTATATACGACTCATTTGCCACAAGAATCCACAATTTGCATTTAATAGCTACTTACTGTGTCTGTCTTCACCAAGGCTATAATTTAGCTGGCGAGTGCAGTTATAGCCATTTCTGGATAGTAAAGATTGTGATGTGTATTTTTGTTCCACATCTTCAGGGTCTTTAACAGCTGGCATTCTCTACAACAGAATAAGTCCCTAGATCTGCTCTAAAACCTGCTACATATTCTCTTCCCCCTCTGGTGAAAACTCCTCTTCCTTGCACAATCACACTATCTGCTTGGATTCAGATCCTAGTATGTCTGCTTATAAAGTCTGCTTTGTTTGAGGAAGTCTGAAAGCATAAAGAAACTGATTAAAATTCAAAAAGCAGACAGTGGTCGCTTACGGTCTCTGTGTGCAACAAGTGGATTGAATACATGAGGCGGACTAGAAAGCAAAGGGGAATATGTGTTCACTGTAGGGATATCTCGATATATTATTTTCACAATAATCACAATATTAAATGGCGCAATTAATATTTTCCTCTCTTCCTCCAATGATACCTTATTCAGGAATTGGTGTGTTTACAAAGACTCTGTGCTGAGTTCCGTATGCTAGCATGGGATGCGATGTATGAAGTGAAACTCTGCTGCAATGTCACGCAGTGTCCAAGAAGCAAAAGTTGTGCAAGGCAGTTTCTCAGTCTCTGGAAGCTGTTGAGCAGCAGCAGCAGCTCCAGAAATGTACATAATAGATGTTACTGTACCATCAATCTAGTCAGCAACCCAGAGTTTTTCAGTTGGGAAGTTGCATAATATACTTTTAATGATGTCTATGCAGATGTCTGCTTTAAGAACATGCACCAATCTCCTCACCTAAGTCCTAGAAACGTTAGCTGTAGACTGGACCTAACAGATTGATTATGCTTGACACATATTCAGGTGTTAGTAACTGAGTGGGTGAACTGTGGCGACAGCACACAGCCGTATTATTTAACTCTGGCTGAACTAACTCCTGTTCCTAAAATTATCCTTGTTGCTACTGAGAAAATGACACTATTACACAGCAGAAACGGCGCTTGAAATCCTTCAGAAAGGGCATCATTTATACAGAAATAACCGAAAGACTCCAGGCGCACTAAGTATCATGACATCAGTTGTAGTTGGTACTTCTGAGTTAGGTTACACGTTCCATAACGTAAATTCACTTTCATCTCATTCTTGCCTCCTTTTTTTTTTTTAAATGTCTGTTGAAAACCTAAATTATTAACAGAGCTCTGCAACTTTATTGTTCTGCTGAAAAACCAACTAAGGATGAGTAGTAGACTAAAGTATAGGCTGCTAATACTCATTTATATGGTCTTGAATGTCTGCATTGAGATGTTTCTGAGAAGCAAGAAATCCTACACTAAAAATGAGGTTTAAAAGTCCAAAAAAGGGAGTAAAAACGTTTCAACAAGCAGAATTTACTCCAGGGATAAACATGTATATTTGTCCTTCACTTGGAAGGATAGTTTATTATCTAATCACCCCTTTTATCATTATGACAGTTGATGAGTCGCTCTGTGTATTGTCTGCTCATCTGAGACACACGCTTCCATTTTCCTTCCAGAAGACGTTTTTAATTTTCTCCTGAATTTAATTATACACACTTTGCATTTTCTGTCAGGTTTCATTATGCAGCCCCCAAAAAAACAAAACAACATTTCATACTGCAGACAAGGTTTGTCAAGCAGAGCCAGCTGTCAACTGTTCTGTGCAGCCGTGGCCACCGAGGCCTTTGTGTAACACTGAGACATTGCACTGACTGTCATTACCCAGAGGACTTAATTACTTTGTCCTTTTCAAAGGACACTTGAAGATTTTCTTAAAGAGTAACCTGCAGACATTGTAATCACAGCAAGACGTGATTGCTCTCAAGAAAGAAGACTAGAAACGTTCCAGTTAATTTCTTTTAAGACTTTTAAAAATATTTTGTTTTTATTACTGTACGCTTGCATACAAGATCTAATCTTTTGACTTGTTTTCAGTCTCACCCAAACCTTTTAGGAACTTCTAGACACCATTTGTAATAGATTAAAGTGAAAATACAGAGTGGTAAACCATTGCACCTCACCCCCTTTTTCCTGTCTCTGTTGGGCCTCTGCAGGAGCGTGGAAGCGCCATTGGGAAGTTGGAGCCCATCTCTCCTGTGAGCCCTGTCCATATGGACCCCGACTTGGATCTGGTTCCAGCTCGCTTTTCCAAGGAGGAGCTGATCCAGAACATGGACCGTGTGGACAGGGAAATTACTATGGTGGAGCAGCAGATCTGCAAGCTTCGCAAAAAACAGGTTTGTACACAAAAGGATGTGACTGTACTTTGAGATTACATTTGCTTGCCTGGCGGGTAGAGATTGCAGATTGATCTTATCTTTTCTTTAGCTCCTTCATCCTTTCTCTGCTGGTGAATTGTGACATTTTTGTTGTCTCCATCTTTTTATTTGGCATCCCACTGTCATTGCACTATCAAGGTACTCATACACGATGAAAATGGGAATGTGGACACCAGAGCAGACTTTTAAAGTTAGTTAGTAAACATACATGTTTTTAAGTTAGTAGAAGAAAAATTCAGTCAGTCTGGTGAAGCTGATGGGAGGCACTGAAGTTTTTATTTTGCCATGCGTGTTAAAGCCTTTGTCATCACTGGACTGCTGGTGTCTTGCATTCATTTTCTTTGCGTAATGTTTGTTAGAATTTGTGCTTCTTCCCTAGAAGAAATGGACTGTTTCTGTGGTCTAATGACAACATTCAAGCGTGTAGCTGTTTGTTGTGCAGTGTGCAGTGATAATGTGCATGCGCCTTCAGGCATCAGCTCCCCCCACCACCATTCTTTTTTTTTTTTTTTTTTTTTTTTTGCCTTTCCTCTTTGGCTTTTTATTTAGGAGAAAAGACGGTTAAAAATATATGAGGCTATAAATAACCACTTCCCTTGGGGAAGAGTAAAATTATGGTGGAGGTTTTGTGACTGCGAAACCACTCACATCCCTGCCAGAGCTGTCACAGTTGGCTGCTTACCATGTTTAGTGAAGACACTGTAGGGACAGTGCCGCTTTCATCCATGTGAAGTTCTCTTTCATCATACATGCCTTTAAAGCAACATACTGGTCAGGCTAATGATTCAAACGCAGCTTTGGGTTGCTTTGCGTTTCTCACATCCAGTTGAGTTTCTGTCTAGTCTGAGCTGCAGCTGTTAAAACGAATCATAAGACCTTACCAAGAGTTTACACCACTGACTCTTCTTCGTTGTGGCAGCTTGAGATATCATTCAGAAGCTACTTTGAAATTGGGTGTTTCTTTATTGCCAATGTTTCGATTGTCACCCAACAACCTGTTCAGGAAAGCCCTCCAGGTGATGTACTAATAGGAGAAATACTCAGTAAGTGCAGCTAAAGAAAAAGTAGGATTTGCTGGCGTGAGTGTTAAATTGAAACCTTACTGATCCGGACTGTTTTGAGCAATGAAAACCCCCTGAGCTCTGCCTCTTCCAGGGATAAGTCAAGGGCCACTCCCGCCTAGAAACCTTTCTTAATATAAACAGTGTTTTTTGGGATATTTTTACAGTCCAGCTTTTTTAAGCATGAAAACATCTGGACTAATTAAGATGCATGATTCAACATTATTTAGGCAGAGTAATTCAATGAGCCGGGGTGGGGGCTCAGGTTACGGTTTATTTTATTTTACTCTGAGGTAAGTTTGGGAAAGGATAGCTGGACTGCACAGGAATCTCTGTGCTTGCCTGACCAGATGCTTATCAGTGCTATCATGAAGCTTTATAGATATAATGATCCCCTTGACTTTCTGATTTTTTATTTTATTTCTATGTTTATTTTGTATTGTTGTTTGAATTGTAGAGTTTGTACTGCTGGACCAGAGAGGACAGACAAAAGACAGAAAGAGAAAGGAGAAGATGATACAATGATAAATTTCAAATGCCTAATCCTTTTATCTAATCCTGATTTGATATATCATTTTTAAATTCATCGTTTCTGCTCACTGACTGCCTAGCATGCCCCATTTAAAAGAAAAAGTAAAGTTAAGCTAAGTTAATGTGTCACTTACTAGGGCTGTGACGATACGCTTTTGTCCCGATTAGATTCGATTCAGATTTTTTTGGGTACCGATTCGATTTAATTTGCAGTTCTCACAATTCTTTGATATAGCTGATGTTAGTAGACTAAAAAAAAAAAAAAAAAAAAGCCAGACCATCATACTGCTGGTATAATGCCCAAGAAGACAAGTAAAAAGGTTAATAAAAAAAAAATTAAAATGGCCAAAAATTTATAATGGAGTATTTTTATTTATTTGAAAAAATTTCAATATTTTTTAACCAAAAAAAGTCTATTTTAAAATTGTGAAGCAAAAAATCCAGATATGTGATTTTTCAATTCAATTTTCCCACCCCTATCACTTACAGACTTGTAAACACACTGGTTGCAAACGGTTAAGCTCTCTTCATATCGGCTACGTACACAGCAATACCTGATGTTTAAAAATGCATGTGTTTAAGCCCCAGTTTCCTGTGTCATATTAGAAATTTCACTTATGAATAATTAAAGCATTAAAATGATTACTGTTCATCATTAGCAGTAGGAAGTGGTTACTTCTAAATTTTGCTCATTTGGTGGGCGTGAGATGACCGATTATCCTTGGTAACAGATGTACACCTTTCCTTACTTTTCCCCCCCCCCATTGTTTGCATGCTAGACAAGTAACACCAAGTATTTACATTTTTCTTTGTATGTGCTACAGCAACAGCTGGAGGAGGAAGCTACAAAGCCCCACGAGCCTGAGAGACCCATCTCACCACCACCCAGTGAGGCCAAGCACCGTAGCCTGGTTCAGATCATCTACGATGAGAACAGGGTTAGTGGAAGAGAGACATTTACACCCATCCTCAGTCTGTGGCCAAACTTTTCCACCCAAACCAAATGCCTGTTCATTTCAGTTTGGTTTTAATAGGCCACACTTAAATTTATTGAATCCCTTTACAGATGAGAGTAGCTACAAGGTAAAGTCGATGACTCAGCAGGTTCATCTTTTTAATCTCAGATTATACCAAAGCTCCAGACCACTCCTACGTCGGTCTTTAATGAAGTTACCTGACAACAGCTAGACAGTATGAAACTTGTAGATCGCACAATACAGAATCGAACATTGTCTGTCTAAGGTGGATCCTGCATTGTCTTAGAGGCCTGTCATTTTCATTCTACTTGTTTGATTAAATTCATAAACAAAAAACCCTGTCAACACGTCAAAACGCATTGATGTCATTCCTAACCTTTCTACTCTGTCAGGCAGAGCAGAATTCCTGCCTAAGAGAATAAGCCTTCAGAGGTCAACATAGCAAGCATGATGAATCACACGTTAGACTTTCAAAAGCTTGCAGTCAGGAGAGGGTGAATCACTTTCACACTGACACAAACCTTCTTCTTTCTTAAAGTATTGCAGATTGATTGTGCCTTCAAGAAAAGCCAAACAGCCGATCCGAGGTCACGTAAAGCCATAAGAAAGTGTTTACTTAATCCCATTGCTGTGACTGCAGTAGAGATCTGTGCAGAACATATACTCTTATTATGCAGTGGAGGGGTGATTCTCAGTGCTGTCAGTCCCCCCTAGTGGTTAGAAGCATGTCTTCTTTTTAATGGAATTGGCATTTAAAAGTGAGAAGTCCTTTTTCACTGTATCACACCCCATAGTTAAACTGTGGGGGGGGGGTATGTCAAAGATTGCACTCGAGAAATATAACAGTGTAAGATATTGAAAAAAATGTAGTTGAGCACAAGCCAAGCATCCACTCTGATCATCATTGAGCAAGAGGCGAAATCACTTCCAGTTCTGGGAATCTTTGCATGTTACTTTTTGCTTTGACTTGCACAGAAACTGTTGGGAAAGCCGCCGAAATGCAGAAGCTCAGAAAAAAAGCAAAGCAGGAAAAAACAACAACAACACGACTTTCACTGTCATGCACACAGCATAAATACAGCACTTCTGTGCAACACTGCAAATGGCTCAAATTTAAGAGTGACTCAAGTGTGTAGGCTAACCTCTGTAACACTTCCCTCTGACTGCCAGGATGCACTCTGGCCTACTGCCCGATTTACACAACTTCTTTTGAAATTTCACACTCCCATTTACTCAATCATAGACTTTTCATACGCATTGCTCAACTTGGATATCCTTTTATTTTTATTCCATGTCTGGAGCTGTTCATCTGATATACTGTACTACATAAAATATGTGTTGCGCAGTTGGCACATGTACTGTTTTAGGCGTGTTCACCTGGAAACATTCCCTTCACTCTCAGCCTCATTGATCTGATGTTTCTACAATGTTGTCAGTCCCTTCTCAGTGTCACAAGCTTTCTCTGACAAGGTTAAAGCCTATTGTCACACCCCAGGGATGTTTCAGCTCATGTTCACTCTTCTCATATTTAGAAAGTATTAGTTGTGGGCACAAAGACGAGACAAGACAGGACAGTCTTCCTGCGATTGCATTATCATAATTCTGTCGTGGTATGCCAAAATTTTATGCCTTTAAGGTGTTAGTGTGACCCTTCAGCACTTTTTTTGTTGCCCTCTCTTTGCTTTCTTCCCTGGTTGGTGTAGCTTGGAGTACAGTGCTGCCATTTTTATTGTTACTTTAGGTTTTCTCATGCTGAATGTTTTAACCTGTTAACCTGCTGCAGGAAATGTTTTTGTTAGCTTTTAATAGCTCTTAGCTTATAATGATCCTGCCTTTGTGGGAAATCTTTGTGAACCAACTGTGAGACACGATGGAAGCGGTATAGCTATCATCACTCCCCGGTTCATGTGAAGTGGAGGACAGTTAAAGTATAAACATTATGATTAATTAAGCACACTTTTATGAAAGCATGCACTCCATGCAGTTTGTTTTGCATCCTGTGTCACCCTCCATTCATTATTAAATGCAGAATTTGGAGTTGTATCGCAAGAGTTTTGAGGTCAGCATCGTGCAGCCTTGTTTTCAAATTTGCTTAAAGTGTCACAGCTATGAAATGAAGAGAAATCCCTGCGGCCCCCTACTCTCAGAGGATGAAAGTCTGCTTTTAATAATTGCTGCTCATTAACTGCTGCTGTAGTGAGCAAGCTCTCTGAGGCAATACTCTGCAGCCTGTTACACCTACTCAGTGGTGAGGAAGCAACATGGAGCAGTATTTGCATTCAAATGATATGTATAGTATGTGCAAATGTACAGCTCCAGTCCTTCCTTTTTGTTTCGTGTCTGTCGTCATACGGTTTCCTCTCAGGTGACCCAGTTATTGGTGTGTGTTAGACCGTGTGTGTGAGTTCTTTTTGGGTCTTTCATTCAATTAGCTTGAGCCGTGTAGAAACATAAAGAGGGTATCCCATACACTCCAGCTAAGGCAGCGTATGGATAAGGAAGCAGCATCACATGGTGGGTGGAGAGCAAAGACTGGCACGCAAAAACACACAGTCAGCTTTTGTTCCTGTTGTCACGTCTTAAAACTTGTACCATATGTAGCTCCATCATGCTGGTCTTGCTATAAGCCGACTGTATCAGTCTGGGCCTGTTTCACTTGCTATTGAGGGAAATGAGCTGAGATGGGAAGCAACAGAGCATGTGCTGTGTCACCAGGGAGGGTCTGTTTTTGATCGATGAAACAGGGAGAGTGTACAGAGTGGAATGAGGGAAGAGTGCATTGGGAACGTTGAGGGTAGTAGTCTGGGAGAGGGCTTGCACGTTTTGTCTGGTGGAGCTAAATATAAATGTATGAAGGAGTAAAGCTGCAATGAGGTCATCTAAAGACACAGACGGGGGGGATTTTGGGTCCATCTTCATGCCCAAAGATTCTTCTTCTTTTGGTTTACAGTCTTAGCCAGAATTTTTTAGTATGAGAGACAATGTGGGTATTTAGGGGAGATTTCTTTCAGCAGGTGGCATTTATTTGTTAAACACCTGAGCCTTACAGATCCAAACCCCCCCTCCCCCCCTTCCGCCCCACACTCTTCAATTCCCACTCACTTTTTGCTCCACTCCAGCTTCCCTGCCTGCCTGCCTGCTCTTTCTCTCTAACCTCTCTCTGCTCATGGGAGGTGAGTAATCTTTTTTTTTTCCCAGCGAGAGAGTAGAGGGAGCTGAAGCAAGGAGCTGCAGGCCAGCTTGAGTTAAAAGCTCTAATAATAGTCAGTGCATCCATCTCTCCATCCATCCACGCATCCAGCCGTCCGTTCGTCCGTCCAGCAAGCAGCATTGTAGCCTCAGTGATCAAGTGAACATGCTCGCTGCGTTGCCGTGGTGATGGCAGAGGCGCGGGCTGCCGGCTAATGTGCTACTTCTGTTTGTCTTCTCTCACTAGAAAAAGGCAGAAGAGGCTCATAGGATACTGGAAGGACTGGGACCCAGGGTTGAACTGGTAAGTAGAGACTTGGATCTTTAGATTTCTGTTTTAGCGTATGCTTTCTTTTCTTCAAACGATTTTTGTACATTAGAAAAAAGCAACCAGTATAACTGATCCCTGTTGCTTTTGCCAAATAACAAACAAAAAACAGTCTACTGAGCCATCAAATGGTGCAACAGACAGTCCCGTTGTTTAGAGCAGGACTACGAGCTTCATGACATTTTTTAGGAGCCAGTTTCATGTGGCCTGCTGTGCTTGATGTGATTGTTTCTTTTCCTGTTCCAGCCTCTGTACAACCAGCCTTCTGATACCAAACAGTACCATGAGAACATCAAAATGTGAGTCTGACTTTACACTTGGATAACACTGGTAACTTTGAAGTTTGATTTTAAATGGCTGGAGATTTGCAGCTGTAGTAAAAACCAGTTACCAGATTATACTTCATCTTGGTTCTTGGTGGTTGTTATGGTTATTTAATCTTATCTTGATTGTATTTTACCTTTGTGAAAGACCTTACCCCCCTTTTAAAAAAAACACTGTCAACTGTCTTGTAGCTTTGGCAAAAAACTGGTGTTTCAGACGGAGGATGTCAAACTGCCATTATATAAACTGTCCCAAAATCCCAATCTTCCCAGTCAAAGGCCCAGACCTTAAAGAGGGTTCTCATAAGGAGCTTTAGGGTTCAGGCCAGTTTCGCCATCCAGTCATTAAGGGTATCCGGGCTCTGATGCAGACTTTCCGTAGCTGTTCTGCTTTCACATTTAGAGACCATCTTGTTAGAGACCCATAAAATGTACACAAACCAAACACACAAATGTCTCATACACACAGGCTGTTGGGGGAGTTGATTCCAAGCAATGCGTGCTGTCATGATGACTTGTCTCATTCCTTCTGTTAATATCATGTCAAGCCCTCATCAACTCCCACACTGGAGCACTGCAGCTGGGATGTCAGTTAGGTCTTTGGTGATTAGGCCTCAGGATGGAGGTTCACTGAACTCCAGTTTGCTCCTGATTGCAGGCTTGTGCCTTGCAGACCAGCCATTTCTGATTAAATGTATGTTTGTGTGTGTGTGTGTGTGTGTGTGTGTGTGTGTGTGTGTGAGGTGCATTATAAATTTACTTGAAACAAGTAAATGTTAAATGGTACCATACTGGATAGAACATGATAAAAACATCATTGGAGCTGGATCTGCATTGAATGAAACACCATGGCCGTCAGCTCTTTAATAGTAAATACAGGGCAGCAAATTATAAGATGTGTTTACAGATAACCGTGTTCTACAACATCATGTAAATGATCTGTGAAGTTTTTTTTTTGTTTTTTTTTTTTTGGCTGAGGAAAACCAATTCTCACTCTAAAATCTCATGAGATGGGAGCCACAGAGAGACGGCGGTCTACATGTGACTGTCTGATGTGGCGACTGGCAGTAGAGGCAGTTACCCGTGTAAAGACTGTAAAATAAACACTGATGGCCATTTAAATGCCCCAACAAAGATCAGCTAAATGCTCGGCAATGACTAGGCTAAATAAATCAATGCCAGCAGCTTTATGACATTAGCTTTGATTTTTTTTAAAAGAAAGATGTATTGATCTTATTGGAATTGCCCTGAGTGCTATTTCTGCAGACATGATGGTCAAAGGGATTGCAAAACAGAAGGCAAAGTATCAAAATCTGTTAATTACTAAACTTTTGAAGCCATCAACGATGGACAAGATGTGAAATCCCAGGACTTTTCTATATTTGGAAATATAGGAAATATACTCTACTTAAGATAGCATACTCTCTCTAATTACTCTGTCCCATGGTTTTGTGTCTGTGTTTTATTTATTTATTGTTATTGTGGTTTTTCTCCGTTTTTATTATACAGTGACCTTGAGTAACCTGAAATAATAAAAAAATAACCTAATAATAATCATAATAATAATAATTATTATGATTATTATTGCAAGTACACAGATGGATGTGAAAAATTTGGTACTCTAAATATATATTGCTGCTGTGCAGAGCTTCAGCTCATTCATCCACCTCTTTGTTTTCAAAACCAATAAAGGCAAAAAAAAGTTGTAAGAAAGAGAAGTTCCACCTCCTGCCTGTGAATATGGATGATCATTTTACCTCTAATGATATAAGAAATAACTTGCAGGATGTTTCTTTCAGCAAGTTAAAGGCTTCCTCAGGGGAATACTAAATAAATCATAACAATTTCACATGTTAGTGGATATCTGCAGTGAGGAGAGCAGAAAGTCGACAAGCACACTCACATGTCTGTTGGTAAAGTTCAGGTTAGCTATTTGCCACTTTTAGGGACATGAAATGGTTGAAGTAGTTTCATAAACCTTTCCTCTACTGTTGGCATTGTAGTTCCAGCACAGTAGCATACCACGAAATGTGCCCGACCTATTAACTGTACACTGCTGTCTTCACTCCTTTTGATCCTTTCACCGTTTGATCAGTATTATTGCCTCAAAGCATTTAACTGAAAACTGCTCTCACTCTGTGTGTGTGTGTGTGTGTGTGTGTGTGTGTGTGTGTGTGTGTGTGTGTGTGTGTGTGTGTGTGTGTGTGTGTGTGTGTGTGTGTGTGTGTGTGTTATTAAATACCAGTGTGTCAGTTTGACCGAGCTCAACTGACTTCTTTGTTTTTTTTGTTGTTTTTTTTAAACTGGTTTGATAACTTTGGCATTGGTCCCTGCTGGGATAGATGACTACTAATATCTCTGTGGATCTCTGAGCCCCGTCCCAGTTCATCTTCTTGCAAACACAGTCAGCTGATGATAAATGTGCCAATATCCCCGGCTTATGGAGATACTGCAAAGACACATTTGGCTTTGAAGCCGAAGCGTTTACTCGGTGTAGCCGTACCACGAGAGTTCGTCTGTCAAAAGTATGTGGATAATGAATCTTTCAGCCATCTTGTTTTAGAAGTATTATGCCAAATTACAGTGTTCTCCGATATCTCAGAAATGGCACAGGCTTAGAGCAGGACAAAGGAAACCTTTTGTTGAGTTTCAGGGCTGCTAATCTTTCCTTTTGCCATCTGGTGTGCAGAGGACAATACCATCTCTGTCTTTAAAGAGCTTACTTTGCCGCTCCTGCTTTTGCTTAACCAAGTATCTTTTCATCCATAATGTGAACCCCCACACTATTTTTAATACAAGTCACCTTGCTGCTGCAATAGCATGATTAACCAAGCCTCTGTGCAACACTTTGGACTATGTAAATTCAGATAGATCCTCCTAGAGTTAAAAAAAAAAAAAAAAAAAGAAGAAGAATGGGTCGTGTCATTGTGCGTCTGCCAAGACTAAATATTATTTTGTTATCTGCAAACTTTCACAAGACTCGCACACAATTGACAGCCAATTTCCCAGTGTCCTGTCCTCGCCTATGTCCAGAGGGAACCTGCAGCTCAGCTGAGGTGTCTAATGTGGAGTAAGATTACATTAATCAGCAGGGGGAACGTGACCTTACAACTGACAGATTAAGTGTCAGGAATAAAACTCTGTCTTGCAGCAACAAAAGAGACAAACTGAGTCGCTGCCTGTGGAGATTACTGGCCCTGACCTTTATTTGAAGCTCTGTGTGTCTGGCTGTTCCCAGCACATACAAGTTTTATAAGTTTGGCTCCCCTTGCTGTCCTTTCCACCCAGAAGTAGAATTGAGTTTATCGAGCACTGGCACTCATGGACAGGCACTGTGTTTATGCGAGTATGTGTCTCAGCTTGTTTTGTTTATATATTAAGTCAAGAAGGGATGCTTAGAAAGGGCTGAGGGCTGGGAACATACCAGGAGAGCCTCGGGACTTTGGATCTAATATTTGGCAAACATTTCCTAACAAACACTGCTGGATGATGCATGTTTGCTAAATGTTTTCATCTTATACTTGTCTTTCTGTCCCTCCACCTGTCTCTTGTCTCCACGCTTTTCTTCTCTTCTCATCTTAGAAACCAGGCAATGAGGAAGAAGCTCATCTTGTATTTCAAAAGGAGAAATCATGCTCGTAAGCAGTGGGTAAGTAGAAAACTACATTTGTAGCTGTCTACTGGGACTCAGCCTGTGACAGATGACTAGGGTGAAACTGGGCCAGCTGCTCCTTGAAGTGAGTGGCCATTTTGGGCATACTAAAAAGGAAAAGAGCTGTAAGCTTGATCTGTTGTCAGTATGTGCCTTGTATTTGTTTAAAAAAAAAACAACAACAGACATTTCTTCTAGTGACATCTGAGAGAATGATTGTAGATGTCTGTTGAACTCACTGCCAGCCAAACACAACTACAGAAAGTTGTGTAGCAGTGGTTTGTGTCTTTGCCTCCCAGTGGCTGAACCATAACACACATCTATAAATAAAGCAGAGATCAATGGGGGTTTTCTGATTTTAAACCATAGGCCGTACATCAAATATAGACGGAGCCTTTGGCGGTAAAAAGTGAAGCCTTTGTGGAAGTGCATAAAACTGCAGTTCCACCTTCATCCACTAGGGGCTGCAAAACAGAGCAAATCCCCAAAGACTCCCATGATAAAAAGACCAACTTCACAGCAGAAATAAACATGTTTACAGCCTGGTTCAAAAATCCATTTTTGGTTAAATGTCAGGTTTACCTTCATGACAACTGTGGGGGGAGTGAATTTTTTTCTAACTCGCCCGTTTAAGAGTAATTTAATCTCGAAATTTGGCATAATTAGGGGGGTGTACTTTTGATTGACAGTTACCGCTTCAAGTAAGAAGAACGTAGAACAACCGCGGTTTTTAGCCGGTTAACAACGTGACTTAGCTTTAGCCCGCTTACCTCTGTTAGCTGGTTAGCTCCTGTTATCTCCGGGTTAGCTCTTAGCTAACAGTAAGCTCGGAGTTCGCTCAATATTAATCATCCACCATGACGCTCACAGCACCCCTTTCTCCTCCGCCTCTTTGCCCATGTTTGTATTTTCCGGGTGAGACAACTCGAATGCCCCTGTCAAGATGGCGATGGTAGGAACCGCCCACCAAGCTGCAATTCAGCTCTTCAGAAACTTACGGGTGACGTCACGGAGGCTCCATCTGTCTTTTTATATCCAGTCTGTTTTGAACCCAGCTTTGACAGAACATCAGATGTGCTGGTTTTCATTAAAATGAAAACCAGACAACAAAGGTCTCTTAGCTGTGGGAAGGTGTTGAAGGGCAAATGGTGTCAGGGCAGCTCTTCATTTTATTTTTTACATTTTTGTGAAGCAGAATAAAATAGCTTCAAGGTAACACCTGTGGGTTAATCTCTGCGCTTGTGTCATGTTGTGTTTTAAGTGGGGGAGGTTGCTCCATGTGGAGAGACATCGCCTTGTGGTTTATGAGTCCACTGAGGGTCGTGTCTCCACCAGGGTTAATGGGCTGCTTTACAGCCTGCGTGTGAGGGAGGAGGGGGATTGTTGCTCGCCAGAATTAATGTTTAAAGTTCCACTCTTCTTGTAACATCTCAACATGTGTCTTTGTGTCGCCCGATGATCCAGAGATGGAGTTTTGGATCGCCATAAAGACTAAAAGTTAGATGACATTAATAGGAGGCATTTTTATATTTATTTTAGTCTAATTTGAGTCTCATTTTGTTTTAATGTTTAGTGAGATTTCTCCAGACTTGGAGAAAGGGGTTCATGTTGACCCAGACCTGGATTTTCTCTGTGATCTTCCAGGAACAGAAGTTTTGCCAGCGCTATGATCAGCTAATGGAGGCCTGGGAGAAGAAGGTGGAGCGCATTGAAAACAACCCGCGGCGCAGAGCCAAGGAGAGCAAAGTGCGGGAGTACTACGAGAAACAGTTCCCCGAGATCCGCAAGCAACGAGAGCTGCAGGAGCGCATGCAGAGGTGTGATGCTACTGCAGACACTCAGCAGAGCTGATTCTGTTGCTTTGTTATCGCAGCTTCTGTAAAGCATTACTGGTCATTTCATTGTGTAATGTAGGCGGCTCAATTATTGTGATTTGTGTTCAGTTTAGAGTCACAGGGTATATGTATTTTTTTCCAGCCGTGTTGGGCAGAGAGGAGGTGGACTGGCTTCATCTGCAGCCCGCAGCGAAGTCAATCACGAAGTCTCCGAAATTATTGATGGAATATCTGAGCATGAGGTGAGCTGATCCTGGAAAAGATGCTTTCTGCCTCCACCTGGTCTTTGACAACATTTTTAGTGGCCAAAAGGTTTCTGAAATCATAGATTGCATATGGAAATGAGAGAAATTCTGTGTAAAAGAAGCCCCTCCCCGTAGGCCCCTGCTTTAGGCCTGTTCACGCCAGATGCTATCCTGAACCAAAGTTTGGATACAACTTTTGCTTTTCACTCTAAAATTTAGAAACATTTAATATTGTTGTAAGTGTAGAAGGTATATAATCATAAATTGATTATTCTTCATGCAGAAAAACATGCACACACCTCATACTGCAGAACTGTGTGAGTGTGCTTCTCTCCTATTTATTGCACTTTGTTTGAGGTTGCTAAATAATTCATTGAAACAATACTGCTCACATCCTCATGTTTGCTGGTATGCCTCTGTACTGCATATCTGCATGTGTGGAAATGCATAAATATACATTTAGGTATCCTAAAAATCATTTATTAAAAGGTATAACGTCATACACCAACATACTGCAATTCTACACCACAGCAGTACAGGAAACATTCTTTCTCATGCAAAGTTAGAGATTTGTATTGTATGTATTTAATCACATTTGATTGAGTGACCTCATTGAGACATGAGCCCTCACTCCGACAAGGGCGGCTTTCAACGTAGAATATAACAAATTAGTTACAGAGATAATTATCAGTTCAGGACATAGAGTGTTTAAGTATTGCGTGAGAGCATTACAATCAGATACAGGGACACGCTTCCTAGGTTGCTGTGGAAAGCGAAAGAAATCTGTGCTGTTGTTTCCTGTTAGATGATCAGTTCAGAGCAAAATCACTTTTTCTTTTTTGTCTTTTTTGTTAACCCCCCCACATAATGCACAGCTGCTTCCCGGTGGAAGCCGTTTTAACTGTTGCTTCATGTTTGTTTCATAATTTCGATTCAATTCAGCTTTATTAGTATAGCGCCACTTCACAGCAATGTTGTCACAGGGCACTTTACATACACATCATTTCGAGCCTATTCATACATATCCTATAATAGAAACCAACTGACTGCATCGAGCCATGACTTTGATCCAATCCCCCATTCTGAACATGTCCGAGGCGACAGTGGGAAGGAAAAAACTCCCCTTTAACGGGAAGAAAGCCTCCGGCAGAACCCGGCTCAGGGAGGGCAGCCATCTGCCTCGACTGGTTGGGGTGGAGACGACAGGAAAGACAGAACAACATGTACAACTGCACTTATTCAGGAAGACCTGCGGAAAAAAGTAGAAATAAGTTAGAGATGGCAATATTGGCATATATTTATACGTTAATATATTAGAGAAATAGAGCGAGGTACTTCTCAGTGCATCAGGTGACGTCCCCATTGCTACATAAGTAATGGATGACTAGACTACCCATAACTATAAGAGCAATGAGCATAACCTGGACAGTTGGGTCCCGTACATGCAGACTCCCACTCAGGAGACGCTCATATCCTAACTATGAGATTCATGAAAAAGGAAGGTTTTCAGCTCGATCTTAAAGGTGTGGAGGGAGTCTGTCTCCCGAACCCATGGTGGGAGCTGGTTCCATAAGAGAGGAGCCTTATGGAACCATAAGTATGCGGAAGTCAGTTTTTGCCTTCTACAAAGTTTCCTGTTGTGTAAAATGTTAATAAAACCCGATGCAACAGTTTGCAAACCTTAAATTAATATTTAAAATCATTATGGACACTACAGTAAGAACAGAAAATGTCTTAAATGTTGAAATTGTGGCATTTTATAATTTAATTAAAAGAATATTGGCTCACCTTGAAGTTGTCAGCAGAAACCCAACTCAGAGGTTGGGACCACTCAACAAAAGCTAAATATTGTCTCCTGAGGTACAGCTGCTTTGACTTGGAGTTCTTCCAAAGCAATGTTTGTTTTGTTGTTGCCCTTTTACCTCATTTTTTAAGTCCACCTGTCTCTTTCCTCCATCTGTTTTGTGTACAGTCAATACATCGCTTCTGCTGTTGCTGTAACAGCAAATGTTTGTGTATTTGTGTTCTTGATCCATGATGAATATTAAACATGAGGCTGGAGAGCAGTGAGGTTCTTCTTGGGCTCATTCATGCTATTCTTTATGTTATACATTCTTTAATTATAAAGACTTTATAATGGTCCTCCATATCATCCTGCCTCGGTGTGGCACAGCACCTTTCCTTGATCCCCACGCTGTCTGAACCTCAGACACCATCTAACGGAGAAGATTTTTCTTTATTTGACTTGGAGCGACGTCACAGAGTGTTTAGTCACCAAAGCAGCCCAAATGACTCATTTCTTTCTTTTTGTTCTCTCTACAATAAAAAAAAGTATAGTTAACTTACTCCAGGATGCTGGTTTCTGTATTTTGTCTGCATGTTTACAGAACACAGAGAAGCAGATGCGACAGCTGGCCGTCATCCCTCCCATGCTGTTTGACGCCGAACAGCAACGCATCAAGTTTATCAACATGAACGGATTGATGGATGATCCCATGAAGGTGTACAAGGATCGGCAGGTCATGAATATGTGGAGCGAGCAGGAGAAGGACACCTTCAGAGAGAAGTATGGAAAAAACTCTTTGTTAAACTAATCTTTTTTTCTCGTGTAAGGATTAGTTATTTTTGTTAAAAGTCCTGTTCGCTTTAAATTCCTCTTATGTTTCTTTAACCGAGTGCTCGGCAGCCTCCCTTTTTAAGCAACAAGGTAAAGTTTAGTCTTTTTTTTACTTCCTGTGAAATTTATGCAACTGATAAAGGGTCAGTGAGTTGTTGGTGAGGAAGTAAGTCTTCCCCTTTCGTGAGAATTGAGAGAGCACTTTTAGAGCTGCAAATCCAATCAAGACCACAAAGTGAAACTGGTGACTTTGTACAGGCTTACAAAGAGCTCTTTACATCTCGCTCATCGAGAACAAATATACAGAAATACCAACACAAGAGACTTTGTGTTTGAAGTAATGTCGGATAAATTTAATTGATTTAAATATTTATATGCACTTTTAGAGCTCCTTTATCATTTTTGTGCCATTTTGCTTTTTATTGAGAGCTTCTCTGCAGGTATCTGTGATTTTTGACTCGTCTAACTGGATTTCTTTCACTTCCGAAGGTTCATCCAGCATCCCAAAAACTTTGGCTTGATTGCATCATTTCTAGAGAGAAAGGTAGTAAACCGTGTCGTGTGTCTGTGTGTGTGTGGTTTTTTTTTTTTTTTGGTTTGTTTGTTTCAACGTGATCCTGTCTTTATGGGAAGTGAAAAACAATGTTTCTTTCATTTTCCAGACGGTGGCAGAGTGTGTGCTCTTTTACTACCTGACCAAAAAGAATGAAAACTACAAGAACATAGTGCGGAGGAACTACAGACGCAGAGGAAGAAGCCAGGTATTCTCACCTTTCCAGGTCCTAGTCTAAACAGATGCAGAGCGTTGTGATTGGCTGAGTTCGCAGCTCTGTGTGGCTGATGATCATATGCAGACCTGCTCACACTGAAACTCCCCTTGTGTTTTTGCTCAGCGACCACAGTCAGCTGCTGTCTGTAACTCAGCTAATTTAATTCATTAAAAGTAACTAATGCCATTAAGTAGTTGAAGAACAACTTGTCATTACTCTTCAGGTCTGAGGCCTGCCTAGGTTCTATCAACATGCTTGGCAGAAATCACCACAACCAACTTTTACCTTATTTTTCTCTCAGGCAGAAATGCTTCAAATGTTAGGTCAGATGTGGCTCATCCAACCTCATTCAGCCTGATGAAAGTTGCTTTTGATATGTTAACAGGGAGCTTTAGAAGTCGTGTAAATTTGGGAAATCATGTCCACAAATCCAGAATGTAAATAATCACACCTCTTTGAAAATGTGCTCATGACCGTAACTATTTATTTTGAGTTATAGTGCATTATATAGATGTCTTTTCAGACATAAATACTACACTAAAAGATATTCAAAACCAAGTTCATACAAAAAAAAAAAAAAAAAGACTTAAAAACTCAAGTGCACAGTATCTAGATTAACACACCCAGATAATGAAGTTAGAGCTTGATTAACTCTTGCAAGTACAGGCTTAACCGGACTCGTATGAGCCTGTGTTCGCTCGCTCGCTCGTGCTCCAAAGTCCC
Organism: Telmatherina bonti; assembly: GCF_933228915.1. NCBI lineage: Eukaryota > Metazoa > Chordata > Actinopteri > Atheriniformes > Telmatherinidae > Telmatherina > Telmatherina bonti. The sequence continues at coordinate 27,118,930 of NC_136611.1, read as the reverse complement.
ACCGTTCTGTTTCAAATGACCAAAGTGTGGACTCGCCACCCCTTCGCCTTAGTTTTTGTTGTCAAAGATTTGAGGAGATGTTGAAAAAATATCTGAAAGACTTTGATCCACTTCAACATGATGGCATAAAAGAGTTGCAGCAGATTTGTTGGCTGCACATTCATAATGAGAATCTCCCACATCATCCTAAAGATCCTCTACTGGATTCTGATTTAGTTATTGTGGATGTATTGTGGTATTGCAGTGAATTTATTGCTATGTTCAGGAACCCAGTTTGGCATGTGATGTGATGCATATGTGAAGATATGTAGCCTCTAGCCAGGAGTCATGATCAGAAACAATACTCAGCTTGGCCGAAGATGATGTTCAGCTGGTGCTCATGGACCCAACGTATGCAGAGAAAATATTCCCCACACCATTGCATCCCCACCACCAGCTGAAAGATGTAAAAGCCAGGATGGATCCATGCTTTCATTCTCTTTGTATCCACTTCTGACCCTGAAATAAAGGCTTATCAATACAGTCAGTGGTGTTCCCAGTCTTACAAGTCTCTGGGAATTATAGCCCTTCCTTTCTGGACTTAACTGGTAGGAGTAGATCCCGATGTGGTCTTCTGTTGCAGGAGCCCATCTAGTCTAAGGCTGGATCAAAGACTCTGTTCTGTATACTTTTTTTTTAAAGTAACATTGGCCTTTCTATCATCTTCATCCAGTGGTCTGACACCAGCCAGCCAGACATTTTGGTCAAGATAGCTGCTGCTCACTGGAAATGTTCTTGTATCCAGAACATTCTCTGTAAATTCTAATAGATCAGCAGTTTCTGAAAACTCAGAGCAGCCAGTCTGGCACCAACAACCATGCCACACTAAGTCACTTATCTCCCCTTTCTTCCACCTTCTGATGCTCAGTTGGAACTTCAGCAAGTCATCTTGTCTACATAAGAAATGCTCAGAGTAGTTGCCATGTGATGGACAATGATTAAATATATTGTTATTAGGGCTGTGGTGATATGCTTTCGATTCGATTCAGATTTTTTGGATGCCGATTCAATTTAAATTGCGATTCTCACAATTCTTTGATAATGCTTATTTTTGTAGATTTAAAAAAAAAAAAAAAAAAAAAATGTATAAAACTTTTTTTTTACCTAGTCATTTTTCTTGAATTCAATTAGAAAAAAACAACATAGTAACCAGACCATCATTCTGCTGCTATAATGCCCAAGAAGAAAAGTGAAAAGATCAATAAAAATGACAAAATTTTATAATGGATTATTTTTATTTATTTGAAAAAAAAAAAAAATCTTAAAAAAACCAAAAAATCGATTTTAAAATTGTGAAGCAAAAAAATCCCGATTTTCGATTTTTCAATTCGATTTTCCCACCCCTACTTGTTAGCCACTATTGAAAACAAAAATCACACATGAATTTACAGATGACCTTTTTGTTGGAAAAGCTGTTCATACTACAGTTTACCTCGCATGTCTGGGCAGCACCTGGCTGGTACTGTTAGATTATAGCGACCAAATCAGTCATATGTAAAGGAAGAACAGAAAGTTCATTGTTATACAACAGAATAACAAGTTTGTGTCGTTATTTGCTGCTTCATCTGCCTTTAGATCACTTGGTGTGTTTAGACAGAGTGCAGATCTCTGCTTTGGAGATTTAGCAAATGTGTTTAGGGAAAGAAGAAGTCTATATGCAGCACATGAGACTGGGAGACCATGTGACTTGTATTTGCTTTCTGCCTGAGTTCTTCTCGAATGGAGGGAGAACACATTAATAATTTCAAAGGAAAGAGACAGGGCATTAGTGATACTGTGCAAATGAAGGAGAAAAAAGGAGTTGGGTCTTAAAGTGCTTTTTGATTCAGCTTTTCTCCACCATCTTATTCTGCTTTTGTTTACTCAACAGCAGCAGTCACACACGTCTTCATTAGATCTTTTTATTTGTCCCGAGCAGATAAGTAACATTAGAACATCCAAACAGGCTTACGGTCTGCGGATGAAGCGTCGAGTTTAAAGCCCTCAAAAAGAAAAGAAAGTCTGGAGCTGAATCAAGATCTGCTTCATCATTATGAAGCAGTAATGTAGGTTTTTGGTCTGGTTGCGTGTCTATACTAGTCTGAACTCTCACCCCAGAAGCCCCAGACAGGCAGGAAGCTGGTAAGGAAGTGGTTCTGGGCGTTAAAAGAGCAAAAGCTATACAGCAGAAATACGCTGCTGTAATTTCTGAACTTTCGTATCCTGTTTTGTTTTGCTTCTTCTGAAAATGAGTGAGATTTTTCAGGTTAGTATTACTCTGTACTCTCAGCAGAAGAAACGTCTTGTTTTGGAAAAGACACATGTTTGTTTTAAGACCTCCACGAGGTAATTATCTTATCAAAACGCCATACAGCCATTGTGGTCCTTAAAGTAGCGTCTTCAGCATCAGATCAGCCTCTGAATACACCAATTTTTGGCTGATGATTAGATAACAACCTTAACTATTGGCCACTTTCATCATACAGGGCATTCTTCACAAGAAGAACAGATGCTATGTTGTTTAGTCATCACTTATCCTGACTGGTTCATCTATCAGAAATACGTCTTACAGGCAACATTTAGTTACTTGTAATTCTGCGCCACTAAATTTGGATTATTTGTCATAATCCCTTGTTGTTGCCGTGTGTTTCTTTGCAGCATGGCCAGCAGCAGCAGCAGCAGCAGCAGCAGCAGCAGCAGCAACAGCAGCAACAGGTGAACCGGAACAGCCAGGAGGACAAGGAGAAGGAGGAGAAAGAGAAGGAAGGAGAACGTGAGGAAGAGAAAAATGAAGCTGAAGACAAGGAAGATGGAATGAAGTGGGTTGGCTAAAACTCCTCAGCATGTTGATCATCATCTCCAATTTTTTTTTTTTTTTAACCAGTTAAACCAACAATGATTCAGTGTAAAGGCACACCGGAGACGAGGAGTGGAAACTTATGCATCAGTCTGGACTTGTACAAATTCCCTCGGTTTCTCAGATTTAAAATTTGGTCTGTATGCAGGAAACGGCTTAGACTTTTGAGAGTTGGTTTTAAAATCCAGTCATTACTTTTTCACCTCCAGCTGGATTTTTTTCTTCTCCTGCAAAATGAAGGCATTGGTTCATTCCAACACTTAGCACAGCAGTTTGGCTAGTTGTGTTTCTCACCTTCCCAATGGGACATCAAACCTTCTGCTTAAAATTAGCTGTTTATTTTGATGGTCTGTGCTGTTTTGGGGTCCGGTCTGGGGTTTGGCAGGTGGGTGCACAGCTTAAAGAGGGGGTGTTTTCTGACAAAATGACAGAGAAGTGATGCAAAGCAGCAGATGGAATAGTGATGCTTCTTGATGCCTGAAAATAAATAGTCTGTGCCTGTATTTAGCTGCTATGTTGTGTTGTCAGACGAGGCTTACACTGGAGTTGTTTGAAGCAGTGACAAGTCATATTTAAAAGCAGTTGGGTCAGACCAGATGATGATGATGATGATGATGATGATGAGCTGTCGCCTACTGCTTTCCTGCTCTGAGGCAAGGCCTTGGGACTCTCTGACTCTGAGCACATGCTGCTGCCTGCCTGTCACCCCCTGGCACAGCTGGCTTGCCTATATTTAGAATGCCACTAGCTCCCTCAGCAAGATTAATGGAGTTGGAGGAAGATGAATGGAGGAGCAGAGGGTTCAAGCTCACTGGCGATCTCCTGGCATGCCATTGTGCTGACACTCGATAAATTATCTTGAAAACAAAAGAATGAAAGAGCAGCGTCTGCATACAGTACACAGTCGCATCTCATCTCCCAAGTTGTCTTATTCTGCAGAACCGTATCTCCTGTCCAATGTTGACAAACATGTCCGCCCTCAGGTGTGTGTGTGTGTGTGTGTGTGTGTGTGTGTGTGTGTGTGTGTGTCTAAAGCCAGTGCAATGCAGCAGACTGGGGCAGGATGCTTGTTTGTTTCGGTTTTGGGGTTTATAGAGCAGAAAGATAACTTCTGCTTGTATGTTCCAATACGTTGGTGTCTGTTTTAGTGAAATCTACCATTCTTTATAATTCCTTAACATGAATATAGTGATCCTCACTCACCTACGATAATGAAGCCTGCAAACGTTACTGATATTAGCAGACTGCTTTTCCAGTGATGGCTGTGTTCCTTCATTCATCTTGCCATCCTCTCCTTGTTAACATGATCTCAGAAACACTTGTCTTACACCACCTGCAACACACATTTAGAAACCTATAGATTTTTTTGTTTTGTGTGTTTATTGCTGACCGTGTTAACATTTGTGTTACGCAGGGACGACACCTCTGGAGAGGATGCAGAGGACAAAGAACCCACTGTTGCTTTCAAAGGACGACGCACAGCTAACAGCCAGGGCCGCCGCAAAGGCCGGATTACCCGCTCAATGACCAGTGAAGTGGAGGACACCTCAGCACCACCACTCAACAATGAGCTTGGTGAGTCTCACTTGCTTCTCTCTAAATTAGACTTTTTTCTATTTGTGCATCATTTTTAGCTCAGTATAAAAGTTTAGGACTATAATATTTAAGAAAAAGTATGAATATTTTTTTTATTGAATCTGCTTAAGTAAAACAAGAATATTGGGATGGTTAACTTAAACTTGCATCATGCAGGACTAGCTTGGACCACCTCTGATCTAGTTGTGACCTCCTGTCCAGTACCACAAGAGTGCAGTGTTGTTCTCGTCATCCCTTACTTCACATCTAGTGTTGGACTCGCTATTTTTTGCTAAAGAAACATAAGAAATAATAGTAAGTTAGATGTTAATTGACTAAAACCGAATTATTTTGGCTACAAACAGTGTCATTATTTCAGGACTGAATAGTTTGTATCACAGCATTTGGCTTTCCTCTTTCCCCTCCTCAGATGGTAATTCAGCCGTGTTTGCCCACTCTTGCTGCAGGCTGTTGTAGGATTTTTGATGTTTCAGCAGTTGAGCGTCCATGCCGCAGTCGTTCCTGCAGCACAGGTTTAGTCACAGGGAATCCCCAGGTGACTCGCACTGTAGGGGCTCTCAGTCAGCAGCTCCACCCCTGCCATTGCTGCTGGCTGTGGTGCCGACGGCCCACTCTGCCCTTCACAGGTCCACATAGAGGACACATGAGCTCCGCTGCCTGCCACGCAGGGACAGCCGGGCTTATGGCCTGTGCAGGGAGAGAAGCCAGTTGTTATGTCTATAATCATTAACTAACTTCTCTCCTTGGATTTCCTGCTTCCTCCATCTAAAGCAAACACTCCCTAGCGACCCATGCTGCAGTGCTTCACTGGCGAGCAGCACATACTACCCTGCCCCCCAGCCACTTATTCTTTTTTTCTTCTCTTATTTCTGTCCTTCCTTTCCTTCTGTCAGTCACTCCCTAACTGACTTTGTAACAACTGCCCACTCCCCCTCCTCTTCCTCCTCCTTCTCCTCCCGCCTTCTCTAACCTAGTGGTTCTCTTTCTGACAGCCAATCTGGAGATGAATGAGAGCTCTCGCTGGACTGAAGAAGAAATGGAAACTGCTAAAAAAGGTAACGCAGGGTGAAGCTCTTCTTCCTATGAAAAGTGGTTTTATTGCATTTCTTGCATCCTGTATCACAGTTGTCAAACTAATGAAGATTAGCAGCTCTAGCGCTGTTTGGAACGCGTTGACAAGTGATGCGGCTGTGACTTCCTGTTAGTGAGGCAACAGCCGCCACGTGCTGCGAGGTTGTCTTTGCGCGTATGTGTCAGTCCATCTAGATGGCGTTTGTTGCTCTTTGCATCTCTTTTCCTGTCTCTCTCTGGGTCAAGACGGTCTCTTTTTTTTTTTAATCAAGGAGGCTGTAAAGTCTGCTCCTTATCAGCCAGCCAGGGCAAATACAGCAGTCATTAACTCGGGCTGTTTATTGTCGCTGGCTGAAGACAACCCAGAAGCCTGTTCCTGATTGTCAGAGGTCACTGACACTTCCTAGCACCGGCACTCTGTGTGCATTTCAAGGTGTTTTTTTTGCACGTGGTGCATGGACATCAGTTACTGATTGAATGAGCTCTTCACCTGCACTGCTGTCTTGTCTTCGGGATTATGTAGTCGTCTGCTGGACCTGATTCATGGCCAGATCTGATTCTCATCACTCTGTTTATTGAAAGTAAAGATGAATGCCTCCGTGAGTAATGCTAAGGGAAATTTTATGGATATCTTTACTTTTCATTCTCTACATTACTAAATTCCCCATCCGAGCTGTGTATTTGTTGTACTTTGGCATGTTATCGACAAATGACCACAAACAAAAATCACCTACAATTCCTTCTTATGTAACTGAAGTTATGCTGCGGACTGTTTTAACCTGTTCTTCTTTGTGATTACCGTCAGATGAAATGCCTTTTGCAAGCAGTGATCTGCAGAAAGTGATATTGAAACCATATTTAGTGCTGGAGTTTGCATCTACTTCTGCAAAAAAAGTGGTTTGTGTGAGTGGGCAGATTTGTGTGTTAAGAGGTTATTTTGCGATAACTGGCGTTGGTCTGGCTTGAACACGGTCCTGTGTAGTAATCCTGGTTAATGTCTTCAGTTCCATTCTCCTGCTGTGGGATTAGTGGGGCACGCCATCCCAGAGGATTAGCCTGGCAGCTCAGCAGATGCAGGGCTTCTATGAAGGGCTTATGTAACCACAAACACAGAATTCCAACCACAGTACAGTGGGGCTGAAGGGGGAGGAGCTCCTCTTATCGTTATTCATCAGTCCCAATGGAAAAAAAAAAACACCCTCTCACCTGCCCAAAAGGATTCCCCTTCCAAGGAACTCTTTAAGATCATCACGTCTCCTCCTCTGACTCAGTATTGATTTATCCTGTCATGGTGCTTTCCCTGGCAGGTGCTTGACATGTGTATGTTTTAAAGAGGCTTAGGTGTCCTGATGCTAATGTGTTTATCCCCCTGAGCTAACCAGATCTGAATAATGACATTTACCGTGCTTGGCAGGACTTTGGCACTTAAGCATCTCCGTGCCAGTCAGTTTTACCCTAAAGGATGACACGGCCTCACTGTTAATAAAAACTAGTTTCCCAGACATCCGACAACGAGGCTTCGTAACATTTTGATTCTTACAGCCATCAGCTTTGATTGACTGTGTGTATGGATGGCTGCAATGAGTAGCAAAGGTTGTGTGTGTTTGTGTGCATTCGGTCTACGTTGTGTTTGGTCGCATGTGCAATAGTCTTGGCTGGGGTTTATGTAAGTGCACTAATCTGCCAGGCTTTGCTCGGGTGAGGGCAAGCAGCTGGATAATGGTCTCTCTGCTGCTCGCTGGAGAAACCCATTTAAAGAGGCAGCAGGTAGAGAATACCATACCATTTTTTCTGCCTTTGCTCTGTCTCTCACTCCCTCGTTTTGGAAGATGGCAACAGCCCAGATTGGCAAGAGCTGCGGAAGATTTGGCAAATGCCTCTCTCTCTCTCTCTCTCTCTCTCTCTCTCTCTCTCTCTCTCTCTCTCTCTCCCCCTCCCCAGTCACCTTCTTTCTCCCCCTCAGCTGTGTTGTTATAAACTGGAGAGGTCACATTCAAGATGAAAAGCAGGTCAGTCAGGAAAAATGTGAAAGCCTTTATGCTTTCTCATGGTATCAACATCAACTCCCTCTCAGTCCCTCCTCCCCTCATCCCACCCCTCTCTCTCTCCTCTCTGTGCTTACTCTCCACTTCTGTATCCTTTCCTTTCCTCCATTGTCTCTCTGGCTCAGTGGCTTTGCTCCCTCTCTATCTCTTTCCTCTCTCTTGCTGCTCTCTGTTTACTCTTGGACTCCCTGAATGTGTGTTTGTGTCTGTGTGCTAGAGTATTAACAAGAGAGACGGAGAGAAAGAGAGCGAGAGAAGGTTTGAGTGAGTTTGTACTCACTCATGCGTTTGTGTATTTGTGTGTGTGTGTGTGCGTGCGTGCCGCTGTGCCTGCTGGCAGAGTGAGGTAGGGGGGAGGGACAGACCGACTGAAAGAGGGAGGGAGAGAGGGAAAAAAAAAGAGCGAGATAGAGGAGAGATCAGATGAGGCGAGAGAGAGGCTGAGCATATAGCACCGCCCCACAGTCCCACTTTCCTGTGGAAGTCTTCCCAGACGACCGCCATTGGGGAGAGACACGGTGAAGAAGAGCAGACCAGCACTCACCAAAGCACAGAGGACGCTGGGAGAGGAAAAAGAAGGGGAGAGGCCAGGAGCATGTGTTGTTTTTGAGCATGTCAAGCTGACACCGGCTCAAGTATCAAGCCAGCTGGCAGGAAGAGCGCCGAGACTGAGCTGTTTTCATCTTCTTCGCTGTGGAACGAGAGGCCCAGCCCAGCAGAGCTTCCCGGCTGGCCCTTTACTGATCTGAGCGCCTGGTAGTGGTATCCAGAGCAGGGGCCACAAAGCAACGGCTGAAGTGACAGGCATGTGACAGACAGGAACAACAACTTTCTGGCTGCACCAGGTGTTGATTGGACTTTCTCTGGGAGGAGCTAAAGGAAATACAGTGTCCTGATTGGGTGTGAGGCTACCACCTGTTTCAGTATTGCTGCTGCTGATTGGATGTTTGTTCCTTGTGTGTTGCTCTAGCAACTAAGGCCTTGAGTCAACCAAAGCTGTTTGGGATTGTGCATTGTGTGTTTGGATCTGACAGAATAAACCATATGCTGCTGGGCGTCATGGCAACGTGACCTTTGACTATTAATGACCTTATTTTTGAGCTTGACTGCGTGCTGCAGAAAGTCTCTTGCTTGTTTAAATCGCCAATCTGATGCCACTTTCTGTTCAGCATGCGCTTGTTTGTGTGCACTATGTCAGGCTGGAAAGTGTCTGACTCCTGTGGCAGTGTAAGCCCCCTCCTTTCCTGTTGTTAGATGGCTGTTAAAGGTTAATGGGTGTTGGTCACATGCCTGTCCTCTTGGAGAGATTGGACTGGTCTTCTCTTTCCTGGAGAGGCTTTTCTAGCAATGCCTGTTCTGGCAACAGTCTTTTTTTCAGCTGAAAAACCTGTGTTACCTCACTTGACAGGTTGTAGAAATGTCACAGCTTTTAGACTTTTTTTTTTTCTTTTCTTTCTTTTTTCACTTTGGAAGTGTTTTCTCGTCGCCGATCAGTGGGTTTGTGTGACAGATGTTTTTCTCAAGTCAGTGCAAATATAAAACAAACGTAAACAGCTGCATTGAACTTAAACTGTTACAGTGCAGACAGTTTTATGGACACTTTGCCATGATTCGGTTGACATTTTTACATTGGTGTCTATTTTTAATTTTAGTGTCTTTGGACACAGACATTTAAAAGAAATCACATTTTGACTTATGTCCCAGACTTAAGACATGGAAATGACCAGTAGAGCCGCTTTTTATTGCAGCTCTTAATGAGTCTTATTACTGACTACATCTTTCAGCTTCAGTGTTTGTGATTTAATATGAGTCGGAATGACAGGGCTGTAAACAGCTGTCTCCCCTCCCCCCGCGGCTGACTTCTTCCTCTTGTCCTACTACTTCCATTAAGCGATGAGATGCAGAGACCTATGAACCCATGTCCAAGGTTATCCCAAGATGTGTTGGCTCTCTGCCTGTTAATTACACTCCTCCCACCCACCACCACCACCACCACCACCACAACAACCTTTCAAGAGGCTGTCCTGTTGCCAGACCCATCAGGCTGGCAGAGCACACAACTGGGTGGTGTAAGCTAAGCCTCTTACAACACACACAGTTAATGAGCTGCCTTTAGTGAACAGCAGTCTCTAGGAGGGGGAGCACCGGAGCAAATTCTACGCTATCTGTCTTGCTCGCCGACTGCTCCCTAGATCTCTTCTTTTAGCACGCATAAACTTTGACATTGTGTGTGTGTGTGTGTGTGTGTGTGTGTGTGTGTGTGTGTGTGTGTGTGTGTGTGTGTGTGTGTGTGTGTGTGTGTGTGTGTGCGCCTGCTTCTGTGTTTCATGACAGGTTGATCTATCACAGCTCTCGCCCAGCGGGTGCCTGCAGACTCTTGTGTAAGACACAATCATGTGCTTGACTGAGTAAAGGACCAGGGTTTCTCGGAAGTGGGTCACATCAAAGTCAGTTAGATTATGACAGAAAGTGACCCTAGTGGTGAGAGATAGTGATGTCATTGGTGTGAGTGATGGTTCACCTTCCACATTAACACCCCGCTCACTTTTATTCTTTGTTTCTGGAGCTGTCTGTGTAGGAAATGTGCAGCATCCAGCCATCCTGCTGCTGCTCCAATAGTGAGACTGTTTGTGTGTATGGGGATGTTTTTAACTGTTGTGCCATGATGAGTGTTTTTTTTTGTTTTGCTGTACATTTAGATTGCTGTCGGAGAAAGTTTTGGTTGTTTTTGATATTCACAATAAGTGATCTTTGCGTCAGGATTTTATAGCTGAATAGTGAATGCCATGTTTGGGTCTTTTTTTTGTAGTTTTTATTGAATTAATAAGGCATTGCATATTAATCAACATCTGCAGCAAAAGTTGTAATTATCCTGGATTATAGCTAGAAAGCTAATTTGCGTCTAGTTAGCAACTATCTTGGGGTGCGTTCACATCAGGGTAGTCTGCTAGACTCTGTCCGATTGGGGTTCAGTTTAGTCCAACATTATTTTGGACCAAGATTGCATTCACGCTGCACCTCTCAAATGAATCGGACCTTTTAAAAAACCATATTTCACTCTCCACCAGAGGCAAGAGAACATGGACCTGCATCAGATCCTAGAGTTCTGGGTTGATCAGAAGTTCCACGTCTGACTGGGAGCCATGTTTCCTGTATGTTTTGGTTGTGTTTACCGGCAATGATGTGCCCAGAACCCAGAATACTTTATTTTGCAGTACGCTTCCTGTATTTGGTCCGCTTGAAATGGACCGAGACCTGCATCTGTAGGCAGACTGAGTCTGCTTCTGTGATCCGAATCAGAATTTGTTTGCATGTTCACAGTACCTCCAAATAAAACGGACCTTCTAGACAAACGGACTGCGGTTTGAGTCAAAAAGACTGATGTGAATGTGTCCTAAGAGGTACATTACCATCAACTAGCGGTCCTAAGTGTGCTGAGGGATGTATAACTCTAATGCTTGTCACAGAGATCAATATAGATTTAATTGTAATTTTCTTTTAGATTATTTATAACCCAACTCTATTTGCCTCCATGTCTGTCTGTATTTCTATCCACCACTAATCCTTTTCTCTGTCCACCTGTCAACTTTTAGGTCTTCTCCAGTATGGTAGGAATTGGTCCGCCATCGCCAAGATGGTGGGATCAAAAACTGTGTCGCAGTGCAAAAACTTCTACTTCAACTACAAGAAGAGGCAGAAACTGGATGAGATTCTGCAGCAGCATAAAATGAAATCTGTAAGCAAGGACTCATTGCCTAACCCATGATACTTGCCCTGCGTAGTGCTGTTGACATAAACGCTGTCATGTTTTTGTACACCATTACAAGATAGTCGTCTTTCTTTTCTGTTTTAAATCTAAAGGTCTCTGGAGCATTTTTAAAATTCAGTGTGTCCTTGTTTTCCCCCAGGAGAAAGAGCGAAAAGCCCGCCGAAGAGGCAAAGCCTCCCAGAATGAAGAGGCCAGTGCTCCTTATACTGCAGAAGAGGAGGAGATCGAGGGTTCAGGAGCCAGCTGTAATGAGGAGGAAGCACCAGAGGATGGAGAAGGTATACTAGTTCAAGAGCTTTGTTTTGTATGTGCTCATTTTTAGTTAAAATATTTTTGTTTAATTGAACCTGCTTTTATCAGCAGCTTTTTTAGTGTGTAGAACAGCTGTTATTATTTAGACACACCCCTCCTAATAATGCTTGTTGGTAAATACCAGGAGGCATATCTTCTTTGCTACTGTGAATTCAGTCTTTATAGGTGTTAAGAAAGTCTGTATTGTGTTTCTATGATTTTGGCTGGTCTCTATCAATTATTTCAGTTAGCCTGTAACAAGCTTCGAGATTATTTTCCTGCATTTTCTCAGGTTGCTCTGTACAGGTGCATGCACACTGGTGCTGCTTGGCCTGCTTTAAACGGTTATCGCTCATTTGCACCCTGGTGTGGACCGAAGAAGCGAGATCTGGTCCTCTTGATCACTTCTAAGTAAACTGGTGCGGTTTGCTTTCAATGTAAACGCAAACGAACCATCTTGTGAACCAAAGGGAGGCTGTAATGTAGAGCAACGTGGTGGATATTATTGTGGAAACTACAGAAGGTTTAAACATCACAGTAAAAACAGGAACCCCAAAACAGCTTAAATTTATTGTAGCTCCTTTTTTTTTTTTTTTACTTGTGGTGAATGAGTCGTTTTTAGTCCTGGCTAATCGATGAGCTTGATTTTCTTCCTCCTTTGTCTTCAGTGGCTGTTTTGGGAAATATCCCTAAAAATCTCTTGCAAGTTCCCTGGACTATCCTGATGTGTGTGCACACAAAGTTTACTATATACACATATTGTAGACAAGTGAATTCAAGATGATATTGATTTATTTGAATGAAAAGACAAGTCTGCACAAAGTTTTTGGGATTTGTGTTGTCCTTTTCCACCCATCCATTATCTATAAGTGCATCACACAGAGATCTGTAGATAACTGGAGCCTGTCTCAGCTGACAAAAGACCAGAAACAGGTTTACACTTTGCAGGGGTCATTACTCTGTCACACAGCAAAGTAACTGTGCACTTAAACTCACGGCTACTGCAAATTTAGGGGGCTTTCACCCCAGTCTAGTCCAGGGGACTCGGTCTGATTGGGTGGGGATTTCTGAAAAGTTTCACACCTTTAGTTTAGTTTGTGTCTGCCTCTTTGGTGCAGATCAAAGTGTGGCTGGTGTTCAGACTGCGCCAAACGAATCATAATCATACTATCTTTGCAGGCTGACCATGGTCCATTTAAAGCAGACCAAACAGCAGCAGTGTGCGCTCTTAAAGTTGCCAGATGAACCTACTATCCATGTCTTTAGACTGTGGAAGGAACCCATGGAGTTTGCAGAAAAACCCGTTTAGGAAGAGCATGCATACTCTCACACGGGCCCAAGCTGACTGACTAGCAGCTTTGAGACCACAGCCTAGTTGCGGTGAGGTGATGTGTCAATGTGTATTCTGGTTACTACTGGTTACCACCTCAACAGTTTTGCAAAACCTTTTTTTTAATCTATATATATTGCATTTGAATCCACATTAGCTCCAGCTGAGGTAGTATCTACTCTTCCTGGTGTCCTCATACTGCATACGACTGTTAGAAAAATAAAAAAAAAACTTGACGTGTCACATACAGTATAGTAAACAGTTTTACAAAGCGAGACACAGCTGTCATCTAAAATCAGATGTAAGAAAATTGCTTTAACAAGTCAGATTATTATAAAAACATTTCCTCTCTTTTAATTGATATAATAGTTCAAACTTGCCTTGCTGCGTGAGTTGATGATTATACCAGGCAACGTATCCCACAGTGTAATGGTCCTGTACACAACAGATCTGCATGAAGCATCTGTCGGGGGTTTTTTGTTTAGTAATGTGGTATCGTGACTAAAAGGCGGATTATGTTGATCTGTCACATAAACTATTTGCTTTCTTGCTGAAACTGAAATATCTAAAGAAACCCAACAAACTGCCTGCCAGCATCTCCACTGTGGGCCATGAGAGACTGGCATGAAAGATCTCTGTCCACAGAAAATTTGTCTCGATTATTTCTGGCGAAGTTGGTCAGTTTGTGACTCTGGCTTCTGGGTTTGTCAGTTGCCAGTTGTGTTTTTGCAATCCCAATCTGAAAAGTGATTTGAAAATCACGCTGCAGCTTGTTTATAGAAATATGCTGCCAATGCTGTATTTTCAAAGTGGACTGAAGAATCCTCAGGGGACTTCATCCATCATGCCAATTGGTTTTATGTTCCTTCTTATTGTAGGGTGAAACCCGATTAGTCAGAAGACTGGCACTGTGAAGAATCTGGACTTGCAGATGGAGATTGGGGGGGTGGCAACGGCACCTAACATGATTTACAGTATTAGCCCTAATCTCTGTTTTTGTCTTTTTTATTTTCGTCCCTGTCAGGTGGAGCTAATAACAGCTCGGACACAGAGAGCTTGTCCTCCCCACACTCCTCCGAGGACAGCAAAGCTAAAGAGGAAAGCTCGGGCAAGTCGAAGAGCAGCTCCAACCCCGGAGACAAGGAGGATGCTCGGTCAGACACGAGCCAGGCAGGAGATGTGAAGCCTCCAGTCAAGGAAGATGCAGACTCAGCCATCAAGCAGGAGATAAAGACTGAGGCAGGGGAGCCCAACAAAGAGCTGCCACAGCCAGCGCCACCCGACGATGCCACAGATAAAAAGCCTCCCGCAGCAGAGGGAGAAGAAGTCAAAAACTCCACCAAGAGCTCCAAGAAAGAACTCGCGGCCAAAACGGGCTCGCATGGGGACAGCGACTCTAGTGCCACTTGCAGCGCTGACGAAGTGGAGGAGACGGACAATGCGGATAAAAACAGGTGGGAAGTCCTGGCAATGAATATAGTAGGAATTTTGTTTTTAATCTTTTTAAAATCCATAAACTGGTGCAAATCTTTCGTGCATCTTTCCACATCTTTAGGCCTTGTTGATCATCTGTGTCAAAGCTGGTTTTCCAGTTTCTTAAGCGCTGTCCTACTTCTCTGGTCTACCACAGCAGACATTAGAAAACAAAGCAGCGAGGCTTTTCAAGTGGTATTAGTTGCCTAGCTACACTGTACAGCAGTGAACCCATATTTGGCAAGCCCCTCATGTGTCTACCACAGGTTGCTCTTTTTTTATTTTTATTAAACAGGGATTTTAGTTGCTCTGTGCAGGAATAAAATATAAGTTCAGCGTTTCTATATGTTTTGTATGTTTGTGAATGAGGACAGGAGAAATGGGTGTCAAAGCGTGTGGGAGGGATGATTAGTCCTGTTAGCACAGTATTTGTTCAATTTTTTTTTTCCATGACAGCAGACTGCATGTACTGGCAGAGCTGAGGGAAACGTTGCCCTTTCTGCCAAAGCAAACAAAGAGAAGGAGGGAGTGTGTGTGTGTGTGTGTGGGTGTGTGCATGTGCTTAAATACTCTTGAAGCGTGTACATGGATGTGTGTATGTGATTCAGAGCATGTTGGGTGCTTTTAGCGGATGTACACTACTTGGATTTTGTTTTCTACTTAGATTTTTTTTTAAACAGTCACACACATCCATCATAGATACAAACTCAACATTTATTACATAACAATGTAAAGTTTACATGTTTTAATATCTGAAGTAATTGAATCAGTGTTGTTGTATGTTTAACCGGTGTGCCCACTTAATCCAGTAGTGAGAACACAAGTAACCTCCAGAATCATGCCTGTATTATAGTATTTTTTTCATTAATTTCATTCCTTTTTGTAGCAAACATGTCACTAAAAAGAGCAAATCAATCAATCAATCTGCAAATTCAGCTGCTTTTATGATTTTTCCAGCCTATGATTCAGTTTGTTCTTCAATCATGTTATGAGGTCTTTGCATGGATCATGACTCATGCAATGGTTAAGTTACTTGTCAATAATAAAAAACATGTTATCTGGGTGTAACTATACATCAGTCTACACTAGTTGTGTTGATTGGATGATTAACTCAATCAGCTCACGATTCAACGTGCTGCAGAGGGCTGCAACCCAAACACAAAATGATCATCAGTGTATCTGGATTTAGATTTATTTTTATGCAAAGTTTCCTTTTTCACTATGATAACTTTTTATTTTGAGAGCGACGTATTTCTAACAATCTATAATTAATTTACTTTCAGTATCATTTATTAACTAGTCAGATGATGTCTGTTTGTTTTGTTAACTGCAGGGTTATGTTTGCCAACAAATTTCTCAGAACTGAAAAAGAACCAACAGGGACAAGTAAAGTGCACCCGTGGCCGCAAACACAGTAAATCTACGCAGATGTCTGCATATTCTGACCCACTAACAGAAACGATCAGTTTCTAACCTGCTGTCTGGTTTTATGTGCAATGAGCAACACAACCACTCCTCTATTGCTCACCGTGCACGTAATCAGGGTGTATTGTGCTGTTACGATGACTTATGATTCTGTAATGATATGGCGTGCATCGTGTTTGGCCGTCCCTCGTTGTGTCAATAAAATATTTTTAAAGTCGGATGTTGCATCGTTGCTTACAAATGTGCAACATAGAGTATGAAAGCTGAAGTTCTGAGCATAGATGCAAATCCTTGGCAGTATTAGTTTTGATAGATTTTGCAATTTGCTTCCCCTCAGTTGAAGTTGAAATACTTCACATAGTCTGCTCAGTGGTCGTAAGCTTGCCAGCAGCTGCGTGTTTTCATCCTTCCACAGCTGGAAGTATGTGGTCTTTTTTCCAAAATATTTTAGTTCAGCTTCATAGAAGTGGAAATGCTTCAGTGTGCTCGCTGTTCACACAGAGGGAGATGGTGCGATTCCTCTGTCATCTTATGCAAGTGCTTCACTCGGACCTTTTACTGGAAAG
This sequence comes from Telmatherina bonti, assembly GCF_933228915.1. Lineage (NCBI taxonomy): Eukaryota > Metazoa > Chordata > Actinopteri > Atheriniformes > Telmatherinidae > Telmatherina > Telmatherina bonti. Next base: position 27,102,489 of record NC_136611.1, on the reverse strand, counting down.
TTCCTGCGTCTGGGAAATTAGAATTTTTTTATTTTTTTGACACGTGGAATTGATGCATAATCTTCCATGTCTGCATCTCGATGCGTTTTCCACACTTCCACTTCAAATGACATCAAACCTGCTTGTTTCGGTATCATCTAAAGTTTTTCTAGTAAGTTGTTGAATTTGGTTTCAACTAGTCAAAGCAAACAGCTCCTGGCAGGTTGTGGACATCGTGAGTTGCGTCATCGCTTTGCAAAATTTGTACACAGGAAATGTCAGACCCTCTGTCAGCCTCATCTTTGTGTCCACTAACATTTCTGTATATGTGCGTGTTTTTTTTTTTTTTTTGTAGAATGACATCTCCACGCCCCAGCCTGCTGAACTACACTCATGATGGGGTCATATCGTCCCCGCTGCAGAAGCCCATGGATCTGAAGCAACTCAAACAGAGAGCTGCTGCTATACCACCTATTGTGAGTTCTTTCAGGGCAACTGTGTATTTACTTTTTCCCCATTGCACATAGTAGCCTCTTGAGCCTTTGAAAATGTCTTTCGCAGACTTTTGTAACCAAAAACAGCTCAGTCAGCTGCAGGCGCACACACTTTTCTGTTGCAGTGGTGTCACTGCTGAGCCCGTCTCTCTTCTTACAAAGATAACAGTATAGCAGATGAAACCGTTGTCATATTTATTTAAGATAAGGAAACCAGATGGAGGGTGATGGGATAGATTTCTTTGTACAGACGAAATGAGATGCCAGGCATTAGTGAAATTTGAACTTACCAAGAAATAGGAGATGCGTATTTGCCATCATGTCGATCAGATACAGTATGTGGCTAACCATATGTCAATGATCAGTTCAGGTGGTCTTGTATTGTGTGTGGCATGTATGCAGACTGGTTATTTCCTTCTTATCCTAGGTGCAGATGCCAGAGGCCTCCGTGCAGGGCAGTCAGAGGAGTGGGAATGGGAAGACGGTGCTACCCCCGCACGCCCTGGCACTGTACCAGCAACAGATCACCATGGCTCATGGAGAGTCCTCTCAAGAGGTCAGACAACAACAGCCGCAGCCTTCAGGCCAGCCAGGAAAGCAGCAGCCTTACATCCCGCAGGCAGACAGAGACCGGGAGGCTCCTCACAGCAGCAGCCCCCACATCCGCCCTCGTAGCCCTGCTACCAGCGAAAAGGATGGTACGCTACTCCATCTTGGCAGGAAATGATCCGTAGAGCCTTGTAGACTCATTTAACTGCTTACATTTTAAATCTCACAATTTCTGGCAGATTTTCCCGTAGATTATTTATTTCTGAATAATTCTAAGTGCTGTTTTTCTGCACAATGTGTGTTTGCTTTCAGTTCGTGTTAAATGGATTTAGAAAACAGTAGTTAATGGAAATCCTGCACAAAATGCTCTTTCTGGAGCAGCTGGTCTAGTTTTACTTAGTTGGTCCTTGCTACAAGCGCTAACCTTGAGTTTCCTCTCCACCGGTGAGGGTAATAAAGTGTTTCTGGGACACTCGTGAAGAGGGAACTGATAAATGATCTTGTATTGCTATTGACCCAGAAGGAAACGTAGTCTAGCTAAGAGGATTTACTGTAAGTTTCTGAAATGTGAATGTCTGAGAACACAGTGGAAGCATTTCCAACAGACCAGATAAAAAAGAAAGTCTTTTATAAACAACTTCGCCAGCAGCTCTGAACTTCCAATTACTCCAGCTTTTGACTTATTTATGTCCAGAAAAGGGGAAAAAAAAATGTCTACAAAGCTTCTAATACCTTGCCCAGGGGGAAGGTGCAGGAGGGGTTAAATAAGTTCACGTGTTGCTGCTTGTGTGTTGTTTCTTTATGACGCTGCCTTTAGCTGCACAGAATGCCGTTACCTTCCATGCAGGATTTTACAAATGCATTTTGGTGATGATGTACATGCTTAGAGGTGTGGCAGGAAACTCTTTATGTTCTCTTAACGACAAGCAACAACAAGGTATATAAACTGGGTACTTTATCCCTAAAGGGAAATTTCAGTGTTGTAGCTCCAGTTTATACAAATATGCCAAAAATGATGACATGTTGGATTAATGGAAGTGTGGCTTGGTCCTGACTGTGTGTGTTGATGTCGCAGATTGGTCCCAAGCTTTCTCTCCCCATGGTGAAGCCAAGAAGCAGGGACTAGGCTCCGACGACCCGAGGACCTCAAACTTGGGTCGCCCAGTTCTCTCCCCTTACCCCATGTCCCCACGAGACATGGCCAAGATCAGTCACGAGCAGCATCTCCACTTCAGCGGTGAGTCATCTTCCCTGTGAAGCGCTTTCTTTATTTTTACAATCTCATTTTTTTATTTCTGTGGGCAAAACCCCTTGGTGACCCTTAAAATAATCTGCTAGCCCTTTCCCAGTAAATACTCAAGCGGTGATGCGTTTTGTCTTGCAGCTTTCCAGCAAGCAGGCCACCCCTCACTGTCTGGTCTGCCACAGGACAGTGTTAGGCTAGCAGCAGTGAGACCTATCTCCATGCCAGAGCCCCCACCTCTCATTTCCTCCACCAAACCTGGAGGCTCCATCACACAGGTATGCTAACGCACACAAAGGGCTTTTATGTGGTGGATTTTTCACCTAAAAAATACAATTTTTTTTCCCCCATGCTTTCTGTCTCCAAGATATTAAATACAGAACATGACAATGTAATTTGCAATAATGACTGAGTGTGTCTTTCTTCAGGGTACCCCAGTACAGTTGCACAGTCCCGCTCATGAGTTGGACCACACAAAGATGCCCCCCGCACCGATGGGGCTGTCTTGGATGGATAAGAAAGTCGGTGAGTAAAGTCAGCTGGTGAGATTTGTGTTTCTCTGCTGTTTCTTCTCAGGAAGTTGGGTTTTTTTTTCTCTTCTAATCATGTCAGAGTAGAGATTTCAGCATCATTATCTTCTCTCTGTGTGACTTTCTGTTTGTCTTCCCGATATGTGCTGGACAGCAGCTACTTTCCCAGTGGTGAAGCAGGAGCAGTTATCTCCTCACAGCTCGGCCTCTCAAGCTGACAACCTGTCCACCCAGGGGATACTTCATGATGGTGCTTCTGGACGTGGTGGGTCTTTCATTGATTCCTCTCATTCTTATTTGTGTACATGTACTGTCCATTGTATTTTTTATCCTGTACAGCGCACACTTTTACTAAGATATTGTATAATCATCTGTTACAGTTCTTTTTTAAAATTTTTTTATTATTATACTAACAATCAATATAAGAAGGTTGAATCAGCACATTAATAAGAAGATTTACCTCCATATCCGTGACTTGAGGAAGTGTCTCTCGGTGTCCTGGAGTGACCCAGATTAGATTTAAATTGCAGCTGAAAATCGGCTAGGAATTCACTTCTTTGAAGCCCATCTAATCTGACAGGACTTGAGGGGAGGTGAAAAATGAGAGAAAATGCCCAGATTTTTGTGTGTGAGGCTGGTTGATGCACAGTAAAGTAGTATGTAAAACTGCTATTCCACTACACAACGCAGGTTTTCTGTTTTGTTTGTTTGCACACAAAAACATGTCTTTTGACCCAATCGTGACAAGAATTTGTTTGCTCCAATCTTTCCAGCTTCTATCCCAGCTGTCCAAGGAGGTAGTATCACTAAGGGCATCCCAGGGACCAGAATGCACCCAGATTCTGCAATATCCTACCGAGGGGGCTCCATTACTCAGGTGAGCTCAGAGCTGTGAGCGAAGCTTCTGGTATTTGTTCTTTATGACCAAGACTCCAGAGTATCCTAATTTATTTCGTAGCGACTTTTCCTTCTAATTAACCCAGAACATTAGCACGCTGCAGTCTCCACTTGTGACAGTTACATTCAGACTTTTATCATCAAATACTTGATAGCAAAGACGTTGTATGAAATGTTTCAAGTCGCGGTGAACGCTTTGCTTTTCCCATTTCAATACGCTCCCAGGCTGTTGGTTTGAAGGAATCTACAGACAATCCTCAGCCGCTGTTTCTTTTTGCTCTGCCGTATGTGCAGTATGTTACTACAGTGTTGGATGGGGCAATCCTGAAGTTGGTGCATTATGAGTAATCTGCTGACAAAGTAAAAACGTGTGGAGTTCATTACAACAGACCGCTACCAAACGTTTCAATTCCCTTTTTAAGCTTACAACTACTTCTTTCATTTTTTTTTTTTTAAAATGTCCATGTTTTATAGTAAGAGAGGCATCAAGCTGTTATCACTCAGATCTCCTCATGCTACGCTGTACAAATGTCAACTTTAAATGTGATTTGCCATAACCTGTTAGCAACAGGACAAGTGTGAACTGAAACGCTGCAGACTCTGCTATGGTTCGTATTATCTTCCACAGACATACTACACCCCCACTTCGTCTGGTGGTTAACGCTGGTTTTGCATAGACTGATGCAATCATCAGTCCATGAACTCACAATATAACACCGCTGCTCTCAAATTAAACAACCGTTGTGCATCTTTGTGTTTGCGATAAACGAGAAGAGCAAAGCTGGCGAGAGGTCATGAGGTAAACCAAGTGTTAAAGGCTGCTAGATTTCTGGTTCGCTGCGACATAACCACGGCTCTGAATGGCTCTGTTGCCTTAGCAACGGGTACACACTGTACAGCATCTGTTCTTTCTTTTATTTATCTGCGTACTCTAGATGCTGGCTAAACCCAGTTATTGATATGCCCACGCTTGTATTGCAAACCAGAGGAAAAGTGTGGTAGAAGCCGTTATTCACCATAATGTATTAATGAAAGATTAGTGGATGATATAATCTGTAAATCCTGTTGGATAGATTACAGCTAGATGGGTTGATACTGTTGCTGTGTAAGCACTCCAATCTGGCACAGATGCAGTTTCTTAAAGAGCAGGTGAGGACTCCTTCAGTCAATGCCATCTTAACATGTAAACAACTACTCATCCTCCTCCCTCAGGTAAACACTTCTTGGAAAAGCAGCAAGCAACAGATCTGAAATGTGCTCTCAGCCTCTGCCGGCTCCCGCTCACCCCTCTACTACTGTTCTGAGCTCTTCAATATTCAGTGTTGAGATGTGACTCATACAGAGTACAAATTGTGTGATTCGAAGTTTAGGCAAATCTACCTGCTGTCATCTGCTTCCAAATGGATGCACACCCGCTCCTTTCGACTGTAATACTTTGTGTTTTAAAGATGGGCTTTTAAGTGCCTGTTTGCCTCATTTTGAATTCTGTTGTGTCACCGTCGTAACACACACGCTTTCTGCGGTGAAAGCAAGGATATGAAATGCACGTGTTGTACGCAACTCAACCTACAACATGCATTAAAGCCAAATCAACAACTTATTACTGTTCTTCCCAGTATATCCAGTAGAACAATACTAAAAGGAAAAACACTTCCCAGTTACTTAATCAGAACTTATGATCTACACCAACATTGTTTTGTCTTTTCCTTTTTTTGTTTTATTCTTTTTTGTGTGTGTGCGTGTGTGCGTGCGTGCGTGGTAACCTGTCCAGGGTGTACCCTGCCTTTCGGCCAATGATTGCTGGGATAGGCTCCAGCTTCCCACAACCCTGAATTGGACTAATCAGATTGGAAATTGATTGGATTGATGGATTTTTTATCTTTTGTCATTTATTAATTTATTTTTTAACATTAACTCTGGGTTGTCATTAGGGATGCACCGATTCACTTTATGGGAGTTCCAATCCGATACCGATATCTAAAAGTTTCAATCTCTGCCGATACCGATATTTGCCGATACCAAATCTGTTTATGTGAACATCATTATGACTATAGTTATTATTGCTATTACAACTGTGTAAGATTTCATTAGGTTGTAATAAATTACCCATCCTTTCTGAACTTACCTCACCAATGCAAAAATAATAACATTGCAAATCCAACAATTTCAACAAGTTTTATTTCAGTTTGGCACATTTTACCTAAATAAAACTATAAATAGTCTCATTCGGACAGAGACGTTCTAAGAACTGCGTTCTGAGAACTAATAGCGTTCTAAGAACTGTCCTTCGCCAGAGAACCGTGTCACTTTGCATTCGGACATGAGTCGGAGACCCGATCGCTACCGATCTGACGCAACCATCTGCGACAGTGACGTGTTATTTTAGCGCCACTCAGCAACAAAACAAACCGCGAAGAGGAAAACACCACAAAGGAGCAAAAATGGAGAGCGAAAAGGCCATCGTGTTCTTTGTGTGCTTTCGAACCCCCTCTGGATTTCCTCGGCTGAAAAAACGGCCAGCAGGGCTCTGACTTCGTCGTCCGTCCACTTATCAGCTGCGTTCTCCATGCTTCCGTAAACAGTGGTTTTTAAAAATGGCGGGGTCTGACGATGCGGAAATTAAGTAGCGGCGCTCAGCGCGAGGGCGTAGCTATCACCTACGTCAGCCTGCTTCGTCAGATGCGTTCCTACAGAACTAAGGAAAGACCCGGAAGTTGAGTAGGCGCTGAAATGGTTATAGGAACTAATGTGTTTGTTTTTTGTTTTTTTTTTAAACAAAGCTCAATCTTTTAGTGCAGTGTTCCTTATTGCGCGGCTTGCGAGCCGCATGCGGCTCACTGACTCTTGACTTGCAGCTCGTAAAGCAGCCACTGGCTTTCTGAAAATGCTATCTAAACAAGTCGCAATGATCCTCAACGGTGCAGTTCTCTCCACAAACAACAGCTGCAGGCTGCTTGCAGAAACTTTGCTGTCATAACGGCCCTAACTGACCCTGTCAGAGTTGCCAGTTTTGGCTCATTTCAGCTGCACCGAACTCCGCCAAAGAGCTGCTCCGTCGAGCTCCATATATATATTGAAAAAGAAACACCCACATTCTGGAAGCATGATTGTATTTTCACCATATACTGTTGCATAAGAATACCATTGCTCTGTGCAATATTTAGGATAACCATTCCTAGCTAAAAAGCTGAATGTTACTGATTTGGCAACGTAGCAGGATACGTAGTGGGGAAACGTTCTTTTTGGGCGGGTGGTGGCTCTCCTCTTGTCTTAGTATGCTGAGTGCGGCTCTTGTTGAATTAACAGTGAGGACCACTGTTTCAGTGGAACAAAAAATGTCACATTTAACATTCAAGTCTTTTATTTCTTTTAAAACCTGTCCGAAGCATGTCATCAAACACATCTGCTCCAACTTAACTAGTGTGGTATCGGTACGTTTTTATTAATACCAAGTACGAGTACACACGCTTGGTATTGAGCCGACACCAATGCTGGTATCAGTATCTGTGCATCCCTAGTTGTCACTGACCTGCATTTTGACTTGTCAAAGCCCATTAGTGGAGGCTTACTGGTGGTCCAGATGTGTATGGTGTACATGATGCTGTGGGGTATCTGCTATCAGAAAGCATGACTTTTCACAAGCATCACTGCTTTTGTGTATTTAGATGACAATAAAGTTTGTATCATGTTTTAATGACCTTAGGGGACACCAGCCGATGTGCTGTATAAAGGAACCATAACGCGTCTAATCACAGAGGACAGCGTGAGCCGAGCTGAGAGGGAGCGCGACGAAGCGCTGTCGAAAGGTCACGTGGTCTACGAGGGCATCAGCGGGCACATCCTCACATATGACCGTGAGTACAAAAGCCAAAGAAAAATGGTTCCCGTCTGACCTTGCTAGCGCTAGCACCCTGCCGAATGTCGAGATGTTCATATGAAATATTGATCTAATTTAAAAGCAGAAGGGAACACAGAAAAAAAATCTATATAAAGTATAGATTTGTGTGGTTAATGCATTGAACTTGTCATTTGTAGGCCCTGCATCTCAGACCCCAAAAGATGAGAGCAGAGGGTCAGGGCAGTCTGGAGAAATTCTAGGCCTGAAGCGTCCTTATGATGTTATGGAGGGAAGCAGAGGGCTTCCTTTGAGGGACTCGCTGTCTGTGGCCAACTGTGAAGGTAAGAAATGACACCACATAAATATCAAGTTTAGCTTTTCTTAAATGTTAAAACAACAAAACATTTAACTTCCTCTCCTTGTTTGCTCTCTGGGATCTCACCTCCTCGCTTCACCTCTGTTTCAGGTCTGATTGGTCGGGCGATGCCACACGATAGAGACAGTCCACACCACACACCTTACAAAGATGCTCATCACATCCGTGGTTCAATCTCACAAGGTGCTTTGGCTAAAATTTCTGGCATAAACATCAGATTTTTACATCTTAATTCCATTTTAATAACATATTCGTCTGATTCCAGGTATACCTCGTCATCTGGAACCTCAGGATGGATATTCAAGGCGGGAAGCAAAGCAGATGAAGCGAGAAGGCTCCCCACCACATGGCTCCAGTTCATTATCTGATCAAATGAAGGGCAGAGAGGCCATTGTCCCCACGGTGAGGGAGGCGAGGCGCTCCATCCATCTCATTCCAAAGGAAGAGCCCAGACAGTCTGCCAAGGAGGTACATACATAACAAGTCCGCTTAGAAGTTATGTAAGCTTTATGCTTCTTTACCGTTCAGTTCCTGCTATGTTTCTCTTCAGGGAACACCCATAAAGCAGGAGGCAGCTGGTTCAGGGAAACGTCACGATGTCCGTTCCATCATAGCCAGCTCGCCACGCTCCTACCACGGTACACCCACCCACTTAGACATGCGCTCCGAGAGGGGTCGATATGAGGAGGCACCTAAAGGGCGGCCCAGTGCAGTGGTCAGTACTGCCAGCCCCATCGCCCGCTCATCACCACTCACACTGGGGTCAGAGCAGGGAGGCAAAGCTCATCACAGCCCGGTGGGTTATGACGAGAAAGGCGTCTTAAGGACCCCTTACCCTGGACCTTCGCATCGGGGGTCTCCGCTATCCAGGGAAGCAAGCCAAAGGCAGCACGAGGGTGGGTATATCTCAAGAAGATGCAGCAGAGATTCTGTCATTTTCTAGAGAAAAGATGTAAAAGTTTTGAATTTTAATTTGTGGGTTTAGAATATATGTTGTATGTAAAATTAAATAAATAAGGTAAAATGAAAAATAATTATCAGGAAACTTGATTGAAATGTATTAAAACGTGACGCATGATTCTTAGTCGGAAGCTGCTCTTCCATGAAGTTCCTTTTCTGCTTGACTCAGGTTCCAGTAAGAATCCTCCTCAGGAGCGAAAAGCCACACCGACCCCCCGGGAGATGAGTGCCACCAAATCGCCTCTGTCTGGGGTTGCAGATCAGCAGGCCTATGAGCGTCTGCTGCAGGGTCTCGGAACCACAGACATGTACCGTCAGATTCCTTTAGCTTTCGACCCTGCGGCACTGCCCCGCGGTATCCACATTGACCCAGGTACATCCAAAGCCCAAATAAGATCACTTCATTTTGCTGGCATGAATCAGGTCACAAAAGAAGACATCTGTGCTGACTTTCTCCTGTCCAGTATAAAAAGTTTCCTAACAGATGCCGTTTCCTGTTCTTCACCAACAGCAGCCTACTACTTGCCTCGCCACCTTGCTCCCAACCCGGCATACCCTCATCCCTACCCCTACCTCATCCGCAGCTTTCCTGACACAGCAGCCCTGGAAAACCGGCAGACACTTCTCAATGACTACATCACCTCTCAGCAGATGCACCAGTGGCCTGCAGCGGCTGCCATGGCCGCCCAGCGCTCAGACCTGCTTCGGGGCCTAGCTCCTCGAGACCAGCCCCTGCCTCTGCCCTACTCTGCGGCCCCACGTGGTAAGACTAAAGGAACTGAAAATCTACATACTCATCTTTTTGTTTTCCAGTCAGACTGTAAGGATGGTTATCATTACAAAAACGAGGTTAAAGCAAGAAATCACACACCACCTGTATGCAGTGTTTTACAGCACTTATGTCCCTGCAGGATATAACAGCACCTGTGGGAAGGTGCTGCATTGTTTTTTTCTTAAAGTTTCTGTCAGAATGGGTGTTTAACATAAATATTTACCCTAACCTGTTTTATTTCCTTTATTTTAAAGCGATATAAAAAGCTTTGATTAAAAGGCAGAATTTAATATCAGAACTGGGTAAAGGAAGAAGGCAGATTTGACCTGATGAGCAGGGTTTTTATAGTCATCACACACTGGAACTGGCTGGTGGCAGCACATCCTCAGCCCAAACCAGTGACAACTCTTTTGATCAAAACAGTTCCAGTGCTGGTTCAGGGTCAGTAGTAGAGCCTGTTCCTCTGCCAGAGACTCACAACAGAGCTTATTTGCTTCAAATATGTCATCAGATGCATGCTTGATCCTTCTTTTACTGTACGCTGCATGTCTGTGTACAACTATAATGCAGAAAGATGGTTTATCTTCACAAAAACAAGAACACACTGCAGCATTTGACTTGGTTTCCATCAAACAGATGTTTTAATGTCACCGGTCTAAAACAACAGTTGCTGTTAATGACCACTGTGCAGAGTTGATGGTTTTTCCAAATGCTAACCAATGTTCATGGACAGAGGTTCAAATGGAATTTAAACATGCTGTTTGAAGCTGCAAGTTCAGCTGCAAACTGGACCTATAGGTGCCGCGCTACACGGCGCATCAAGCAGCATTCATACATACAAGTTACATGCTTACTCATTTAGATCACTTGTATTTTTGTCAGAGCAGCTTGAGTTGGATAAAATTTCACCTTTAAAGTTGAACTCGATGAACTCTTTTCATTCTCCAGCCACACAGTGAAACACGCTGAATTGTAGTTTTTATATAAATTATTCCAAACTGTATGAGCTAGTAGTTGGCAGGAGTGGGTTTTTTCTTTAATAACCAATGCAACTAATGCAGATCATTTAGAGAGCAGGTCCACTGGATTGCAGATGGCTTTCTGCTAGGGGTGGGAAAATCGAATCAAAAAATAAAAAATCTGGATTTTTTTTGCTTCACAATTTAAAAAAAGATTTTTTTGTCAAAAAATGGATTTTTTTCCCCTTCAAATAAGTAAAAATAATCAATTATAAAATTTTAGTCATTTTTATTGTTTTTATTGATCTTTTTACTTGTCTTCTTGGGCATTATAGCAGCAGAATGATGATCTGCAACTGTGTTGGTTTTTCCTCATTAAAATCAAGGAAAATGAAAAACAAAAAGAAAAGTTTTATACATAATTGTTGTTTTTAATCTACAAAAATCAGCAATATCAAAGATTTGTGAGAATCGCAATTTAAATCGAATCGGCACCCAAAAAATCGGAATCGACAAAAGCATATCGTCACAGCCCTACTTTCTGCAGATCTATGTTTACTAGCCTTATAAATGAATTAGCAGCAGTTTGCTGTGAAGTGATCACCAATGCTGATTTAACTGAAAACAAATAAATAATTAATGGGCCACTTAATCAGTCCACATCCAGTCTTATCTTTTAGTTTTGGTGGGTACTACTACAGTCACGCCAACATCTTGGGAGTTAAAGGCACGTTGACCTGATGAGGCTTTTACACTCGCTTTAAAAACAAACAAGTACACGTGAGAAATTAGAATAACAGCTTATAACATTAGACGAGTAATCTTATCTTGTTCTTTGAAAGTTTGTTCTATGAAAGATAATTTGAGAACTGTGATAATGACTTTTGCAACACTTGGATGTAGGTCATAAGTGTTTTTGAACTTTTCACTGCAAGATCTCACAGCTGAGATGTTATCTGTCAAACCTGCGTTTCCACTGGCTGTCTTTGACAAATATTTACTAAAAACATCCAAAAATCTAAGGATTTTTGTACTTTTATCATTGTGTGCACTTTTTATGAAGCGTTTCTGAGCCAGTACACGAGGTAGTGGCAGAGCCACCTCATCTGTGCATCCTGGCTTCATGAAATCTGACAGTGCTGTCGCCACACAGCTGATTAAACAGCGCCAGCTTGGGATGTTTTGCTTTCACACATGTCAGGCATACAGATGCGGGTCTGAGCCGTGTCCGTTCGACATGTGTGCTTTACAATAGTCCACACGGCGCCAAACTGCAGCCAAAAATCCTTCAGGTTTTCTTCTGGTAATGTTCTTTTTGACTTGATGGGATTAAATCTTTCTCATTCAGGATTTAAATGCAAGAATTTAGTTAAGAAAACTTAATATGCTACCTAACACGAGTCTTTTTCTGTTGATGCAACTGAACTTAAGGTTTAGTTATTGTATGGCACCGATCTGAAGTGCATGGATTTACTACCACTAACCCTGTGACACTTAACTCTGCTGAATAGGAGCGCTTCTAAAAGCTACAAACAGGCTAAAATATGAAGCATAGTGCTTTTGGTGCCATATTAACTGGTGTACAGTATTAGAAAACAGTTGCAGAAAAAGTAGTTAAGCATTAATGGAAGGGAAGAAAAGTAAAGAATTCATGATCATTTATCTTCATTTGTTCAAGCTGGATTCCTTTGAAGTTGCTAACCAGTTGTAATGCAGTCATCAGTGTGTGACAGGCTTTGCTGCCTGTTGACTGTAATGAATTAGCAAATTCTTAACAAGCCAAAAGTGACACATTCCCAGGAATAATAAGCAAATTGTAACTTCATAATGTTGTCTTTAACTGTAATTATTTACCCGATTCTCTTCCTTCTGTTTTCTAGGGATCATCGATCTTTCTCAGGTGCCACATTTACCTGTCCTGGTGCCTCCCTCTGCAGGGCCGGCCAGCTCCCCAATGGATCGCATCACCTACATCCCCGGGACAAGCACCACCTTCCCTGGCAGACCTTACACCACCTCCCCCATCTCCCCTGGTATGATTCATCTCAAGAGCATGTTGCTTCACGACTGGAAGTGCTGCACTCATAATGTTGCTTTTTAAACTTTTTTTTTTTTTCTTGCTTTTTTTCCCCGTTTAGTTGGCTCCTCACATATAAACAAAATTCAAGGTGCGCCCTCGTCTTCAGAGCGCGATCACGAAAGAGAGCGTGAGCGTGACAGAGAACGCGACAGAGAGAGGGAGCTGGAACGGGACCGGGAAAGACGAGAAAGGGAAAGGGAGCGGGACCGAGAGAGAGAACGGGACCGTGACAGAGAGAAGGGAGGGTCTCTAGGAAACGTGGAGCATGCGCCCATTTGGCGACCAGGTGTGGAGGAGATTGTTGTTTTCTGGATGTAAAATGTGACACACATGTAGTTTTTTTAGTGGAGATCTTTATTTAGAGTTACATCAGTCTGTATGTGTTTCAGGTACAGAGCACAGTTTGGCTAGCAGCAGTGGAAGACCAGCATCCCAGCCATATGGCCACCAGCACTCGCCTGTGTCTCCTCGTACGCAGGACAACGTGCAGCAGAGGCCCAGTGTGTTACACAACACTGGAGGCAAAAGTCTTTCGGTCAGCGAGCACTCCAGCTCATCCGTGTTACGGTAATTTACATTTTAGTTACGTCTTTTTTTTTAATCAAAAACATCAAAACATTTATATTACAGTATCAATAAAGAAGCTGACTTTGATTTTGTTTTTAATGATGTGTCCTTCCAGGTCCATGCCGTCAGGGTCATCCCGCTACCAAGGTTACTCTGGCCACCTCCAAAGGACAGGTGTGCCACCTGACGCCTACCCACCTGCTATGGACTCAAGTTTAGCCAAAGAGCAGACTCGTGATGGAGGCAAAAACAGGGGAGGTCTACCCAAACATGTGCAGGACCAGCACGGGATCCTGGGTAAATCTGACCCTAAGCTGTCCAGTCCCAGCCCAGGAGGAACATACCCCGGCTCTTACCCCCTGGCTTCAGGCCGCGCCCAACACCTGCTGCCTTCACAGTCGGATAACCCTTCTGGCCGTGGAGAAAGCGGTACACCTGGTAGAGAAAAGACTCAAAACAAACCGATGTCCGTTCAGGAACAAGAGCTCCGATCACTCGGTAAGACCACCATGACTGCGGCCAACTTCATAAATGTGGTTATTATGCATCATATTTGTTGTGAAACAGGATGCCAGTTTGTTGCAAACAGCGCCACTGGTGGTAAGACGCTCAGTTGTCCCCCTCCCCACATCAGACCCAGACTTCCTCCTGCCAGTCTGTGGCCTGTTGCACGCTGTGGCGATCGGCAGCATCCAATCAGCTCAAGTCCTTTACCTTCTCATTTCAGTGCTACAATCAGCTGCTTTTTTTTTAGCTTTACTTAACAAACTTAAAGACCGCCAAAGGCGCCCTCTTGAAAATCTCACATGTAACAAGTCAAATTTGAAGCTGACAGATTAAAATGACTGGTTACACCAATATAATTGAGCGTTGATAAAATAATAGTGACTTGTATCTTAATTTTCCTCCTAAAAGGTTCTTGGTGTCCCTTAAGGAAGCTGGAGCTGATGGCACATGGACACAGAGACAAACTATCCTTTGCTGCTGCAGTTCATTTTCTTTTTAGTTGAAGATGTGGCGTAAAGTTGCCGTGTGGCAGCCCTGCTTCTTCCTGTTAGGCTGGCAGCAACATTTCCCCTAATGCAACAGGGCATGTCGATGATATTTTAAACAACTTTGAAGGCAGTTCACCACAGGATGCTTTTTAAATAGGTCTGACACATTTTGGTTTCATGGTTACAGTAACTGTCTCCTGCCTAATGTGGCACTATTTCCTGCACCGTTTGAAACTCTGCGAGTTGGGAAAGGTCTGTGGACGGCACGCACGTGTAACCCAGACAGCTAAATTCTAGTTTCATCCAACATGTCACAGTGCTGCAGCAACCTCCAAATGGAGTCCCGGGGGTCCCAGAGAGGACTGGTGTTGCAGAGGCAGGGGATGGGAAAGGTGGGGACATGGAAAACACTGAGAAGGTTCTCAGGCAGACAAAGGAAGGGGGGGTTCTCCAGCATTAAGCCCTCCCTGCATGCTCCTGTTTATGGCTCACCCTAATTAATGCTGATGTTTCTCCTTTGTCTTTTATTTATTGCACACTGCCATGTCTTTACATTTGTCTCTTAATCAAGCCTCTGCCAATCGGACTGTGATTGTTGTTTTTTGTGTGCAGAGCAATGTACCACATGTGCATTCATGCAGTGCTTTAAGGCAGGTGAATGCTGCACGCTAAATTTAACTAAGCAAGCTAATGTATTTATTTATATGCATCAGTCCAATGAAAGCATGCTTTTCTGCAGAGATTAAGGACCTTTTTTTTTTTTTTTTTTAACTTGCTCGTAGCATGCATTGACAAACTAGTAGAACCACAGAGAGAAATGCAGGATACACAAGCTGCTGTTGAAATGAACCCAAAGTTTCATGTCATTTCTTGCCAGCAAAAAAAACCCCAAACGTGCTCTCACGGGAATCCTGCATAAAATCAGTCCTTCAACTATTATCATCTTCTAAAGTTGCACTGCAAGAATTGTGCAAGAAAATGCATAATGAGACACGAAACGGAGGTCTAGAAATGAGCTCAGTGTTCTCAGGAGTGTGTGGACATGATTTGGTAGTTTTACAGAAGTTTCAAAGGTGGAGTGTTTTCATGGCAAGCAGAAAATATTTTTAGATTCTACTTGTCTCTAAGTACATTTTCTACAATTTCTTATTTAATTTTAATTTCAATGAACTCATGGCAACATTTATCCCATTTTTACTTTTTGAACTTTTTGATCCGGTGAAGCAGAACGAGTCGGTTTTAGCATCATTTCTGGTCGGCGCTCTGCTGTTTGTATCCGTTTATGCAAAGTATCCACTAAAATAATTAGATTTGTTTTGCAGCTCATCACACACATTCAGACATGTTTACCGTAGGCTGCGCATTGTTTTTCTGCACCTCTTGAAACGCACCTGATGGATTAACTAATTTCCTGAACAAAGTGCATTTTTTATTGAGACATTTAAAACTTTTTGAAAAGCGACTTCAACCTGGAAAACAGACAACTTTCACTCATGTGGCTGTGTACTTGTTTTTGCATGTGTGTGTGACTTTCTGTTATTGTTTCTTTGGATTTTACTCACAGCTGCGCCACACGGTCTTTACCGTCCCCCTTCTGAAGAAAGACTGTCCCCAGGCCAGCAGCCACTGTCCCCCTGTGTAAAAGGCAGCCAAAGGGTGGTCACCCTGGCACAGCACATCAGTGTAAGCCCACTTTGTGACATCTTATGAAATGAAAACCCAAACAGACGATCATGCTGATGAAATACATAAAAAAAAACAAAAAAAACAATTTTATAAATCTAAATAACAAGATGCGACGTCGTGCTGTGTGATGTCTGACGGAGAGAAATCTTTATGCAAACAGGAGGTGATTACTAAAGACTACACCAGACAGAGCCAGCAGCAACAAAGCTACCATGGCTCTCCTGTCCTGGACTTGACCCGTCCACCCAGTGCCTCCCAGCTCCCACCCACTTCACAGGAGTCAACCCAAGGTTCCCGCTATCTGGAGGGTCTCGCTGGAGAATGCAACAGAGATCGGTAGGAATGGCTGTCCACTCACCAAATAATCCGATTTTTGTAAAGTGGTCAACAAATAAACATTCTGACTCGGGTGCATACGCAGTAAACATGTCTGTGTGTTCTGTCCAGGTCGCCGCCTCAGTCCAAGTCTTCACCTGTCAGTGTTTCAAATGACGGCATTGAACCAGTGTCTCCTCCTGGAGCCAACTCTGAACCTGAAGTTCAGGGAGGAGGGGCCTCCTACCCTAACGAGCCGGGAGACCAAGGGTAAGCATTAGGGCTGTGACGATATGCTTTTGTCCCGATTCGATTCCGATTTTTTGGGTGCCGATTCGATTTAAATTGCGATTCTCACAATTCTTTGATATTGCTAATTTTCGTAGGTTAAAAACCCCCCAAAAATTATAAAACCTTGTTTTGCTAGTAATTTTTCTTGATTTCAGTAAGGAGAAAACAACCCAGTAGCCAGACCATCATTCTGCTGCTAGAATGCCCAAGAAGACAAGTAAAACGATCAATAAAATCAATAAAAATGACAAAAATCTATAGTTGATTAATTTTATTTCATTGAAAAAAAACAATTTTTTAACAACAAAATCGATTTTAAAATTGTGAAGCAAAAAATACTGATTTTCAATTTTTCAAATAGATTTTCCCACCCCTAGTAAGCATGCTCCAAGGTTGTGTCGAGTCGAGCCTCCTACTCACAGCAAGCAAAAAAAGTTCATACAGTTCAACCAGCTACACTCTCACATAACAGTCTACCAATGACCAATTCCCATTTCAGATCAGATCATCATGGTATAACAGTAACCATTTATCCAAATTTCCAACGTTCGGTAAGTCACTCAGTACGTTTCCATGGTTTCGGAAGATGTCTTGCCAAAACTCCTCATTTTGCTCAGCTTGAAAATAGAATTTTTCAAAGCCACCCAGATAAAGTGGCTGGGAGTCGCTCCTGTATGCGTTTGCTTGTTCCTGTTCGCTTCGTGCAGGTCAAGTCAAGTTTTTCCCTGCATGTAGTTTCACACATTTAACCTGAGCCACACTTTCTAAAGAATGAAAGTACTGATCAGTTTGATATGTTTGTTGACCTGACGCTGCTTTCCTGCTCGCAGACTGGGCTCCCGTTCTCCTCCCAACACCTCCCAGCGGCCACTGTTTTTCAGCAGGCTGAATGAGAGCACCTCCGCTATCGTGAAGTCGAAGAAGCAAGAAATGATCAAGAAGATGACGGTGACTGGAAATGACGGTGAATTCAGTAAGCCTCACCTCACCACAGGAATAAAGAAACAATGAAAACAAGTAGGAGACAAACTTACATTCCCCGTCTCTGGTTGTTTCAGATGCTGGTCAGCCAGGAACAGAAATCTTCAATATGCCGGCATCAACCACTGCAGGTAGTTAGATTTTCTGTCACAACGCAGCTTTTCATTAAAGCAGATGTTTTACTAACAACACGATAGTGAATGTATGTTGGGGCTGACTCCTGAGTAATGAACAACGTTAACATTTATTTGGAACAATTCCTCCAATCACAGGACCCGTGAATGTGCGCAGCCATCCAACGCCAGAGACACCGGGCAACTCCATCGGTCTGGAGGCCATCATCAGGAAAGCCTTAATGGGCAAATACGACGATCCATCTGAGGAGCGCTCTCCATCCAACAGTGCCAACCCAACGAGTGCATCTGCTGATGGACGGGCTGAAGACTCATCACAAGGTGACTCTTCTACAAACCTTTTAACACATTTAGCATTTTGTCGTCTGAGCGTCGGCATCACTGAGCATCGTTTTCCTGCCGTTTCAGCCCAAACTTAATACTTTATTAATCCCCAAAGGGAAATTGCAGTGTGTGTGTGTGTGCAGTATTTAATCAAGTGTATTAATAGAAAAATTGACATCAGTTTATATTTGAAGATTTTTTGTATAGATTTCTATCCTCTTGTAACACGTAGGGTGTTAGCACAACTCCTGCCACAGCGTTTGGGAAAGGTTTCAAAGTACCTGCCCCTCCCCTCTGTATTTTATATGCTGGTTAACTGGGCCGACGCTGCTCCTCTGCAGCAGTCAAAACGGTTGGAGCTGTGGTTTAACGTTGAGGCTGTGTCTGTCTGCAGGAGGCTCGAAGCCCTCGAAAGGCAACGGGCGCTCCAATGGTCGCAAGGCTAAGTCCCCGGGACCGGGTCTGTCTGGGAGTGAGAGACCTTCATCTGTGTCCTCTGTTCACTCGGAGGGAGACTGCAATAGACGAACTCCTCTTATCAACCGTGTGTTTGAGGACCGGCCTTTATCTGCAGGTATTTACTTTCATCTTAAAACCAATTTTTCAGCCTCAAAAACTTTTATTGGATGTTGGGAGCAGTTCTGAGTAGATCTTTCACTGCTTTTTTTTTTTTTTTTGCAGGTTCAACACCAACCCCTTACCCATTTAACCCACTGACGATGCGTTTCCCCAGTGGTACAGTTTCAGCTCATTCCCCCTCCTCTGGCCATCAGGGGGGCCAGGGCCCAGGGTCAGGACCTGGACACAGTCGCTCCTGGGAGGACGAACCCAAACCTCTGCTCTCATCCCAGTACGAGACCCTGTCTGACACAGAGTGACCAGAAATGCCACTGCACAAAAGGACCTGCTAAAAAGTCAGCCTCCTCTGTGCTGCTGCAACTACACATGCACACACACAGACTGACACACACACAGACTCACACAGACGTACTGCTGAGGCATCTGCAGTCCTTCCCGCCCCTTTCCAACCTGCATCTCCTCCAGTCACAGATAATGTCCCTTCACACACCTGAGATGCCAACAAGTGATAAAGTGGAGCTTTGCTTCTCACTGTACGTGTGTTTATGTGTGTGTGTGTGTGTATGTGTGTGTGTGTGTGTGTGTGTGTGTGTGCGCGCGCACATACATGTTATGCATTCACTCCAGGACTACTCTAAAGGACAAATCACTCACTTTTTGTTTGTTTTTTTTCTTTTCATTTTATTTTTATGTTTTTTTTTTAAACTTTACTACTATTCCTCACTGGCCTTATCGATACAGACACATCGGTCTGGGTGTACTGGTCAAATGTGTGTGAAGAGGACTGGGATGCTGGCTGCTGTGATGGCGGATAATTCCACTAGCATGTTGACCCGTGAGCAGCGGCCCACGCAGTGAGGACCCTTGTGTTTGTTTTACAGTGATCTTCAGGTGCAGGCAACCTGCTACCACTACAAGAATACATTCAAGGAGACGGGAGGAGGATCAGAGTTTTGTTTTTCTCGTTTTTGCTTTTTTGTTTTCTCCTTTTGACTTCTGTCAGTCCAGTCCTGTGTTTTGTGAGCTGAGACCTTTCGTACATTTTGATGGTGAAATTTTGACATTTGTTGTCTCTTATTTGCAATGATGTATCTCTTTGGGGCGGGATTAGAGGGCAGAGATTACGTGGGAGGGGTCATATCATTGGTTTACAGGGTAAACTTGTGGTTCATTGATGATGTCGTATGTTATGGGGAGGGTCCTGGAGAAAGGCAAAGCCTTTAGGAATCTGTGTGGGACGCGGATGATTTGCCAGATGGATGGCACTGAGACAAGTGACACTTTCTCACTGTTTTTATATTAACCATGTCTGTGTTTGTTGAAACGGTTTTTTGATATTAAGCACTTAGTTGTCAGTCTGTTCACAATGGCATTTTAAAGAATCTGTGTTTCCAGGGGCGAAGCGAAAGTGGACTCAAGAACAGCTCAGAAATCAAGATGTGGAGGTTTCCTGTTGATTTTCGGTCTCGCTGCTTGTATTCTTTAGCGCTCCTACACTTGAAGCGACAATCGCATTAAAGTGAATGATGAGTAAGCCGCTGCGAGGAGGTTGCAGACCAACCGCTGAAGCTGCTTACATGCAAATTCCACCGTGTCACTCTTCAGTTTCCTTGCATTAAAGAGATGACAAAAAAAAAAAAAACCCGGAGAAGCCATCTTTCTACGACCCCCTGGTCTTTGGCGGTGTCAGCCCAAGCTGGTCTGCTACAGTCCCGTCTTGGAGCTTTTGTGACAGTCTGACCTCTGACCTTTACTGCCCAGAGGACGCGCTGAGACTCATCTCCTCATCCCGGCAGAGTTTGTACAGTTATGAGATATTCTTAGTGTTAAGTGCCATTTATTTTACATATACATGAATTACTGAAGTTCCCAAACGACACACAAGTTTTCATTTAACCGCCCATGTGACGAGTTATACTGTCCATACAGGGAAATCTAAAACAAAGTAAAAGAAACTTCCAGGGTTTTTTTTAATTTTTTTTTATTTTATTAATAAATGTGTGCATTTTTTTCATCTCTTCAGAATCTGTCACTGCCTTATCTTTTAATTGATTCACTCATTATCCTCCAAACAAGACGAAACTGTCCCAGCACTGCTTACTGGGGTCTGCATCGGATGTTTTCTGCAAACAGGAGGTGCAGTGAAGTGGGCTTCATTGCACCTCCTGTGTTTGTGTGGGAAGAGGAAGGCATTCTGGTGGTATTGCGTAACATTGGTTGACATGTACTTCCACTCCGGCAGTATTTTAAACGCTGATCTGTGTGAATTAATGAGAGAAGTCTGGTTTGGGACTTGGCACAGGCAGGGAGGTTTAGCTTCCCCTGGCTGAACGTTTCTGAAGGGACAGGAGTGAGCTTGTTAAGAAAGACTCCAACTCTCACTTGTTTTTATCATGATGGCTTATAAAAACACAGATATGACTGTTATCGGACTACCTCCTCTCCTCTTTCATCTGTCATGTCAGCAGTGAAACGTGCAGCATGCCTTACCTGCAGATGGCTCATCTCAGACATTTTAATCTTTTTTTTTTTTTTAATCAAAACTGATGGAGTCATTGTAATTTCATTCTAAAAGACAAAAATACAGCCGGGCCTTGTACTTTACTCTGTATGTATATCATTTTTCCACTGCTGAAATGTAAGAATGTGACGCTGAACAGACTAAGCCATATCCAGCTGTTCCCTAAACCCATGACTAACATGTACACTGAAATGAATTTTTTAACATACATCATTTTTCTTTTTCTTCTTTTGTTCTTAAAGTTTGTTAAATGCACACCTGTATTATCATGAATCAAATGCATTATTCAAACCTAAAAAGGAAAACAGCTGATTATTGATATGTTCCCTGGACTCCTGATGATGTGTGGGTGGGGATTGGCAAACAAGACATTGTTCAACCATTTTGTGCATTTTTTTTTTAATTATTATAACCCACTGTATAATAGCAAGGATTGTATATACAACCGAAGAGATGTAAATATTTATGTGGCTTGCTTCAAGGTTGGTATTACGAAAAGAAATATTCACATGGTTAAATTCTACATGCCCACCAGCAAGCTTTGTGGATAGCAGTGTAAAAATGAAAAACAAACAAACAAAAAAAAGACACTGCCTTAATGTTTAAATAAAAAGCTTATTGCCACTCATGGTGTCAGACTCATTTGTTGGTCTGAATATTTGCTTTATTTGAAAAGTTGATTAATCTGCTGTAATGATGGTTAATCTCCAGCAGGGGGCGCTGTGAGTCCATGTCATGTCACAAAAAGTTCTGAAAGGATTCTGATTAAATGTTAAATGAACCCAAAGAAATAGAAACAGCAACAAGTTTCTCAGGGTGATCCGGTTCACCGCCTGGATCCAGAATTTTTGTTTCAATAATATTCTTTATTATGATAACATGGGAATCATTTTATCAGCAGAGCTTCTAATCTAACAATAAGGTTCACAATAAGTGACAAAAAAAGAAAGTTTAGTTCTTAGTTAAAAGAAACAAACATCTGCAGGATTTAGTTTAAACAATAAGTGACATGTGCTTTAAGTTCTCCTCACATCCAGACCATTTTAGTTTCTTTGTTACAGATTTATATCCGGTTCCTTTTCTGAGATGAAGATTGCTGAGACTGAATGACCCGGCAGCTGTAAAATATTAAAATGAGAACAAGTGCTACCAGCTGAAGCCTAAACCCAGATTACACATTAATGCATCCATGATCATTTTCCTTTACTTTTTAACCCTTTAACTTCCACAGTAACAAAAAGGCCCAAGAAAAATGTTTCTCCGTGTCTTTCTGTTTGTTTTGGACAAGAATAAACAGAATACATCATAAGGGTTAAAGAAAAATGCTGCACTCTGACAGGGATGGATTTTTTTGTATTTTTACTTATCTATGATGACTATTAAAGTAAAAATACTTAAACAAATGAAATGACATGTATTCAGTTTATTTCAAGTCTGTACCTCAAACAGACAAGTCTTTCATGCATGAATTATTTTTTTTAAAAAACTGCAACATTTTTCAAATACATTATTTTTCCTCTATAGACGAATGCAATGATACTTTTTTAAAATTAGTGATACTTAGAATTGATCATGATTTATGATTTATTTTAATATATTCTATAAAATATTTATAAAATATGTAGTATTATGCAAATATTTTATCAAATATAGCGATCATTTTCTTTTCCTATTTATCACATAGGCAAACTTGCATAATTACCTTATGTTCAATTATATACTTATTTATTCTTCAGTGAGTGGAAACGTTTTGGATGACTCACTAACATCCACTAAAGTGGTTTATTTACACAAAATACCCTCTTCATTCATTAATATGCAAGAAAAAAGATAGGTGCCCACTATATGGCCACTATGCATGAAAGGGTTAATAAACAAATCTTCCCAAACTGCAGGGACTAAAAATGCACTAAATATTTTTACATACTTTTTTTTTTTTTTTTTTTTTTTTACTATCTAAAGACAATAAGTATTAAAAAGTCAACCTGATAATAATTCCAATTCAATTTAATTTATGTATTAAGAGACTTTAAGCAGTAATATGTACTAGTTTTTAGAAATACTTCTCTCATCCTACTAGTGTGTTATATCCATTCACATGGAGCTAAAGCGATTCGATCCTGCAGCTCAGTTTGTGCATTCATCAAGTTGAAGTTTGTTTAAAATAAACCTGCATAATCTGTTGATTCTCACCTCCTGAGGTTTGCTTGGTCAACAAAGCTGAACAGATTTACTCAGAGGAAACAGGACTTTGTTAAACAGAGAAGTGTTTGGACCCGTTTACAGTCTTGCCATCAGGGGGCACCTTTGGCTTTATCCAGCAGACACAGCTGGGGTGCTGAATGACGTGAGCTGCTGTAGAGAAACCCCGAGGCACCGCTTCAAAACCCTGCAGCAATGCTGGCTGCAGGAGCTGCTGTTATTTTAGTTGCAGCCTGATATTTAATCCTGTGCATACATGACGACTGGCACCTTAATATACAGTCTGTGTTCTTGTGTTCATTGCTTTTTGCGGGGGGGAGGGGGGGCACAGCTCACAATAGTGGAAAGTGAAAAACACTGAACAATCGTTTCATTTAGAATGAAAGTGTGTTTTCTTTCATTCTTGATTCATGCTAGATTAAAAGGTGTACCTTGTGAGCCTTGTGGTCCGGCTGTCTCCTGACAACTTTTCTCTTTTAGAATGACAAAAAAAAAAACGCTGTGAACAGAGGAGTATAAAAAAATCTGAACGAAAAAGAAGAGGTCGAAGAAACAAGTCCAAAAGAAAGTGTGAGTGTTTGGGAAATGTCTTTCTTTTTATTTAGGATATACATCTTTTTAAATAATTTTCTTTGATCAGAACAGAAAATGATTGACGTACAAAAATATAAAGAGAATTATGAAGTGCCTTGATGCCACATATACAATAGGAGAATATTTTACAATACGTAAGTAAAATCAAGTGTTAGAAAACACAAAAGTATCACACATTAAACCACCAAAGCATTAAACTTGACACCCATCAACTTTCTCTCATCATCCTCAGACTTTTCACAGACCATCAACACATCACTCGTCCAAACCAACTCCCACTTTTTCACGGTTTTTGTAGAAAAAGTTATTTTGCAACTATTTCCATATCTCATCTAAAATTATCTCTCTCTCTCTCTTTTCTTTGTTTTCACAGAGCAGGTCTTCCCTTGTCACTCTTTCACACACTACATACTGTTTTTCCCTCTTTAACACCCCTCTATAAGTACAGATGCACTGTCTCGGCATCAGCCTCCAGTTCCAGTCCCTCCAGCTCTCCTCTGAACTGGAGGGAACATCAGACTATGAAATAAATCAAGAGCACAAGACTTTCACTGAAAATCAGGAATACTAATATGCAATGAGACAAATGAGATACCAAAGGAAATTTGAGGTAAAGTCACAAGTTTCAATATTTGCCACGTTCAGCAAATATATATTCCATATGTGTATATGTATATATATATATATATATATATATATATATATATATATATATATATATATATATATATATATATATATATATATATATACACACACACAGTCCTTGTACCAGTCAAAAGTCTCAACACACTTCTGTAAATCCAACAGGAAAGTGTCCAAACTTTTGACTGGCAGAGTATGTATCAACAGATAGATAAGACAGACACAAAATGCAGTGGAAAAATATTCTTACATCATCAACAGGGAATCTAATGTGTTGTCATGACTTGAAACAGAAGTTTGATCTAATCCTGGTGACAAAATGTTTAGATCAGAAAACAGCATGAAATACTCCAGATATACATGTGATGAAACACAAATGAGATTTTCTAGTAGTGTTAGACCTAATGGTAAAGTCAGCTGCAGTCAGGTGATGGTACGGCTTTACGTCTGCCTCAGTGTTGCATTACAGATGTTGTTGCAGAATAAAACCTTTCAAATGTCTGGTTTCCACCCCATCCAGAGGAGTGTCGGCCATGTTTGGAGACAGAGCTGAAGCAGACTTGTCTCGTAGCACGAAGCCACCAAACAAACTCCAGCTGGAAATGCTTCTTGCTTTTGACTTGCAGATGACTACAGAGAGCAGTTTGAGTCAGGGAGGGGCTAACTACTTCCCTCTGATTGTCTAGTTTTTTTCTACAGCGGTAAACTCCCCCATTTGGCGCTCAGGCAGATTAGAAATGAGTCGCTGCACTGATTGAAGACAAACAAAAGGTTGCCACCTCTCTGGAAGGCCTTGTTCTCCTCCATCCTCTGCCTGCAGAACCCACGCTGTTCAGATTAATTACACTTTCTAAGTTTAACTACATCTACTGACTAAAAACTAAGTATTTCTGTTTTTGTATTTTACTCTCTACATATCATCTTTTGGTTTTTGATCTGCGGGTCTTCAGCATCGATTAAAACTCCAACAAAAACCTGTTCACATAAAAAGCCGAATCCTGAAGTATTCCCAGCTAACAGCTGCTGTTTTCTGCCATGGCTGAATATTTTACACATTTTTCAGGGGACTTTTCAGACAGCTTTTTCTGTCTTGTTCTAATCGGTCTTCCTACCAAACGAAGCGAGCTGATGATGTGTGGCGTGCTGCGAGCTTTCTGTCTCACTAGAGGGAAATAAACTCTTCAAACTATCTTTGGTCCAATTTTTCAGATGCAGCACAGAAATTCCCCACCGCAACGGCAAGTCCTCTGAGAGAACTGTGACATATAGAAAACAAGTGCAATAAAGCTATATTTAGACAGCTTTGCATTGGTGTGACTGGGCTGAAATCCATGACGGGTCTTTTTTTTTTCCCTTCTTTACTTTTCCCTGTACACACAGACATCTATGACCTGATTGTTACCTTCACTGAGGCCACAATCCCACCCGAAGCAGAGGCTCCCACTTTGCCAGCTCTTGAATAAAATAAGACATTAAACTGGTGAGGTGCAGCTTTAACTTGCCAAAAGGACCAGCAGCCCTTTAAAAAACTGCAACAGCAGAAAATCTGAATACGCCCAGGTGACTGGTTCCCAGAGTTTCAAAGAAGGGTTTGTCGGGGCTCCCAGTACTTCCCTTTCAGTGTGGACATTTCCAAGTTCCTTGTCCTCCATAAAAAAACAAAAACAAACCAAAAAAGTAAAAGAAAAGTAAAGTAAAGATGATCGCCATGCAGCCCTCTAAGAGTCTGGGCTCTACAGGTCTTCTGTGTAGATGATACAGGGGCTGATGTCCTCGCTGGACTCCAGC
The DNA here is from genome assembly GCF_933228915.1 of Telmatherina bonti. NCBI lineage: Eukaryota > Metazoa > Chordata > Actinopteri > Atheriniformes > Telmatherinidae > Telmatherina > Telmatherina bonti. The sequence continues at coordinate 27,076,190 of NC_136611.1, read as the reverse complement.
TGCACCGTGGAGACGAACCAGCGGCGGGAGCTTGTGGCGTTGTAGTTGAGTGTGGTACGATAAGTGTTCTTGGCGTGTTTTGGGTAGATAATAGTGGTGCTCTGGTAGCTGATGGGCTTCTGCCGTGGCTCCAGGTACACCTGGGTCTTGTAGCTCCTCCAGGTGCAGTTCCGCACCGCCACCACTGTCTCGCTGAAGGAGGTGGGTGTGGCAACGGGGGCGCACAACACCCGGTCTCTGTAATGCTTGTCGGAGTCGTACTTGACTTTGGAGTTGCACCTGGAAAGAAGGTCGGCAGATGTTACAGAAATTCGACCGAACCTGATCAGCAGCTGTGAAAAGGGGCTTGAAGCAAACAGCACGTCAGGAACGTCTTACTTGATCTCTTGCTCTGGTTTGGGTTTGACTTCGATGCTCTCTCCGAAGAACACGGGGTGCATGCGAGTCTTTGGGTCTGTTCCTGTAGAGTTCAGCAGCAGGTAGGGCAGCTGCACAAAGGAAACGCAAGAGTTACAATCTCACAGCAACGTGCACAACATCCTGCACGGCCTGCAACGCGCCCTTTAAAGGAACTCCACTTTACAAAATGCCAGCATTGTTGAAGGGGGTTTCAACAGAGCCAGCAACCCATATTAAAACCACTGCAGACCCCACCCTCTCAGGGAAAACACGCTTGATCCTCCCTCGTGTGAAAGCGCCTTATCGATGGTTTGACTGTTACTGCAACAACAGTTAGGCATAAATCACAGCAGTCAGGGCAAGACTCCTGTTTTAATTCAAATAATTACGCTGCATGGGTCCAGCCGAGTAAGTTGTTGGTGGAAAACCTTTCTCACTGCATTCCTCTGCAGTTCAGGATAGAGACGTGTGAGCCAGACACCGCCTGTGTGTGTGTGTGTGTGTTCGTGGATGTGTTAGGACAACAGGCTTAAAGTTGTTAGAGGGAAAAAGGGGAGGAGACAAAAACAGACCCAGGATATGGAGGTGCTGGTAGCTCAGCTGCGTGAAGATGACACTGTTTGAAAATGTTAGCGAGGTGATAGTGAAGGGACAAAGCCAGGATCTGGAGAGGAGGTCAGGAGTCAAGTTTTAAATCACTTTAGTTTAACCAAGCTACACGGGCAGCATATTATATTTCAATGGCTGCTTAATCTGCTGTTATTTGATCGATCAAGTAGGTATAAACACCTAGAAAGTCTCCCCACATCATCTGTTTTTCACGGACAGAACTGAAGATTTTCAGCTTGTGTTGAAGTTACCCAACTGTTAACAGCAGCTCTGTTTGGACTCTAACCCTTAACCATCAGCACCGTCCTCTCTGAAACCGTAAGAAAACACACAGCAGCACCTGAAGCAAAGGCTGTGACTGGCTGTAATCTCCACAGGTGTGTTTCCAAACACCAACCACCCAATCTGAATCAAACGGCTCCTCAACCAGAACTCCTCCACCTCTCACGTTACAGGGGAGGCTGTCACATGCTGCAGTCTGACTGCACATGCCACTGGAGGGGACGCGCAAGAGCAGGCCAAGGACGCAGCAGACTACGTGTAGCTCGTCTTACCTCCAGCCCACCATCATCTGCGCACACCGAGGCACTGAACTTGCACAGCTGTTAGTTTTGCAACGCAGATCTGAATGAGATGAATCTGCAGGTCGCTCATTTTCTGTCCCTGCTCCCTCACAACCCGGACACGCTGTGCAATTGTCTTTCCCCTATCCTGCCTCAGCACAGAGGGTATCCCAGGTGTCTGCAGAGAGCTCTGGCAATGTCTGCAAGGCAGATACTCCAGGCAGGAGGGCCAAGAATATCCCCCAACAAACACACAAAGCATGAACACAGAAGAAATAGTCTGCAGCTGAGCAGCCCACACAATGTACAATGCAGAGTTACTGAGAGAAACGCCAACTCGGACACGGGTTTCCAGCTGCTGGCTGTTTGTTATGGCAAAGCCTGGAACTTAACATCCTGTACATGTATGCATGTTAATGGGAATGCATCTGTGTCACACAGTGAGGCGGATATAGAAGAGGTCATAGGATCTGCCTCCTCTCTGTCTCTGTGGTAGCTGAGCCATCTCCTTACACTGGACTCAACTTTATCATGATTACATGACCACGTGCATATTGTTCATGCAATGCAATCCTTTTTCTTCAATTTCTAAACTTGTAAAAAAGAAGACAAACAAAGAAAAGGCATGCTTAACAATCATTATTCAGCATCTTTCTAAGATGAAACAAGTTTGAAAGCAGACAGGCAGTCTGAGCATTTATCCCTGTTTAATTTAGAAGTGAGAGGTCATCAAACACTTACGCAACAGTCTGCTGCTGCTCTAACAAGCCTCCTGCACCCCAAAATAGAGCTGGAGGATTGTTCTAAGGTAGCATACAAAACAACACAAAAATAGACTTGGAAAGAAGGAAAACAGCACATGCACAGGACGTTTGCAGAGAGGAGCACATCTTTGAAAGAAAAACTGAGACTAAAAGGGGTTCTGTTAATCTTAACTCCCAGAGGATTAGAGGATATTTTTTCTCTCATTTGGGTGTGTGTGTGTGTGTGTGTGTGTGTGTGTGTGTGTGTGTGTGTGTGTGTGTGTGTGTGTCAGGCTTGTGCAAAACAATGCAACTGCCAGGACTCAGCATTGCCTTTCTGAAGTCTCCTTCAAGCCACACTGACCTGTGCAGACATGTTCTAAATAGTCTTGGAAATGGGTGTGACTTGAAAATGATTTGAACTTAAATCAGCCGTGTCGCATGTGACACACAGGTCAGAGCAGGATGTTTCATTCAGAGGCAGTTATCATGTGAAAAACAATTAAACACAATACATTTGCCAATATTGATCTAGAAAAGGTTCTTCTGATAAATACAAGTTAATATTACAGAAAGGGAAACCAACTATTTGGATGGATTTCTTTATCTCGTAGCTCTGTGTTCATGTTGCCGCTAATGAAGAACGCTGTTCAGAATGAAAAATGTGACCACAAACAAGTGATGTTGTTAAGAACCTCTGAGCAGGAACTGACTGAAGCTGGTTTCTGCATATGAATACACATGCAGAGTCATCTGCAAGCGTCCCATATATCCATCCATTTTCTTAGTCTAATCAGGGGTCATGGGGAAGCTGGAGCCTTTCCCGGTAATCGTTGGGTGAGAGGCAGGTTCACCCTCGTGAGACCATCACAAGGCTAAAATATATTTGGAATAAATTGTTTGTGTATTTTCTTTTACTTTGAGTCTTACATACCCAGCCGTTTTACATCTTGACTTTTAGTCATAATCTTTCAACTCATATGTTATGACTTAGCTTTTTTTGTCTTCAGCAATGATAGAAAATTGACTAAAAACAAACTAGGCTTGAAAAGGTATGTCTGGTAATGTCTCATGTTGTTCTCTTAGCTCAGTTTGAAAATCTGAAAGTAAAAGAGAATCTTTCTTTGGTCAAATAACTAAAATACAGGCAGCATGATGACACTGAACTGCTGCTGTTTCTCTTTTAAAAAAAGTCACAAGCCAAACAGGTTTGGAAAATACCATATAGTCCCGGTTTAGAACCATTTAGCCCAATTAAACTGGTTTTTAAAACAGACCTGCAGCAGAGTGCTACTTTAAGGTTTTTGTGTCTGAGAGTCTGGCCTGTACTCAACATAAAAGGCTAGGCTGTCCACCGTGTAAATCCATAACAAGATGTCACAAATATGATGCCATTTTTATTGCCTGTGCCTAAGAGGTGGGACAAAATCCTGATAAAAAAAAAAAATCCTGATAACACCAAGAGTGATTGTGGTGCAGTTATTTGCCAACTGATATGCTACTGAAATAACAATATTCATCCTGCTGAAACCCCTCAAAAATACTCAAAAATGCCCTTTGAGAGTTTCTGGGCCCTTATTTGGAGACACAGCTGGGCCCACGCTACAAAGTCACCGGGCTCTGTGACACATGTGTAGTAAAAGGCCAGCTGAGGCACTGCAGAGAGGAAAAGTCCACTTTTCTGTAACCTCTTAATGAGGGCCAGTGGCATCCCCAGCACAGTGCAACATCAGAGCTCTGCAACTGAGGAATTCCTACTGGGAGAGACAGCTTCCAGATGTTGTGTGAGAGAGACTGATCTGAATCTGGCCGAAGACTAAAAATGCTCACAGATTTTCAGTTTGTCTCTGGGCAGAGACTTTATTTGCTATCAAGTCCCATTTGTTTTTAAAGAATGAAAAGCTCAACGAAGCCACCAAATTATTCTGAACATAAAAACTATTCAGGTGAGAAACTAAAGTGAAGCTTTCTTACCAGTTTGCCCTCCCTGCTTTCCTTTTTGTAATCTCCATGCTGGCTCTCGACAGGCGTCGTGCAGCTGCCGGAGCGCGACTCGATCAGACCCGGAGACAGAGAGCAGAAGGGCGGACTGGGACTCGGCGGCAGCCCCGAATCCGGGCTGTCGAGTAGTCCTTCCCGGTTTTTTCCTTTCAGACTATCATCCATCGCTTGTAAATGTAGGTGCCCCACCATTTCTGGGACGGCTCCAGTAAAAAAAAAAAACAACCACCTTAGACCGAGTCCCACTGACAACTTTTATTCTTCCACGAAGCGCTCCAAGCCGCTGCGCACTGCTGCGTTGACAAGAAACAATCCCGGGGAAAGCTTTTCCACTCCTGATCTGGGATTTCTGAGGGCAAAAAAAGAATGGGAAAAGATCAAGACACGACATTTAACCATTAAACCATTAGCTGTGAACAAAACTCATTGAACAAACATCCTCAAGTAAATCAAGCGTAAAACTGCTGTACCTGCGCGTTGGAGACGATCCCCTTCAACTTGGAGAGTTTTAAAAAAACTTTCAGGAAATCTTGAAGAAACTCCAACAAACACAAGAGATTTGGCTACAGTGTTAATTATTATTAGAGATCCAAAATGTAAATACCAAAGAAAATAGTAAAATCCTCAGAAGGAAGCAGAGCCGACTGCGCGTCTGGCGCCGATCTGGATGAGAACTTCTCTTCTCTGCTTTGCTCTGTTTAAATGTCTGCGTGCTGTGTGTGCGCGCGCTCCAGTGGAGAGCTCCCTCTTGATGATCCTGCCAGCCCCCCCACCCCCTTTCTGTTTTTTTTTCCTCACCTGGACCTAGTCCAAGCCTTATGATCTGGACCACTTCCACGCACAGCCAACAGGGGCGAGCACGTCCCTTCTCTCCCGCTGTGCAGTGGTTGGCTCTGCAACGCAGCCAATCTCCTACCTGCTGCAGCTGCTGGGCTGGTCCCAGTTCAGACATATCAGCTGAGCATTTATTATATATAATAATTACCTGTACGTGGGACCAACCCAACTGGAAATATAAGTAGCAACTTGTTACTTGATAATAGTGATGAATTTACCAGTTGAATGTAAAATCTGCTAATTTGCAGTTACTTTTACACCAGTAGTTATCAGGTGGTAAATAAACAATGATTATTAAGCTGTTGTTGTTAATTGTGGCTAGCCTGAATCTTTATTCATGTATTATATTGGTGAACAGTTTTAATAACAAGTTATTATTTAATAAATAACTGAACCATCCAGCTTTATTTTTCTGACTTTAGTAAACTCCTAAACAAGCAATTGTGAAATAATAATATCATTTTTCAATGGGTGAGACTTCTGTCACAGGTCACATGACTCTGCACTAGTTGACCCCCAGGTAGACACAATGATGTTTGCAGGGCTGCAGATGTGAAAGCAGTGAAAGAAAGACACACTTTGTGGTGCCTGAAGGAGTGTGTGCACTTCAGTCAATGCTCTAACTTTTTTAATAGCCCGTCCAACGCAGTCACTGAACATACTGAATTAGAAACAGCAGCATAAAATATGTATTGGCATCTATGTTGCTGTTTCTTTTTAACTTTTTTTTTTTGTCCAGCCGTATTTGCATGTAACCCCTGCTGCTTGAAACCAGAGCTAAAAACCTCAGGCATATAGCAAACCAAGTCATCCACTGAATACACCAAGCTCTGGCTGTTCTGACAGACTACCAGCAAATTACTGAAATATGAAGGATATTAGCTACATAAACTCTGCACTAAACAAAATCCACTCATTAACCAAACCATCTCACACTGAAGCTCCAGACTGACAGGAACACCAGGCTGCAGATTCATTACACCAGTCTGCGTAGCAGCAGGCGGCTCTCTTCTTTTCCCCACAGTGTAGTACTGACTTTTTCACGTTTGTCAGGAACTTTTTATTTATTTATCTTTCTTAGAAGGAGGGTCAGTTTCAGACTGTTTAGATGTTTCCAGTTTGAAAACAGGAAAAAGAAAGAAACATGCCAGAAAAGACAGAAAAAGCTGCAGAAAGCTGAATCAAACCACAGTAATCGTGAGGCAGTAAAGAGGTGCACAGCTGCCTCTGTGAATGTAGTGATGTGCAGCTCAAGCTAACCAGTTAAAACCATGATCCATGGAGGGCATCCTCAGTTTCACATCAGAATTCATTCATATAAAAAAAACAAAAAACCTGCAGTTTCATTATAAAGATTCCAACAATGTCTCTTTTCAAGTTAGGACATGCATCTTCTGTCTCACCACAAAATGATGTTGACTTTCAGTACCTTGCTTTGCAAAGACAGAGAAATGTGAAGTCTCGCTGCGTCCGTCTTAATGTGCACGTTCCACATGATGCACATGTTTGATGCTGCTGATAAGATCACAAATGCTCATAAAGGTGTAAAAGAGGGGTAGATGCAGCTGTTACTGTAAGAAACCTGCTTTCAAGACCCATTTGGTTGGAATTTAGTTAAAGCATGAAATAAACATTATTCGGGACATAATTTATATACATGCTTATTTTTAAATGTTACTAAATATATGGTTATAAAAATCATACATGGTTATATTATTTCTGGTTCTAGGTCATGTCAGGAGGAAGCAAACCTCTGCTAACCTACAGGCTAGTAAGTAATAAGTTGCCTTATGAATGGTAACCATGCATTGTGACACTGCTTTGTTTTGGTGATGTGGAAAAATGTAGGTGTTAGACATTTCCTGGTAAAGACAGGCAGACTGTTCATAAAGTGTGTCTGAGAGAAACTTCACTGCCGTACAAAGTTACATCATCTGTATAAGGATTATTATTATAACCGTGCACTTTAACAGCTATTACTGATGTAAACATTTTTTTATTCAGGTAAAAAAAACTGGTATTTCACCTCTTCTAATATAAAACGTCATCTTGTTAAAGTTACGCAACAATCTTCAGAAGCAATCATGTTTTTTCAGATCGTAGATTATTAAATGAGGAATCAGCTGCTTTTGGGTGAACATAGTATTTAGTCAGTAAGAGGATGATTATAAGATGGCTATGGTTATTTTTCATGAGCTATATGTGTGTTTCACTTTGTGTGTCTGTAACTATCCTGCCTTGTATATTTCAGGACAGGGTGGGTATGGGTGGGAACACCATCCACCAGCGACCAAATGAGTTGTGCATGCACAGCTCGCACATAATCACACACAGACAGAGCAGACAAAGTAGACCTGAGTGCACATACGAGCAGGCTGCAGTCATTTAGGTCGCCACGGGAAAAAGAAACGAGTCCTTGTTGCCCCTCAAACTCATGCTGATGTGCATGCTGTTGCCCTCGGTTCATACTGTTGTCCTGTCAACAGCAGCCCTGCAAAAATAAGCAAATAAAAGCTAGTACAGAGCTGCAGCAAGCTGGCTGATTGTGCTTTTGATGGTCCACCAGTTCTCCATGGTGATTACCACAGACTGACAGGAGATCATGCCTGATGTTTTTTTGTTTTTTTTTTCCACTTCACATATGAGCTAAGATAAATCTGTGTTTGCTTATGTTGTCTGAAACATATACTTAATGGTATCCGTCTTAAGAGTGTTCAGCTGTAATCATGTTTGCTGAGAATGGTTTTCCCTCGTCTCTGTTATTGTTTGGAAGCCGCAGCAGGAAGCCGCAGAGCAAAGTTTTACTGCTGATCCCGCATCAGGTGTGTTTTTGTCTCATAGTGTCTGTCTTAAACAGCCCATCATGCTGATCCCCAGGAATTCGGGAGATTAGCGTGGAGCTCTGGTACAGATTAGCTTTAACACACTGGGATGATATTTGTGGGAGGCATGTTTGTGAGCATGCTGAAGGGGAGCGTTGCTCAATGTCAGTCCATGTGAAGACTTCAGAAAGCCCTGAAAGTCATCATGGAATAGTCAAACAGAGGCATTTCATTTGATCATTTTACATATATGGCTAGTTTTCACACTTACACACACACACACACTGCCTGTTATGAAAATGTTAAATAATCACTTAAATAACAAACAAAAATGTAGCACGGCAGACATGATGGAATTAATTCATTTCATAATTACCATAATTACCATAATTAATTCATTTTAAGCCTACCTGGTAAAGTTTAGCATGCTGTCATTGTCTATTAAGACATGATGAACTGCACATTAAAAGAGCCTTACAGACTCATTTACAGACTCCACTAAAACAGCTTCATATGTGTAACCAATAAACACACTCTTTCTCACACTGTACACACATCTTCTCTGTCTTCTTCTGCCTGAAATCCTTCACTTTAACTTGTGGCGCCTCCGAGACAAACGGCCACATACGTTTTGTTTTTTTTTGTGATTTGAAAAATCTGAGAAATAACATCAGAATGATGAAACAAGCGGACTCTGCTGCAGCTGTTTCTCTATTTGTTTAATGAGTGTTTTCAATGTAAACCCTAATAGTTTAAAAAAAAAAAAAAAAAAACCTTTAAAAGCCTCTGTGTTTATTCAGAGCAGGTTGTTTCAAGGTGAATGTCTTTCTGATCCTCACATTTCTGCTGTGGTGACTCCATGACTCCATTTGACTGATGATTTCATTTTAAAATTCACCATGGCAACTAAAAAAGAAAAATCATCTGGGCCGTTTCCAAGTCTGTGGTTTGGTTTTGTGAGTTTTGTATCAAGATGAAATCAGTTTATCTAAGTAGTCCAGTTGGAGAAAATGGTTGTATTGTGTCTGCGCCTGCTCAATGTTTCCTCCATGTGCTCTCATTCATCATCTGTTCCGCAGGACGGATTATTCTTTTAAAGACTGCGATCATTAATTTTGGGGACGACTGCTTGTGTTTCCGTTTTAGACTTCTCATTCATTCAGTAATGTCACTTTGACACTGAACATCAAAACTGTAAGCTTTGCATTGTGGCGTTTTGGATGGCGGACCCAGAATATTATTGAACAGACACTTTTACCGTTTGTAAGAGTTGATTGAAGAGTTCTGCAATCAGGGTTCTGCTTCTGAGAACTCAGAGATCCCTGGAGGCTTTGAGACGGACAGAGAGGGGGGAGGACCGCCAAGCTGCCTGTTGATGATTAATCTTTTAGTGCTGCATCATCCTCCCCCCTTGTAGAGCAATCCTTCTCCACATCCTGCCATGCACACACACACACACACACACACACACACACACACACACACACACACACACACACACACACACACACACACACACACAGACAAAAGTAGGAGAACCCAAACATGTTTGTCTGCACGGACACACACTGACACACACATTTATGATCTTTTAAAATCTCTTGCTCATTCTTGCTGTGTTCGCACAGCCTTGTCAAGGCAGCTGCACAAACTGGATCAGGAGCAGAGGGAGGTAGTGTCACAGGTGTGTGTGTGTGTGTGTGTGTCTGTTCATTCACATGCAACAGAAAGAAAGATGTGCACTCATTTCTCTCTCCAGTTTTTCAGCTCGGAGCTACACGGGTTGTCTTGAAGCTCACCGTGCACGGTGGCATGTGCACCTGCTGTGTGGAATAGCTCTCAGTGTAAACAAACCACAGAGAGGCTGGTCCTGGCAGGGCTGTTGTTCTGAGCTGGTGGGAGCGTCTCTGCAGCTTACACACACACACACACACACACACACACACACACACACACAAAACGCCTATCTTCAGACTCCCAGGCATGAATGTTCTTCTCACAGATAGGTGACCATTCCCCAGTATGAGTTTCACACACTGTATGCATAAATAAAAACTGCTTGTTCAGCGTATTCAGGTGAACTGGCACCTGTGTCATGATAAGAACATCTCTTAACTGGATGATGGATGAGCTTAGCAGATCAGTTATGCACCTCTGGTTTTATTGTGTGGGTGGAAGTGGAGAAAACAGCAGCAGGCTTCCTTCTTGTCTTTCATCTTTAGTTCCTCCTGCAGAACAGAGATAGATGCTCGGATGTCATCACTGAGCGCCACTTCTCCAGACTTTGGCGGTTTACAAACTTCCTGTCAGATTCACCTATCTCCTTGCTGAAATGGGATCATACTATGTTTGCCTTATCTTTAAAAGAAGAGAAACAAATTACCTCCTCTTTACCTGGGATCATCACTAAGATTTCATTAAAAGTCTCGTCATTTGAGTCCAAGTTGTTTTGTTGTTTATATTTTTTTATCTGATCTTCTCTGACAGATTTGTTTATTTTGCCATTTTCTGTTGGTTGGCTGTGAGCGGTCCTACGTTGTTTTGTGTGGCAAAGATCCACAGTCATAAGATCACCTCAGTGTTTCATGTTGGGATTCTTAAATGTCCACAAAATTTAGAATAGTGTGTCATTCATTCATTTTCTGAATCGCTTAATCCAATTCAGGGTCGCGGGGAAGCTGGAGCCTATCCCAGCTGGCTTTGGGCGACAGTCCTGTGTGTCTAACTTTTGAAAATATTATGTTGTACAAATGTGTTTTTGAATATGAATTTTAGTCTGCTGGCACTATTTATATCTAAGAGATAGTTTTTCTTGTTTTGTTTTTAATCTCACTCGGCATGCTCAAGAAGTGTGACTTAATCAAACTGAGGACATGATGCCCTTCTTTGGTTTCTTTATCAAATGACCATTTTATATAATTGCAATTTGTGAATACAATCAGATTGAATTGGAGTTAATAGGATGAAACTAGATCGTACGCATTTAGACTGGTATTAAACAAGTTTGCTGTTTTTGGGATGACTGCTGTTGTGAATCCAACTAAGGTAGATTAAGCTGGGATGGGCTCCATTGCTTTTTATTAGGCCGTAAAACTGCCTGGTTGGGTTTGGCAATCTAAAGCATTTGGTTAAGGTTAGAAAAACATCATGGGTTTGGAAAAAGCACATTCATTTATATCACATAAGAAGATCACAGTTTGTAGGTGTAAGTGTCACGAAAGCAGTGGAGATGTGGTGTGGACCCAAACGCGGAGATGAGGGAAGCCGGTATGCAGAACTCAGACAGATTTATTTTCCTCAGAGGAACCCAGGGAACTCAGAACAGACAAACTAAACTGAGGTACAAAATGATCCAGCCAACAATGAGTGAACATGAGTGGTATAAATACACAGGAAAAACCGAACGAGAAACAGGTGAAACAAATGAACTAAATGAACCCAGGTGAACCAAATCAATGAACAGGAAATCTAAGAAGCTAACCAAGAACCAAGACAGGAAAAACTACAAAATAAAACAGGAAGCCCAAAAACAAAGCACAGAAAAACCCAAATCATGACAGTAAGTGCACATGCACTTGTTCACACAACTGATTGCATATTTTTGCATCATAAATATAGGTTAGACATGTTTTGCTGTTAGCTTATACTTTATAAATAAAACTAAACCGAAATAAATAACCAAAATTGTGGGTTTTCCCTTAACCTAACCAAAAAGGTTTTTCAGGTTAAATCAAGCCAAAACAAACAAAAGGAAAATATACCTAAGCTATGGAAAGGAGTGCAAATTATGGAAACGTTTCAGTGGGTTGTATTCAGAAAGTAAGGACCAGCTGAGTCACACGCCTAAAAGGGAAACAGCCACATTTGCTGCACATCCCATAACTGCCATGGATCAGTGTTTTTGATGTAAGAAGCCCCTTAAAGTCCACCCAAAGAGACAAAGGACAGATTGCTTTCTTCAGGAGCCCTCGAGGGGTAAAGTTTGACATCCCTGGTTTAGAGCAACATAGCTGGTGTAGATTTTAACCCATAAAGACCCAACTCGTGAAAAAAATGGTAAGATTTGTCCAATTTGAATATGAGGTCTTTATTTGCCCCTTTAACAAAATGTAAAATAAAAAATGACCAACATTTTTAGGGATATTTACAATTTATTACCATGTAATATGTCAACATTTTACTCTCCTAATCTTCTGCTTTCTGGCGTCCAGCAAGGGGCAGAAGGCAAAAAACCAAGTCGTGTTCCACAGGATTTTGAGCAAAGTTTATACTGTTTAAAGTGATGCCAAGTGTCTCAGAAACAGTTTGTATCATAAATACCAAGCTGAGTTCTTACGGTTTAAGTAATGGAGTGATCATGTGGATATTTTCAGGATGATATATGTTTTATTTTTAAAATAATTTTCATCCTGAGGTCGCATCTCAATCATGAAGTAATCCAAAACAGTGCATTTACTTCCTATTTGTTTATTCATGAGAAGAGCCATGCAGACATGTGTTCTTGGACTGAGTTACTCGCTAAGGTTTGCATACCGACTTCTTAACTGGGACTACCCTGAGGCCCCACAGCTGTTGCCTTTGCATGCAAGTTGCTTGTTCACTCTCGGCTGTAATCAGCGTGATTCACCTGCATGCTGCTTCCTCTGACATTTACTCTTCCACGCAGCTTTGTGTGAACAGTCAATAGGTAAACAAGAGAATTGCTTTTGTTTAATGTGTAACAGTAAGATATATGACTCTCACATTCTGCAGGATACACTTTTAGTGTTTTCCTCTTTATCTATTCATGTGTGAATCCATATTATGTTGGTCTCATTTAAACATGAAATGTCATCAGAAGTCGACTTTGTGCGCAGACAGTCAATAGTCTGTCTCTGGTGTGGATGTTCCCGGTGCCAATAAGTCACAGCTTCATCAGACAAATACCACAGAGCAGGAGTTTCAACGATAACCACCATGAGAATAAAGAGATAGGGGCTTAGATATAATCAATGCTTTGTCACCGTGTTGGTTTTCTGTGTTATTTATTGACTAATCAAGGTGTGCAGTGGTCACAGGGAGAGTCTGGCTCAGCAGGGGAGTAAACACAACCGAGTGACAGAGCCACAGAAGACAGGGAAGGTCATGGGTGGGGTAGAGAATGGAGAGATAACAACTATTTATGTTTCTTGTCACATTCATCTTCATTCAGATGTATTCATCTGCACACTTTGCCTTTTGCCCTGCACTCTGCGCTTTTGTAGCATAAACAAGCAGCTCTCTTGGGTCCAGACAGCAGCCCTGCCTGTTTGCTCAGTATGTTTGCTGAGGCCTGTGGTTTGGACTTGGGTATTAGCAGAGCAAAGGTAGTTAAAGGAACCAAATCAGATGCGACACATTGTGATTGATGTCAACCTGTCAGCAGCTCGCCATGGAAACGCACTATTTATCACCTTGTGATTAGACCAAAGTTATTCTGCCCAGGTTATGGAAAGATTAAACAAAAACTGTGACTTCCTCTGCTGTATATTTTTACTGCGGCTCTTCGTTTTTCTTTTTTTTTGCTGCCTTGGAGACAGTTTAAACTCCCACCTCAAAGTGATTTGTGCTTCACTCAGAGTTCACGACTTGTCTCCTGTCAGACTGACAGCACCTCTTGTGCTTTGCCATCATGGGGAGATTCATTTCCCATGGTGCTTTGTGTTTGCCTTCTCGCCTGTGGGGATGAAATGACAAGCATGGACCACCCATGTCTGCTTAGGCCTAACTGGTGTTAAAGAAATCCCCCTACCTTCAGTGTATGTGTGTGTGTGTGTTTGTGCAACCATAAGCTCTAGTCTGCATGCTTACACTTTAGTCAGTTTAATGAACCTTTATTTAATAAAGGATAACACAAAGACTTTAAGTGTATTTGGTGATAACTGATTCTCTTAATTTTCATCACTAAAACAAACATTTACTTAACGTACGTGACTGCACAGAGAGAACGTTAGAAGCAGCTTCTTTTGCCATTTTACGTTCAATCTTCTCATTTACTCTGTAATTCAACACTGTTAAATGTAACAATCGCTTACTTGTTTGGATCTTTTCTTGTTTGAGAAAGTCACTGGTTTGTAGTGGAATAACAAAAACCGTATGATCCATGCGTTTCAACAGAGCTGAGCCAGTTTCTTCCCACTTATGGGTTACAATGTTACGTGCTGTACAGAAGATCTGTAATCAGTCTCAGTGCCTCTGTCAAAACCAATCAGCATTGCCAAGGCCCCATTTTCTCCGTTTTCTCTCTAAGACAAACACCAGGCACTGCAAAGAAAGCAAAAGCTGTAAAGTTCAGGTGGGGAGTTTTTCACGAGCTGCCCATTCCCCAAAGGTCAGAGGATCTGCAGCGGAGGACAGTCTGCTGCAGTCTAGTGACAAACCATGTCTCCAGTTGGCTCCAGTCCAGTTGTACAAGCTCTTTACCGTGTCAGCGCCTTATATATGTCACCAGCTTCCTGATCCCAGTCGCTCAGATAGTAAGACAGCTTTTTGGTTGGATATGTTCACTCTTTCTCCTTCAAACAAACTCCCCAGTAGTGGAAACTGCTGATGAGATGTTCGGGAATCTGTTGCAGAAATCTTCACAAAGTCTTGCTTTCTACATAAACCATTCAGATGTCCTCCAGTTGTATCAGGAGTCTAAATATTTTGGAATTCCTACTGCAAATTATAATATTGTAATTCTTATTATGTTCCACAGTTTATTCTATTTAAAACTTTCCTTATTTGCGTTCAGGTTTTGCTTTTATGTAGCAAAAGGCTGTTGGTTGGGATTTGGAAAAATCCTGCACATCTGCATAATATGTAACTATGATACAAACAGTAAGAATAAAACAAATATGATGAATACAGAGTTTGCATCTATTTGCATGATTCAACAGTGTTACAACGTTTTTTATATGGGAAGCCGCCATGTGAGAGTATCAGGTCGAACTGAAGATCTTTTTAACCCATAAATAACATCCCCAATCTGGGAAAGCAATCAAGCTGAAATTTTCCATTCAACTAGAAGATGAAGACATTAGATATTAACAAATGGTAGCTGGTCTGTTTACAAACATATGGGATGCTAACAGAGATTAATCATGGGAATAAATGGAGCACTGGCATTGCTGTAAACAAACTGGTACAAGGACTTCAAACGGGTCACACTGGTAGAAACTGGGCAACAGAATCAATAAACAAGTTATCCAAATAAATGAAATCAAACAAAGAGAAACTCCTTCATCAGGCGACATCCTTTTAACACTGTTTTATGTTTAGGCAGAGGCTTCCAACCTATTTTCATTGAGGACCCCCTTCGTGCAGCTACTGAAACTCCATGGGCTATTTTTATTTATTTGACTGAAATTGAATGTTTTAATTGATTATTTTGTAGCAGATTGGGGGGATCAGGTACCCCAGGTTGGAAACCACTGACCTGATGGGATTATAGGTGTAAATCATAGACTGTATATAAAGAGAAGGTGTAAATATACCTTTCTCTCTGAGACATATTCAAATTTGATTTTGCCACTGAGTCTATGAGTCACTTGTCAGTCGCTCAGTTTGACTCATTCATATTTACTTTCTCCAGGGATGCCCAAGTCCGACCCTCGAGTCATACCATCCCGCAACTTTTAGATGCAACCCTCCACCAACACAACTCAATGACATGGTTGAATTCCCTCATCCGTATGCCTTCCAGCTCTGCAGAGGCCTGGTAACAAGCTACTCATTTGATTCAGGTGCTCTGGAGAAGGGATGCGTCTAAAAGTTGCAGGATGGTAGATATTGAGGACCCGACTTACTCATTATCTTGTTGCCAGCCGGCTCATTCACCCTCACAGTACCTCGTCAACAAAGCGCTGCTTTTTAAGCTCTTAGAAGTGGACCTCTCTTCACTCTTTGACAGTTTCGCTCCAGTTTCATTAGCTGATGTTAAAACGTTTGTCTGTGGCCTCAGCACATCAAACCTCATTCCTCTCCTTTCTCAGTCATCAGATCAGATCATAGTTTCAGTCCACTTTGAAACTACTTCCTGTCTGTCATTGATGGCACAGACACAGACTGCAGCACTGATCACTGCTGATAAGGCCTTAGGAATCTAGTTGATGGATCTCTGTGAACCAGACTTTCCTGCCGTGACACACGCTGACGAAGCTTCATGTTTTCTGCAGCCACTTTCTGGCCTCAGGCCTCAAGGAGGATACATTTCTGAGCTGTTGCTCAACACAGCTGTGTGTAAACAAGCTGTGTTTAGATGCCCATGTCTCAACCTGCACACAAACACGCACGTGCACACACACACGCAAACACAAACCAGCATAGATGGGCTGGGTGTATTTGGTGCCACACCAAAAACCTCTTGCCACAACTTGTTAGATTGAATGAAATTGCTGTCTTGCACACCCATGCAGTACAATAACATGCAGACAACTAAGCTCAGACATATAAACATGTGTGTCAGTACGGAAGTGACAAGTGCAATTAATATTTTGCAGAAAGGTGATGGTGTTTTTTTTTGGAGAGCAGGGCGAGACAATGAGCTGGTTGCAGCACAGAGATGATCTGCTTCATTTCAGTTCTGATGATGACGATCCAGAATGAATCACCAAAAGTTCACCAAAAAGGACAAGACTCTTCCATGGCAGGACTCCTGCCATGGAAGAAGAGAAAACGGTCGTATTTCTACACATCAAGACACAAATGGTAAATGCTTGCTGGAATTAAAGTTATGTCAAAACAAAAAATTTATTGTCCTTAAACAAAGATACTGAAGCAAATGTCATGTCATTCATGTCAGTGACTTGGTTCTGATGTTGCATGGCTCAGATTTCCAGGAAGTTAAAAAATTGGGTAATGAGGCCACAATACCAATCCCGAGGTCACAGTACTAATTCCAATAAGAAGCTCAACCTGCAGAGTATCACAACTTTAGTTTTATTTTAGGGATAATATGAACACCAACTCCAACAAAAATTGCATTTGTTAATACCCCTGGTCTTTTACCTGTTGATCGACACACTAAGAAGAGTTCTTTTACCATTAAAGTGTCAATGCTGTTAAACATCATATGCACAACCGTCCTCAACAATCATCAACATAAGAAAATACAAAAATGATGTGAAAATCTAACTTAACATGGCTGCAATCTAAAGAAAGGAAAACTGCTGAAATGTTGTTTCCTAGAGTCCATCCAGCAGTTATTACAGATGCTGCTTCTTATATACGTGGCTTATTTTTACACAGGATATGAACAATCAAGCTTGGGCTCCAGCCTGGGTTTTGTGGTGGGTTTGTTCAGCTGTGGCAGGCTGGACTGAGGTTACGACCTAACCATTGTTCCACCGATCCATATTGACCCTAATTGACCTGTGGGTGGCTTTAAAATGCTGCCCACAGCAGCAGAGCAAACAGCTACTGCTTTCAGCCTCCTTAAGACTGCTGGACAGGTATAGCCAGTCAGACGGGAGTGGAAAGCTTTTCTAGTCAATCAACCGTGAGCTTTTTCGCAACATAATTGTAATCTTTTTCTCTAATCAATTGTAGCCATATTCCCTCAAACATCCAAACAGAGAGCAAATATTTGTGCATATGTAAGCTATAAAGAACTTTGCAAGTTGTGGCAAGTGCAGCGAATGGAGTTTTTTTTTATTTATTTTTTTTATAGTAATGTCTTATTATTTGTTGCTGTGAGCCAACTGGTCCATTTTCCCTGATCCACTTTCATGGACTTCCTTTATCCTTCACAAAGCCTAAATACCGCAAAGAAAATGGGACAGGCGGAGTTCAAATGACAGCTCAAAAGTTTTATGTTCCCAGGAATTAGAAATGACTTTTTAAATACCACTTTGTGTGTGCTGCCCTGCTATAAGAACTCTGCTAATGAATTTAATGTGCCGTTTTTGGCACGAGATGTTCATTTTTGCTCCAGGGCTGATTAAAAGTACAACTGACTGCAGAGAGGGAGTCTGGGCTGTTTTATCGTGCGGGCATCTTATAATGATTTTGGTTCCCCTCATCTGCATCGCCACAGCATCAAATTGCTTTTAGCATTTTGCTGAACATACGGTGCTGTAAGTGAAATAGTGTTTTGAGTTGTAATTTGAAGCGAGTGGAGCTTCAGCCCTGGCGGATTGGAAGCTGCCATGCAGAGCATGAGGTTTAGATGAGAGCTTTTTATACTCACCATGTTACTTAACTCCTTCTCCTGAGACTACTCAGCATTTTTTACTTTCAGAGAACTATTCATTCAATTAAAAGAAATGATCTAGAAGACTTTAATTTCCAGTGGTCTGCCCTTTATTTATACAAAGCGGAAAGAGAGCGAGACATGAGGAAAGTTAAACACATCCTTTCTGCTGTGATGCTGTTCTTTATTTGTTCCCGTGTATCAGTTCTTGGAAATTTCCACACTATCTGCTGAATTTACAAAATGAATGTTTTTCTTGACAGGCTGCCGTGAAACATTAATTTCCACTGAAGTCTGTAGTTCGAACATAAGACGCTTCATTTGGATCCTCTGTGTAATTTAAAGTCTTTATGAAGATTTTTGTGGACAGGAGTAAAGGAAGTGGTGGCACTTATCTCCAGCGGTGGTCCCACCTCAACCACAACCTCACGGCTTCTCAGTTTCTCTTTTTTTAAGTAAAACCTAAACACATTTCTCTAGCAAGCTCAACAGCTCTAATGAACTTATTTTCTTCTTAGATCCAACTGTAATATTAAGGATTTTGATTAATTTCCACAGCAAAGAGCTCCAATAACAACAACAAAAAAAGTTCTTCTGGATATTTTCTTTCCAGTTAAAATGTGCAGACATGTAGTTGTTGTCTCATTTCACATGAACTTTAAATTTGTTTGATTTTTTTAGGAACAGGATGGACTGACTCAGACTTTATGAGACTAAAAGAGACATAACGGGAAACTGCTGAGTCAGGGGATTTTGAAAGACACATTCCTGCCCCTCTTCTCCCTCATCACCGGGAGGCCATAAACATGATGAATATTTACTACTGATGCTGCTGATGGATATATTTAAAGCCATCATTCTTCCACTGCCAAGTCGCTAAAGTTTCATTTGGGGTGCAGCTCAGTGAAGTGTTGTGTTTTAATATCTGAAATTAGTTAATGATCAGAGGTTTTCTTGACCTGTACGGCCTCATTACCCTTTAACAGCAGCTGTTAACTGGACCCAACGTTTTACAAAGGTCTCAACCCTTCATTCACTTGTTAAAGCCATGACTTGATCAGAAACATTTATTGGACAAATCATTTTGTGGAAGATGCAATAGTTTCTGCATCCTGAGTAGCAATGTGCCCCTCAAAGTAGGTGCTTTGCAAAAAATTAAGGTGTTCAG
Organism: Telmatherina bonti; assembly: GCF_933228915.1. Classification (NCBI taxonomy): domain Eukaryota; kingdom Metazoa; phylum Chordata; class Actinopteri; order Atheriniformes; family Telmatherinidae; genus Telmatherina; species Telmatherina bonti. Next base: position 27,056,856 of record NC_136611.1, on the reverse strand, counting down.
ATTATATTAGGATATGGGACAAATTAAAACCTGCCCAGAAGATTGATCAGAGTCTAGATGTGTGATGCTCTGGCTGATTATACAGCAGTGATTGCACAAATGTAGTCTTCTATAATCATCATCAAAATGAGCTTAAACAACAAGCAGAGGCGTTTTGGAAACAAGGTGACTGATGAGGTTAAAACTGAACTTTTAAGGTGCGATGAGAAAAAACCATGTTTAGACCATGTGTAGCCGGGTTTTTGTGAAACCGAGTATCTTCCCTTCTCCTGCCAGTAAAAAACATAGTTCACTTAACCTTGCTTTTAAAAAATAAATCCATCCACACATATCTGCATCACCGCGTTGTTAAGCACACTCTTAAGCATATCAAACCTTTAGGCAGCAGTAGCGCCTCTAATCCTATCCAATCAGAGTGACCTTCCGTATCACGACGTCACTTCCACAAAACACAAAACATACCTCGAACGTGATTTTGTTAGGTGGTGGAAAATAACTGTCTTTAATCTCGTCCTTTGCCTTTGGTCGTCTATGTGGAGCGGTACTGACAGCAGTGTAAAAACAAACGCACACAGAGCGTCAGGACAATGGATGACACCAACACAGTTTAAACAAATGTGACGTCATGGTATTTTTTGTCATTGACAGTGACATTTTAAAACATAAAACCATAATTATATGTGTCCACATGCAGACGTGCAAACAGAGGATTCACAGATCTTCACTTAGTCAAAGGTTTTTATAAATAATTGTCTTTGATTGTATAAATCTGGGTTTTTGTGTGAATTACAGGGCAAATCGGAGAAAAATAATCTTCCTTTTTTTGTGAGATACCTTGCTACATGTGGACAAGGCCTTAGAGGGAAACATGTATGGATCTCTATTGAAAGAATAGTTTTCTAACTGTTAAGCCTTGGAGTCAGTCAGTCATTACCCTAACTGCTTAATCCAATGAAGGGTCTTGGGGAACCTGGAGCCTATCCTGTCTTTGGGCGAAAGGCGGGGTACACCCTGAACAACTCACCAATCCATTGCAGAAGCCTCAGAGTGAATTAACCATTATGTGTATTATATGTGTTGTAACAACAGAATTAACCAGTTGGTACAAAATGGCCCATGGGCAGGATGTGGCAAACAAATTTGTATTTTACTCCATTCACCATAAGAAAGCTAAGATTCTTGGGATTTAATAGAAGTAAACTATTCTCTATTCAGTCATAACTGTAGATTCAGTGAACACGTATTTCTGACCAGTCGCCAACGCAAATTCATCCTGAACTTCAGTAAGAGATGCAACAAAACTAGTCAGTTCAGCAGGTGTCCGGTAAAAAGTTGGTCCACCGGGTGAAGCACCAGACTACCCAGGATGCAAACATTTAAATCTTCTGTTTAAAAAAAAAGATGAAGTAAAATGTCATCAATAACTGAATATTAAAATGCATCCACATCTTAAAAAAGCACCATGTAACTTTCCAACTTTGAATCTTTGCTTTCCTGACTTGGTCAATGGCACAGTGGCATTTATTTTGTACATTTCCGGATCCCAGCTGGATGAACAAATTTCCCAATTTGCTGAGTGATGTCGCCGTTCAGTTTTGCTTTAACATTGTGTCACATGCTAGCAAGCAGATGTTGTTCCACCGTCTGTTTGGAACATGCACAATGGCAATTTCAGCAGAAATTTAAGATGAAACTATCAGTGAAAGAGAGAAAAAAGAAGGAGAGAAAAGAGACAGAAAGCGACGAGACAACATTTGACTGACTTTTACTGTCCAGAGAGATCTCAGAGAACAGGTAGGATGCAAGATGGATGTTGAATTAGCCATTGAGGGCTAATTCACTGAGTAAAGCGAAGCACATGTGACACAACTCAACCCTCTCTCAGAACTACAAGCATTTTGAAAAAGGAAAAAATAAAAATCCCCAAAACAACGTTTACAAGCTGTGGTGTGTTGATTTTAGCCACATTCAGGATACCCTAAATTTCCCCTTAGGTTATTTTCTTTCTTATTATTCCAAAATATAATCAGTGAAATGGGCAAGCTTACTGAGAACACCAGAGAAATAATACGTCTTTGTTCTCTTCCTGCATTTGTCTCAAACAGTATTGTGATTATTAGAGGAGCGAGAGATAACATCACTATTAGTACTGTTGGATGTTTTTCTTCCTCCTAAGCACAAATTTGATAGTGTGTAAGTGTGCACACTTGAACATGTCAGCACAGGCACGGAGGGAGCGTGTCGACTGAGCAGATTTAATGTTTTTGATGGGTACTCGACACAGTGACACACCCCCGGGTTGCTGGGTCAGAGTGACTGCGTGGAAAGGGATGCAGACTATGACTCACGGCACGAATGCGACACCTGCGCTGTCCAGGCCATCACATGTCACCAAGGCACACCCAGCTTGCGCAAAAAAAAAAAAAAAAAAAAAAGAAAAATCTGCTTCTGACGTCAAGACTGCAAAAACAAATTCGAGCTGTTCAGCCCTGAAGGGACCAAAAGCGCTTTCAGGCTAACAAAGTTTCTGGGAGCATTTAATAGCTTCAGCTGTGATGCCTACAGTCCCACTGATTCATTGATTGATTTCCCCAGTCGTTAGCTGATCTAAATGGACCACGCTTTTTTTGAGGGTAAACATTTCCCCCACATGTGTGAGTCTATTGATGGCATGTGGCTCCATTTAATGCAGACACATAAAACAACAAGCAGGAAGCATTAAAACCATGTGAGGCTGGTTTTTGCTGCTCTGCAAGGGACTCACATCTCAATTCAGCCTGTGTACTCCAGACCCAAGACAGGGATACTCACTCACACACACACACTCACTCACACACACACACACACACACACACATGGCTGTTCAAGCAATTAGACACGCCTGTTCTCCATATTGGAATGATAAATACAGACTGAGGGGTACTGCAGTGCTGTACCCCGTTAACGCTGCTCTTTTAGCCTCCTGCGTCTTGTTAGAATAAACAGAAGTGGTCTGCAGGCTTGGGAAAGTTGACAAGTGGCAAACAGACCTGCAAGTCAGAGCAGTTTTCAGATATATTTCATGTGTTGTTTTTTTTTAACTTAATTGCAATGGGAGTTTTCACAGGATGAATGCACCATATGGAGAGATGCAATCAGTGCAATGAAGTTTAAAGTAAGTCGCTCATAAATGATTAACTAAACTCACACTCATTTAACACACTCTTGAGGAAGAAAGGAGCACAAATGCTTATGTGAGCTACTGTTTAAGCCAGCCTTGGCAGTGCATATCATTTATTTGTGACATTCAATCGTGCGAAGTGCTCTTAGCATGAGTCCCTCCATGGTAAACAGTCATAAAAAGCCTGGGATTCAGTTGCACAAACACAAATAGCTGTCTATTCTTAGCACTAATGAGAGCTGCCAGAGACAGCAGCAGGCCTTGAAAAGTACTGTCGGCACTTGTAGAATTATGGCACAGCTCAAGGTAGAAACCATGGTCAGGGATGTAAAGGCGTTCCAGTTTAACGTCCTTTCTCTTTGTGTTTTCTTCTTTGTCACTGCTTTCCTTTCAGGTCTTTTCTTTTTTTACAAAACGAAACACTCCTTTTTTCTCTCGCTGTTTTTCTCCACCCACTAATTCACCCTCAAATAAACCTTTGCTCTATCCATCAGTGCTACAAACTCAATATGGAGGCATTTGCACCGTGACAAAGATGAATGTTGCATTATTTCTTCTGTGGCATGTTTGGACATACAGTCAGAAGGCCTTGCATAACCTTGTCAGGTGATCCATGCATATGATTAGATTACATTGGTGTCAAGTCTGTCCCTGATGGTCACAGGCTATTTTCCGAGTAGGACATTAACTTACCATTACCCCCCACAAACCGCGGTGCAGGGGTGTGTAATTTAGCAGTGCGCTGATTGATTGGCTTGTTTATTCTTTCGTTTGGCCCAACAGGAATTTCGGACTTAGGCTTTCAAATTCCTTACAGATGACCAGCCAGCCCTTTGAATCCCCACTGTAATTAACCTTTGGAGGAGAATAACAAACCAGTACACAGGGGCACTGTGGCCTGGCTCAGCTGCTTTGATGTGGTTCCTGTATTTGGAGGTGAATGGAGGTGAACTCTGCCGACATGTCCAGGACTGCTCGAGTTGTCACACCTATGGGGGGGAAGAGGGTTCTGCCTGTGCCTGTTGCTCCAGCAGCATTATGGAAGAAGCTGTTATCGGCTTTCTGAATTATTGGCTACAAGCACGTACTCAAAAGAGCTGGCCCTTTGCCATATTTTTATAGCACATGCAACACCTTACTAGTCCTCTTGCCTCAACTGAATCTTGAAATATTAGTGATTACGACAACAAGCGTTGGCTGCCTGAGATAACCTGCAGTCAGCAGTGGTGGATGAGTTCAGATAACCAGTAAACAGTTTATAGGTAAACAACAATACAAGAGAATAAAAAAATGGGGTACCAATATATGTCCTACTTGGACGTGATGACAATGTATTATTATCACCATTTAAGTTGATATGGGAAACTTGTACAAAACTTATTGCCACAGCAGACACAAAGGAACATTCTTGCTTGTTGCTGTGTTTGTCTTTTCTCTCCCGTTTCATTAAAATAATCCCACAAACATCTGGCTTTTGGGTGCAATGGAAGGGTGCGTCTGGTAGACATGGGTATTTGTCAGATTGATAGGGAAGATAACACACTGGCTTGCATGCTAACCTCCTGTTGGGGCTGCTGCACTCTGGGTTTTTACAAGTGGACACCACTTTAATATTATTATTATATTTCTGTCTTACTCTGAATTATCTCTAGGTGTTAAGTGTGAGTCTGAATAGTTGTTTCTCTCTCTGTGTTGGCCCCATGATGGACTGGCGACCTGTCCAAGGTGTACCCTGCCTATTGCCCAATGACTGCTAAGATAGGTTTCAGCTTCCCAGAACCCTGAATTTGACTAAGTGGTTAAGAAAATGGATGAATATTTCTGTGTTCACTGACTGTAACTTCTCACCTGAAAGCATGAAAACTGACAGCAACCACTCAGACAAAAAGAGAAAAGAATAAATTATTTTAGAAGTCAACAAGACAGATGATGGCCACAAATTATTATAGGAAAACAAGGTTTATCAGAATCAGTGGAACGCTACCTGCTGCTTATTACAATGTAATGGCATACATCCATGTTGTTCAGAAATGCACATTTTGGCTTATAGTTATAATTACTGGACAAAACTGGTAACATTTAGAGTATTTTATATCTTGTTGTAGAGCAGGGATACTCAGTTTGGTACTATGAGGGAAGCAGTTCCACAGGTTTTCATTGTGTACCTGCTCCAACACACTTGGCTCAAATTACATGGATCCAACAGCCTATGAAGTTCCACACAATGACTCAAGTGTGTTGAAGCAAGAAACACTGTAACCCTGCAGGATGTGTCCCTGTGTCCAGTGAAGTGGTTTTCTAAACTAAATAAACATTTAAAACAGTGTCTTCTTTCTTAAAGTTGCCGTTATTTTTATGTTAAAAAAAAAAAAAAAATTGTCATGAGCCTCTGCACAATATTTCTGAGAGATTAAAGTGTCCTAATTCTGACTGAAGAGTGCAGCCTGTTTGATTCTACAAGCAGTGGATCTGGAGGCTACTTTAGCTCTGTGCTGTCACGCTGTGGTGGATTTTAATTAGCTGGGGCTTTAGTGGAAGCTTAATTGTCAACAGAGTGAGTGGTGTACATTACTGTTTCTCTCTCATCAAACCTGCAGTGTTGCTTTCTACTCAGCCCACTGGACGGTCTGCAGACAGGTCTTATGACTCATTGTTTGCATGACGGTTTGAGAGGCTGCTGCAGTGGCTTCAGAACAGGCACATATTTCTGCTTCTTCATAAAAAAAACCAGAAACAAAACAATTCATGTGGAGTTAATGCTAAACTAAACATTGATATGTGGATTTTGGATTCTTGACCCAAGGCCGTTGTTCTGGTTGTACAAACCTGCATGATATGCTTGCAATATCTCAGTTCTTGTAAGCTTATTCCTAGTGCTTGTTGTCTTGATTCATGACAATGCTTTAATTTCTTTTTCTTTTCTCATGCGCCTATGCATGACATCTGCACAGTAACTTTTACTTAATTCTGCTTGTCATTATTTTAATATAATTTATGATTTTATTATGATTTTGTTATTTGTATGATCTTTTATGCTTTTTTTCTGTAATGCGTTTAATGTTTCATGTAAAGTACTTTGAATTGTCTTGTACATGAAAGGTGATATACAAATAAACTTGCCTTGTCTTGCCTAATTGAGTTCATTTCAGTTTTATTCATATAGTGCCAAAGCAAGCAAAGTAATCTCAGAGCACTATAAAAAGATACAGTCCAATTCAATCCAATTACTTGTAATCCAGTTATAATCCATTCCATGGGCAGGATGAGTCCAATTTATAATCATTTCATTACTTGGTTTAACTTTGTATCATGAACATGCACAGGGTGACAGGTGACAGACCAACAGGAAGAAAGGAAGGAAAACCTCCAGCAGGAACACTGATGATCTGTCTGGATCAGTTGGGTGGTGAAGAGCCAGGGATACCTGCTGACAAAGAAAAAGAGAAGCACAAATGAATGAAAGGAACAATGCCATGTAGTTTGACACAGATAATAAAGGACAGAGGAAGAGGGAAAAATGCAGTGAAGAGCATGTGCATTGCATCATTGTGTATCCCTCAGCAGTCTGATCCAATAGCAGCATTAAGTAATGGTGGAGGGTCACCAAGCGAGGCCAATAAGCTTTATCAGACAGAAAAGTTTCAAGCTCAATCTTTTTTCTCATTTATCTTTTTTAAAAATGACACATTATATATATGAAGAACTGTAACTGTGGGCAGCGTTAGCGTTACTAATGTAAAAACTCACAGACATGAAAAATAAAATGTAAACTGGGTGAAGTAAATATTGTGCAACATGCATGATTTTAGTACAAGGAAACAAAGCTGGAGTGTATTTTTTAGAACACAAGATAAAATACAAACACCATAATTAAACCAGTTTTAAACAGTTACCGTTCAATCACACAGGATAAGTATAAAAAACATGAGTGCTGCACATATATACATACATGTCCTGCAAATGTAGAACAGGAACATTTATACATTTATTCATTTAACCGTTTAGTCTGTTTAAGGGTCGCGGGGGAGCTGGAGCCTATCCCAGCAGCCTTTGGGCGAGAGACGGGGCACACCCTGGATAGGTCGCCAGTCCATCGCAGAAAACTGGAACAAAACACTCAAATACAGAAGTAAGGCAGATGTGTACAGCAGCATGTATACCGCATGTATCTGTGTGCTGCAGGGCATCTATCTGGCTGTCAAAGCAGGTTTGGTTATAGGCTGGTTTTTGAGATAGGATTTATAAGTGGTGTTTGTGGTATGTTCTCTTATTAGATGTGATATATTTTCCCAGATGTCACCCCCTCATCAGCAGCACAGATTGTCCAAAAGTGGTTTGTTTCCTCTCACTAGTGGTCCTTCCAGTGAGAGACCTTAGTCTGACATATTCCTTCAGTGGTGGTAGTGCATATCCATTTAATATTCTGTATATAGAAGAGGTACATTTAAACGTCTTTTCATCCTCAAAAGATAAAAGCTTGTTTTTGTTCAGGACATGGCAGTGATATGAATAAGTATTTGTGTCAGAGATCGTCAGAGGCTTTTTATACATCGATTGTCCAGGTTTTGACAGAAGTTACCCCCATGAAAGACCAGTTTGTGAAGCAATAATCAATACGAGCAAAAATCAAGGCATGCAGGACATTCTGACACTCAATGATTGTCTGGTGTGTTTGAAATTCTGCAAGTTGAATTTGAGTTTGAGATTTTTAATGTGTTTTTTAAGGTAGGAGAAGAGTCTAAAATCATACAAGGGAATTAAAATTCTGTGACCAATTCCAGCTCTTTATCTTTATCTAAGTAAAACAGAGATTTTTCTGGCTTGTCTTCCAAACATTATGCATTTTGTTTTTACTGTGTTTAATAACAGTCTAGATTTACTGAGCATTACTGAAAAAATGTCTTCCTCTGGGGTTTTTGTAGATAAAAAAAAAATGATGGTATCATCTGCATACAACATGTGGAGATGAACATTGCTGGTGTGTTTGGAAAATAAATTGGTCTGAGTCTGGAACCTTCAGAGAGTCCTCCTGGACATTACCAGTGCATTCCTGACCAGCACTTACTGCTGTCTGTCTGGTAAGTAGAATTATATCCATTTTATACTTTTTTTGATTATTTAAAATGAGTGAATTTGTTTAGTATCACATTGTTGTCATCAGTGTCAAATGCTTCTATTAAATCCAAAAACACACCACATACACAGTTACACTGATCCAGAAAAGATTTTGTTCATAAAAGGCAGAGATGATGTCTGTTCCCATACCAGAAGAGATTAGCAGGATTTTAAAGAGAGAAGCATGAAAACAGAAGGTTCTGCCTCCCATTCTTCTTTTAGAAACTCTAGGAACCTCAAGTGAAGCCTGGATTCAGAGTGCTCTGCTGGGAAAATATGAAACAGTGAGATCTTTGACACACAATGGAGCTTTTATATGCGAACAGAAGAATTTTAAATTCCAATTTTGGATTTTACAAGGAGCCAATAAAGACATGCTAAAACGGGAGAAATATGAAGCTAATTTTATCAGAATCCTCATGGCAGCGTTTGAATCAGCTGGAGGCGTTTTTGGGACGGCCCAGTAAAAGATTTGCCGTAGTCCAGTCTTGATGGAACAATTAAATGGAGTCCTTTTTCTGAATCTTTACAGATTTGAGTGTATCCATTTACTCATTACAACTTTTTCTTTATTTTACAGTTTCTCAAAAAGAAAGGCTGTTTAAAAGTTAGAACTCTATAAAGAAAAAGAAATCTATAAAGAAATCTCGGAAATCAGCCCTCAAGAAAAGAAAGAGGTTTTTGTTCACCTACTTCTAAAGTTCTATTGATTGCTGGAAATCTTGCCTGCTGTGCTTTTCCCCTCAACAATGTGTCCGTGTGCATTTTAACACGTCTCAGGAACAACGCTGGCTTTGTGAGAGCTATCCAAGCCTCTTCTGTTGAGTGGCATTTCAGGGAAGCAAATTCCTTTCACTTTGTCACATCGACAGTAGAATTTCATGAGTCCATAAAGTGGGCAAAGTGGGGGTTTACTATCACAGATGAAATTTGGCTTAAAATGCAACAATAACCTGACGTCATTTCCATGTTTTTAGCATGTAGACACTCGCCTGCTTTTCTCCTCTGTGCAGAACTCAATGCATGTGTGTGGATTTTGTGTGTGCAGTGGGATGTTTTCCATTGGCGCTGGGTTGTCGTTGGGTGGGAAGAGGGAGAGAGCGGTGCTGCAGCTCCAGGCTGTGGACAGACCGGTGCTCTGTACTATCTGCTCTGTATTACTGACATTCTGGCTCAATGGGCCATTTCAACACCTCTGCACTCTCGCACTGCAGGCAAAACTGCCTTTCTTTCATCTCATTTCCATGTTTCCCCCCCCTTCTGTCTAGACATAAAAATATGCTTTTGCCTTTTTGTATTATTTTCTACAATATTATGATGTGAAGTTATCTTTCACCCAGTTTAGTTTAACATCCGGAAATTATTCTTGGCTCAGCAGGAGTTAAGAAACAAATCATTCAATATTCATTTCATGTGTGCAACACTGAGGTAGATTATTTTACTTCTTAATGACAAAGAAGGCAGGTAGACATCCTGTAATTACAGTCATCTACAGTGTTCCTTTATTTTTTTGTCACCTTTTTTGTGATTTTTTTTGTTTTTCTGTCTCTTCTCGCAGCTCTTATTGAGTGCAGAGGCGGTGGGGGTGGGGGGGTTATTAAAACCAACATTAAAGAGAAAAGTCAGCTTACAAAAGTGAAGCATGTAGGGCAGGGATCCGCAGTCCTGGTTCTCGAGGGCTGGTGTCCTGCAGGTTTTCCTGGTGTCCCTGCTACAACACACTTGACTCCGACTCAGACAAGTCTGCTAAATACATGTGGTACTCCACAAAATTGTGCAGTTTATGTGTATTCGATTTTATTTAATCAACAGGCATTTTATTAACATAACAGCTAAAGTTATGCTCCTGTGCCCTTAATATACCTGATGGGAGAACATGAGTGAATGCAGTACTAAAGCGGAACTGGACACAGGAAAAGAAATGTTCCAGGTTGTTTTGTTGGGGAGCGCCTCCGCCCGCCTTTCAGATGCAACCTGGACGACAGACTGTGTATGTGTTCCTGCTTGCTGCTCATACTTTGTTGCTGTGGTACCAGTCCTGGGACCCGTAACATATATATTGATTTGAATCAGGTGTGTTGCAGCAGAGATACTTGGAAAGCCTGCAGGTTTACCAGAACTGAGCATCCCTGATGTAGAAGGTTAAGCTTGAGGGTTTTTTTATTTGCCTTTCGATTATTGTGGAAACCAAAGCAGAGTTCAAGATGTTTAGATGGATGCAGCTCTGAGATAAAAAAGAAAAGAAACAAAAAACCTTAATGTTTTCTTTATTACACTCTAACCTCAAAATGATCCATGAAAGCAGCTAAATGTGTTTAAAGTGTTTCTATGCATCAAAAACAAAAACCTCAAACAGCTTAAATTCCAGCCAACAAAATTTCCATCAAAATCAGAAAAACACTTAAAAAGGTTAAAAGCGCTCACGTTTGAAGAAAAAAGATGTCATGTAATCAAACGGAGGCAAGAAAGATAGAACTCTTCAGATAATGGAACAAATGACGTTTTTGTCACAATGGATCGTTTTTTGGAGATTATGCACTACTTTGTGTCAGTATCTCTCAAGGTAATGGGGTGATTATCTTCATTTATTCTTATCAAACAAGGAGAACTTGGTTAATGTTCAGGTAAACCATCAGAAGGTAAACCAAATAACACATGTAGGCCTTGACTTACATCTGTAGATTCTTCCCAAACGCAAAAATTAACAAAGAAATTCAGATTACAGTGATCCTCTCATGATAACAAGTTACATCAGTGGAGAAAACAAAAAGGTAGATAATGGGAAAAATTGACAAAACAAGTGATTCTACTAACATAGCCACTATTTGTAGGTTGTCAGTTCATCACAGGGCAAACACCACACACACATCTAGGATGAATTCAGAGCGAACATGCATAGACAATGGGAGGAAACTGGAAAGGACCTACACACACACAGAAGGAACAGGCTAGCTACATTTAGGCAACTGTGGCACAAAGTTAGTGCTTGATAAATATATATTACATTCAAACCTATACAACATGATGTGCAGATGTACTATGAGTGATTCAGGGAGTAGACGGAGTAAAAGAGCCAGAGGGAGAGCTTGCTCTCGGTTGCACTGTGCTCTTTTTATAACTCTCCGTGGGTTCATGAAAGCTGGCTCCTGCATGGCTGCTCATGGCATCTGGTTACCAAGAAGGATTTTATGCGTGCAAGCTTACATCAGGAGCTACTGGCAGCAAGAATATGACAGAGTGGAATGTGATGTTGTGATAGCATGTGTCACCGTAACTGGACACACTTTTAGGTTGCACACAATAAAGCAGTAATGTTGTCCACTGGTACACGATGCATTTTGTATATAATGGGAGTTTTGCCACTCAGTATAAAGTTACTTGTTTGTTGATGAGTGTTGTGGCTCAGTGTAAAGTTGCAGGTTCACAGTGTACTGTAACTGCATGTGTGTCACTGCAGCATATAAACATTAATTTTAAAGAAGCATTACATTATCTTAAAACTCCATGTTTCGGACTTGTTTGATGGCACAGTGACCAGAACCGTCCTGAGGGTGAAAAAGCTAACTAACTTTTTCGTCTAGGATGCCGCTTGATGTTGCAGCAGAGTTGCACTTTACGCACTTAGTCACAAGCTAGCAAACAGATAAAAACACGCTGGTTGTTTGAATGTGCACCATGGCAGTTTCAGCAAAAGAGGCAAGAATACATTATTGAATGAAGAGAGGAAAAGCGATAAAGAGACAGAACAAGGCAAATATCAAGGTAAGACTGCATTTTACTGGCTGGAGAGCTCCCGGTACAGGAAGGATGCAAGATGGATGCTGAATTAGCCGCCAACAGGGGACGCGTTACTGAGAAAACCTCCAAAAGCTCTGTAGTGCATCTCTGAATATAAGGATTTGGCGCATTTCTTAGCAAACAATGAACTGATCACAAATTAAACTGACTCAGGGGAAATACTTCCTTTAATCTGCAGTTAGATATCTGTCCTCGTGAAGTCCATTCTGCCTTGCTTGGCGTCAAGCTGATTTCTCTGATTGTTTCTACTGATAACAGCTACCTGCTGCAGCTGGAAACACTTAAATTAACAACAATGAAAAAAATCACGATCGTCATTTTATTTGGGTACTAAAACTTGAGCTAACATTAGACAAGTTCCAAAACATCAGCACTGATTTATTTTCCTGGGAATACCATCACCCGAGGCCTGTACTGCAAAGCAGGGTTGATGTAGACGGGATAGCTGTCAGTACCTGGGTTGATGCACCCAGACATTTGCAATCCTGATAAGCAGTACGGTGAAGCTGGCTGTCAACTCAGTGATTGAACCCAGGGTTTACTAATTGTGATCAGTGTGCACGCAGATAAAAGGGGTTTGTAGTGTTTGCAAACATGAAGAAACCTTGCAGAGGAGGCTGCACCACTGTGGACAGGATGTTCACATAAGCAGGCTATTTTCCAAGAGACCTGGTTGATTGGGGGAGGTTGTGCTTTTATACTCGGTGCTCTCTATCTATAACTTCAACTGCTCCGGAGCAGGTTAACTGTTCAGCCTAAGTTGCCATTGTGATTTAACCTGGTAAGAGGGAACCAGATGAAAAACCAGAATTAACCCTTAACTTACTGTGACAAGAGAAAATCCAGTGTTGTGGTGCAGCCCTCTGGACAATCAAGGACACAAACATGAGGGTTTTTATTAAATAAAGAGTGGAAGCTTCCTAACCTTACTGAGAGAAAAGTAAACAACACTGAAAGCTTTGTTGCTGGAAAACACATTTTCACTTCCCAGCTGACAAGAGGATGCCTTTTCATTGATATAATTCACTGATGTTAGATGGTGATTAATGGTTTAGCTAAGTAATAAATGAACATGTCTGCCCCTTTCCCCACCAAAAAAAAAAAGCCTCAATGCCAGAAAACGTGGATTAGCTCAAGGCACATCCTATACAATTTACAGAAGTCTCCCCCCGGTTCCCTTTTGACCAGCTGTAATTACTGGGATTGTGTGGCACCACATGTTAGGAAACCAACCTGAAATGTTTGTTTTTTTTCCCTCCCCTTTAAATTAGAAGGTGTAAGCAGTCCACTTAAACTGGGGTCATGTTTGCAACTCTGACTTTAGATTCCTCACCAGGATGCTCTCTGTTGTGGCAGAATTGATACATTTACCTGTCTGGTTCTTTTTATCATCATTATTACTTTTTATTCTACATGCAGTATGCATGCTTCGTATGTGTGCATACAGTTATGCATGCAGGTTATTCTCTGAGGTTTTAGGTTGTCAGCAGCATTTATAAGGCGGCACATTGTGACCACTCACAGCAGCTCACAGGTCACCATTTTGACAAGGTGAAGGCACTGTGGGTGGTCTGACAAGGATCACATTTTGTACTGCTGATGCCCTTTTGCAATTACAGCCTACAGTCACAAAAAAGCCCACTTTACCTAATGTAGACCCTTAGACCATCAATCTCTTCAGCTAAGGCATCAACAATCAGAGCCAGAACCAACCAGTCAGTGTGTGTGTGTGTGTGTGTGTGTGTGTGTGTGTGTGCTGTCTTCACTGCCACCTCATCCCTCTATTTACACCTTTTTACCTACTTTTCAAGTCTCACTCACACTTCTTCATTGCAGCCATTCCTCTTGTCTCACGTCTTTGATGCGCCCCTGTGTGTATAACAGGAATCGTCAGCATGGCTCCTCTGAAACCGAATCCTTGGAATAAGAGTGGGGGAGTGGGCTTAGGGGGAGGTCATGTAGGTTTATGAAAGGGCATGGTGAGAGTCCAGCTGACAGTCCAACCCCTTCACTAATCAAACAGTGAGCTTTTGATCATGTGACTTAAGGTGCTCCACTAACCAATGCCCTTCTACAATTTCTGAAGTTATGTAAGCTTCACAACTGGGGGGGTCCATGTCCCACCACAATCCTGTGACTGTAGGACACAAAGATGGTGATGGGCATTAGAGCCACGTGGAAGGTGACTCCTGGTGCCAGTGTTGGGTTTCATACTCGACCTACAAAAGAGAAAAAGCGACCTTGCGATGTTGCTGCGAGTGAGACATGGGGGTCAAAAAGTGATGGAGAGACACTGAAAGGAGAGGTAAAGAAAGACGAAACAGCCGCATCATAAACACCCTCACTGCTTCTATGCGTGAACATATTTTACCAGCAGGCTTACATCCTAACCACCTCTGAACAGCCACAAACCCAAACACAAAGGGAAAGCTTCATTTTCAGGACCACGGTGGTTTCTGGCAAAAAAACTCTGAGATTTTATCAATTTCAATTTGGTGCATAGCTTGTTATTAAACACTGGCTTAGAGCAAATATTTTTTACCACACAAGCTTTGGTTGGGCTGATGTAGAAATGAAGTCCTCATATTCTGCATGTGGTCGCACAACTGGCGCCTCAACCAACAGCAGTTAAACTCTGCCAGCTACGTACGCGAAGGTTTTTCACACATTCAAGACATAATTCTTAACAGATAATAGAGACTTCATTGGAATAAGATTTTCCTCCAAACTTTACTAAATAGTTGTAAATCTGTCCAGCATCAGCAAAGGTACCAGAGTAATTGATCAAAATCCAAAGAATGAACATGATGTGAGTGGGTCAATAGTGCTGTATTTTATCAGAGCTTGTACAAACTTTAATATAGTTGGGAGAAATGGTTACACTACTGCGCCTGCATGCCCGAGTGTCTTTGGTGTGCCCACTCTCTGATGCATGACTCCAGAAAATAAAGTACATTAGGGGTACAAAGTACCCTCAGAGGTGCTTATTTGTACCTTTGCAGTTAAAAAGGTCTATATTGCATCTCTGGTGTCCATTTTGTGTAGTAATTTGAAAGCAGAAAAAGTTTTCCTATCACAGCTCAAAGGTTATAGTTTTTCTTGATCACACAAACAATCATCAGGAAACATAATTTTTAAAAAGAATTCTGAAATGGGTCAACTTTAAACTTACATTTAAACTTTTTTACTTTCCTTAACACAGCACAACTGTACAGCCATTTATTGAAATCTGCCTTGAATGAGCATAAATCTACACCAGTGGACAGTAATGTAGTCTGACTATTAACCCCTTTTTCTGATGGTATAGGGCAGGGGTACTCAATCCTACCCTACAAGGGCAATCCTGCAGGTTTTCCATGTTTTCCTGCTTCAACACACCTGAATCAAATTACATTAATCTAACAGCCTATCAGGTTCTGCATAATGAGTCAACTGTGTTGGAGCAAGGATACACAGAAAACCTGCTGGATTTTAGACCTCATTGTTCTCCGAATTGAGAACCTCTGGTGTAGGATGAGAACACTAGTTAGTTGCTCAGTTTATCTGTGTTTATGAGTCACTCCACTGCTGGAACATGAAATCAAATCAAATCAAACTTTATTTCTATAGCACTTTTTGTGCTTAAAAACAATACAAAGTGCTTTACATAATAAAACAATATCCATTAAAATAGATAAAACACACACACACATACACCCATAGTCCCCTTTCACCCACCCACAACCACCCTCACCCATGCCCAATTAGCCCCATAACAGTTAAAGGAAAATGAATGGCCAGGTGCATTTGTATCAGATGTGTACCAGATAAGGAAATGATATTCTCAGGGTGCATCAAGACCACCCAGGCTGTCACCATGGGAGCCACCCGGGTCCGGGCAGACAGGACCCACGCCACAACTGTAAGGCTGCAGCACTGGATCCCGACCCACCAGACAGGGACCGCCCCTACAGCAACACCCAGGCGGTCAGAGCAGGGGCAGTAAAGAGGTAAAGAGGACCCCAATGAGGAGAGAACTCGAGTGATAACTACACAAAAATAAAATCATACAAAAAATAATAAAATAATAACATTTATACTAATATGTAAATAAATATACATAACATGTGGGAAACCCTGTCATATTGGTGGGGTTTTCATTTCCTGGTTCTGCTTACTTTTCCAGGCATTGCAGAGCACCTGGCCAGTTCTCCAGCCAGTCCTGATGGAGTCTGACTGTTTCCTTCCCTGGTTTGATGGCCTCAGGCTGTAGTAGGTTGAGTTCTACGCTTCCATCACTCTGCATGGCACTCTTTAACTCTCGTCCAGTGGCGCTGACCTACAGATCCCATATCTTCATGTTTAGTTGGACAGTTTCTTGAGTTGATCAATAAATTTGGTTATTATGTTTGGTTAAAACTTGCCTCATTTCTGTTTCTATCGTGGTTTTCATGTTGGGGTATGACAAAGATAAAATGATTAAGAGTTGAACCTCTTTTGTGTGCATCTGAAATGGATGTCTGCTGTGTTTGTAAAGTTCATCTGAGCTGGTCTGAGATCTGTTCATAAGGACTGTAGCACATGCGCTCAACATCTCAAACAGTGTGATATTGATTTTCCAATGATTTAAGATTGCCTTGATTGATTTAAATATTCATATGTGGCTGAGTTGTTTAATTAAAAGGTAACGTGGCAGCAAAGAATATAGATTTATTTCTCCTTTACTCAGACTTTCTTTTCTTTTCTTTAAACCACAAACAAGGGTAATAAAATCTGATTGGATAAAAGGAGCATAGGAATGCCAGTAATAAACTGATAGGGACAAAATTTGCCAAAAAAAAAACCAAACAAACAAAAAAAATTACATGAATTCAGTCTAATTTTCAGATATTGCACATCTGCAATGAGGCATTGCTGGTCCTGACCATCTGACCTCTGAATGCCGAGGTGAGTCTGACGTCTGCCTGCATGTAAGAAAAACCAGAATCCACTTGTTCAGTCAGCTCTCACATGAGCACTTCATCACACGTTTTATTTATGAACAGCAAACAGTAAAACAGAGACTTAACAGTGTGAGACAGCCCTATGTCAAGTCTCTGTCCCTGACACAAGGGGCATTTTCTGGCTCGTGCTATCACATTCTTTTCCCTCTATATGTTTGTTGCTGAGTCTCATAGTTGCCAACCTAAGCAGGCTAAAATGAGCTCTCAGCCTACAGTGAATTTCAGACTTTTATTACCACACCCATATGCTGCTCTGTGTGTGCCGCCAAACCAAAGCAACAGTCACTGGAGAGACTGGGAAAATAGGACTGGCACATGCTGGTCACATATGAGAGAGAATCCATCTAAAAATATCCTCCAACTGCGTCCAATATGGGACCAGAAACACCCTTCAAAGATAAGTCCTACTGTAAAGGAGGACAGAGTCGACTGCCATGTATCTACACTACCAGTCAAAAGTTTGGACACACTTTCCCATTAAATCCAATGACAAGGTGTGTCCAAACTTTTGACTGGTAGTGTATGTAAAAAGTGATTTCCATCATTTGATGAAATCGAATTCAATAATTCCTGTCTTACTGAGCAAACATGGAAATGCATCAGTGCTAAAAGTCTGGACACCTTTAAGAACATGATAAACGGCGTGACTCTATTTGACTGTGTATGAAAGCAAAATTAAATTCAAACTATGTTAAAAAAAACATTTTTCATATATTAAAAAAGCAAAAAGTGCTTCATACATTTAAAAACAATCCAAGCCAGGATGACAGTAGGAGTGAAACTGTTTGCACATCCCAGACTTCTTATCAGAGGAATCAGCTGAGATACAGACCTAATGTCACTCTGACCTTAAACCTGTTTGTGACAGCCTTGTTAAAACGAGTGCCAACCCAATGTGCACACACACACACACACACACACGCACGCACACACACACAGCATAATATCTGTAAACACTTCTTATCTTTTGCAGCAAAGACGGATCCAATCCTCCAAGAAACTCCTTGTTTAACTCATGTAATGGCTCCTGATGACTCATTCAGTTCCAGCATGTTTTTACTTTTAAGTTTAGTTTGACATTAGTACTGCTTCAATATTCGTTTATTATTTAGATTCTTTTAATCATGCAGCTGTGTGTTAATGACAAGGATGGAGCCCAAATCCTGCTCAGACTTAAAGAGAACATTTAAACAAATAAAGAGAATATACTTTATGTCAAACCCAAATGTTAACCCTGAAGGGAGACAGTGCTAAGCTAACAGTTATGCAGAAACATAAATCTCGATGCAAACCACTGATTCAGCAAAGAAACCCAACAGAACATTTTTGGAGAAGATGAAAAGAAAGAAAGTAAATGAACAAGAAATCAGACAAGGTCGAACAGAACTCAAAGGTCTCAAACCAGGAAAAAATGCAGGGGTTGCATCAGAAAGGGCATCTGGCGTGATATGTGCGAATGCAGCTTCTGTACCGGCTCAGTAGGCGGAAGCACGACATTTGCTGTGGACACCTATGATGGAGACCCCCTGAGAAAGGGACAAAGCCAAATGAGAAGGTGCAGGGGGAGGACAGAACTCAAAGAAGGGACAAGATGTGAGACAAATGCTGAATCAGTCTTCATGGGGAAGGCTAAACTGTGAACATCATTCTGTGAAAATTTAAGTCGTGTTGCTTTGAACAAGGAGGTAAACAAACATGTTCAGCTGTGTCTAAAATACACATGAAACTTGGCCAAGACCCACAATAACATGGATGAATGAGTATCTCTGAGGAGAAGAGGACAAACAACCATGAGAACTTACCACTAGATTAAATTTACTCAGAATATGATTTAATTAATAACTTAATGCTGTTACCGGCTTAACTCAGTCGCTATTTTCTCATTGTAAACACACTGTTTGCATTTGAGGACAAAGTGCATTTTAAGATTTAATAAATTTAGTCATATTTAGCAGGAAAGACACAGAAGCAAAGCTGCAGCTGAAGAGGATAAAAAATAAATGGATGCCATTGTCTCCATTACAAACTTCATTTGTCATGGCGTAGCACAGCAGGTTAAAGAGATAAGCTAAAGGTCTGTTTGGAGATTGGGTTTTCCTTTTAAATCATTTTATTAAAACCCTTTCATGTGTTTACATTGAACATCACATCCACCGCTCTGCACCGTGTTACATACAGCAGCCACATTCATCAGCAGTCTCTCTGCAGAGCTTTAATCTGATGGTAAATTGGATCTTTTAGGCAGCAAGAAATAAAGTGTGCTGTGAGACTCGGTGCTTTTGTGGGAATGTGAGCTGTTTTAGACTGGGGGTAAAAGGGAAAGTATGCTTCCAGTGTGGACATCCTCATATTCCTCTGTCAACACTAGCTTGTCCGGTGCAACCGTGAGAGCGGATGTTCGGTGAGTAAGTCAGGCGGTGGTCATCCAGGAGCTCGGTGACTTGTCCTCGGCTGCTGAGGATGGGCTGCGGTGCAGTACCTGGGGAGCTTCTGTAATGTTTTTGCCTTGTAGTAGGAGAGAAGGAAATGGTTTTTACTGTGGAGAGAGGCTGGGAAAGCAGCAGCTGTGAAAACAGATTCAAGCAGCCTGCACCTCATGGGGTGCAAATATTTGAAGATTTGGTGAGAGAAATGTGGAGAAAGATAGAAGATTATTCTTTGCTACTTGATGCTCTGCAGTCTGCCGAACCTGAGGTCCTCCAGAGTTTAAATGCTAAGTTCAATCCTAATGTCCAGAATGAGGACAAAGTCTTCACTGTGCCTTTTCACGAGAACTGGATGATGATTGTCTGATTAGAATATCTCCAAGGTTTGATCGGTTTTCCATGCAGCTGATCTGTCCTGCAATTCTAGTTAAAGTCCGTCTCATTTGCTTGTTTTAGAATAAAGAAAATATGGAAGAAAAGGATTTAATTTACAAGTTTATGATAAATATTTCCTGTGTTGTTGAGTCCATTAAGAGGTTTGCTCATGATGTTCTGTAGTCTGATAGAAACAACAACAACAAAAAAAACATTTAAGGCTTTTTCTTCTTGCTGATTGTCAGAACAACCGTGACCACAAAGCGCTTTTTTTTTTCCTTTAATCATTTCCATGCATCTCACAGGGATTGAGAAAATTACTGTCATAAGTGGCACACAAACATACACTGCTCCCTCCACGTTAAAGTAAACACAGAGAAAACCTCCTTTCTGTTTACCCTACATTTCCAGCCACCAAACAAATAAAGCAAATTGATCTTAATGAAAACATTGCGAAAGGGTAAATGATTTTTGAAGGTAGCCATTTGAAACATGTGACAGTATGTAATGCTTCAAATCTCCAAGTCCTCTAACTCTGCAAGCCACTCGAAGGTTTCTCCATTTCCCTCTTTCTCTGCATCTCCTCGGCACAGCCTCTCATTTCCCCCCAGCTGCAGTCATTAATTAGTGCTCGCTTATAGAAAACAGATGACTTATAATGAATTAGAGTCATGTTTTGAATTGCTTTAATACTCTCACTCCGGTTCAACATAAAAGCATTCCAGTACTTTAACCCAAGGGCCAAAATTCACAGAAATTTGAGAGTAGTGGAGCAACTGGGATAAGAGTGTCAGACCCACACACACTTGCAGGTCCTCTTTTTCTGTCACCACTGCTTAGCACGTCTGTACTTTTTCCCAGGTGTAGAATGTTTTTATTTGATAGCCAGACAGACTGATTGATCAGGCACTAGAGTCTACATTTACAGTAATCAGTCCTTCATCTGCAGCAATACCTCATGAGAATTCTGCAGCAAGATTAAGCCCAGGCCCAGCTGCCATATCTTACCTTACCCCAGCTTTCCCCTGGACTCAACTACTTCCAGACATGCTGTGGTTTCTTCTCAAGTTCTCCACTTCATGAGATTTTCCTGATTAATGTCACAGAACAGAGTGGATAAGAGAGATTTCTCCACCTCTTTCTTCTGCTAGACTTTTAGCTCCTTTACAACTTCATCCTCCTGGTTGTTCATCATCTCCACAGACACAACGATTAAAAAGAGAAGTAAGAAATTATGACCTCTGTCAATTTTACCTGTTCATAAATCAGCTCATAAAGAGCAGGGAAGTGGTATTTGCCAGGTTTTAAAAAAAGAGGAAATACAACCTTAGGTACAAAACAACATTTACCATGTTATGTCATGTTAGTCCTTGTTGTTAAATAATTGACTGATATTAAATACAAATGGAGAATCAGAGGAACAGTATTTGGATTATAGTGATTTGGACTGATTTGGACCACACATATCCAAGGAGATTAAACTGAACTCATCTGCATAGAAGCAGAGTGAGGAGAAATAAATGCACCTAATGATTCAGAAGCTTATAGTAGGGATAGCTTTACACATTGTAATTTGTACAAAGCCAGTGTTCCACTATTGTGTAGGATTTTGTTCATTGTTCATTGCTTGTGTTTGCAGTCATTTATTTGTGTATCGGTTTATATGGGCCAGGTTGAGGTCTGGACTTTAACTGGGTTGTTGCTGCAACACCTTTATTGTACTTCAGTCATTCTGTTGTAGATTTTCTAGTGGTTTGGGGTAACTGCGTTCATGCACGGCTCAACGCAAACCCTGCCCATCAGACAGATCTCTTCAGTTTTTACTCTAGCATACAGTTGACTGAAAGAAATTACAACCAACACAATAGCTGTTGTGTGGCTGCAATAAAGCCCAAATCATCAAGAGTCATCATTTTGTCAGGGACTCATTAATAATTGAATATGTATACAGAAGAGAGTATTAGTATAGCATTGGAGGATATCACAAGACCTTATAACCCATGCATACATGAGTAAAACATAAATTGCGGCATGCGGCTTTGGCTGTTGCCGAGGCAAAAACTCGGGCATGGGAGGAGTTCGACGAGGCCATGGAGAAAGACTTCTGGACGGCTTCGAGGAGATTCTGGTCCACCATCCGGCGGCTCAGGAGGGGGAAGCAGTGCTCCATCAATACTGTGTACAGTGGAGGTGGGGAGCTGCTGACCTCAACTCGGGACGTTGTGGGTCGGTGGAGGGAATACTTCGAAGACCTCCTCAATCCTACCAACACGTCTTCCCATGAGGGAGCAGAGCTGGTGGACTCAGGGGTGGACTCTCCTATCTCTGGGGCTGAAGTCGCTGAGGTGGTCAAAAAGCTCCTTGGCGACAAGGCCCTGGGGGTGGATGAGATCCGCCCGGAGTTCCTTAAGGCTCTGGATGCTGTGGGGCTGTCCTGGCTGACACGCCTCTGCAGCATCGCGTGGACATCGGGGGCAGTACCGCTGGATTGGCAGACTGGGGTGGTGGTCCCCCTTTTAAAGAAGGGGGACCGGAGGGTGTGTTCCAATTACAGGGGAATCACACTCCTCAGCCTCCCTGGTAAGGTCTATTCAGGGGTCCTGGAGAGGAGGGTCCACCGGATAGTCGAATCCCGGATTGAGGAGGAGCAGTGTGGTTTTCGTCCTGGTCGCGGAACAGTGGACCAGCTCTATACCCTCTCTGGGGTCCTGGGGGGGGCATGGGAGTTTGCCCAACCAGTCTACATGTGCTTTGTGGACCTGGAGAAGGCATTCGACCATGTCCCCTGGGGGCTCCTGTGGGGGGTACTCCGGGAGTATGGGGTACCGGACCCCCTTGTACGAGCTGTCCGGTCCCTGTACGACAGGTGTCAGAGCTTGGTCCGCATTGCCGGTAGTAAGTCGGATTCGTTTCCGGTGGTGGTTGGACTCCGCCAAGGCTGCCCTTTATCACCGATTCTGTTCATAACTTATATGGACAGAATTTCTAGGCGCAGCCGAGGGGTTGAGGGGATCCGACTTGGTGGCCTCAGGATTGGGTCCCTGCTTTTTGCAGATGACGTGGTCCTGTTGGCTTCATCTGGTCGTGATCTCCAGCTCTCGCTTGAGCGATTCGCGGCCGAGTGTGAAGCGGCTGGGATGAGAATCAGCACCTCCAAATCTGAGACCATGGTCCTCAGCCGGAATAGGGTGGATTGCCCTCTCCGGGTCGGGAGTCAGGTCCTGCCTCAAGTGGAGGAGTTTAAATATCTCGGGGTCTTGTTCACGAGTGAGGGAAGGATGGATTGCGAGATCGACAGACGGATCGGTGCGGCGTCTGCAGTAATGCGGACTCTGCGCCGGTCTGTCGTGGTGAAGAAGGAGCTGAGCCAGAAGGCGAAGCTCTCGATTTATCAGTCGATCTACGTTCCTACCCTCACCTATGGTCATGAGCTGTGGGTCGTGACCGAAAGAACGAGATCTCGTATACAGGCGGCTGAAATGAGTTTCCTCCGCAGGGTGGCCGGGCTCTCCCTTAGAGATAGGGTGAGGAGCTCAGTCATCCGGGGGGGGCTCAGAGTAGAGCCGCTGCTCCTTCGCATCGAGAGGAACCAGTTGAGGTGGCTTGGGCATCTGGTCAGGATGCCTCCTGGACGCCTCCCTGGTGAGGTGTTCCAGGCACGTCCCTCTGGGAGGAGACCCCGGGGAAGACCCAGGACATGCTGGAGGGATTACATCTCTCGGCTGGCCTGGGAACGCCTCGGGATCCCCCCTGCAGAGTTGGCAAATGTGGCTGGGGAGAGGGAAGTCTGGGCTTCCCTGCTTAGGCTGCTGCCCCCGCGACCCGACCCTGGATAAGCGGCAGAAGATGGATGGATGGATGGATAAATTGTTACATGCTATGAAACATTCATCCATTAAGTGGAGACACCAACTTTTATTTCAATACATATAGTTCAAACCCTCCGTCATGATGGAAACCAAGTTAGACAAAAACAACAAGTCGAGTGGCCAGGGTTCTTCCGAAAGCGTCATATAATCTGCTTAATACAGAAATGTTTCAGACAGGAAGTACCCTTCTGTGGGACCACTGGAGACCTCGGCCAGACTGAGACAACATACATTTTCAAGTTGACCACCAGAGTTTCTTGTTCATCCAGTTACACGAGTACCTCTTCAAGTGTTTTAGAGGTCCTGGTTATTTCATAATAACTACTGGTGTTGTTTCCATGGTATTTTATGTGGCATTGTTTGCTGTTATGTAATATCACAGAAACAAATAATGGGATATTTTGCATCTCTTACTTGTGGTTATACATAGAGAATATTGATGTTTTTTCCATTTTATTGTGTTATTTGTCTATGTCTGATGTTTTGTCATATTACTATGAAATAAGATAATAAAATGGAAACATTTAGTGGATAATTTTACGACCCTCATTTGTGGTTATTACATAGAAACTGTCCATTTATAATTAGGTAATAATGACATTATGTCAGCATAATTACTCTTTTATTTATGTATGTTTAGATATTTGTAGACATTTTCAGACAGCGACCAGATAGTTAGCACAATGTTAAGTAAGCTAAGTTAATTAAGTTATACAGCAGCTCAGTGCTTTTTTTTAATTTATTTTTTTATTTTATTTTATGCTGAAGTCTCGGTAGCCGGGATGTGGCCTGATCTTTGATGATTGGTCTGGAGAACAGGTATGGTTCTATGATTTCACGGACTAGCATGCAGAAGCATTTTGACATCTGATGAAGCAATAAAATATGTCATTTATGACTGGGATGTTGGGAAGATAAAATTCTTGATTTATTTTGTCAACATTACCTCCCACAGTAGTGTCCAAATAGTTAGGAAATTACCGTATAACCCTTTCCAGACAAGTGCAATGACTATTTCACTAAAATCATGCTGATGTCTTCACTTTACCAGCAAACAGAAGAAACCTGGAAGAGTCACACAGTTAATGAAGTGCATCTTATTAGCAGCAGCTGCTAATTACTCACATTTTGTTAAATGGATAATGACAGTCCACTGTGGCTGATCTGAGGTTGTGAAAATTGGGAAAGATCAGATAATTATGCCCTGATTCATAAAACTTTACTCTTAAAAGATAATTTATTTTTTTTCACATGACTGATTTGTCATGTGTAGCTTGCATTTATAATCCTGCATAAGTTATTCTCAGAATCATACTGAGACCATCATTATTTTTTTCTGTTTGATTGAACTGGAGTTGTGTGGCCCCACTGCAACCCCCCCCACCCCTCTGCAAACTTCGAGGCACAAGCGTGAAACTCTGTGTAACATCTGATTTGGACAGTGTAGCATTTGATTTGGACTGTAGCCTGATGCCCACTGAGGGATTTATGTGCATAGATGTCCCCTTCACTGCAAAGCAAAAGGCAAACAAACGCACATTAAAACCACATCACTGCCATGGAGTTTCAATTTGACCACAGAAATCCTTGTATTTCCATTCATTTTCAGTTTTAGTCTGGTAATGACTAAGAAATGTGTTATTGGGTCATTACCCTTTTGGTTTTATTTGTAATCCACTTAATTCTAACAGGCAGAATTCCTCTGTTAACATCCAGCTCTGTTTTTGGCTGCTCCCAGTGTAACTAATCTGGGCATAACTGGTCTTCTACTTCTGCATTCCCTCTCCTTTTGCATTTTTTCAGGAAGAAAAACAGCTTTATTTTCAGAGGAGAGAAGGAGAGCATTGGAGCAGTTCAGTCCTCTGCACGTTTCTCTGCAAGCTGTTACTGCACTTACCTAAAACACCTGAACACCTAAAAGACCAAATGAATATTTTCTTTGCTCATTGGCACAGATAATTTCCTTGTTCAGGCTGAATATGGGTATTCTTGCTTACAGAGCACCTTTGGCTTCATGCTTGTGACATTTTATAATTCCCCAAACCATGGAAATTACCTTTAACTGCATAAGCTATTGACATTTGCCTTGGTTTTACAAAGTACTTTAGCAGACTTTAAAATGTCTTGTGGATGTTACTTTTTGCCACATGACTGTAATGAAAGATGCAGACCGCCACCTTGATCACTAACTGATGGTAACGTTACAAAAACCTTGTTGTGTCTTTTACTAAGGTCCTGAGCACAAACAACTGTAGGACCTGTGTTGTGTCCCCAAAACTCTCTGAGACAGAGCAATTAAAGCAACAAAGAAAGACAAATAAGCCCTTTTCATGCAATGGATCAAATCGCTCTGTGTAATATAAGAGGTGTTCCTCACCCGCAGAGATTTGTTACCCAACACCACAGCTCTCTCAGAGCTCTACAGACACTTTTACCAGCAGCATTAGTTTCATTTTAACTAGGGATGCACCAATACCATATTTCACAGGGAGTACTAGTACTCATTTCTAAGATAATGAGGATAAGGTCATTTTTGGTACATTATACCCATAACTGTGACAAAACACCTAAATGCCCAGAATAACCTTTTCTCACCAAGTTAATGCTAAATTCAGATATGGCATGAATGGTACAAATACAGTCCTGATCACACAAGTGTAAACTACGTACTAAGTAGGAGGTCACAAAATGAGCAAATTACTGTTTAAACATGTGAGTGTAATGATAGAATAAGTTGCTAAGAGTTTTCCCAAAGGAAGGAGTGAGGACCTGGGGCTCAGTGAATGTTGGACTTTGATCAGGTGGCAAGAAAAATGGGTCCATATGAATGCTGGTGTGTGACCCGCCACATCTGCTAAACGTGGGTCTATAAGCAGCTTGTTATGGTAACAATAGCTACATATGAGTCTATGAGGGTTCAGGTCGAAGAAAAAAAGCGATAGAAACAATGCTGACATTAATCAGGCATTATACCAATTCCAATAAATATAAGGGAATTTGCAAATATCTGTTTACAATAAGCCAAGTATGCATCACTTGCATGCATGAATAATATATCTGTACACATGAAATGTACTTGTACAAGATGTTTTTACTTTAACCTCTGTGCAGGAGCTTGAGTTTCTTGCAGCAGTAACAAATAATTTTTTACTTGCCTACATATGGATGGAGCACATTCTTGCAGCTTCCTGATCCCTGCTTCCATGGAGGAGGAGAAAAACTAGCTGCCCTGCATTTTACAGAAGAGAAACACACACGCTCAGTCATTAACTTCCCCTTTTATTGCCCAGGTAGCAAGGCAAAAAAATGTGCTATATGCAGACTTCTTTGTGGTGCAGCATGTCCACTGACACACACATGGTTAAGGGATTCAGGAATTTGGGAATAAGCTAAGAATTGTTTTCACCATAAGTGGAGGAGACAGAGGAATGCCTGCCCAAAATCCTTCCCAGACCAGATAATTTCTAAATTAGTAAAGGAAGTCAGTGATGGGAGAAGGATGATGAGGTGGATGGGGCATGATTGAAGTTTCCACCTTCTCCTCACCCTTCTGATCATCTCATTCAGTGGTCCCACACCCTACACTAAATAAATATACCATCTAGTCTGGTTCTGTTTTATATCCTCCGCCTCCCCTCCTTGCAAACGCCCTCATTTCTGATGCCCTTGACTTTATATTCCATGTCTCCGATGCTAATTCTTGGAGGTTAGGACAATAAACACAGCAGTGATGGATCCAACCCAGAGGAGGCTAAACTTCCTGTTTGCCCAGAGGTGCTCTTTGGGAGAAAAAGCAGAAGACTGACAGGAAAGTGTTGGATTAAAAAAAAAAAAATAGTAGGAAGATGAAGAGATAAGTTTGTAAGTGCTTGTGTTTTTGTTTTTCTTATCTCATTTACACTGGTTTAGGTTGTGAATAAGGTATGAATTGAAGTTGGATAGAGTTTGTAAAGTTCAGCCTGAACTGTTCATGGTCAGCAGAGGAGAGGATATTGCAGAAGAAACACAGTTTTGATATCATATATATAGACGTTAGACAAGAGGAATTTCATGGATGCGTCATTTAAGGTCTAACTTTTGATAAACTTCTATGACTGAGCTTCTCTTCATCTCAGTCAATTATTTCATGTAACCCAACATCAACGTAGAAATCGCCAAAATCTCTCAAACTGCAAGAAACCTCAGTTTTACAACGGATGACCATTCATCCTTTTTGATCATATTGTATTAGTATCTTGGTAATGTCAGATTTTACTTTATGACATCAGGTTGTATCAGACTCAGCTTGCCACCCAACTGTAAGTACAGCTTCTTGTTATCTCCCATCTCATTGCGCTTCATCTCCTCATGTAGTTTCCCCATGTATGCAAAGTGAAAGCCCTTCAGACCCTTCTGGTGTTTGATCGTTCAAAAAGGGCCTGTTTCTCCACATTTCCTTGTTGTTTCCTGGCTAGCCACACCTACTCACATCAAACCCAAATCAATAATGCTGCCTGCAGAGGTGTTCTGCCCAAACTCAGCAGTATAAACTCAGTCAGAGGTGCATGCTCTTTCTTGATCACATCATGTCTCTTAAAAATATGTTTTATACAAAAGTCCAATCAAAAGTCCAGATTTGTGGTTCAACAATGGTAGAACAAATAAATACCGTCAGAACCAGGACATCCCTTTCTAAACCTCACAAATTTTTTTAAAGACTAATCTTTTCTGTGAAAACATAGGTTGAACTTTCACTTTGGCATGCTGAAACAAATACTTTCACAGCCAACGCATGCGAAGAATCCATCCAGGAAAACGGAGGAAAAGCTGATGTATGTAATGTATTAATACTGTGCATCACCGCCAAAGAAAGCAACACTTTTGTCATGTTCATGTGACACACACAATATGACAGATTGAAATTTTTTAAAAGCATTTCACTCTGAAACAGGCTGAAGACATTTCCAGGATTTATTATGTGATCAGAATTTGTTGTTACATTAAAGTGCACTGTAGAGAAAATTCTGCTGCATCAAATAATAGCTGAATTTTGAGTTTTATGCATTGCAAGGAGTGTCAGTCTGTCTGCAGAGAGCCATATGTCATATTCATGGGGAAAAACCAAGCCTCCCCTGCAGACCGTCATTTAAATGCATAAGGAGAATGCATCACTTTACTAATCTGAAGGACAAAAAAATGACATCTTCCACTGTATAAACACAGCAAGATACACCCAATGACAACACAAAAGCACACTGTTCAGAATCTAGGACATTCTCAGAGCTGAAAAGGCATCACCGTTTCTTATTCTTGTTTAATTATAGATCAACAAGCAGCCATCAGCCTATTTGTGGTTATTAAAAGGTGGGGACACGTGCTTTTCAAACTTTGTACACCTGAAGAAACGTCAACCCTTTTGAAAGCTCTGTGTGGGGTTATGGACTTTCTCTCCCGTCTTTCTCTGTGTCTTACATCTGGCTGCAAACATCTTTAGGATTCCATTAATACCACAGCAAGGGGGAAAACCCCACAGCTGAAAAAAGCTGCCTCAGCAATCTGAATGCAGGCCAGCTCAAATCAACCCCAACAGCCTCTCCGTCTCAATGGCTTTCCAAGAGACAGGCAGAAGAAGAAGGGATGAGGCGCAAAGAGGGAGGTTGCTTAAGTCAGAGGAAAACTTAGGTAGTTAGCGTGTTAGAGGATTATATGAGTAGATCTGATGTTTTTGATACAACTATGCAGTTCCTGTAATTGTGCTGTAAAAGCAGAATCAGCTAAGTCAGCCCTCTGAGCTCTCTGGGTGTCCTGTGACACTTTCACACGCTTGCATCCCTCATGATACTCTCACATTTCCAGGCGTACACTGAAGAAACACCTGAAAATAAAAAAAACTATAGTGTGTACCCTAGGAAAGTGGAGACCCTATAGGGACGTGGTTATTTGTGCACATGTGTGCGAGGCTGTGCATGAGTGATGTGTGGTGGCTGTTTGTAGCCAGGTCTGTGTGGGCCCCTTCAGGCTGTGGCTCTCATTCTGTTCAAGCTGCACCATGTGTTGCACACATGTTCCTGTCTGCGCTGTGAATCAGCCTTTGTGTCTTTGAGCAGCATCCTTGACAGCAGTTGCCGTATTTCCCCTTGAGACACAAACTAGCCTCGCCTGCCTTTCTACCTGAGTAAAAGAACTTTCACCTTCAATATGTTTTACAAAGTGGGTGCATACACCAGTGGGAACTTAAACATTTCATTATGGAGCAATTCTTACCACAGGGAAAACCTGTTTGGTTACTCACCAATTTTTTTTTTTCCAGGTCTACTATGACTGATCCATATCAGCAAGAGACAATGGTATTCTGTAGTCCAGTGGGCCCAGTGTGCCACTTCTCATCCACCCAATGTGCGGGTTGAATTGGCTCGAGGACGTACCACAGTCCAGCATGACTTCTGCTCTGGCTAACAGCTCCAGTGGAGCTTAAAAATTCCACTTCTAGTCTCCATAAACAGAACTGACATGTGATGTACATAAAGAGAGATAAGAAGGAAATGACCCATCTTGCTGCAGGACAGCTGGGTTACAGATGCACTTTGGCATACCTGCAGAATAATCATTTAGTTCACAACAATTAACCCAAAAACTGCAGAATACAAGCATTGGAAATTACTGCAGTTCTCATCATCCAGGAACAACACTTTATCAGTTTTTTGGTAGCACTTTAGATTACACCTTGGTAATTATGTGGTAATATGATGTTAATACAGAAGAAGTAACTGGGTAATACGCGCATAATTACACATGGTAATAACAAAGGTAATATTCTAGTTGTAGCACTGGGCACACCATGGTAACAACAGACAGAGAGTAATAAGTTACCTGCAACCTACAGCAACAGGATGGTAACAAATTTACTGAGAAAGTTGGTTGTACTACATTAATACTGTGATAATTACTTGTAGCTGAAATGTCTACCAATATCCATACATACTTTAAAAAAAAGTTTAATTATGATGTCATTATTACCTAAATATAATGTGCAAAGTATGTGTATTTGTGGACATTTCCGGGCAGCCACCAGGTAATTAACACAATTAGATTTAATGAACGTGATCTCATGTAGGCAACTGCTGATATGTTGTATTAAAGTCAAACCGGCTGTTATGTTCAGGAGCCATTCTCCTCCAAACAGCTTCCCCAGCATGAACTCTTCCTCCCTTCTCTCAAATCTCTGTTCACATTCTGCTCCAGCTGACTCACCCTAAAATCCCACTCATATACTGACAGTGAATCCCAGAGACACACATACATGCACACACCCTAAGCGACCCCTGACCGGAGTGGAGCTCAGCACATTCTTGTGGGGCATGTTGACACCATGGCAGGATCTACAATATGAGGAGGTTCTGACACTGGGAGCATTTTGTTATTCTTTGGTTTTTGCTCTTCTAGATATTTCTCCATCTCAGAGCCACAGACCAAACAAAAGTTAGGCCAAGAATTCCAGTTGCACCCCATGACATTAGTAGATGTTGGAACGGGAAGTGAAACGACGTGTATTATTAAATCTCTGACTTAGCTGAGTTTACAGCCTTGAATTATATATTCAGTATATTTATGTATAGTTTTAATATTGAAGCAGATCTTTGCAGGGTAGACTACTGAACCTTACACTGCATCCCGCTTTCATTGTTATTAAAATCACATATCATCAAGTTATGACTGATATCGCCAAAATAGTTGGCTAAAAGATCAACAGCTGAAGTTATATAATGAGATTTACAAAGACGATCACTTTTCCAAACCAGATGCATCCAAGGTACATAAACATCCACACAATGTTGATATTAATTAGATATAGTAGTAATTTTTTTTTTTACCAAAATGTGTTATATTATGCTATAAAATATATAAAGAAGTTCTCATTTGCATTCTGTACTGTATGTGAATAGTAAGCAAATAAATTCAAAACAGTAACTTCCAATTTAACAACACTTTTACAGTTTTTGCCACTCAACAAATCTTCATATATATCCATATATCTATATCTAAATCTATATCTATATCTATCTATCTATATATACATCTATCTATATATACATATATATATATATATATATATATATATATATATATATATATATATATATATATATATATATATATATATATATATATATATATATATATATATATATATATATATAAAACCAATAGGGGCATCCTGTCAAAGACACCTAGAGGTGACAGAGGGTAATCGCAGGTTGTTTGTTAGCTCTCACATGAATCACACCTGTTCCCTTTAAAAAGCCGCAAAATCCTCCTTAGGACCCAAGAAGAGGAGCAGATGGTGCCGTTATACAGAGCACTTTAAACCACAAGACTTCAGTTGGAGCCCTGGATTTTCTTCTGTTATGTTAACTCTTTACTGTGCAAATGACCATATTTCATTGGACATACAAAATGTCTGCATGCAAGTCCAGGAAATCATCGAGCCGCCCCGAGTTTTCCACACCAGTCGTCAAAGATCATGGTACACCCCAGCTACTTTCTCTGAGATCAGTATTCAGCTCAAAAGTGAAAAACTGTAAATACTGCCCACTAACTGTTGAAGAACCTCTGTTATTAAAAAAAAAAAAAAAAAAGTCTTGTAACACACTCCAATCTTATAATCACACTCATTTCTATGGCTGAAAATGTAAATTTCCATGTGAGAAATACAGGGTTAACCTTTGATCATAAAACTGGTCATTTTACATGACGACTGGTTGCCAGGGACATGCAGTCACAGGTAGATGTGAGTTCACACACCACAACCCTCAGTCTTCATCACATGGTCAAAAGTTTGTGCAGATGACGCCATAGATCCGTATCCATCATCAAACAAAGATTTAAGCTTTTATTTAAACAAATGCCTGTTTATCTTACTTCTATATTACAGGTAAAAATGGCTTCAGACAGATGTTAATGTAGCCAAACAGATGAAGCACAGAAGCCTGTAAGTTTGTGGGTGGCTGGGTGAGTGAAAGCAACTGGGATTAAAATCCATCATGACAAATCATGCATTTTTTTCTGCTTGTGTAAATACATACTTTGATGTGTTGTTTTTTTTTTTTGTTTCGTTTGGTTTTTTTTGCATTAGTTGAATGTGTTTGGTGTGAACGAAGAGCAAACCTGTTGTTTTACTTTATCAAGACTTTTCGTAGGAGTATACTGGTCTTCATCATAAAGAATTCTGTGACATAATGGTAAATAAATCCAAGGTATTGGCTTGTGTTTAATCAGCTGGCATTGTGATGGACTGGCAGCCTGTACAAGGTGTACCCTGCCTCTCACTTGGTAGTTACCATGGCAGCCAGGACTCTGCATGGAAAACCAGATGTAGCCAATAGAAAGATTCATCGATAAAGCAAGAAAGTGGCTGCAGCTTCTATATCACAGCAGGAGCTTGAATTTACCCACAAATAGCAGAAGCTAACAGAGAAGATCCAAACTAAGTGAAGTAAAGTGATTTATGAAGCATTAACCAAGCGATCATTGCAAATTCTGGCACTAAGCTTTTTTGATTCAGATAAGAGGTTCACAAGGAACTTTTATCAGTGTCATTCATAAAATCCTTGGCTTGCTCGCTTTGATATGACTTTACAAGGAACCCTGAAACAACCTCAATCAGACTGATGATTTAAACAATTGGAACAGCTTTGCAAAAGTGGAACATATGACATTTTTTAGGAATCAAGAAAACCACAGATACTGGTCCACAATGAGCCAGGTTGCCTAACCATTTTATATTGCACATAGCTTATGATATTTGTAGGTTAAAGCCAGCTGTTCGCGGAGCGGAGAAAGTGAGCTATGGGGTTGTTTTACTGTATTCCTACTCTGAAATGAATCTGACTAATTAGCAGCAGCTTGTTGTGTCCCAGGTCTATAAATAGGTTTCCTTGTGACTCAGGCATCCTTTTAGTAAGTCCCCCTCAGTGGTCTTAGAATGTCTTAACCAATGTGGGGAACAGGATGGCTAATTTAAAACATATGTGGACAAAAAAAAAGTTTACAACAAAGACAAGCAGAGACGTTTCATCCCGTAAGTGATAATGACTTGATTTCTCCTGTGCGTCTCATGGAATTAGCCTTTGATCTCAGGGAAGTCAGCCTGCAGGTTGAGCACAAAATCACAGGAGAATGCAACGACTTTAAAAGTTACAGGTGCTAAGCTTATATGCGTAACTGGAAAATGACGTCCTCCCCTTCTTTCCTACTTAATTTGTCACTTTTAGTATCGCCTGTCTGTTTGCTGTGTGCGTGTTTGTGTGTGAACCATGCATGCCTCATGACACATTCACTGTTGACGATAGCATGACTCAGATGCCAGTGGAACAGGGTGCGTCTCCCCCAGCCAACTGTGCATACTTCTGAAGTCAAGATTTGCAAGTGTCTTTCAGACAGTACCCTCATTTGTCAATAGAACAAGGGTCTGGGGGCCTGTAGGAAGGAAACTGAAGCCACTTATGATGATTGTGGAGCTATCAGCAACATTCAGCAGAATGGTCATGTGTATTGTTTGTGTGTACTTCACTCCAAAACATCTGAAATGTCAGCGTGTGTATCTGACTAATCTTACTTAAAAGTCATGTATCAAAAGCAAAACATCACTTCAGAGAAAAGTCTCTTACCTTGAACAACTTCTAGGATATTTATACTCTCTATATGTAATATGGATACTGAATTTAAAAAAGACAGAAAGCCATTTGATGCCGCAGGGCTCATCTCTGGCCTCGCATGCACCCTCCCCCTATCCTTCCCACCTCTCTCCATCCCCTGACCACTTCCTCTTGCCTTTGAAACTGGGTGCTCTTCTCTGCTACTGCCATACAGGATACCCCACATCCTGTTGGAGACAGGAAGGAGCCTTGCTCGTAGCCCCAGACGTGAAATCTGTTCTCCAGCAGCCTCCAAGAACTCTTTTACACTCCCAAATCACTTCCAGCAACAACACGTTACTTTGGCTCACTGCAGAAATAGTAGTGGACACATGATGGCCCTGAAAATGTGAACAGTTTTAATCATAAAATGCTCGAACTTAAAATGATCCTGAAGTCTGATCACAACAGCTGCAACCAATTTTCTGAGACATCTTTGGATGGGTCTCAGTAAAGACAGTCCAGACCTCCATCTGCTGCAGAACTAGTGGTTTTGGTTGCTGCGTAGATAAACCACATGGAAATCAGGAGTTTGCATACCATCGATGCAGCTTATATAAACGCACAGTCAGGATCCATCAAAAGGTCAGCAGAGAAGAAGCACCTCTAACGGTCAGAACGTGATGAAGGCATACAGAGTGAAATTTATAAATAAATTCAAAGGTGACATTGGTCTTTGCCAGTGTAGCTGTGCATCTGCACCTCTACGTTAAAGGGAGTCAACCCAAGAGTCAAAGCCAAAACCAATCATTCTCTGAACTCATTTGTCACTTGTTTTCAGAAAGGCAAGCCAGCCTGTCAGAATCCTGCTTTTTAGTTCCATGAAAACAGGCACACACCCAAAATGTTTGGCCTTGGTCCAGATAGAATAGCGGGGGTGGCAGCAGCGCTTGTGACCATGAAGTGAAATAGCTGCAGAGCAATAAATGGCTGTTCTCTGTCCTGTCTAAATTCTACCAGGACTAATCAGCGTCTTTAGTCTGTCAGTTTACAGGTGTGGGAACTCTTCTCTGCCAGGCAGCCATCAAATATACTCAAGCAATTTCGATCATTAATGTTTAGCAGAGCTCTCAGAGCTGCTGTACAGGAAGCTGGCACAGGGACAGGTTCACAGACCACTCCCACGCCTTAACCAGCAGCAGACAAGAAAACTGCTGGGAAATGGACTCATGGCCCAGAAAAACAGAACTCAATTTACTTAGCTTGTATCTGAGTGGGTCAGATAACCTGCATGCTTTCAGCATTTTCATTTAAATAGTCCATCTCAATCAAGGTACAACCTGATTTTATTATTCCTGTATCTTGTTTTAAATCTAGAAATACAGTAAGGTGCAAGGCTTAATCCAATATGTACAGTATAAACAAAACACATGGCTGATGCAGGGGAAGGCAGGCAGATGGGAGAGATGAATTCCAGAAATGAAACATATGAATGAGAGATGTGGGAGCACAAAGCAGGCTGAAAGTATGCAGGTCTGGTTATAAAGCATTTTAGCTGGGTGGGACAAACTGAAGTGGAGCGTGATTGGATGGAAAGGGACTTGTGACCAGCAAAGACCGATGCACGGCTCCATTTCTGTCAGTTTATATAATTTTGCTCCAAGTGTGCCAATATCAGCTGTGTAACCCTGTGTGCTTATTTTTGCTACCAAAGTGACTCTGTGTGACTGGATTTGTGGTCCAAGGCTCATAAAGTCTACCTATGGGCCCTAAAATTGTCTCCCCGCTGCAACACTGCTCTCAGTGCGATATGGACAAAAATGAATTACAGTTTCAGTGGATGGAGAAGAATAGTGAGAATAAGTTGTGCCGTTTTATGGTAGGCTCTCTTCATTTTCGTTCCATCCTCGGCCAGGTTTTATGTAGCCTTTATGCAACAGTTGGAACGTCAAGTGTGTGTTCAGTGAACAGTTTAGGATGCCAAGACTTTCTATAGAAGAATCTAGAAAAGATCCATGACTGTGATGCCTTTTTGTTTTCTAGGATAAGTGTTGGTGCACATCTGCAAGATGTCGCTTGATTACTTTGAACAGATTTATTACTTTAGTTTGTGCTTTATTGCACCCACACAGGTGCATCACATAAAAGTGAGGCCACTAACATCCCTTTGCAGGATGTGTCAGTAGTGTCAGAACATGATTGGTTCTGTCTGTTGCCTGCTGTGAGCTTTGTATATTGCGTTTTCTTTGTTATTTAATATACCTATGTACCTCACCATGCTTGTCTGTGTAATTCAAAGCATGAGGCCAGCGCTTCCAGTCAGCAGAAACAAGAGACACCTAGTGGTCTATTTTGATTAAATGCTGAGACAATAACAATACTGACCACAGCGAGCCACTGTTATCGCCTCATTGCCTCGGTGTCAAGAGGATTTTCTACAGATGCTTTATCTGTAGTCATGTCTTGATCTTGCTGCTTCGGTTAAAGAGACAGGAGCTAAAAACTAGAAGTTAGAGCTTATGTGTGTGTGTGTGTTGGGGCGGGTTGTGCACTGTGAAAGATGTGATGTGATGATGTGCATGCAAAAGAGAGCTATCAGGTGTGTCCTTCTGATCTCTAAAGTTTTACACTTTAGTATGTAAAGATTTTATAATCAAAACCAGTTTTTATAATGTAAAGGACTTTAAGCAACATCTGTATGAAAAGTGCTTTATAAGTAAAGCTTGATTTGATTTGATTTGATTTGATAAGACATATGCTTGTCTTGTATGTCACGTGTCATGTATGTTCCCCCTTCATCATCACACCTTCTCCAGGCCTGTCTGACAGGGGCATTATTCCAGTAGTCTCCAGACAAAGTACATCCTTCAAATGAAAATCTCTGCTTTCCTACATCCTGCTGTAATGCACACGTTTTGTAACTTGTCATCACTTCTGGACTTCTTGTGTTGACATGTTATAAAACAGCTGACAACCAATGTTCTCCTTGAATTTTGAAAATGGGCCAGCATCCTCCTTCTCCTTCATGTTTTATAACTGCAACAGCCTTGTGGGCAGCAGGAAAGACACATGGGGCTACTGATCTGAGGAATAAGAGTGTGGGGGTAGGGTGCATGGACTTTTGACATTTGAGAAGTTAATATGCTTGAATTTTCAAAGGGGTCAATATAAGATAACCCCAAAGTACATTATTTATTAAGCTCCTGACAGACCAGGTGGTCCGTTTCCTATCAGACCTACTCATTCTGATGGTTAGCACCCTGAGAGTCTCGGCTGGTCATTACTCTGGATAACCATTACATCGACGCTTTAATTTCAGGAATGCCCTTTAATGAATACGCTATATGCAAACATATGTTTCTATGCTGTTACCTAAAGAGCTTGAGCAGCTCTGAGGAGCACAGGCATGGTTTCTTCCAGTATCTGAGGCATCTTTGTCAGTGCCAGCATGCCATTGGTAGAAGTGGGTCAGTCATACAGTGGAGTTAACACATGCATCACATGTGCACCTGTAAAAACAAATGGAGGGGAGAACAG
Source organism: Telmatherina bonti (assembly GCF_933228915.1). Lineage (NCBI taxonomy): Eukaryota > Metazoa > Chordata > Actinopteri > Atheriniformes > Telmatherinidae > Telmatherina > Telmatherina bonti. Next base: position 27,018,981 of record NC_136611.1, on the reverse strand, counting down.
AGAACTGGAATGGCATCACCCCTAAAGTTTTCTTTCAAATTTGTCATTTTTAAGGCTCTGAACTCCTCTGTATCAAGGTTGTGAGTAGGATTGTGATGAATAGATTTATTTTGAAAGCACTATACGAGAATTATATGAGTGCAATTTGTAATTTGTAGCTGTTGAACTTGGTGCAGTCTGTTGTAACTACCCTATTTGACTGAGGACAAGGACATTCGCTTGCATGAAAAGCCAAGAGCACAGCGGCAATATATTTTATTACCTTATTTGCATCCAGCGGTCGGTGCTGCCAGTTATAGCTCTTTATAGTTTAGTCTATAGCTCTGTACAACTCAGCAGTCTGAGTCATACAGATTAATGCAAACAAGTCGCTGCCAAATAGCTTCTGTGGTTTTGAATGTGTATGTTTAGGCATGTTTGGGAGGAGCAGGGTGTTATTTTATGTCAAAGGTCTCACAGATGCAAAACAATATTCAGTCTGAAGGTCTCTATAAAAGGAAAGCATAACATTTCTGTTCTGTCACACCTTAATGAACAGCAACGGTAAAGTAATTATGAAAACAAGAAATGTTTTTGCATAGCTAACAAGAGCTAACTTGCTTTTAAGAACATGTCTGACAATTTTCTTCTCAGAAAAAAACAATCAGGAGTTGACAGGTCTAATAGTTCTACTTTGTTTTTGCCATCTCAGCTTTGCCTTCAGTGAGTTAACATGTACCAAGGCTGACATGAGGTGTTTGATAAAAGGTGGTATTTGAATAAAACTTCTAAACAAATCATGGTGCAAGTGCAAAGGTGCAAAATTATGTCCCTGTTGGCCTTGTAGATAAGACGTTATATTCTAGGAATAATGAACACTTTGACTTGCTTTCATGTTTATGTATTAAACTAAAGTAAATGATGGCCCGACCAGGACAATGCCTGATGACTTCCAGACCCCTGAAGGAAATATAATAAATGGTGCAGTGCAGTGTGGGTGTCGCTGTCAAGTCTGCAAGTCTGGAGAACATCAAACAAGAGGGAAGGTTATGTTCATATCACAGGTCAGCTCACAGCATCCCTCAACATCAGTCCTGCAGAAGGAGAGTGTATGTAAACAGCCAGTGGGTGGCATACACTCGTTTGACATTTGAATTATCTCACTGTGGGTTTACAACAAGGGATATGTCGATGAATTAGGGTCTTTTTCATTAAATTTTTGGTTTGTATGAGCCAATGTGAAGAAACTAAATTACTCTTAGTAAGTGTAAGATTGGAAGCCAGGATGTGGCTCGGCATCCGTTTGTAGGAAATTTAACAGCTTTACCTCAGTGTGTAAATCATTTTATAAGTTTACTCACATTGTCTGAACTTTTTCTCATCACAAATATGAAAAGGTGGCTTTTCCCACTGTCTCTCCCCCATGTCTGTCTAATTCCCTCAGCATAGGCACCGCGTCCTGCATGACCTCCACTAAACGGCCCCTTCAAAGATTTTCTCTTTTAATAAATGAATAAATTGCTGCAGGCCTGTAAACTTTACCAGCTGTTTTGTTGCTCATTGCAGTTTCCTGCGTGGCTCATGTGTAGGGTGGAAAATGTCCCTGACAGCTTGTCTGTTAAGACTCTGCTCGTTCTCGTAAAATAATGCTTTATTTCTGTGGGATTTTTTCCAGCGCTTGGACTTGTAGGCCCGTCTCGACATTTCTTCCTATTGAGGGAAACTTGTAAAGAGGAACTCCTGTAAAGTGGTTCATTAAAAATGTTTATAACTCCTAGTTGATTAAGGGAGTTTTTATTTCAAAAACACAGATCATTATGTAGCATCAACAAAGGACTCGAGGAATGCACAAGCTAATACAAAAGATCACCTTGTGTGCTAATTAGCAGCCAAATAAAGACCACAGCCATCAAATGTTTGTTTTTGTTGTTTGCACAGTCTGTTTTGCACAAGTAGTAACACAGAGCTTTTAAAAGTTACAGTGATTAAAGGCTTATAACTCCATGAGAATACAAGTTGTTCACTGACTTAGCAGAAAAAGACTTCATTAAGGCTCGTTCACCTGACTAAGAAGCAGCTAAACAAATAGGCTGGCTCTGGATTTGAGTCTTTTGCTGGTTATAGAGTGAAAGGTAAATACCCCACTTTGGGATGTTGGCTGCATTTGAAACAATCCAGAGCAGGTAACCCTGCAGTCCAGGAGCTGCTCCTGGCAAAGTGAAGTTTGCCAAGTGCATCGACTTTAAATATACTGAGGGTGCCAGCTGTGCACACAATTCATAATAACTTGAAGTTCACTGTTTATTTACTTCCACAGACATTTCAATCTGCCACCCTGTTGAAACATTTCTGCAATGTTTATCAAAAAATGTTGAAACCAGTGAGCAGCCACTGCGCCCTGGTGAAATATTGTTGTTCCAGTTGGCAGCTGCAGCCCGTCATTTTCAGTGCAGTAATAAGAGAGTTTACCTGCAGTAATCATCAGCTTCGTATCTGCATGGTTGCAACAGATGTGTCCTCTCCGCCCCTGCTGGTTCAGAGGCAGACTGAGTGTGGGAAAAACGGAAGACTGTCTGAAATCTGCTGAGTCTTTTAAAATAATTTGCAGTAGTACATCAACCAGAACAGTGAGTTCATAATTATATGTCATAAAAATGAAATTTTTTACATATAACTTGCATCTTTTTTTTTTCTTTTTTACAATGTTAGAATTTTCTTTAAGATTTAATGCAAAAACAAACAAACAAACAAACAAAAAAAAAAAAAACTAAATTTGAGATGCTTTTAACTTAAATAATTGAATTTTTACTATCTATAATAAAGTATCCACATAGTTTTAAGGTAGGGCTAGTCACTTAATACAAATATATAAAATATTAATTAATTTAAAAAATATGTGAAGAAACTGATACATTTAACAATGAATAGCAAAATGTAGATATACAAAAATAAATTTTGAAATATATGTATAAATAAATGGAAATGTTAATGCATTACCATGTTATTTTGAATTAAATTGATACCTATAATTTAATTGTTTTTTTTTTATCTCTTTAGTTTTTAACCTCAATTATTTATAAATATTGTGAAAAAAAAAAAAATAGAAATACAAAAAAATAAAAAATACATGGGTGTTTTTTCCATTGAGAAAATTAAATAATCAGTCACATTTATCAATAATACATGGCTGTGTTTATTTTGTTGATCACTAAATAACCAAAAGTATATGCAAACCATCAGTGTTTGAGGGATAACCTTAGTATTTATCAAAACCTGTCAGTGATAATATAGAAATGAGCTTTCATGTCTCAATCTTAAGAATTAGTATTCATTGTTAAATTTAATTCATTCATTCATTCATTCATTCATTCATTCATTCATTTTCTTATCTGCTTAGTCCATAACAGGTCATGGGGAAGCTGGAGTCTATCCCAGCAATCACTGGGTGAGTGGCAGGATATACCCTGGATTGGTCATCAGTCCATCAGAGGGTCACACAGAGAACAAACAACCATCCACACACACACACACACACACACACACACACACACACACACACACACACACACACACACACACACACACACACACACACACACACTCCTAGGGACAGTTGAGAGCAGAGGTCTCCAACTCAGTCCCACGAGGTCTTCAACCCAGCAGGTTTTCTGTATTTCTGCTTCAACACACCTGAATCAAATTAAATGGATCTAACAGCCAATCAGGTTCTGCATAAACAACCAATAATTTGAATCAGCTGTGTTGGAGAAAGGATACATGGAAAACCTGCAGGATTGCGGACTTCGTAGGATCAAGTTGGAGACCTCTGATTTAGAGTAACCAATGACTCTACCATGCATGTCTGTGGACAGTGGGATGAAGCCAGAGTACCAGAGAGAGAACTGATGCATAGAGCGTGCAAACTCCACACAGAAAGACCATAGTTCAACACCCCCCCCAACAGTAATTGTAACAATAATAACAATAATAATCACAAGAAGAAGAACATCAACAACAGTTTATTATTAATGAATACTTACTACTAGTAATACTAGTAATACTAGTAATTATTCATTTATTATCCCAACCGCTTAGTCCAATGAAGAGTCACGGGGAGGCTGGAGCCTATCCCAGCAGTCTTTGGGCGAAATGCAGGGTACACCCTGGAGAGCTCACCAGCACATCACAGTGCCACTTCAGTAATTAATAAAGTATTTTTCCTTTTTATTTGTTTTCACTTCCATAAAGTGAAAATATGTGTGTTATGTACACTGACCTATGCATGTTGTCTAAATAACAGTTTCTGTATAAAAGCTTTAAATGTGATTGTTATTTGTGTTGCTTACATGAGCTGTTCTTGTGAGCTCAACGGTTCCAGTTTATGGCTTAATCCTGAAACATAACAGTAGTATATAACTATACTGTTTCATTAACTGTAAATACAGACTATAGAGTCAAACCAAGTCTTCGTCTGAATTGAGTGGCGTTCTCCTACACTGTGGTTATGTAGTTTACACTTTGCCTGTCAAATTGTGACCAGATTGTTTGACTTTTGTTTATTCATGTGTTAAACTTGCAGGAATATTTGTGGGTTGAAGTAGAATTGACCTGCACACCTTCCCTAAGCTCTACTGCAGGAGAATCATTCCTCATTACCCCACAACTTTATTTCTAACCGAGTTACAGCTCAACAAAAACATTATTTAAGTTCATACTTGAGCAAAGATTTCCTATTGCATCAACTACAGAAATCTCACTTATTTACCTATTCAAATCTGTACAGTCTTACTGGTGCGTAAGATATGTGTTAATCAAAACAAACGTAGTGCATCTTCATATGTTTTTATCATTCCGATTAGACGAAGGAAGATATTTAGCTTTAGAGTCCATCCTCTTCAACAAGTATCAGTCAAAAGGGAAAAAATGAAATACTATTCATTGAATATGATCGCTCCACGGCTTCCACAACCATAGAACATTCTTCAGTGGCATTAGAAAATATTTGGACAGGGAAGGAGAAGGAGAGAAACCCAAGACATAAACACGTGGAGCTGGGAGGGCTAACAGGCACAGAAGGACAACGTGCCAACAGGAGCTGTGGCTTCCAGGAATGTGCACAAACATACCGACTGCCTCTCCGTTACCCTCACTATGATCTCCACTTTCTCCATCTTACTTGAAACTTTGTAGATGTTTAAAAGCAAAGACTAATATTCAAGAGCTAAATTCTCAGTACTGTACTGGGGTCACATAAAATCTTATTTTATTTGTTTTTTATCAGTGCAGAGTTTAAATCCTAAATCATTGATACCCTGGGGGTTAATTTAGCACATGGCATGGGCAAGTTGCACATACAAGAAGGCATCAATAATATGCTGCCTTTCAGCCGGTGTCTTCTTTGGGAGATGGCCTTGCTTATTTCTGTTAGGGTTTGCAGGTAGTTGGCTGGATTCAGGAACGGAGTCGACAGCAGGTAGGGGAAAAAAAAAACAATACAGCTGTCTTATGAGAGGCCAAAGTCCTTGGTGAGTCACCCAAAAACAACGGTGGTGGCAGAGAAGAATACAAAATGTTAGATAGTCAAAACTGACTGGGTTGGGAATCCTTCACTTTGAAAAAAACAATACAAAATGATCTGGCAACAAGTGAATTGCAGCCTGGCTCTTACGTACGCTGAGCTGAACATCCGCAGGTGAGTGGCATCCCTCAGTAACACCAGGAGAGCAAAATCTTCAATCGGCTCCACCACTTTGCCAATAGGACCTCTGAACAGAAGAGAAAAAAAACATAACATAAAAAAAAACATAAATAACATTTAAAAAAAGCATAAATAGCATTGAAGAGAATCAACAAACTGATCAAGAAAGCGGGTTCTGTGCTTGGAGTAACTCTGAGGCTGATTGTCCAAAGAAGAATGCTGCACAAGCTGATGAAGATGATGGAGGATTCTTCACACCCTCTCCACAACACAGTGATGAAACAACAAAGTGTGTTCAGTGAGAGGCTTCTTCAGGTCCGATGTAAGACTGAAAGATACAGAAGATCATTCCTGCCAGCAGCCTCCAGAACAAGACCTCCTCAAATTAATTATTATATACTACAATATTGAATTTCCCTTTGGGGATTAATAAAGTATTTTTCAATTAATTTAATTTCATTAACATGCCCTGCGATGGACTGGCGAGCTGTCCAGAAGACTGCTGGGATAGGCTCCAGCTTCCCTGCGACCCTTCCTCGGACTAAGCAGTTAGGATAATGGATGGATTAACATGATACGAACAGTTTCAGCAAACATTGCCAAACAATATCTGGCATGTACAGCAAAACATCATTTAGAATAAAAAGTCTGCTGAACTGACCTGCCTACCTGGACAAATTATTTTTTAATATGAACTATTTGTGGAATGCAGAGTTGAAATGATAGTCATAATTTTTGGAGACTAGGTCATGAAATGTGCAATTCAAATCTAAGTCTAACTTTGCTGACTTTATAATTATAATCAGCAGTGCAGAAGCTGTCACGGCTGCTGTTGTTGCTTTTGCCCGTTTCTACCTCACCTACAGGGCTCCCCCACTGCCTGCTCATCAGAGAGTCGACAGCACATTTACACAACCCCCACCTCTAGTTTCTCCATCCATCAAGTTTGTACAGTTTACTTCACACATGTCATCCTTGCCAGGGTAATTTCCCTCATCAAGCCCCTCGGGCAGTTGATGTGCGGTCGCGGGTGATTACACTTCTGAACTTTGTGGATTGATCTGTACCATTTAGTTCACAGTTTTCTTGAAGTTGTCTCTTCACACCAAATGGTAGATCTCGTTGTGGTTGTCCCATGTGTCAACTTGACCTTTTTGTACTTTCCAATGTGATCTTTGATCACTGTCACCCGTTTATGTTTATGTGATACAATGATTACAAGATATTTAGAGGTCCAGTGAAAAGCAATATGTGTTATTTATGTCATTTTTGTCAAATCTGAGAAATACTGCCAAGAGTTTGACTCATCAGGTGCTCATTTTCTCTGGGAGGAAAAACTGAAGAAAGATTTATGTCAAGGTGTGTTTATTACTTATGTATCTCCAGGGGAATGAAAAGGTATTTCAGTATTATCGGCTGCATGTGGGCTGCTCTTTCATGCTTAATCAGAATTTAAAATACACATAGAAAGAGAGATCAGGAACAATTTATATCATGTTTAGCCAAAAACAGGAATTTGTTTGAATGAAAAAGGTGAATACACTCCTAATTCAAATAGTTAAATGTTTATTTCTAGTACAGAGTCATTCACAGCTGTGAGTCAGAGTGAATGGTAGATAAAAAGTCTTTTCATTGCTCATTCTGGGGCACTGGAGCAGAGCTGTTGTTGAGTTTAAGCCAGAGCTTTGCCCCTGCCTGAATGAAAATACAGCATGGAAAGAATTTACTGAAATGAAACTCAATCACATTTGCCACTAAACAGCAGAATATGCACCAGAGGACTCGCCTGGGCTTTGAGGGGCTTGTTAAAGTTGTTCTTGAAAATAATGGCTCAATAGCCAGACAATAACAAGAGCCGAGGAACAGGTAAAATGATTCTGCACATCCAGAGAAATGCTGTGTTGACAGACAATACATTGGGATGTAAATCTAAAATGGTGAATGGTTTTTGTGTTATATTATAATGTTCAGCCTGTAATAACTGAATGCCATCTGGATGTTTTTTTTTCCCAAACAATGCAGGTTTTCTATGGTTTTATTGTTGAGAAGCACTTTGTGACCTTGTGTCTATAAAAAGCACTATATAAATAAAGTTTATCTTATCTTATCTTGATCAAAGAAGAGGTGGCCTGATAGCCAAGGGCAGTGGTGGCATTTCTGGAGTTGGTGTGGCAGTGGAAGCAGTAATCCAGGGCTTTCCTGTGCAGACTGGTCTCTCTGAGTGTAGCTGGTGTTGTGTTTCCATCTAAGCAGCTGGGCAAAGGTGCTCGTGGTCTTCTTCAGTATTCTCTGAAAGAGGATAGTCAAGCTCAGACTCTCCATGAGGCCCAGAGGACCCTGCAACTGTTGCCTCTCAGGAGAGGTGCCCCTTTTGCAGACTTTTAGAAAGTTAAAAGTCCTTCAATCAGCTGTGGAGGTCTTTGGGAGACATTGGCAGCAGGTCTGTGCAGCACCAGAGTGAAGCCGAATGTCTGGCAACGGACTTGGAAGGTCTTGAACCTGTGTGGGAACACAGGATGTTGTCAGTATGTGGGAAATGTGTCTGAAAGAAACGGTGGGAAGAAATAAAAGACATGAGCTGCAAAGCAAATGTTTTCAGTTCAGACAGGTTGCTTAGCCACACCCTGCCGCTTGTGAAGTAGCTCTCCTGCACGGAGAGGCACAGGGTTAGATGAAGATTTTCACTTACCCCCACAGGGAAAGCAGCCGACTTTAGGAAGGGCCGTGACAGTGTGTTGATTGGGTCTTTTCGTCAGTCTGACTGATCTAGTGTTTCATGATCTGGAACGGCCGGGGTAAATGGTTTCCTTGTATTTTGCCTGGCCACACAGATGGTGGAAAATAGCTCTGTAGTGGGTTTTGCTTGGATAAGCTGCAATGTTTTATTTGGAGACTTGCACTAAAGGATGAGTAGCTCAGCTTGACTGGAGAGGGCCCAAGGCCTTCAGAGATCACACAGACACTAAAATCCATATGTGAGACGTATAAACAGCAGCCAGTGTTTATTTACAGCATCCGATCCTTCAGCATGTGTCCCATGCTTGGCTTTACACTCTTGAAAGAGAAGCTGGCATACCTGGGTTGGGTGATGGTAGGGGCCCAGAGGAAAGTCAGAAAAGAGATCTCAAAAATGTTTCATTTATCTTGCCTCAGACAGAAGTGAGATCTGTGTGGAATAAAAAAAGATTTAATAGCTTAATTCTCCACCTTCTCCTCTTTTTATCCAAAAGTCAAAAGATCTGAAAGGTTTAAATGGTTTCAAGTTTTAAACGAGATCTCATAAAGGTCTGAAATAATTCTCAGATATTCTTACCTTTTGTAGCTGTATTTTAATCTTATGCATAAAAATCAAAGCACTCTGCTAGTGAGCTCAGTCTATTCTCCCTTCCACCATCTGCTAAACTTAATTTGTAAATCTCACTCTTTGTAAATAAAACTTTTTCTCTGTAAGATTGTTTTGTTTTGCTTTGTTTTGTTTGACCTATTTTTATTCCAACAGTTCAACACTGTAAATAAAACTTAAGTCATGAATGCAGTGTAAAAATTGTATAATTTCAATTCAATGTAAAATAAATTTCAATTAATAAATTGTACTACCAACTATTACTATGTTTTCTTTTTGTTTGTTTTGTTTTTGTTTTTGTACAAGAAAATGTTGTTTCTTTAGCTTTCAAATTATTTGCTGTCTGGGAACCTATTGGAGCTGAGCCTCCGTACCACTGGCTGCTGGTTATAGAACTGTATTTATTGACCAAGTATGAAGGGTATTAGGTGTATCAGGTTTCAAACATAATCTAATAACCTATTTTTTTTACTTTAGCTGGGGTTAGTATTTCAGTTTTTTTTTTTTTTGTTTTTTTTTTTTACTGGTTTCTGGCTTTCCTGACTTAAACTGAGCATCCATCCGTCCATCCATCCATCCATCCATCCATCTGGGCTTAACCGGGCTTGGATCGCGGGGACAGCAGTGTAAGCAGGGAAGCAAATGGAGCAATAAGCACAAATCATGACACTGCCACTTCTGTGCATCACAGTAGGGACAATGATCCCACTTTACAATATAATAGTTTTTTTCACCTCAATTCAACCAGAAAGGTTTATTTTAATGTTTACAAAATACAAAAGAGTTTTCCTGCTGTATAGTCTGGTTTCTCCATGTGAGCTTTGGCAAGCCAGCTGACTTTTGGTTTTCACATTGTTGCCCTGCCGCTACAGCTGTTTTTTCCCGATGGCGAAGTCATGAAAACGTTCTTGCTGTTAAATTTCCTCCTTTTGTACACTGTTTGACTGTACATGTATTTCCAAGACTTTTAACTGGTTCTGTAGGCTGAAGAGCATCAGCCATTTTTTATCCAAGGTACTCAGAAATCTCTTCTATTTGTCCGACGATATGAATGCAAAAACTTGTAACCTCACGGTCATATTTTGATAGCACAGATGCTTAACGAAAGCAGACTTACCTGCAACCGCTGAAAATACCAAGCTCGAATCCTATGGGGTTCACATTTTTGCTATTCACAGGTATATCATATTCCACCATTTACAAACCCAGGGTCAGGGGTCTCTACAACATTACACATACCTCATGTATATGCATAGGTTTGTCTGTCAAAGGACACAACCTCCCTTAAGTATATTTCAAGGCCTAAATCTTTTTTTTTTCTACCTTTTCATGCAAATTTACATAAAAGTTCAAAAGTCTACACATGAATTATTTAGAACTGCTTGTGGCGAATGATCAGAGAATTGCATTTTAGAGACAAGCACTCTACTGTTTAAACATCCAGCGTGCTGAGATCCTTTTTTGCACACTCCAGCAGTGGTTTGAGGATGGATAAAAGTGGGCACAAAGAATGAAGAAGTCAGCAAAACTCTCATAGTTTCTGTGACTTGAAACCAAGATTAAATATTTCATCCGAAAACAGTGAAAAGCCTGCAGCCAGTCTCAGCCAGTGGTGTCAGTGGAAAAACAGAAAAAAAAAAGAAAAGAAAAAAAGGTGCATAGAAAACAAGACTTTCTGCAGTCCGGCCTCATTAGCAGAGTAAAGTCTGAGACATTTTTGGCAGCTACTATTTAATCACTCCGTAGCGGGGCTGTCCATCACGGCCCAATATGCAACACGTTATAATTTCCTCTGTGTTTGACTCTTTGTCAGCTAGTAAATTTGTCACACTTTAATTGGTGGGTACAAAACTGTGTCAGAGACGTTGATTGCCATTAAAATAACTTTTAATTTAACTGCTTTTGTCACATATTTTGTCCCTTAATTTTCCGGTGGATTCATTTAAAGTCCAGCTGCTTCCAGGACTCATACTGTACATTTTCTGTGAATGCTTGAAAGGCTAAATACTTTCCATGCCACAGTAGCACAGAGCAATTCAAAACAGAAACACTTCAGGGTCCATTTGATTTCGACAGAATGGTTGTTCAAATGTCAAGAATAGCCTGAACATCTGGCTAAAACATAATCCAGTAAAAGGCCTGAAAACCGATGTTTTTAAAGAGAAAACCCTGGCTTATCTACTTACTGACCGAAGTGTCGTAGATACTGTGAAGTCTCCTGTTATGATGAAAAAATAAGAATTTTACAATTAACCCTTTGAGTTGCTTCAGTGTCTGTACAATAATTGCTGTGTGATGTCTATTTTAATATGCACACGATAAACATCCACATAACCAGATGTTTGTCAGCTAAAAGCCCAACAAATTTGGGAAACCACATCACTTAAAAGGACACAGTCACAAAATGGCCAATGCCACAATGGAATATTCAGAAATAGCACATGCAAAAATATAAAAAGAGTGTTGATTTTGTTTTATATAAAAAAACTTTCTTATAATGAAAATGGATGAAAAAACACTTTCTTGTATTAAAAATGATAAAGGTTGGAGCACAGGTTTTATATCAATACAATAGATAATCCTCTGATTATTCCTTTTAAAAATCAGGAGATGGCCAAACTGAGACAACTGTGTATAATAACAGCGAAAGTGTGCTCTGTTTGGTTGCACGAGATGATCATTTATAGAGACACGGCATTCTCCAAGTTACAGATTAAACTCTCTAACCACATCATGCTCATATTGCAGTACAGCATCCGTATGTTGTTTGCTACAATAAAAAGCGTAGCAATGTATCATCAGGCAGACGTTTCTTTCTATAACATAAAGTAATAGTAGGTAAATGAATGAATTGTGTAAAAGAGCAAGAACACATTCAAATAACAGCATTAAAATTGCAAAAAAGAAAGAAAAGAAAAGAGAAAAAAGATGATTTATCAGACTCTGGAGTGCTGCTGTGTTGTTCTACTGTGCAGCCACCTGAACAAATAAAGCTGCTGTGGAGGAGCCATGAAAAGAAAAGCTTTCATGTGCCTTTACAACAAAATTCAGGGTCAGAAATTTGCTGATGAAACTAATGTATTTTGGATCAGATCTTCTCATGAAAGGATCATTGTGGCACAGATCAATAGGGACCACTGATCCAGTCACCCTCTACTGGCAAAGATACTCAGTGGCTCTGGGCAGGGACCGCTGATCTTGTCGCCCCCTAGTGACAGGGACTACTTATTACAGTTGTCCAAGGCTGTAATGTTTTTAGAAATAAATCAATTTAAATGATGACAGTAATTAAAAATAATTTAATGAAGGTTTTTTTGTGTGTGTGTGAGTGTTTGTCTGTGTGGGGGGAGGGGGTGTAATAATCATATCTTAAATGATGTAGAATTTGGATAGAAAACCAAGTTAGGTTCAATTAAAATCTAAAGTAAATTTAAAAAGAAATGCAAAAAATTGACTGAAGAATATTTGTCTTATTTGATTATCAGTCTAAACATTAATGTCTTTTGTCTGTTTTTTGTCTTTTGCCCACAGTTATTCCTCTGCACTGGGTGGTCCTTTATAGTTACAATTAGCAAACATTTAAAAATAGTCATTTTAGTTACTTTTAGGAAATCCTTTTTTCCCCAAAGGATTGTGTAGCAGTGCTTAACAGAAACCACTGACATTAGTTTTGCCCTCTTAAAACTGCTAACAAATACTATTGATCATGAGGGAAATACACTATACAAATGTTTAGAATGCACCATATATGTCAATCCAACCATGAACTAGGTCACCTAAAGCACTGAAACATAGAAAATTATACCAAAATATATTAAGAAAAATTATTAGTGGACAAGTAAATACAAAGTATAGCTACATGGCTGTCATTACACTGTAGTAAAAAGCCAATATCAAATCATGTAAATTGTATATGTAGGTCACATAAAATAACTTTCTGGATCAACAAAATTAAAAAATAAATGCACAAGACATTTCTCTGCAGTTTTTCCTCTCGTACCTGTTCAACATTTTCCATAGACATGAACAATATATGAAAAAACAACTTTAATAAATTCTATTTTAGTAAAACAAAAAATTCGAGCAAAAATGTCCATGAAGTATTCCCATGTATGTCCAAAAAGTCCATTTTAAAGACAGTGCCTCTTTCAAACCAATCCTGTTTAAATGTGGGCTTTATATTAATAGTTGCCACTCGAATATTATTACGTAAAGTGGAAGCATGGGGAGAAAAGATGTGTAAATAAACAAATAAATAAAATGAGCCTTTTGTTACATTGACATATGAAATGTAGCCAACGCTAATTTTGTCGCCTCCTAGTGGCAGGGATCACAGTACTTCGGACCATGGTCTGGACCAGACCACTATTTTCGCAACAACCCCACTCTCGATTGACTTCAAGATACACTATGGTTTTTCTCACTACCTTCAAACAATTATGAAAGTTTTAGATAAACAAATGCATAAATAAATGAATAAAAGCAACAACAATAATAATAATAATAATAATAATAATAATAATAATAATAATAATAATAATAATAATTTTTATTATTATTATTATTATTGTCAGCACAACTCGGCCATTTTTTATTATATTATATTATAATAACAATAATAATAATAATAATAATAATAATAATAATAATAATAATAATAATAATAATAATAATAATAATAATAATAATAATAATAATTAGAACTGTATTTTCAATGACCAGGAACAATAGCAAGAAAGACTTCTAGACTAAAAAAAGAAAAAACAACAAAAAAAAAAAAAAAAAAAAAAAAACCACACATTATTAGAATGCACTAACTATAATATAGAGAGAGCGTGATTTTTAGTGAGTCCCTCCATCAAGGAAACCACGCGCCACATCAGTAGTAAATCATGTTTTCCAGTTATGCATGATACAACATCAATTGGCGTTCTTAACAGGGGCACATAATAAACAGAACATATATGTCCTTACTTTTCTTTTTAAGTTTATTTACTATCACTTCAGCCATCACAACACGGTTGAAATACAATTTAGCTTTCCATTTGTTGTTAGATTATTATTTGACTCGAAGTTACTGTTAACCCAAACTTTTAGGCTGTTTGGGGTGATTTAGTGTGGACATTTTCCACTCCTTCAAACATTAGATTTAAATTCTGCCATGATAATAACTCAGGAAATCCATCATCCATACACAATGCCATTAAGAGTTTCGACTACTTTTTAAAATATACTATTTTTTCAGCAATTTCAGCCTATATATTTCAGTAATTCAGTACATGACAGTAATATATGAATACATGAAACACATTCTCTAGCTGTCATTGTTTAAAGAAAAATGAAGGGAAACTAGAATGTTTTTATGAGTAGAATTTCCTCTGGTTTCCCATGATGCTTTGCTTTATTTTGCCTTGTATCTCAGGGAGACAGGCAGCCGCCACAGCCACCCTCCGCTCCCACGGACCGAGTCGAGCCCCTCGCAGCATCACTGACATGCCCGGCAAGGTGGAGTCCGCCTAGCCGCCTCGGCTAGCCCCGAACAACGACCTTAAAAACATTTTTGACGCTCCTCGACGGCTGTGTGTTTTTATCAGCAAGGTGAGCTCCGAGCTAGAAAACGTCTTTAGCTTTGTAGCTAGGCTACGTCAATAAATCGTCGTAGTGTTCGCAGTTCACCTGTGTGCACAGATATTTTAATTTATTAGTCTTTCAAATATATATTTTGAACTGTATATGGTTTTATTAAACTTGTTTAATGTTGTTTTATTTATGTTTTTCAGCAGTCGAGCAGGTTGACTGCAGTAACAATGGTTATTTAATGGTTATAGAAATAAATGATAGTTGTGCGTGTGTTGATATGTGCGCAGTGTCCTGGCATATCTGTTGCGGCACGGCTCAGCCCTTTTTTGTTATGACTATCACCATCATAGTTATCACTATCACTGTCCTTCTCATATCAGATTTTCTCATTTATATGATGCGATTGGTACATTTTCTTTTGTGCACAGCACTCGACAATCGGAGGTTTTTTGTGAGGAAGCTTTTTGCAGATCAAGCTCACGAGCTTGTTTGCAGCTCCTGGAAGTGGACAGTGACCGTACGTAACATTGGTTACAAGGACAGCTTTTGTGATGACCCCACAAAATGCAGTGAAGTGGCAACCTTCATGACAGGAATCATAAGAGGAAAGGTTTTGAAGTCGCTCCCAGGCTCCCTAAGCAGAGACTATATGACTAGCGATGCATTGTTTAAAACGCTGAAGAGGAGCTAGACTTTGATGATCTTGCTTGTTGAGGCTTTATAACATTTGACTGAAGGAATGAACACTTGGCAGCTGCTGTCGGGACCTACATTTAGGGTGCTGTCCGCAATGCAGGTGCTGAAATTAAAAAGTGTCGCCCTGCCAGCTAATGCGTGTGTTTCCATCATCCATCAGCTTCAGACACTATCATTATACACTATCTTTCATTGTGCTACACATCTTCCCTTAAATGTTACACCTTTTTCTGAAAAGAAGCAACAATTCACATGGACATTTGCGTGCAACGATGGAGCCTCATTGTAGCAAGTGCCTGCTGAGCTCAGTCCTGTTATGGTTTAGGATTCAAAGTACTTGCTAATGTTTCAGGCTGCTGCAGTTCATTGATTATTTATATTCTCTGTATGTGGAAATACTGTTTGGTGCATTAGGAAAATATGAAGGGACAACCTAAGAAGACATTTGATAAAGTTAATTTCTTTATATTTAATTTGTTTTTTACTGTAAGTCATCTTGTAACACTTTAACCTCCGTGTTGTAAGGCGTTACCCACATTGATACTGAAGTTGGCTTAGGCAATGTCTTTGCAAGTGGAAAGCTTTCTGAGCTATTCTAGGAAGGAGCTGGGATGAGAGATATGCTTGCAGTGCGGGGTTTACCGGAAGGACTCCACATTACTCATCAATAATAGATTATCTCCTCACTCTCTACGATACAGTAGTGGCTGTATTTGTCATTGTCGTGAGTAGTTTGATGATGGCATTCCTATTTGTCCTCTCTAATTCCTACCAAAACAACACTGAGACACCTGCTAAAACCAGGGAGCGTGTCCTGTCAGGTGTCATGAGATATATTATTCATGTTATTGAGCTGGTGATGTAAGAGTGAGAAGCTCTGAGATGTTTTATTAAAGCACAATTGTGCATGCATGGAGACACTTTCTCTCTACTGAAGAAGGGGTGTTTCATAAGGATCGATGTGTTTTCAACCCTGCTGTCTGACAGAAGGTGGAGATGTTGGAGTGAGTGATTGCTTCTTCCTCGTGGCTTTACCAAGACAAGGACATCCAGTAGAAGACCGGGAGGAGGAAGGTGGGGCAAGGCAGGAAAGAAAAAGGCTTTTTTAAGACCTGCCCCACCCAGCGACACCCAATGCGTACCAACATATTGAGCTTTATGTATTGTTTTTCCTTCTTTAACTAAAAATCACATCTACGTTGAATAAGATTATTGTGTTTAGTAGAAAGGAGTCATTTAAGAATATGAAAAACACAGACTTTGCTGCAGAAGCTTCCAATTGCCTGTCCTCATAAAATAAAAATATGCATTGTAGATAGGGTTAGTGTATATTAGATTAGTGTTCAGATGGTTTTTGCTTGAATGCTCACACGGCTCTATCTGGCTTCTAAATCAATAAGCTCATTTCAGTGATTTGTTGTGAATTGCAGCAAGCGCTTACGTGTACACTGTAGGTACTACTACCTGCATGATATTTTGTGGGTTCTGCTTGTGCCATTAAAACATCTCTGACCCATCAGGACATAGATGCAGAAAGTGGGAAGCATCCTGGTTTGTCTGGCAGGAAAATAGATGTAAGGATCCTTTAGTGTTGCAGTTTGGAGAGTTGTGTCTCTGTTGATTGGGCTTGTTCTGGCACATCTTGTGGATGTTGTTTCATCTCAGTAGTTTTGGAGACCTTGGTCTTTTGTTCTCCATGCTCCTCTAGCCGTTCCTTAGCAAAGTAAGCATGGTGTGTGTTGTCTTGTTCGTAGCTGCCACTGCTGTCAGGGATCACTGCACCCATGAGGGTGTGGTGCTTTGTTACCAACAGTGTTAGTTGGTTGATGTAAAAGTAGCATTTCCATGATTGCAACGGCTCAAGGTTTGCTAAAGAAATGTG
This sequence comes from Telmatherina bonti, assembly GCF_933228915.1. Classification (NCBI taxonomy): domain Eukaryota; kingdom Metazoa; phylum Chordata; class Actinopteri; order Atheriniformes; family Telmatherinidae; genus Telmatherina; species Telmatherina bonti. The sequence continues at coordinate 27,001,803 of NC_136611.1, read as the reverse complement.
GGATTTTGATAAAGTTATCAGGGTTAGTCACAAGTCTCATTTTAGCATGTAGCTAAACCCACTATGCATTTGATTATATCTATGTAATTGCATTGTTTTAGAAACACCAAACAGTTGAGTTTGTTAATGAAGTTATTTTACAAAAGTGTTTAATTTAATTGTAATCGAATGCAGATTACCTGAAACAGTTTTCAGTCAGTGCAAAAGTGGAGCTTTTCCCAAAACCTGTTTGTAAAGGGAAGGGGGAGAATTAATGAGATGTCTGACTTGTTTATAGTCTTCCTCTTCTCTCTTTTTCACTCTGCCTTTTCTCATTTTCTTTTATCTTTGTGTGGAGGTTGCAAGGCCAGTGTGGGTCCAAACATAAATCGGCATGGCATCGGCCAACGTTACACTAGAAAATCAGCTGCAAAGTGCACAGAAAAACCTGCTCTTCCTCCAGCAGGACCACGCTAACACTCTAAAGGGGCTACATGCAGAGATACGCAGATTACAGCAGCAATGCACAGGTGAGCTCTTTATGAGGAACAACCGCTTATCATGAATACTTGAAGGGTTTCTGACATGCAGAGCACTTGGAAGTAGTACCTCAATGCCAATTATAGTAGGAGTCTTACTGAATTCATAGCTTGGACAAATATGTTTCTGAAGTAGATATTTGATGGCAAACGTCAGCGAGATGTTGTGGCTCTACTACTAAACTTTTCAGGAAATCTGTAGTGACTAAAAGTATCATTTCTTTAAAGGACAGCGAGCCAGTTGGCTCTGTAGTGATCAAAATACCTATGATGATACAACCAGTAGCACACTCCCTGGGATAGATACCGGTATATAGAAATAGCACACTGAATGATTTTGCTTTCATTTTCTGTATCCTCAACAGGAACTTTTATTAATCTTATTGAAAGAATACTCTGTTACAGTGCATGCTCATCCCAAACATGCTTTGCTACTAGTTAGTCTTAGTTAGGCCATGCTGTTCAATACCTGCCTTGTTCCAACCTCACATAACATGCACATATACCTCTTCTCTCTTTTTCCACAGAGCTGACATATGAGCTCACTGTGAGGAGCTCTGATCCCTCAGGTAAACAGGACTGTACATCTGCACATCATTGTTACTACTGCCATGTAATGATTGTTGTCATTAGCAGCTAATAGTATTAGATTGATAAGTGTTAGTGGTTTACTCTCTACTTTAATTGGCTGTAAGTTTTCTGCTGTGGTTTTATTTAAAAGTTGTGCTATTGGTATCAAAATGCTAGTCTTAAAGAGAAGTTTAGTGGAAGAAATGGATTAAATTCATATTATACATGCATATAGTTATTTTCAAAGCCATCATATCAAGTAGTAAAATTGCACCGCTCCAAGGAAAATGCTGAAACCGTGTCGGTGGAAAGGTCTAAGAGCAGAAGGTTATTTCTGATCCCTGGTAGCAGTGTTTTGCGCAGGAGTTACTGAAGGACTCCCTGCTGTTGTCAGCTACCCATCCCCCCACAAAACAGTGGCAATGACATGGAGTCACATCACTGGCCCACTTCAGACCCAGCTCCACAGCACAGCCAGACAGGGTTCATGAATACATATTACATTTATTTACCAGCTGCTGATAATAGCATTGATGTGTTTATATGAACAGGAAGCATGTTACATGTCAGCAGTCATAGACTATACTACATGTTGGTTTTTTTTTTGACAAAGCTGTCCTGAATCATTATTGTAAAGGTCTCCAGTGAGAGGGACCATCATGTTAGTGTGGGGCATCTCTGAGATTGGAGTGCAGGAAATGAGATTATCTGTCACAGCACTAATGCACCGCTCCAACCTGCTCAGCACAGCTGCTCCGACTAGGCTAAATTATACTGCCCCCTTCTGAAAAAATGTAATTCATGGCTGTACACCTAAATACAATCCACATATTTGACTGTAGACAGAGTTTCTGAAAATAAACATATTATCACACACTCATTCCCATTTATGTAAACAACACAAACAAATTTCATTCCATCATTTTTGCACATGTAAAGCGCCTGGTGTAGGAGAGGTGTGGCAGGGTAAGGTGGGGGCAGCAGTGGTGGAGGTCAGATGAGAGCAGTGCTCTTTTTGTCTTCCAGAGCTGTAACATGAGCTCTCTACCCGCTGCAAATGAGTCTCCATAGGCTCATGCTGTCTCCATCAGCTGACAGATTGTCTGCGCCTAATGTACTGATTACCCAGCATGCACGGAAACCAGCTAGTGCTTATTCCAAGGCTATATTGAAGGATGTTTAAAAGCATCTGACAGGTTTATCCAGTAGCAGAGCAATCCACCCCCCCCCCCCCCCTCCCCCCCCAACCCCCCCACATCCAAACACAGATGTTCTCTTACCGTTTTACACCATTAAGCTAGTTGGTGGTAATTTGGCATTTATGAATACACTTATTAGAGATATTTCCTCAGCCGTTGTTTATATTAAAAGCAGTGCTATTATTAAGGTTTAGAGCTAAAATTCCTGCAAATGGATACTGTTTATGTTTTGGCTCATATTTATAGACTCTTTGCTTTTGTTTCATCTAAATGAGGTCTATAATATTTGTGATGATTATTCATAAAGTCATGGAGTGCAACTTTATGTGCAAAAAGACAATGAAGTGTCGTATTTTCTGATTTTATGCACAGAAGTTTTCTGCAACGTTACCATAAGGTTTTCCAAACATTTATTGGGACATCATAGTACAAGGGGAGAAAGAGAATGTGCAACTAAAGAGTTGCAATAAAAAGTTTCATTTATGTCGGTAACACTTTTTCAGTGAACCATCAGACAGCTATCGTTGGCTTTTGAGTAATGTTCCAAAATTAATATAAAACAAATAAACACCATCTGGGCTCACCATCTGCGGGAGGAGCCGTAGGGGTCGGGTGCAATGTGAGCTGGGCGGCAGCAAGGGGCGGGGACCCTGGCGGTCCGATCCCCGGCTGCAGAAGCTGGCTCTAGGGACGTGGAACGTCACCTCTCTGGTGGGGAAGGAGCCTGAGCTTGTGCGCGAGGTTGAGCGGTTCCGACTAGATATAGTTGGACTCACCTCGACGCATGGCTTGGGCTCTGGAACCAGTACCCTCGAGAGGGGCTGGACCTTCTTCCACTCTGGAGTTGCTCATGGTGAGAGGCGCCGAGCAGGTGTGGGCATTCTCATCAGCCCCCAGCTTGGTGCCTGCACGTTGGGGTTTACCCCGGTGGATGAAAGGGTAGTTTCCCTCCGCCTCCGGGTGGGGGGACGGGTCCTGACTGTTGTCTGTGCTTATGCACCGAACAGCAGTTCAGAGTACCCACCCTTTCTGGGGTCCTTGGAGGGAGTGCTGGAGGGTGCTCCTTCTGGGGACTCCATTGTTCTGCTGGGGGACTTCAATGCTCACGTGGGCAATGACAGTGAGACCTGGAGGGGAGTGATTGGGAGGCATGGTCCCCCCCCTCTGAACCCAAATGGTGTTTTGTTATTGGACTTCTGTGCTCGTCATGGATTGTCTATAACGAACACCATGTTCCAGCATAAGAGTGTCCATATGTACACCTGGCATCAGGATTCCCTGGGCCGCAGTTCAATGATCGACTTTGTAGTCGTATCGTCGGACCTGCGGCCACATGCCTTGGACACTCGGGTGAAGAGGGGGGCGGAGCTGTCAACTGATCACCACCTGGTGGTGAGTTGGCTCAGATGGTGGGGGAGGAAGCCGGTCAGAGCTGGCAGGCCCAAACGTGTTGTGAGGGTCTGCTGGGAACGTCTGGCTGAGTCCCCTGTCAGAGCGAGCTTCAACTCCCACCTTCAGCAGAGCTTCGAACATGTCCCGGGTGAGGCGGGGGACATTGAGTCCGAATGGGCTGTGTTCCGTGCCTCTATTGCTGAGGCGGCCAGCCGGAGCTGTGGCTGCAAGGTCATTGGTGCCTGTCGTGGCGGTAATCCCAGGACTCGTTGGTGGACACCAGCAGTGAGGGATGCCGTCAAGCTGAAGAAGGAGTCCTATCGGGCCTTTTTGGCCTGTGGGACTCTGGAGGCAGCTGATGGGTACCGGCGGGCTAAGTATCTCTGGGGCTGAAGTCGCTGAGGTGGTCAAAAAGCTCCTTGGCGACAAGGCCCCGGGGGTGGATGAGATCCGCCCGGAGTTCCTTAAGGCTCTGGATGCTGTGGGGCTGTCCTGGCTGACACGCCTCTGCAGCATCGCGTGGACATCGGGGGCAGTACCGCTGGATTGGCAGACTGGGGTGGTGGTCCCCCTTTTTAAGAAGGGGGACCGGAGGGTGTGTTCCAATTACAGGGGAATCACACTCCTCAGCCTCCCTGGTAAGGTCTATTCAGGGGTCCTGGAGAGGAGGGTCCGCCGGATAGTCGAATCCCGGATTGAGGAGGAGCAGTGTGGTTTTCGTCCTGGTCGCGGAACAGTGGACCAGCTCTATACCCTCTCTGGGGTCCTGGGGGGGGCATGGGAGTTTGCCCAACCAGTCTACATGTGCTTTGTGGACCTGGAGAAGGCATTCGACCGTGTCCCCCGGGGGCTCCTGTGGGGGGTACTCCGGGAGTATGGGGTACCGGACCCCCTTGTACGAGCTGTCCGGTCCCTGTACGACAGGTGTCAGAGCTTGGTCCGCATTGCCGGTAGTAAGTCGGATTCGTTTCCGGTGAGGGTTGGACTCCGCCAAGGCTGCCATTTATCACCGATTCTGTTCATAACTTATATGGACAGAATTTCTAGGCGCAGCCAAGGTGTTGAGGGGATCCGACTTGGTGGCCTCAGGATTGGGTCCCTGCTTTTTGCGGATGACGTGGTCCTGTTGGCTTCATCTGGTCGTGATCTCCAGCTCTCGCTTGAGCGATTCGCGGCCGAGTGTGAAGCGGCTGGGATGAGAATCAGCACCTCAAAATCTGAGACCATGGTCCTCAGCCGGAATAGGGTGGATTGCCCTCTCCGGGTCGGGAGTCAGGTCCTGCCTCAAGTGGAGGAGTTTAAATATCTCGGGGTCTTGTTCACGAGTGAGGGAAGGATGGAGCGTGAGATCGACAGACGGATCGGTGCGGCGTCTGCAGTAATGCGGGCTCTGCGCCGGTCTGTCGTGGTGAAGAAGGAGCTGAGCCAGAAGGCGAAGCTCTCGATTTATCAGTCGATCTACGTTCCTACCCTCACCTATGGTCATGAGCTGTGGGTCGTGACCGAAAGAACGAGATCTCGTATACAGGCGGCTGAAATGAGTTTCATCCGCAGGGTGGCCGGGCTCTCCCTTAGAGATAGGGTGAGGAGCTCAGTCATCCGGGAGGGGCTCAGAGTAGAGCCGCTGCTCCTTCGCATCGAGAGGAACCAGTTGAGGTGGCTCGGGCATCTGGTCAGGATGCCTCTTGGACGCCTCCCTGGTGAGGTGTTCCAGGCACGTCCCTCTGGGAGGAGACCCCGGGGAAGACCCAGGACACGCTGGAGGGATTACATCTCTCGGCTGGCCTAGGAACGCCTCGGGATCCCCCCCGCAGAGTTGGCAAATGTGGCTGGGGAGAGGGAAGTCTGGGCTTCCCTGCTTAGGCTGCTGCCCCCGCGACCCGACCCCGGATAAGCGGCAGAAGATGGAAGGATGGATGGATAAACAAATAAAATAAAAAAAAAAAGCTAAGGAAATAACAACAAAAAGAAAGAAATGTAAACATGTATATAAAAGCTACATTTTCTCTGTGTGTGTTTTTGTGTGTTTTTGTGTGTGTGTGTGTGTGTGTGTGTGTGTGTGTGAGCACAGACAGCAGTGAGGTCCGGTGTAGAGAACTGCAGAGGAGGTGTGAGGAGCTGGAGGCCCAGCTTAAGAAGAAAGAAGAGGAGAACACGGAGCTGCTCAGGGACCTGGAACAAAAGAACGCCATGATTTCTGTCCTAGAAAACACCATCAAAGAGAGGGAGAAGAAGTACCTGGAAGAGCTCAAGATGAAGAGCCACAAGCTGGCTGTTTTGTCTGGGGAGCTGGAGCAGAGAGCGAGCACCATTGCTTACCTTACCTCTCAACTTCACGCTACTAAAAAGAAGCTTTTAGCTGGCAGCTCCTCTGAGGCAAGTCCTAATGTTAGTCCAGTTTCCTCATACAAGCCCACACCCCCACCTGCCAAGGAGAAGCAGCCTGAAACCCCACGCCGCCGCATGAAGAAGAGCCTCTCCCAGCCTCTTCACCCAGAGCTGACCGAGGTGTACCGCCTCGGCCCAGACGGCAGGCGTCTGGTTCTGCGAGAGACAGTTGACGCCATGCCTGACCCCACACCCTTCCTGCAGGCAGGGAGAGAGTCTCCCGAGCCTCAGGTGGTGCGTGAACGCCCCACTCTCATCCCTCCTATTGCCTCTGATCGCTCCCCTGTCCCACCACTAGGTGCCACAGCTAGTCCTCGCCACAGCCCTGCGCGGGACCGTCAGTACAAGGCGCATGTGGGCGTGGCACACCGTATTCCACATGGTACCCCTCCCCTGGCCCCACCACAAGCAGAACTAGAGACGCTGGCAGTGGACCAAGTCAAAGAGGATAAGGTTGTGCGGAAACGCTCAGGAGCCGACAGGACAGTTTAATACTGCAAAGCTACCATGCAGATAAACGCACACACACATCTGCTGTAAACACACTGCACTGCAAGAACTGGAAGAATCATGAGCCACTATGTAGCCTGCTTTTTACACAACACTGCAATATAAACAAATGCAAATACAAAGTTCTGGTTCTGTGATTTTCCATAAGGACTTTTTTTTAGTTAATCTACAGTAGACGAGTACTACTGTAAAGCATGCCAAATGTTCCTTCATACATCCCAATGAGTTATTCACACCTTAACCTTTAGCTTAGACCTTCACTTCAGCCCGTCTTATGTGGCGCGTACATCAAACTCGCAGCCAGATATCTGCATCAGTGCCTGCTTAATCGGTTTATTCATACACAAGCTGTGAATTGTAGTCATGGCTAATAGTAATCTTTACATATCTCTGCTCCATCTTCTCAACAATACATCGGGCATATCAACAAACTATATAACAAGTATCTTCAGCTGCATAGGCTAGAACTAAAGTAATTAAACTACTATTCCCTGAATGTCTTTCATCTGCTTGTGATATCTGTATTATCGTATTACTCTTGGTAGCGGCTGCAACTGTAATCTTGCAGGTGATCAATTAGAAAGCTGTAATTTGAACTTTTTCTTTGCAGACAGGGGAAAATGGCAACGACGGACTTGTTTTAATGCAGTAGGACCTGACAGCGAAGTGGGAGTGCATTAGTGTGTATGAGTGAAGAAAAGAGTTTGTATGTCTGAGAAAACGTGAAAGCCACTGGGAGAATGAACTTTTGGGTTTATTGATATCCATTGATGCTATTTGTGATACAAGGGCATTTCTAACACACTGCTGTACTAGGACTTTGTGATATTTAATATACTTTATAAAGGCTGTGAATTTGTAATGAGTTTTTTTTTTTTTTTTATTTATTGTGTAAAATACAACACACTGGAAAATACACCTCAAATATTGGATGTAGTTACTGCACCAACATGATAATTAAATCTCTTAATAGCCTGCTTTTCACAATGAGATCACTCATCATTTAAGTATACAAATTAATATAATAAAGCAATGATTTTTTATTGGTTTGGTTACTTGTTTTTTTGGGTTTTTTTTAATCCAACTGTATGGCAAGCAGAAGATGAGACAGGTTTTCTGTTCATCAGGACAGTCAGAGAATGACTTGTGCACCGTTAATCCCCAACGTATCCCTGTGTTTCTCATATTGGTCAGCATCTTGTCATTTTTCATTCTAAATATGTATCATTCTTACCGTTTTTATTATCAAACTAAAATATTTCATGCCATGTAAGACACCCGACGACACGCACTAGCATCTGGCAACTGTACAGTACAGTAACTCATCGCAGCATGAATACACACTACCTTGAAATAGAAACAAATAGGAAATAAACAACTGAAAAGTCAGCTGTAGCACAAGGTCATTGTGATGGGCTGGAGTGACTTCCTGTAACAATACTTACCGCATCATAGTTAAGAAGCCTCTGACTGAATACACGTTAGTCTAATCAGCATGTTGAAGGTGTGTTTGGTGGGCTGTTATCTTTATTAGCTTGTATGGCATTCTTCTATCGATGGCCACTTCCAAGGACACCAGAGCTGGCCAGCTTTCGTTTTGCATTTCCAGCCAAGGCTGTTGCTCGGGTGAGGTGTCAGGTTTACAAAGTGATCCAAAAACTCCAGTTCTTCTACCAGATATGTCAGTGTCTACGGTCACTTATAAAGATGCATCGCACCTGGCACAGCAGCGCATCTGTTCAGACTCAGTCCAACCAGACAGCCACACAGTGTTCCTCTTGGATTACATGTTTTTTTTTTGTGAATTTAGTGTTAGAAATCAGAAGGCCAAATACAAGTTTCCCTATCAATCCAATTCTGGATTACCTGAGAATAGTACTTTGTATGTATTAGAAGATTAAAACATGAGTAAATGTAGGAATCAGAAGTACCCTGGTGTGACATGTCTGAAAACAGACTGATGAGTCACATACAGTATAACACCACTTAATATTGGAAGGAGTAGTGTATTACTGCATGTTAACAGGCGATGCTAAAACCAAAACTTGCTCCCAGTAACAAAGAAAAGCAGTGATAACTCCTGCATCTTGTTGGTTGTTGGTGTTACAGCAGCTGTCTGCAGGCAGAATTGAATGCAGTAGGCTGAAAATAACATTTTCATCTCCGCTTGACGTGAAATTTCAGTAACACCATGTGATTAAAAGAAGTTTTATTTGGACAAACATATTTGGTTACACTGATTTAAGGTCTGTTTCTGAGTCTTCACCCACATCTTAGTGAGATGTATTTAAGGTTATAATAGATCATTTGGCATGAAACTTTTTATTATAGGCTCATATTTACATTTCAAAAGGTCACTTAAATACACTTTACAGGACTGTCAATAACGGACATCCACAAATATCAATAAACATGGAAACCCACTTATATTTTGCTTTCTGGTCAGATTAAATGCATTCCTGGTGGCGACTTGATTTCAGAGGATTTAAAATGTTCATTTAGACCTGCAAAGCTTCAGATTATGAGGAAATCTGAAGACATTCAAGTTAAAAAGTGGGTTTATTTGTGAGGGGTTTTTTAAAAAAAAAAAGTCTTTTTATGCATGCCTCCACTGTAAATGAATTATTTTGGAAGGAAAGTGCTTCTTTTTCATTATATTGATTTTACAAGTCTATATGCAGAACTTTTTTTGTTTTAACTTGTGTGAAAGCAAGTTCCCTTCAGCGATACAACTCGTCCTGATATGTTGATGAAGACCTTCAGACAGGTATTGTCTTGCCTGTGCCATTACTGTGCGTACTCCAATCTCTTGTCTGGCGGTGTTGCTTTCTTCTGTTGACAGCCTGCACAGAGAGAGTTAGCTGGGTTATTTAATAAGGAATGCTTAAAACAGCCTTACTGAGAAAGAAATTGAAAAATCTGAACGTGGAAACCTGTATCTGATAGAGTTAACTGATTCAATTCTGCCTCCAGCTGCTCAGTGGTAATATCCCAGTGGCTCTGAGGTACAGCGGGCAGAGAGCTGATGGTCTGCTCACCAGAAGCTCCCAGACCACCTGTTGGAACTGGAGGTAAACCTGAGATGGAATCTGGCTTTGACTCATCCAACAAAGATGCAAGCTCTTCTTCCAGATCATCCATATCTTCATCTACAAACACAAACAAACGTCAAGCTCTGCAGTATCGTTGCATACAGTAAATTAATGAAAAAGGTGAAACAGAAAGCCATACCTGTGGTGATCACACCACTGGAGATAGTTCGGTTCACCTCATCTTGTGTGTCACACAACTTTAGATGTTAGAAAAGACATAAAAAATACCTTTAAAATCAATTAAGCAACGAGACGTGATTTGTTATCTTAAAAATAAACAAATACCTCCTGGATTTGATCCACAAGGCTCTCGGCACGTTCCACTGTAACATCTTTAAGAGACAGTCTTAGGGCCGCCACTCCTGCCTGGTATGCTTGCATAACCTGCCAACATGCCCAGAAAATACTTTAAAACACTGACAGGACTCTTAGTAACACACATCTGAACATGTGCATGCAGCTCTTACCATCTTATCAGTCTGTGACTGGGCAATACGGTCCAGGATTCCTCTAATGGTCTCCAGTTTAGCAGACAAATTGTCTATTCTCTTCTCTACCCTCTTGCGGCCTCTTAAACTCCTTAGAGCCTTTGGGACAAAAAATATCACAATATGCACTAACTGTTAGAAGATAACTGCATGAAAGTAATAAAAATGATTTTGCTGTTAAGATTAATAGAAACCTGTGATTTCTTTCCCTCACGAAGCAGATTTCTTGCTTCCTCTTTGCACCTGCAAGCAGAAAACAGAACAAATAAAGCAGATGGTGCATTTAAGTGTCTGGAGATGAATAACTCGGGTATCAACAGAGCACTCACTACTCATTAATGAGATTTAAACAATTTAATCCTAACCAGACCAAACACTGTGCATGTTGGGTGATGTAAACAGTCACTAGGGTGCCACCTGCAGGGGAGCTGCTCCAATAGCATGTCAGATTTTTCTAAAACTTTATCTACGAAGGTTTTCTAAATAAAAGAAACCAGTTGGGACTGAAATCATCCAACGGGGGAAGACAGGTGAAATCTGAAGTTGGTAATCAATTCTGATTTATCTTCACTTAGTGTAGATCATGGTATATGAGTTCAATTTATGCTTTTAGAGACACATTAGGTAACTTTCTGACCTTAAAACTCCCTGTAGCTGATTTGTTCGATGACACAGTGACATCTATAATGTGCATCTCTGGAGCCGCTGCTGCCCAGCAGCTTCCTGAGGCTCAGAAACCGCACTATACAACTTTTTCATCCAGGACGCTGCGCAACATTGCAGTGGTCTTGCTTCACGCTATAAAACTCACTGTTTTTTTTTGTTTTGTTTTTTCAAGCAATGGTGCTTACGGCTAGGGATGCACCGATCCCCTTTTGGGAGTTCCAATCCAATACAGATATCTTAATATCTGCAGAAACCGATATTTGCTGATACCAAATCTGTTTATGTGAACATTATTGTGACTATAGTTATTATTGCTGTTACAACTGTGTAAGGTTTCATTAGGTTGTAATAAATTACCCATCCTCGCTTAAGTTACCTCACCAATACAAATATAATAACGTTGCAGATCTAACAATTTCAACAAGTTTTATTTTGATTTGGCACATTTTACTTAAATATAACTATAAATGTGTGGTTTTGAAACAAAGATCTAACTTTTAGTGTAACAAAAACTGTCACATTTTAACATTCAAGGCATTTATTTCTTTTAAAACATGTCTGAAGCATGCCATAAAACACATCTGCGCTGACTTAACTAGTGTGGTATCGGGTAACGGTCCACAGGCTTGGTATTGCTACTTACAGCGTAACTCGGTCCTTTTCCAAACAATGAACCATGTAACAAAAAAATGGGGTAGGAAAAACAAATAAATATATATATCATAATAAACAAGTTTCGCCTGAAAGGCAGTGAGAAATCTTATTTTATCCCATTTCTACATCCACATCACTTGTATTAACTTTACTTTAGCACATGCAACACCGCTGATTCAGCAGATTAAAGAAGATTAAAATGGAGCAAGGTACAAAACAAGTCATTGTAAGATCGCCTTTTGTTGGCAGGAGAGATCTAACAGGTCAGGTAGGATGCAAGATGGATTCTGAATCAGCCGTCGATAAGGCGTGCTAGAAGGAAAAATGGCAAAAGTTCTGTAGTATCTTTAAAGCACAGTGATGGCTTACTTGTGTTTTTCTACTTCACATTTTTCTTTCAAATTAAGGTCATTCTGTTGTGTTTTATTGTCCACATCCTGCACAAGTTTGTTGAGGAAATTATTACTTTTTTTTTTTTTATTCACAGACTATGTTCATTCATGTTTTCAGTGATATCATATCCCTTTTGTCATTTGCTCTGATGCTGTGCTGTGTACAAAACAGAACATCTGCAGGTGAATGCTACACTTCTGTAGCATGACGCATTCGTAAAACACAAATATCAACTTTACAAATCCAGACGAACAGAAATGTGATCTGCTCTTTAATCTAGAATTTGACTCTACATCTTTTAAAGTGATAGAAAGTCCTAAACTTAAGAAAATGTGACACCTTAATGTGTTCATTTAATGCGTGTTTTTTTTTTAAGCCGCAGCTAAGATCAGCAAGTTTCAAATATTTTACTTTATTTACATTTAAATATACGTTAAAAAAACTAGATAAAAAACTTTTTAAAACGTTCTGCTGTTTTAATTCCTTCTATTTTTTCATCAGTCCATGAAGGTCTCCTACGTTTTTATGAGGAGTTATACAATCTACCAACGGTTACCACTATTACTATCTGGCCTTCTGTCATTCATCAGAGCTAAAAATTGAATATTAAAGTTTATGTCTGAGGTGTACCTCTCAGCCTCCAGGCCCAGTTTCTGCACCCGCTCTGCAAGCAGCTTTTCACTACACTGCAGCTGGTAGATGCCAACATCCACATCGCTGACTGCAGACACACGCTCCTGTCCAGCTTGACAAAATTTGACAATCTGTTGTAAAATAAAACCCAAGTGGACAGATATTAAAGGCACAAGTAGTTTCATAACTTAATGAATAATCTATTAAATTGTGAGCAAGTTATAATTTACTTTTTCTCCTTCATGCAAGTAAACTGTGACTTGCTTGTCCCTCTGCAGTTGCAGGAGAGCCATGCAAAGGGTGCTCTCATCAGTACAGATGTCAGAGGAGAGGGTCAGGAGCTCTTGAAATGACATAAGCGAGCAGCTTGAAAATTCACTGGTTCGGTAGACTCTGAGTAATTCCGCTGCTTTCTCCTTGAAGAAAAACAGAAGATAAATGTGTACGCAAAAGCTGACAAAATAACTCCTGTATAACAGAAAGAAGAGAGATGGGAAAACAGGTCAGTAGGGGTGGGAAAATCAAATTGAAAAATCGAAAATCTGGATTTTTTTTGGTTCACAATTTTAAAATAGATTTTTGGTTTAAAAAAAAAAAAATAAAAATAAAAAAATATATATATATATATATATATATATATATATATTTTTTTTTTTTTTTTTTTTTTTTTTCAAATAAATAAAAATAATCCATAGTAAAATTTTTGCCATTTTTATTGGTTTTATTGATCTTTTTACTTGTATTCTTGGGCATTATAGCAAAAGAATGATGGCCTGGCCTATTGTGTTGTTTTTTCCTCATGGAAATCAAGAAAAATGACAAGCAAAAAAAAAAAAAGTTTTATACATTTATTTTGTTTTTAATCTACAAAAATTAGCAATATCGAAGGATTGTAAGAATCGCAATTTAAATCAAATCGGCACCCAAATAAATCGGAATCGAAACGGGACAAAAGCATATCGTCCCAGCCCTGCTGTTCAGGGTGGCTGGAATGGAGCATGACACTAATTTGCACTTCTCCTTGAAAACATCAACTTTTAGCTCTACTGTACAATAAAGAGGACTTTGATTTGCAGTATGCTGCAAGGTAAGTTGGATAAGATTATGTCAAAATGAAAGTGGATCCAGTGTTACTGCCACTGGCTTGTGCTTCAGGAATGAAACATAGCTCTATGAAACATTGAGCTTGACAAACCTTCACCAGTTCAATGACAACAAAAGACTCTTCCAGAGGTACCCTGCTGCTTCCCAGAAGAGTTGAAAAGGTCCACTTCAGTGGCTTCACCAGCAGCAGGCCGACACTCCAGGACAGCCAGCCACAGTCCACATTGGCAGCAAACTCCGATTCCCTCTGGATCTTCCCACATCTGTCACAAGGTAACACACACCATAATCAGGTTGTTAACTAAAGTAGAGGCAGAGGAGGCACAGCTGCAGTTACCTGGCCATGGACTGGAGGACAGTCGGCAACCCCAGCGGGGCTTTCTCTTTCCTCCTGAACGCCTTGTTGAGGTCTTGCAGGCTGACACACACAGAGCCGCGCTGCTTACATCTCTCTATGATCAGAGCCGACCAGAAGTCCATCTTACTGTCCCAGTCCGTGGTGTTCACATCGCGGTTCTCTTTGAATTCAGAGAACATAAAATTCATGCGCTCGTCGTCGTCCCACTCAGCCGGCAGGGCCATGTTAGTGGTGTTAGACACACTTCTGAAGTTTAGCTAAACCCGTCGGTCGACACGACTAAGACGGCTAGCTTAAAACTAAGGTAACCGGAGGTTAGTAACCTCCTCTACCAGCTCTCAAGAGGAGGTAACTATCACCAAATAATAACACAGACGTTCAGACAGTCTACTGGATTTTAAAAAATCACAGCAGCTGTTTTTATGTCAGCTGTCACGTCAGTTCACTTGATTCGCCATCATGTTGAAATATCCTGCTAATTTCAGCTAAGCTAACTTTGTACACAACAATGATTGTGTGCGTTTATAATTTACACTCGTACAGAAAAGCGGTGATAGCTTAAAAAGTGCATGGTACAATACTCGAGTTTCCGCCCACGTCGACGTTCTGGAAAGAAAATCAAGCGCACCTGCAGTTTTGCAACTTTTGCAACGTCATATTAGCGCCATTTATACGCATTTACAAAATATTTGACTAATTATTTCCACATATTTATAATAATGGAATATAATCATACGGAATTGACCGTAATTTTAATAGCTTTTATAATTTTTTTCCCTTTTCCTTGCTTTCTTGTTTTAATTTAAATTATGTTTATTTTTATAATGTTATTGTCTCTGCACTTTGAATCACCCTGTTGCTAAATGGTGCTATATAATTAAACTTGCCTTGCCTTAATAATTAAACTGTAAGCCTTTTTTGTTGTGCAATTAAGTGAAAACTATTTACATTCTTGGTGCATCTTAGGAGCTATCAGGGTTATTATCACTGATAATCAGTGTTTCCACATAAGAAAAAGTTAAGATAAAGTTTAGGGTCACTAAGCAATATATAATAATAATCCTTTCTTGAACAAAATCAGAACTAATATAATTGATTATCTGTCACATTGTTTAATGCACATCATGTAACCAAGAGAACATATTCACTTTAATGAATCCAAGTAATATATTTTTAAACTTTTTAATTATACTTTACAACTATGACATTTTAAAACAAAGATTTTTAAGAAAAATAAATAGAGCAATACATAGTTCACATTTTCCAATGATTTTATGGCCTCTTTTGTCCATGCCAGCTCTGATCCACTGTTATTATTACAGAGGAAACATTCAGTCCACAGCAGATTCAAAGACAACTCATATAAATATCAATATAATGAAGTTTTGGGTTTTTTTTTTTCTGTATTGCATTATATACAGTTTTCTTTATTTGTGCAGTGGCATGCAAAATATTTCCCAGTGCACCATTTAACTTACAAAACATCCAAAGTTTTCTTCTTAGCTACACAATATTCAGCCCGATCCAGTGGATAATTAAGTAAAAGACTCATGCAAACTGTTTCCATGTAGTTCAGTGCAATACAAACATAATTATCCGAAACAATAATGCCCTAGTCATAATTCAACAGAGCAGAAATATTGCAGCAGTGATATGACACACTGACATGTTAATCAACACATTATTTCATTTCAGTGTTACGTAACAGTGCACAAAAATAGATTAAACAATATTAATCAATTTCCTCACATATAACATAGAGGAAACTTTTAGCAGAGCAGACTTTTAGTTAACATGGCTTAAACATTTTGCGGTCTTATTTGGCACATTTTCTATATACTGTAATGAGAGATGCTTCTTAGTGCTCTGACATGTTCATTTGGCACTGAGATCCACCACCAGGTGCTGGTAGGCCAGGGTGTTACCTTTGAAGCTTGCAGCTAGCAGGATGTCTTTGTTGTCGACGGATACGAAGTTGAACCCCCTTGGGGCTCTTATGTTGAGCTCCTGGAAAGGCTGAAAGCGCTGAGTGAGGTCATCCCACAGGTAAACTCTTGAGAAGGAGAAATCACTTCCAAGAATGAGGTACTGGCGGAGGCCAACAGTGAAAGGATACACTGCCATGGAGCCCCGGGAGGGAAGTGTCTGGATCTCAACAAAACGCTGTCCTTCCCAGCGGAGGATCTTGGAGTCACCAATGAAGCGTGTGAGGCAAAGGTACAGAACCTTCCTCACCCAAAAGTGCTTAACCATTTGCACGTCAGCTAGCTCTGTGATCTGGGAGTAAATCACAAACAGCTTCTGGTTTCGGTTCCACTGGTAAACCACTGGTGGTTGAGAGGCACTGGAGAGGATGAGATGTGGCTTTCCTCCAACATCCAGGAACTCCACATGGGTGTCCCGATGCCAGGGGTGGAGAGACTGATGGGAGTAGAAGCCATTGCTGTTCCAACGATAAATACTAGTAGAGCCTGCCTTGGAACTGTCTGCAACAACAAAGTACCATTCTCCATCCACCTGGAAAGTCTCCACGAAGTTGGGTTTCCTCACCCTGCTGGTGTCTATATCTTGAATCTTTACAAAACGCTGCGGATCCTCCTCCCACCTGTGTATAGAAGAAGGCTTTTTAGTGTAATTGTGGCCTCTTTACAAGAGACAAGTGGTTCAGCCTCTCAACAAATAGATTTTTTAATAAGTTAGAAAACCAGTGACAGCCTCATGTATAAAGCCCAAATAATAATCACAATAATAATTAAAACCGAAAGCGGCATCCATTGGGTCCGAGCCTCATGCTGAAATCTCCCGCTCCTCATAATGCAACATGTTAAGGAACTAACAAATATGAATGCTGTTAACTTTGGTGCAGATCCGATATGTTTCCATGGAGACATACGATGCGTATAAAGTGAGAAAATAGTACTGGTCCACCAAACCATGACTCATGTGGACATGCTGTTCAACCAGCTGCAGAAGAGAATAGTTGACCCCGTCTGGATAAAAACTCTTCTTCAGAGGTTCAAAGACAGCCTGCTCAACATCAGGTAAATATTTATATGTATTGTAATTTAATAATTAACTCAGTTATTGTTAAATAGAGCGATCACTTATTTAAGACTGTAAAAGCCTTAAGTTTATTGTCTTTACATCACAGCAAATTATTTGTATAAAGCACATAGCATTTTATTCTTTAGGTATTTAAAGAAAGCATCTTTAAGTTTTATGATAAACTTTGTCTTAATCCAGACTGTTACATAAACAGATCCAGTGCTCAGCAGATTTATATTATTATAGTGTTTCATAAGTATTTTTAGTGCATAAAAACCTCAATTATGTTTTTGTGTTTGGACAAAGATGTCAATCCTGTCTCTCTGTGATGACAGCACTGCTGGACAGCTGCTAAGCTGTCGACAGAGGATGCTGGGACCAGGAGAACAGAGGCTGGCTACAGAAGTCAGACATATTTTCTTAGACCAAGATGGCAGACAATCGATTGTCATAGCAACTGGTGTGCGATAGACTTGTTTTGCTTGTCTTGGGGTGTTGGACAGATGTGCCAAAAAAATTTAATTATCCTACGTCAAAGTAGATGCTCAGAGCCCTCACGACTTATGGTCAATACATGGTGTTATGTGTTAAGGGCCTAATAATTATGAAAGCATTTAATTTTGGTGCAGATTGCATGCATTTCTTTTACAGGCTTTTGTTTATGCGTTGCCACAGTAACACGTTTTTTTCCGATTAGAAAGATTTGAACGAGTTTTGATCCCCATCCTGTCAGAAAGCTTCATGCCAAATTATGAGTCAGTCGGATGAATCCCCTCAGACTAGTTCGTTCAAATACAATGCGCAAAAAGTGATAAAATGGGTGTAAACACCAAGATGGCAAGCACCCGTTCCCATGGCAACATGTGAATGTCTAGGACCCTCATGGGTTGCCACGGTAATACGCTTTCCCCTCAGACTAGTTTGTTCAAATACGATGTGCCCAAATTTAAAAAAAAAAAAAAAGTGGGGAAAAATGGTGTAGACGCCCAGATGGAGGACACCCCATTGCCATGGCAACAGGTATGTGATTGACTTTTTTGCTCATCTTGAGGTGATAGATGTGTCTGCCTGATTTCGTCATCCTACGTCAAAGTAAACTTTGTTGACCCAATAGTATGGCTACGGGGCACTGTCGAGCCATTTAGCATTAAAGTGTATGCTGACCATAGATTTTTGCCGGGATTGTGGTGTGTGCCAAGTTTCACAACTTTTCAAGGAGTCTAAGGGGATCAAATCTGACCAAGTTGTGCTGAGAATAATAATAATAAACATTTAAAAAACAAGGGAGCCCGATGTATAGTTTGTATAGCTCGGACCCTAATAATAATAACAATCAAGACTTTTTATTGAAAAAATCTCTAATGTTAAGACTTTCCATCCTTACTTGTATATATGTGATCCACCAAAAAGCTGAGCCACAACCATGTAGAGTGTGTTGTTTATAACCACCGGTTTGCAGTACACAGCAGAACGAGCTTGAAGAGAAACACACACACAAAGAAGCCAAAAGCATTAGTTATGATATCATATTATTATGATATCAAAACGTTGTCATATTATATTGTGCAGTTCTTATGCAGTTGCAGAAACTTACAAGTAATATTGTGAAACCTCCTGAAGACCATCTCCACATGATCCCATTTGTACAGGGTGCAGAACCCTGAATCAGGCTGAGCAAAGGCCACAAACTGATCCCCACTGAACTCATACGACTCCACTGACACAGAGTAGAATGGGAAGGTTTCATAAACTGCAAAATCTGTTGGAAGAGAAACCAGTAATAAACAGCTGTAAACCAAGATCATCACACCATCACTATGTGTTATAGTAGATGAGAACTGAGAGGAAACCTGCGCTGATGCAGTTGAAATCACGCGGTGTGAGGTCATGGATTCTGCGACCCTGGAATTCAAAGGGACTGGCACAGTAGATGGCAGGAACAGAAGTGTTGGTCTTCTCCATCCAATCTACCAGCCACTTGATCTTACAGTCACAGCGGAAAGAGTTTCCACGCAGGTCACTGAGTGACATAAAAACATTTTCAGTCTCAGATGCTCAAACAAATCATACACACCTCCTTGTCACTAAGCATTAAATCACAACAGAGCCTCACACACGCCATTTAATTTCCACACTTACAGGTCAGTGAGGATGTCCAGGTGTTTGAAGAGATCTCTGGGAAGCTGCTGCAGGTTGTTGTTTGAAAGAGATCTACAACATTTTAAAGTGTTATTAATATGTCAAAACCTGGATATTTCTAAGTGTGTACGATCGGACTTCATCAGACAGTGAAAGGATCTCCCAGACACCAATACTCACAGGTGAGTCAGGGATTTGAGTCCTCTGAAGGTATACTTCGACAAAGCCTGGATGTCATTATTCTCAATGAACCTGGAGAGGGAAGAAAAAAAAGGATAGCAGTGAATTTTCCCAACTTTCTATCCGAGGAACAAATCAATGTTGTTTTCAGTTTGATAGATCATGTCGAGCATCTGTGCATTATCTGATATGATAAAAAAGGAAACACGTCGATGCTAATGTTCTGAGCTCCGTTCCTGTCTAAAAATGATGCACGAGTTGCAGGAAGCACTTCAAAGGCTTGTATGTCAGCATCATTTGATCCTCTACTGTCTCTGTTTTTGTCTGTTCTCCATAGAGGCCGTACAGCATGTGCAGACTCTCTGGAGGGGGTTGGATGTGATCATTTCACTTTATTAGCATTCACAGCGGGTAAAGGCAGTAGTAGCGGTGAGACAGGCCTGCCGGCTGTGCTGCAACCATAGCCACACAGCGAGCAGCCCGAGGCATGGCTATAACAGAGAGCTGCACTCTCCAAACCATCAGCTAACTATAAGCACATCAACCCGCTGGATGGCACATTCAGCTTTTTCACACTGCAGGGCAAAGTACTGGCTGTCAGAGGAGGATTTATTTTCAATTTTACGTTTGGCATTCATTGGCTTACTGCAGAATTCCCCTCTTCAATTTCCAGGGTGCAGGTTGAATGTATTCCTTATACAGTAAATCATTCAGAAAAGCAAACCAGTGCAGAACGCTGTGGAAATGGTGCAGGGCTTTGCTTTGATACAGGACAAGATTACAGAGCAATGATAAGCCCCAAAATATTATACCACATTGAATGATGGTGAGTCAGAAAATTAACTCTGTAAGTTTAGTTCTACTGCAATATGTATGTAAAGTTTGTTCAGTTTAGCCAGACTGGTCATACAGCACCAGGCTGACTAACTGGATATCACATCAGCAAAGCTGGTGGATGTGAAAAGTTTAGCAATAATGCCTTTTGTTAGCTTTAAATGAAAGTTTTTCATTTCTAGGAGGGACAATATCTATTTTCTGAATTTAAAAAAAAAAAAAAAAAAAGTAATGAAAACAGTTTTTTTTTCTTTAAAAAACCATTTTAATGTAGTAATATTTTAAATGTTAACGCATACTCACAAGTACTGCAGGTGAGACAGACCAGCAAAAGCATCATCAGCAATCATGGTGAATGTGTTGGAGTTCAAGAGTCTGCAGGAAGGAAGGAGTGTAAAATGGTCAAATATTTACTAATAAAACTAACTAAAGTTACAGGGAAATGTCCAAACATTTCCTATATTTAAATAAAACAAGTAAATGTCCTGTAAGTGATAACAGTGAAGTTTTTACATGTATACATAGTTAATAAAGACAACTATAATGCAAAGATTTTATAAATGTCAATTATATTAGAAAACTCATTTAAGGTTTAATTTATTTAGATTTTTATTCTACTCTCTTTTAGATCAATAAGACTGAATTTCCCTAACTGTACCAGTACCAGTACCTGGACCACCACTTTGACATATACAAGACCTGTCATAAATAAATCAGCTGTAACACAAGCTTGAACGTAAATTACATTGATAGTCATCATTCATAGAAACCCCTTTGTAAAGACTATGAATTATTTTCAGCCTCATATTTTTCTTACGATAACTAAGCTTCAAAATCCCTTTAAACCTACTGTGGGGTAATTACCACAGTAGGCTTAAAAGCATATTTTCTGAGTGTATTGACATTGTGTCATAAACAATCCTTGTATTCTTCTCAATATAAACATTAACCATATACATAATTTACTTTTGTCAATTATGTTATTGTTAGTCATCCAAGCGGACTGTGTAATTCAGTTATGCACTTCTCAAAACAATTCTTGCTGCCTTATTCTGTGGTTTTGCACACAAACAGGCACATGAGCACACACTCATGATTGCATCTGAGGAGATAATCAAGCCTTTGTGTGGCTGAGCAGAACTGAAGGGAGTCAGTCATTGGCGCTGACAGTGATACAGAGCCACTTTACCCTTATTACTGCTATGTCACCACTGTTTTCAATACCCATTCATTTGGAGTAGAGCAGCTGAAGTCTTTTTGTTGTTGCTGCGAAACAGAATATGTTTGCATGCAGAAACAAACCAGTGATATTAGGGTCTGTTTATGTATTCCCTTAATAAGAGACAACTATAAACTGAGAAAGTAATGAGCTGAATGTCTTGCAGCTGCAGTCGTGCTGTGTAGTGGGTCAGCGCACTCACAGGAACTGCAGCAGGTGCAGGTGCGAGAAAGCTCCCTCTGGGATTGTTGTAAAGGCTGCGTTCACCATTGTCCTGGTCAGACAGAAAACAACATGCTCCATCAGATTTGTTCTCTTGGTGACAGCATGGAGGTTAGCCAAGCAGCGCAGAAGCTCTCACACATGACGTCATGCGTTTCAGGGTATGAAATGGCCCTGTCCTTTTATTAAAGCTGCATCCTGTCTTCTCTCAGGACATGCCTGAAAGCTTGAATTTCAGAAACTTTTTTAAAAGTAGGACACTAACTTTTCTTTTTTTTTTTTTTTTTTTTTTTTTTACTTTATTTCATCTTAAAAAAAAAAAAAAAGAGAGAGAGAGAGAACTTCACCCCTTTCTCATTTGTTCCCTTAACTCTTTAAACTCAATATTTAATAAAGGTGACTACTGGAACAGATGTTCCTTCTAATCATCAGTAAAACACAATCTCAACTCTGTCATGTTAAGCTTGTTTCTTTAGAGCAGTCTATCTCCATAAATCCTTCAAGATGAAATCTCTCATAGGAGAAGCAGATCTCCTGCAGCGAGAGAGGGAATCTATTGTTAGTATTCCTCTCTGGGGCCTGACAGGATGGAACTCAATCATCTAAATTTAGTATGTGGTACAATAAAGAGATTTTTATCATTGTGATTATGCTGTTCAAGCAAAGGAACATTGCATCAAAATAGTGTGAGCAGGAAACACGCCTACATTCACCTTAAAGTAAGGAAAAGACAGGCATGAGTTTGATAGATCATTATATAATTGTAGATGACATCAGTGATGTAGCCGTACCAGCCTGCTTGATGCTAAGGCTTCACACAGGTTATGAAAAGATGCTTGTGGTGGATGAAAGGTACACATGGATTCTGGACTCACAGCGAGATGATTCCAGGGGGGAAGCTCTTGGGGATAGCTTTAGTGTCCACGCAGAAGGCACTGTCTTTGGTGCAGGAGCAGGTTGCAGGACAGCGGGGTACCTTGGGGGCTCTTCTGGCATCTGATTCCCTCGGCAGGCAGAGACACAGGCACATAGCCAACAAGCACACCAGCCTCATCCATCTCGGTCCCAGCGCCAGCATCCTTGCGCAGGAGGAAAAGGAAGCTGTGCGAGTGAGCTTCTTGAAGTTTCCCCTCGGTGGCAAGTGGCTTGAGGAGGCGATGGACTGCCTGCCTACGAGACAAGCAGCGCTGTTACGGCTGAGCGCAGCACTGAGAGAGACAGCATCAGGGAGAGAAAGGAAGGGAGGGAGGAGGGAGATTGAGGGTAGCCCTGTATCCTCAATGGGTGTGGGTGCTTTGCAGCTTCTCTGGATCTTATTCTGTGTCACTGCCAAGAAGCTGCTGCCATTATGCACACTGCAGGAATGATGAGCAAGGCTGGCTTCGCTCTACTAGGACCTGTAGGCAGTGTCACTGATCATCAATTATTTACTATTACACGCACAGAAAACCTCAGTGCAACCACAACAGGGAGAGAGGGATAGAAGAGAGCTCACATCAGCACTTTTCAGAGGTTTTTCTCTTGATGTTTCATCAGGTGTCGAGTCCTGAAAATCTGCTGCAGTCATGAGAGCAGACAGGAATAGATGTGAAAGATGCAGGGAAAATGTGGGTGCAAGCATTCCTCTGTCAGTCGTCGATTGTGTGGGAGGCTGCTCTCATTCTGGCTGTTTCTAACAAGCAACCGGTGTGTTTTTGCTCTTGTTTTTCCTTCTCCGAGGTACAAAAGAGCATTGCCTACAATAAAGTCAAAATGAATATGTCAGACATGCAGAGGATGTATAATCTGTTGTACCAGATAAAAAGTGTCCTGTTTAATCATCAAATGATCTATTTCTCATGGTGATCATTAAATATTTGGCAGAAAATTGGGTGTGAATACTGTTGTGTGTAATACCAGCAACATTTTGAGAGTTGTGTGCTATTTGTTATCATTATGAATTGAAGTAAAAATGAAGAAAATACCAAAAAGGAGAAGTTTTTCAGCTCATTATCTACAGCTACATTAAATTAAATAAAACTTTATTTAAAGCACATTTCATAAAAAGCAGGAAACATGCTTTATTTAATTACAAAGAAGTAAAATCTTCACACACCTTTTTTCACACACATCACACTCGCAGAGTGCCCCCACCTCTCCCTGCACAAATATAAGCTCTAACTTCTAGTTTCTGTCTCTTTAACTAAAGCCACAATAAAACTATAACTAGAGATGAACATCTGGTTGTGGTGAGGAAACGACATCTGTCCACACTAGGAGCTGCCTCACCACAGAGGGCGCGACCACAGGAAGTGTCCACATCTTTGCAGGCTGGGGCCCACACCGCAGCTAGGATTGCAATGCAAGGAACCCCCAGCCACCTCAACCAGGGAGCTCTCCACGGCAACAACCTCGCAGACTGAGACAAAGTCCAGTGTGGCAGAGCCTCATGTGGAAAACACTGGGGTTGAAAACTAAATAAACCTGAAAACAATAACAATAAAAAACAGAAAATAATTAGTAAGTACATAAATAAGTACATTCTACATCGACGCTTTTTATCCAAAGCGACTTACATATGAGAGTGAAAACACACACACTGATACCCCGATAGGCACATTGGGGGGCAACCTAGGGTTAGGTGTCTTGCCCAACGACACTTCAGCACATGGTCAGGGCATTATTAAATAAATGAAAGACAGACGCTCATCACATGATGTCTCACTGTAACTTTTATTTTCTAACTTTTGGAGCACTTAAAAGGTCGGTACCAGAAACTTCAAGGTTCATAAGTGCTCATATTTTATGTAACAGAGATATATTGGACTCCTCTCTATTCTATTCTATTCTATTCTATTCTATTCTATTCTACAGTCTTTTGGCAGAAGCTTTTATCCAAAGTGACTTACATCTGACTTTCAACTTTGATGGATGAAGCCAGAGAGAACCCATACACAGGGAGGACCTGCAAACCTCCTCTCAGTCAAGGCTCGAACCAGCAATCTTCTTTCAAAATTGTAATGTAATGAAATATGTTAAAAAAAATAGATATCAATCAAGATCAGTGAACATTTTTATGCAATTGTTTATTTGGTTAATATAGTTTACGCTGCATTGTGACATTGATTTCTGCTGTCCAGGTGTACCCTGCCTCTTGCGTGATGATGGCTGGGAAAGACTCCAGCTTCCCATGACCCTTAGATGGTCCAAGCTGTAGAAATAATGAATAAATGATTATTAGTTTGTTTTTACCTTGATGCCATTGAAATTCAGTTTTTTCCAGTGTGGGTGGGTGTAAAATATGGACGTTGTCAAAGTGATTATTAAAGACAAATCTTCATCAGTGGTCATCAAAACATTTTGAGTCATTTTTAAAGTTGTTTATTTCATTCCACTTTTTTCTCCTCCTATTATCCTCTCTATAAAAAGGGTGACTGGTGGAGCTGAATGACTACAGACTGGTAGCTTTGACACCTCATAATGAAGACTTTTGAGGGGCTCCTTGTTTCCTTGTAGGCATATGCTTACCTGGAAGTGCCTGGTTCTTATGTCAGGATCATGTTCTTCGACTTCTCCAATGCTTTTAACATCATCAGGCCTCCCATACTGAAAGATAAACTTTTGGATATGGCTGACATCCTCCCTGCCATCCTGGATTATGGACTATCTAACGTCAAGACCACAATATGTCAGGATGAGGAGAAGTGTTTCTGGAACTCGGGAGTGCGGCACTGGGGCTCCACAGGGGACTGTTTTAGCTCCCTTTCCTTTCACACTCTACACTTTAGACTTCAGAGTCCTGTCTCATACACAAGTATTCAGATGATACAGCTGTTGTGGCATGTGTGAGAGGTGGACAGGAAGGGGAGTACAGGGACCTGGTAGAGGCCTTCACAGGAGATTACATCACACATAAAGCCAGTCTGTATCGATGGAGAGGAAACAGAATGTGAAGACCTGCAGGTACCTTGGGGTGGTTCTGGACCAGAGGTTGGAATGGTCAGCCAACACAGATGTGGCATACAGGAAGGGACAGAGTTGCCTTTTCTTCCTCAGGCGACTCAGTTCCTCTGATGTCTGCAGTGACCTTCTGCAGATGTTCTATTACACAATCATCGCAAATGTGATGTTTTGCACTAGTGTCTGCTGGGGGAGCAGCATGACAAACAAGGACTGCAAACGTCTGGACAAACTGGTCAGGAAGGCTACTTCTGCCCTAAGCAGAAGTCTGGACCCTGTCAGAGCTGTGGTGGAGCAGAGGATTAGGAGCAAACTTCAGGATATTTTGGATAATAAAAAACATCCCCTCCATAATACCCTGGCAGGACAGAGGAGCAGCTGCAGTGAGAGGCTGATCTCTCCTCGATGCAGGACTGAGAGGTTCAGAAGGTCCAGAAGATCGATCTATCTATCTATCTATCTATCTATCTATCTATCTATCTATCTATCTATCTATCTATCTATCTATCTATCTATCTATCTATCTATCTATCTATCTATCTATCTATCTATCTATCTATCTATCTATCTATCTATCTATCTATTTCTCTCACTGACTTACTCTCCAGTCAGAAATTTAAACTTTAAGACAGAGTATTTGTATAATTAACAGCACATGAACCAACATCATCAATGCTCTAAGAATATTTTTGCATTGTCACTCAGTACCAACTCATAACACCAGAGAGCGCTCTCAGCCACAGCATAAACTCACTTTGTGCCCTCAATTGTTCTAAGGAGCGTAAGGCCAGTGCCAGGCATTACCAGCTTTTCTGCACAACAGCTTCGTTGTCACAAGCAAAGACTCTGTAACATACTGTCTGTGCTGCTCTCAGAGGCACAACATGTGGCTTGAAACATTTGATCCAAAGCAACAGGTTTTTGTACTAATGTCAAAGCAAATGTCAACCCTAACAGGATGATTGGATTTACTTTATTTCCTTCAAATACTCTTGTTTTCCTTACAAATGCTCTCTCAGAAAGAGATCCTGATGGATGAAAGAGTAAAACCACAGACTGTCTTCCATATTTCAGCTAAAGACAGTTTATTGTCTGTCAGCAGCGAGCAGCCTCTAAAGAATCTGATTGTTTTTATCATGTATCAAGATTTTTCCTCTTCACACTAAAGTGTTACAGATTCAGATGTAATGCAGCTCAAGTATTTTAGATGTTTTATCTTCGTGCCTGTTTCAGTTATCAGTTTCCTGCACAGCAGCCATTTTTAAGGCCCATTTCCCTCTGTGCTATTCTGCAACATGTTTGTACACGTCTCAGCTTTTTTGTGCTGACTCTATTTGTGGATTTATCTGAGTTATGCTCAGCGAGGAGCAGTTAATGCCTGAGATTACTTCTTGCAAAGTTCCACCCAATCCAAACCTCCGGTGGGAACCGGTATAATTGCATGGCACAGAGACAGGAGCATGAAACAGCAGCTGGAAACTCTAACATGCCCTGTGTGAAGCGGAGGAATCTGAAATGCTGCTGAGATTAGTTCAGTAAATTCTCTCTGCAAGTATGCTTCCTAAATCACAGGCCTCAGTTTTAAATACTGTTTTGGAAACAATTCTTTGTGTAATAAGTTTCTTATGACATTAAAGCATGCATGATTCATTGTCTGAGATGAGTGCTTTGCATCTTGAACACTGAACCCTTAAATCTAGTTTGATTTTCAATTGCTTTCTGTTGAGGTTTTAAACTAAAAGTTACTCCAGCTGACTGTTAGAATGGCTAACCACTAAGCTAGCCTTGTGAAAAATCTACAATGTGATGCATTATTTGGCTTTGGAGGTGGTGGATGATACAATGCCGTGCAAGAGTCTTAAACAAGCACTTATGGGCTTTATATAATTGCAGGAAAGTGAGAAGGAACTCCAGATAGTTGGACTTCAAGTTCATTTGTACAGTTTCTGTCTTATATACCAAATTTTGATTTAATTTGCACATGATTCAATAATTCATTCATTCATTTCCTAAACCACTTAGTCAGATTAATGGTCGCAGGGAGGCTGCAGCCTATCCCGGCAAACATAGGGTACAGTGGGTCACACCGTTAGACCTGTTGCCACCAATTATCACTCCAGCTCGTGAGCCATTTAGCGTAATTTAGCCTTTTCTTCTTGTTTTCCATCCTTCAGAATGGCTTCTTGACACCCTCCTTTCCACATAGACCATTTCTGATGAGGCTTTAGTCAACAGCAGATTGATCACAACTGAAGGTCCAGCTCTCAGATTCTGGATCAAGTCATTACGAGATTTTCTTTTGGATATGAAGTACTCTTCATGTAGCAGATAGCACAGAAGAAAAGTAAGGCACTCTTCTTTGGAGTATTTTTGTGCTATCTAGTCTACTCTACCCTATGCGAACCTTGGACAAGAACAGATGAATCCTGGAAGTGCTCCTACAATGTAAATTTTTTCAGCGTTCATTAGCTGTATAGATTTTATAGTTTAACCTGACACTTCTTATTTTGTCCTGCACTGGTACAATTTTCTCAAACACTTTTAAGGACACCTCTAGTTTTCAGCTCTTTGGGAATCACCTTGCTGCTGCTTCTGCAAAAGTACCACTTGATGCCTGTTAGTCTCTGTCTTATCACCTTTATAGAAGTTACTAAAGAAATGGAATGAAGTCTCAGACAACTTATATTAGTGCCTATAGATACGATGTGTAACTGGTCCTCTGGTAGGTGGTCCGTTATGGTTCATCTGTTGATTGGGTGTCTTTTTTTTTATGTTTGAATGTTTTACTGGTCAGTTTTAAATGCTTAATTAACAAAAATCCCATTTAGGTTTAAAAAACAATTGCCATAAAGAAATGTGTTGAGAAGCATTACATGTCTAAATAAAATCTTTTCTGGAGAATTATGCTGAAGACCACTGAACAGTTGCATGAGGTTTGGCTGTTTGCAGGTAAAATTTAACAAAATGAAGATCGGATTTTACGTAACAATGTCAACAAGAAATAAAACAAACAAATTTATTCTATCTGTTTCATTCTTGTATTATTTGGATAAAACAGTGTTCACTAGATAATTTTTCTTCAAAGTTCATTAATGATGACACATAAAGCCGCTCACAGTAACCAAGGCTGCTTATTATAGAGACTTAGCGAATATTTTCTAAAGTGTATTTAAGCTTAATCCCATGTCTTATGTCTCTCTCAACCTTAACTGTCTATCAGAGTGAAAATGCTCAGTTTTTTCTCTTTTCACAGGACCCAGGCAGCCCCTCCCTCATTCACACACAGGAGACAGTCAGAAAGTGAACAAACAAAGCTATAAGGAACAAGCTGAAAACAACATGTTTTTAGTCTATTCTTCACTTTAAAGCTTTATTTGGGTATGTTGCAGCCCTAGATTAAACATTTAGAAGTTTTTTTGTTCTGTAATCACAGATTAGGCAACCCAGCTGTTTATGTAATATTCTACCTAAAATCTGCCTTAAACATTAGAGTATACAGGGTAATTACTCAATAATCAGAATTCAGTCGTATAATGTCCCCAAAAAGAACCAATTAACCAATGAAAGTAAATATAAACAGATTCAGACAAGACAAACAGCCAACAAGCTTTAGCATGGAGGATAAGCAGCGCAGCTTTAACGCACATATCAGAGAGGAGATGTATAGAGTTAGCAGCTGTGCCTCAAAATGTCCTGTTTCGTAACATTCTTTCAAGTAATTTAAGAAAGTTCAGCCAAGCTACCACTCAGTCTGAGAGTTCAGCATAAAAACAGCACTTTGGACTGGTATATTTTAGGCTGCACGGGATACAGAAAAACAAATAAAAAGAAAGATGAAATTAGTTTCGCATCAGTTCTTTTTCAGGGAAAATTCCCAAAAGCTTCACGGCAGCTTTGTGGAGACTTCAGTCAGACATGTGTGCACATGTTTGGATGTTTTTACCATAAAAAAAAAAAAAAAAAAAGCAGCACAGCTGGCGACATGGGATTCTGTACCTCCTCTGCTATTTTCTTTCACACTAAGTGATTAACATGGGGTGGGTTAGGGCACCCATATACAGGTGATTCTGAGGCAGTACATCAAGAAGTGACTTTTCATGTGTCTTTGGGGGCACACTTCCTGATTCATACCAGTAAATCAGTTTGGCAAAGCTTGAGCCCATGTTGACGTCAGTCCTGGTGAGTCAAGAACCTCTAATGCACTCACATGTGACCGTGAATTTAATAAGATAAGTGTTTGTCACAACCGGCCTTGCTGAGCACAAATCTATCTTGTCTGATGAGTCCGTCTTTAACTGGGAAAGGTGGCAAACATGCTATTAAAATTCATCATACTTTTATTGTAATTTTTATTTGTACAATGACAGTAATAATGTCTTTGAAAAGAGAGTGAAAGGCAAAGGCAGGCAGGAGGATGCCTTCTAGATTTTTTTTTTTTTTTTTTGTTCAACTGTGCCAAGAAAACAACCATTGGAAACCGCTTTAACTCCTTGCCTCGCTCCCCCAGCGTGGCTCAGTCAGGGGAAGGTATGTCGGCCAATCTCATTGCTGGCTCAATTCAATTAAAGAGAGTACAAAGACATATGGCTTCATGGCAACTGATATGATTAGAGTCTTGTGCTCTACGACATTGCTGCTTTGATTCACATCCTCCCTAAACTGGGCACTTTCTAAGCAAAGGCTTTGAGCTGAAACAACTTCAGCCAGGCAGGGCTCCTTCAGTTGGTTTACAGTGGCCTCAGGCGGGTATAAAAGCCTTACGGAACAATTGCTCACAATCAGCATGTCATATTGTCACTGTCCTTACAGTAGAAGCACACTGTGCTCACAGGAAAACTTACAGAGGGATATTCTCTTGGTCAGCAATCTGACATTCTGAGACTCGAGGGATCAGAAAATCCTCCAAACCAACAGTCACGCTGCTATCTTAGCTTTCAGTCAGCACAATACAGAGGAGCAACTGTACCCCAGCTACCCCCCCACCACCAAGCAGTGCTGCCATAAAAGACAAGCGATACGCCTCTTGGGATAGGGATGTGTCGAAGGAATGCGTGTGCAGGTATCCTGCTGCCTGTGGGGACTGTGGAGAAAGGCCCAGCACACCAGTTGATCCTGTTTGATAAAGGCCCTGACAGGCCCAGATTATATGTCTCAGCCTGGAGGAGGTGTCTGTGTCTCATTCCTGCGCTGAAGAAAGTCGATCTGGTGGGAAATAGGCGGGGCCATGCCTGTAGGCGTCAGTTTTTGTATGAACCCCAACACACACCTTGTCAGACCAACAGCACTACCACCAACCCATCACGCCCCCTGCTCGTTCAACAGCAAATAAACATCCTCACCCGTCTCATTTACCAGCCACACCCGCTTCTCCAGACGCCATAAATAACACTGTTACAAAACATGACGGTAATAAGGAATATTGCTGAAATTTTTGCTTTTACAGTACCTCACCATTAAAAAGTTTCGAACCTCGTGTTTCTGATCAAACCGAATTTTAAGAAGAGCAAAGCTACCATGCAGCACAATACATTTCGGTTGATATTTTACTGTGCAGCCCTCTAGGATAATGACATATAAAATATAATGAAATAATTCAGACTTCTTTAGTCTCATCAATGAAAGCACAGCATTCTGGCTCTCAATAAGTGAAACAGATCCACATTATGATACTACCACCACCATCTTTCACAGATGAGAAGAGGCATAGCAGGTTTTCTTTCTTATTTTAACAAAAAGGTTTTTGTTTGATCTGGAAGCATTTCCCATCACCCTTCCTACTGCAAACTGGCAGCAGCTGCTGTCCTCTTGCAGTCCTGCAATGAGCTGTGTTGTTGTTCCATGTTCTTATAACGTTGAACTAATGCAGTAAATGCACAAGATTCCTGGCTCAGAGGTCAATCTGCGCTCCTGCATGGCAATAATTTTACCTTGTTTTTGTTTAAAATCTGAGTGATTTCATGTCTGATATTTCGGAGTCTCCAGATTGTTTGGATATGGGTTTTATAACTCTTTCCAGATTGAACAGGTGCAACAGGGATTTCTCTGTGACCTTTGCCTATGTCTGTCCTGCATGGCATTGTGTTAACGTGCATCTGAATGTTACAGACCAGCAGCTGCCAAAACCTCTGCTTTGTAAAGGGTGCTCAGTCGGATGGTGATTAATTAAACTGACAGTGTAATGCAAACATTTGCTTATCTTTGGTTGTACCTGCATCTCATGAGCTGCTCTGAGAAACAGTGGACATTGTGTCATTCATCAAACAATTAAAATCCTGCAATATTTGCCTTAAACAAATTTTTACAGATACTTGTTGTGTACCAGCTACTCTAATGTAGTACTTTTACTGGGCCCTGCAGATGTTTCAGTATCATCTGCTACTGGACTACAGTATGGCTTAAAAATCAGTTGCATTTGCAACTGGCGTGAAATAATTACTTACTGGACTGACAGATTGCAGCCTGGAATGATATAGATAATTCAGATCTTAAGAATCTTAGCTTGAAACGGAATAAAATACACATTTATTTGTCATGTCCTGCACTCAAAATGTCTGGCACCAACGGATTAATAAAACCACCTACATACCTTGAGACAGCAACTATGTTTCATGCAGTTTAAATCTTTTATTCTAAATCTGCACACTTGCCTCTTTTTTCTGAAACTAATGCTTTAAGAAAGAGTCTTGTAAGTGGTAAATAATTACTGTCATTACTGCAGGATGTGATCTAGAGCGGCTTTAAGCCACCGAGATATTTCCTCATGAACTTACTTGCTTATGTTTTCTGCAATGAGGGGAAACGTAACAGTGAGGCGTGCTGTGAATGACAGTGAATGACCCTGCCTCACCCCTTCTGTCATGTCTGTCCCACAGAGCAGCAGGGCACCAGGGACCTGTCATACAGTCAAGCTCTCACTTAGAGGATCCTGAACCCTTCACAGAGACAGAAATATCAACAACCATATAGCATGGATAAGGAAAGGACGGCAACTGTCTTCAGCTGTCAGTGTGACTCCATAAGGCCAACAGAAAGTTCAGTAACAAGAGTCTGACAGACACAGATGAAATATTTACATCTTTTTAAAGTATTAGATATTTGGGCCTATAACAAAAGAGCAAACTACGCCCAAAACCACGGTGACCACATTTAGACCCAAAACAGCTGTGCATCATCCTAACAATAGTTAATGTGGGAGGAGAGCGCATCAGAGGGAGCATGCAACAGAAAATTAAAATTCCAGCTCAGTTTTGAAATCACCAATCTGTGACACACTGGAGATGAGCCTGTCTCTGTGGTTACCCCCACACTTTATGTCTGAACTGCCTCAGCTCACTTTTTTATGTACTTGGCAGAGTGAGAGGAGTCAGGATAAGAGTCTCCTTCACTTTGTCCGTGGATGCTAGCCAGAATGAGTCTCATCAGTTGAAGTGTTGAACTGCTGTAGCCCCTCTCTCAGTCTGTTCTGTCTGAGGATTCAGAAGTGCACAACAGCAAGCTGATGTCACTGTTTCATGTTTCCTGGAGGCTCAAGCACGCAGAGACATAAACATCGACACCGGTGGCATCTTCACCACCAGTGTCATCCGCCCAGGACCTTCTCTCTAAACTGCATGAAGCTGAGAAATTATTCCTGATCGACAGCGTCTCTGCTGCAGTGCTGGCAGAGAGTTGAAGGGCAGGTCATCTGTCACCGACATGAAACACATGGAGGAGATTAATGAAGAGGATCAGGCTTTTCTCAAGACGTGCAGACAATAATCCCCGACTGAAATAAATCAAACCTTCACTGGTAAACAACAACACGCAATTAATCTAAAAGGCCTCTGAGGAAACATGCATGAGGGTCCGACTGCTTGTATCACTGACTTTAAGAACAGATGGAAAAATGATTATATATGTTTATTTACACTTTCAGGATTTGATGACTTTATGTATTTAGAATTTGTTAGTCTGTTCTGTAAACTGAAACATTAAACTTATTAAAAATTAAAAAAAAAAAAAAAAAAAAAACATTTTGAGGAACCAAACAGAAAAATTGAGTGTTCCCTGGTATTACAAACAGCCAGAAGAGGAATTATTAAAAGAAAAAAAATGAATGCAAATGTCTAATAGCAGTGCATAAATAATACAGAGCAGTACGGATCTATAAGCGGTCCAAGTCACAGAAGAGATTATTACAGTGCAAAGTTCCTTCTAGTTTTGAACTTTTAGCATTTTTGAGCTGCTCTAAACAGCAAACTGAAAAGAAAACTCATAAAGAGTGCATTCTTAAGATAACCATGGTCAGAAAACTGGTCAGAACCACTTACTTTGTCTCAGAGGTGCCTCGAACAATTGGCTTTATGAACTTCTTTGCATTGTGTGAACGATAAACATTTGATAATGAAGGTGATGTAGATGAGCTTTCATTAGGACCACCTTTTGTCTGTTTGTTCTAGTCTTTAACCCATAACAAATTAGCATTGCATGTATAAAATAACAAAAATGGACTATTTCCACTGAAACTTTTAAAGTATGTACTATTAAGAAAAACCTTAAAAGATGCATTCAAAACAAACAAAACGGGGCTGATGAATGGTGAAAAAATTTTAGATTTATATCAACATGTCATCTGAAAAATCATGTTTTTGGTGATTTTTTTTTTAAAAAAGTTTTCTGAGTGACTCTCACATCAGGTCCATGTGCAGCATAACACCTTAAATCATTTGAGGGTTGCTGTATTTCAGGTTGACCAGAGCTGTGCAAGGGGAGCTACTGGAGCATTAACAGCAACTGCAGCTGGATCCTGCTCAAAAGGCTTAAATTCCAGTATTCCCAGGTCAATTTGCATTCTTCAGGCACACATCAGTTATTTTTTCTCAGAAAATAAACATGAATAAGCCGCCCCATCCTCTTTCAAGTCGGTGATAAGAAACCTTTAATTTAGATACAGTCACATTCCTAAGTCACAACAGCCAACTTCCTCAGGGCGCCCTCATCAGAGCAGAACACAGACATGCAGGCAGAGGGCACAACTCTCACCTGAGTAGAGGTGCTTTAACTGTTGCCATACTGGACGGGTGGATGATGAACTGTACTCCATCAAACTCTTCCTGTGCCATCTGTCAGAAGTGATAACACCCTCTACCTAATAGCACCTCTGCGCCATTAGCAGGTTATAAAGTGAGGCCACGCCTGTCCTTTCTATTCTGAAATAAAGCTCTTCATCATCACCTCAAACACTGCACACAGATTAGGCTTTATTACTCCCAGTTTCCAGGAGCGAATTATATTTCTCCCAAAAAAACAATGAGATCATCTGTACATGTCCAGGTCCTGGAAGTGCATGTGGAAATGTGGAAATGAGCAGTCACATGAAGCCAGACCATGAGAGCTGCAATGTGTCCTGTTGGGCGTACCGTAGTTTGGCTTTGATATAAAAAAAAAAAAATCCCAACAGGTCAAATTCATGCTGATGTTAAAGTGACATGAAGCGGTTATCCATTAGCAAATAAACTGCTTGCCCTTTTAGCTGTAATACAACATGTGGCGAAGGGTAACTGCACAGACATACGCTGTAAGAACTGGCTTGTACGAAGGGTTGAGACTGTGGCTGATTTCAGCCCGTTACATGGAGACAGCAGTCCAGGTGATGCATCAGCCAATGGCAGGAAGCCAGATCCAGACACGGGCATCAAGGTTGGTGCAACTGATGGATTGGACTGTTGCACCGGCACTTGCCAAGCCATTCACAGAGTCATAAATTACATGTTTACTGCCAGCTGTGGCTCTCAGCACTCGCCAACATTTCTTCTGATGTCAGCAGCACATTATCATATCTAATCAGACCCCAGCAACCCATGTTAAGAGGGGTGTAAGATCAAAGTAGCCATCATTTCGTCTCTATAAACGTAATTCACATCCCACGCATGAAACTCTTATTTATAGACCGGTTTATGGAGTTGGTTCAAACTCTGAAAGCTTAGCTTCCTTGTTTATCAATAACATTTTATTAATGTAACCTTTTTTTTTTTTTTTTTTTTTATAAAAATGATATACGTGTTCTGCAACCCTTCATCAGAAGTTATATGGCAGCAAATGTAACTTCTGTCAAAGCATTTACAGTAGATCACATGAAAGTCACGCACCGTGGAAGTGCATGATGTTGACTGAAGCAGATTACTCAGATTTTAACAAGCATGATGTACAACAAGAACTATTTACAGTTTTGACCATCTTTGAGGTTAAATGAACAACGTTGGACGAGGCGAGGAAAGTCTTCGCACGCATGCACTGCATACATACAGTCATACACTGAAACACACACATTTTTTAGAAATTTCTTTTTTTCTGCTGGACAGCAACGCTTAATTCATGAAAGGTGTTAACAGTTAAAAAAATATAAACCAATATATATTTTTCCATCCCTGGCTATTCAGTAAATGGAGGAGAATCAAGGCTGTGATGCAGTGAAAAAAAAACAAACAAAAAAAAAAACTGGCCGTGTAATTCTCATCAACACCCTCATGTAACAACTGACCCTAAGGTCTATATTAGAAAATAGATCCAACAATAGCATCCTTGTACAAAAGACAATAAATCAATTATGGTAATAAAAATAAGAGTACAATGTAAATATATATTCATATTCATAATTTTCTAACTGTATTTACAAGAGGAGAATGAACGATGCAGTGGATCACGGGGCTGCACATCTCTTGGTTGTATTTTGTCTGGATTTGGTCCAAAAAGCTGAATTTTGTCGTCTCCTTACGAATGAAATGACCACTGAGGAACGCACAAAACGTAAGATAAAAAAATAAAATGAAGAACTAAAGCAATCTTGGTCAGTCCTTTCGATTCTCCTGACGCAGCACGGAAATGCCCAAAGTGTAAATAGTGAATGTGACACTGCGACAAACTGCCCCTGCTGTTAATAAAAAAAAAAAAAAAAAGTGCCCCGTAAATAAGACCACCACCAAGAACCAGGAAACGGCTGCGGTCTGCAGTCCATGTGATCCAACGAGTACAACACTGTCTCCACGCTCCTCTCTCACAGAGCACCAGTGTTTTTAGCTTCATCTCTGGGAACGTGGGGAGGACTCCAAACTCATGAGGCAGGGAGCAGAGGAAATGTCCATGTCCGTCTGAATGAAGATGAGGTATCAGCGTTTCTTAATGGCTGCACCATTGGAGTGAGGAGGGAACTTTGGCAGGCAAGGCTCCTCTGCTCCGGTATCGTTGGAAAAAACTGAGTCCTCCCCAGAAGAGCAGGTGGAGCTCCGAGTGTCTGGGTAGTTGGGAGAATATTGGTCCAGCGGCACAGTGAGCTCCAAATATTCCTGTAGGTACAAAAGGACAAAAACAATTTAACTTCCAACACGATGTATGTGCAGCAGCGTGTCCACTAAGTAGAAGCAAACTGACCTGGTTGGACGTCATTGCCAGACAACGATCTAGGTCCTCCACCAGCTGCTTGAATGTGGGTCTCTGAGAAGGCACAGCATGCCAGCAATCCCTCATCATCATATACCTGCATACATCAAGAGGTTAGGGGGAAAAAAAGAAAATAAAATCACATCATGCTAGGTTTGAGTTAAATGCGATTGATCAAGAAGCAGATATCCAGTAGCAATGGACAGGCAACATGAAAACCAATCTGAACAATGTCTTCCAGCTGAAGTTCATTACATCTCAAGCATTTCCTTTGATTGCTCTACACACAATGTCAGGAAACATCATTACGTTGCAAAGCACCTGGAGCTTTTCACATGTACAACATCGGTAAAGTAAATATCAATGCAACTGTCTGGTCCAAGCATGAAATAATTAACAGAGTTTAAAAGCAGCTCAGAGTCAAACTGAACGAAATGTTCTTACGCTTTATTCATAAAATGTCTTAAAAATACAACCCTTTTTCTGTTATGAATTTTTTTTTTTTTTTTTTTTACCTTTACATTAGCTTTAAAAAAACACAATAATATGTAAAAGATGAGATTAAAAGTTCATGCAGTAATTTTGTGCAGCGTTTCCTTACAGCTCGTGAGTGCACGTTGAGGGCTTGTCCATTCGATGACCTTCTTTCAGCAGCTTGAACAACTCCTCCACCGGGACTCCCGGGTATGGAGAGCCTCCCAGGGTGAAAATCTCCCAAAGCAACACCCCAAATGACCAGCTTTTTAAAAAAAAAAAAAAAGAAAAGAAATAAATAAGAATCAAAGCAGATATAATTTCCTACATTTCCAGTAAAACTAAATGTCTGACACATTCAGTGAAGAATAAATGAGCAAAGCAAGGTCACATGATACTCACACATCGCTTTGGTGGGTGTATATCCGGTCAAACAGAGCCTCCGGAGCCATCCATTTGACTGGTAAACGACCCTGAAAGAAACATGTTAAAGGTGCTGAGGGAATTTGAAGCAGGCTGAGACTTAAACATTCAGTTCTCTAGAAAAAAAAACAAACCAAAAAACACTTATCAAAGTTGAGACAAAGGAGTCTTCATTGCACATCACTGCCAGGAAAGTGCAGAAACAGCACAATTTGACTGGGGGGGGGGGGGGGGGGGGGGGGGGGGGGGGGGGGTTATGGGGTCAGATGTGCCTTTAAGTCAGTAGGGAGGCATTAAAAGGTAAACTAGGCTTTGTGTGTCAGAGTGAGCTGGAGGGAAACTACTCTGACCAACAACGGCATCATCACTCAACTCATTCTAGATGTTTGATACATAAAAACAAACGTTCCTTCATTTTTAAACTTCTTAAAAAGTTTAATAATACAAAACTACACTGTCCAGCATCCTGCCAGCGCTACTAGTAAAATAATCTCAAAAGCAAATAGGTACTTTGTGTGAAAAAGCCTAAAAAAACAAGGAACAGTGACCAACAAAAAAAAAAAAAAAAAAAAAAAAAAAAAAAAAAAAAAAAACCTTGCAAAAAGTGTGACTGAGGCCCAGGAAGACAACTGATCAGGATTATCAAGGTATTTTTAGTTTTTGTTTACATATGTGATGGTTCTTATATAGTATTAATTATAAAATTAATTATATATAAAAAAAAAAAAAAACATACTGTGGATATTTGATGCCACTTTTGCATCAGATGTCAAAGTTCTCACTACATTCTCACAACCAACACAGAAAAAAAAAGTAGTCAATCCTGCTTCATAGACTGTGTCACAAGACAGCGCCATGTTTAGCATATTTGCATATAACTCCACAATAAACGGTCAAGGTACTACAGAAGGATACCAAAAGATACAGAAAGTTTCAACAGGTTTTACAAGATATAGAAAAGATCAATCTGGACCCTGGCAAAAGTTCTGGATCATGTGATCCATAACAAGAGAAATATTTATGATCTTTGGGATTTTCATCCCTGTAAGAGAACGAATAAAGGCATAAAAATGCAGCAAACACTACAATATAGCCAAGATACTGTGGATTCATTATCAGTGTATCTAGAAATCTCATAGTGATTACATATAGAATGAATGCAGGACTTTAACATGGGGTGGAAATAAAAGGGTGAAATGAGCTGCTTGGCAGAGGTCTGCGCTCTCCAAGTGCTGTTTCTAGTTTACACATGTTCCTGTTAAGACCCAATGTCTCATTTTCAAAAAGAACCTGTTAATATGCTTTAGATTATGTTTCGGCATCTTTAAAAATGTATAGCCTCAACAAAACACAAGCAAACAGCGGTGTGTATGACAAATAAAAGCAAGTCGTTACTAATTCCCACCAAACAGTCCCTCTATGATTTCAATATTTCTGAATAAAATACTCACATTGGTGGTCTTCTTATAGTAATCAATGTGGTGAATATCTCTGGCCAGGCCAAAGTCCGCTATTTTCATCACATTGTCCTCCGTGACTAAAACATTGCGAGCGGCAAGATCTCTGTGGATGCACTGAACATTTAAAACCACACGTTATGATGGCAGAACAGGAGTCTGGCAACTTTTAGTACACAAAA
This sequence comes from Telmatherina bonti, assembly GCF_933228915.1. Lineage (NCBI taxonomy): Eukaryota > Metazoa > Chordata > Actinopteri > Atheriniformes > Telmatherinidae > Telmatherina > Telmatherina bonti. Next base: position 26,962,309 of record NC_136611.1, on the reverse strand, counting down.
TGGTACTTATACATATATTCAGTAACTTAGTTTAATAGGGCTGAGAACCATGTGTTATACTTTATGGCTACCTTTTTTGATGCCAAGTACTCCATTCCCCGAGCCACTTGGTAAGCACAAGACACCAGGTCTTTGATGGACATGTTCTCCAAAGGAACCTGGTCTGGGTTGTAGCAATACTCCATGCCTGGTGGCCGTCGAGCTCGCAAGTATTCCCTCAAGTTGCCTTTGGATGCATACTCAACTATCACATACAGAGGTCCTAAACATCGTGGAAAGAAACAGAAGGATGAATAAAAGAGAAGAGGGTCTGGGTTTGAACTTCATTATGTCATCACATGCTACAGGTTATCATTTAATAAAGATTATGGATCAGTCCTTAGAATACTCTCAAAAGGCAAGTAGAATGCTAATAAAAGACAACATAATTGGAGTACAAAATTTGACGTTACATAAGATTTTTTTTTTTTTTTTTTACAGTAAAACTATTTTTGTTATCTTCAGGTAAATAAAGAACGTAACCTGAACTTCTTAGTAGAAATGATAAATACTGAAAATGTGTCAGAAAAACTCTTCAGTGTCAAAGCAGAAAGTAAACAAAGTGGATTAAAACAGCCAGTAGCTGGAATTTGTGAGCAACTCATAAAAGGTTAGTTTTCTTCCCTTATTTTCATTTTATTTTATTTTTTTCCTAAAGGGTAATGAGAGAGAAATGACAGCAGCTACGTTTGATTCAAGCTGCGAGTTCGGAAGCTAGTGTCAGATTTATTTATGCATGCTATCCTACACACTCCTCAGACTGAGGCTCACAGCAGAACTCTTGTCTGAGGAAAAACAATGTGTGTGTCTGTGTGCATGTTGGTCTAGAAAAAAAGCAGAGCAAGTCAGTAGCAGGCCCCTGCAAGTCAGTGCCGGTCTCGTCCTACCATCCTGTGTACAGGCTCCCAGCAGATTAATGATGTTTTTGTGCTTCCCGATAATCTTCATCATCTCCATCTCTGAAATCAGGTCTGACAGGTCTTTCTCTGTGGCATCAGCTGCAAAGGAACAAAAACAGGTATTTTATGGTAATTAGTCCAATTCGTTTTAGTAAAAAGGTAAAACAAAACACATGACCTTACAATGTATTTACATTGGTTGTTAGCAGAACACGGAGAGGGAGAGGCCTGTACAGTATGAGACAGTAAATGATACTTTCCCTCCATCTTCACTCCCCTGTGCAGTTTAATGAATACTGTTTATGTGGGACGTCAAGGGCTCTCATAAATTCTTACTCCGCTCTCCCTTTTACATAATGGCAACGATCTCTAAGACTCGAGTTTGATTTTTTTTTTTGTTCCTGAAGGCTGGACTTATAGCTTCCCTTAAACAGAGGTGGAGGAAGTACTCAAACACCGTATTTAAGATTTAAGTACGGTAAAAGTATAAACAGACAGACAAAATGTAGTCTAGTGAAAGTAAAAGGTACCACATTGACCTTTTTACCTGAGTAAAAGTAAGAAAGTACTTGCTTTTAAATTTCACAATGATACAGATAATGCTACCGGTAACACTGGCAGAATCCCATATCAATTATTTGACAGGCTATTTGTTATTATTGTGTTTGCACGATGTAACATGCAGTAGCTCACACTTGCACTCATGACCCGTAATTAAAATTAAGAGGTTTTTTTTTTGTTTGTTTTTTTAGGACTGATTTGAAGCGTTAAACACCATCAAAGAAACAAAGACGTATACTAAAACTATTGCTGTAACTGAATGTTTGTTGGTCCAAAACAAGTCTCCTTGTAAATGAGACCTGTTTTGTTACAGGGACTACCAGTAAAAGTAACATTTAAACAAATAAAATAAAAAGAAACAACAAAGACTGACTCCAGAATACATTTTGGGTGTTTTACCAACAGTTATTGCTGCTGCTGATACTGGCACAGCCGGTGCACCACGCTGTCTCTAAAGGAGGGTACATTATTACCTGCCTGTGTTGGTTTACTGGACTGATTCTCCTCTGGTTATTGATCACATAAATTTCTTTAGGAAAAAACAGGAAATATTTTTGGGTAATTACCATCAGACTATAGCAAACTTTATCCCTTTAATTATACTGTTACCTAACAAACGCTTAAAAATAATTTCACACAATATGTCATTTTACTGATTTCACCACGGTTTCCACAGAGAGGACGGTCAACAGAGCAAGCTGAACTTTAACGCTGCAGACATTACGTAGCACAATGTTGGATACTAATTACCATAAAGTTCTAAAAGGACAAATGAACACACTACGTCTTTGAAGTGTGTGAATCAGAAGCATTAAGACCCTTGTTTATAACAGCAGCCATTGTAAGAAATATGGGAAAGTCTTCAATTCATTGCAATTTTCTGCAGCGTTCTGAGGAGGCGTAAAAAAAAAAAAAAAAAAAGACAAACAATATGTAACTATGAGGAGTAATGCAGTGTAAAATTAAGTGAAACAAAAGTGAAAGCATTAACAACTAAACCTAAGCGAAGCGCAGAAACATGAAAAATATACTTATCCACCACTGCTGTCAATTTATTTCTATACACTGAAAAAAGCTCCTTGCAAGTCAAACCAGCTAACTAAGGCAAATCTGTTTGTACTAAGCGACTTCATACCAACTTAAGAGAAGGAGTTAACTCACACTTCAACATTTTCACTGCAACCTTGGTCACACGGTTGGGCTTTTCTTTGTCCAGACCCAACACCTCTCCCATCATCACCTGACCAAAGCAGCCTTCACCCAGTGGTTTTCCAAGAACAAGTCTGTAAGGAGGACAGAAGACAATCACCAAATTGAACTTTTTGCTTTTTTAAAAAAAAAAAAAAAAAAAAAAAAAATCTATACTTCTTTAATTTTCAAACCCATATATATTGTGTGAGTAAACAGGTACTAGGGCTGTGACTATATGCTTTTGTCCCGATTCGATTCAGATGTTTTGGGTGCCGATTTGATTTAAATTGCGGTTCTCACAATGTTTTTATTTTTCTGATTTTTGTAGATTAAAAACAAAAAAAAAAAAAATGTAAAAAACTTTTTTGCTCTTCATTTTTTTTCTTGATTTCTATTAGGAAAAAACAACACAGTAGCCAGACCATCATTCTGCTGCTATAATACCCAAGAAGACAAGTTAAAAGATCAATAAAAACAATAAAAAATACATTAATTTTTATAGTAGATCAATTTTTTTATTTGAAGAAAAAAAAAACAAGAAGATTTTTTAACAAAAAAAAAAGACATAGGGTCCATGTTTCTCCCTCAGCTTAGCAACCATCTCAACCTATGAGTTTTCTCTCAGTAACACATGTATCAATTCTCTAAGATGCTGTTTGGAGTGTTTTCCCAAGGCTTACCTGCCCCTGGGAAGCTCCCAGCGAGGATCTTGGGGTAGTTCATACTCAGACACTCCTGACAGCATCGGAGAGCCACTGGAGGAGAGGCGGGAGGGTCGAACTAGCATCACACCAGAATGGATAGAGGAGCTTGAGTCCACTGACACCTGAGGTAAAAAACAGTGACATTACTCTTCTCATAGTGGGACACACACCGATGTCAGTTTATCTAACCCAGAGTCACAATTTGTGTAGTTTCTTTAAAGGATCACAGATGTGGTCTGGAGTCATGGAGCTCCCTAAATACCCATACTTACCAGATGCAGAAGACCTTCAGAAGCTACAGAAACCTAAAAGTTCTGTGAATGCATTTATTTTTAACAATGGCAGCAACAAGAAGAATTTAATGAGCCAAATGGATTCTAAAGTGTTGCTTTCAGATAGATCTGAACAAGTGGAAGAAATAAAAGGTGAGAAAGTATAAATACTCCAAACCCCCTATCTACTTTCTGTTACCTGTCTGCGCAGAGGGATGCTTTTAGCCAGCTTGTGGACGGCCAGCTGACTGTTGAAGTCGCTTTTCTTCGAAGAGGTGCGAATCCTGATGATTATTACGGCGGCAACCATGATGGCGATAATAAAGAAGCCCACACAGTAGATGCCCACCTCCAGGTAGGTGTGGCTGGCTGGTGGGTAATGTGTGATGGCTAGACGAGGAGGCAGGGTAACAGGAGGCAGGGAGGGCTGGGGTCAGCTGTCATGAATTAATTAACTGGACATACACAAGTACATAAAACAAGCTGCCAGCAGCAGCACAAAATAAATGTCCGAACCAAAAACACTCACACACAAGTCAAGATATGTAAAAGTCAGAGCCTGGGACGTGTATGGGACAGAAACGTCCAATAGACAGGTTTTTTCTCTCAAGCCAAATTCTGCACATTAGCTAATGAACTGTTCTGTATGTCTACATAGAAACAGAAACGTTGACAATGCTACAGACTGACTTTTACACAGCATGTTGGGATTTCACACACAATATTTACTTTTAAAAATGTCAGAGATAAATGTGTACTGGTACAGCTAAAGTGACATACAATAAGCACAAGCACAGTGGATTAGTTAAAATAACTCAACAGCTAAAAAAATCTCCCTTCATTTTTAATGCAACATTAAACAAGCTGTGTTGGTCCTTGTAAAACTGTTTATGATAAATCATCTTTATGTGTTTAAAAAAAAATAAAATTAAAAAAAAGTTTTCAATTTAGATCTTGTTTTTTTCCTCCCACTAAATGAAAACACCAACATTTATTCATACAATCAGCAGGGGTGTAATGGATTCCACATTTCAGTGGAAAAAAACCCAAAACAAATGTTTAAACATGCTTTGGTTTGAGAGGCCGCCTTGTGTACAGGAAACGGATCTCACACAGTTTATAAATACGTTGTTTTGGTTTGTGACTTATTCCACCACTCAATGTAAACCACGTGAAGGTCATAAATGATGCAGTTAACTGGGTTACTTTTTCCTTATAATACTGAAGTAGACGCATCCAAGATGATTAAAGCTAGTTATAAATGCCATCAGTCATAGTTATCTCCGTCAAAAACCTAAATAAAAGCACATCCTGCATGGGCTCACTCATGTTACTGATTTTTACAAGAAAAGTTTTACACACTTGTTTTTTTAGTGCTAAATTAAACCAAGAGTTCCTAACCTGCCTCTACGTTTTCAGAAAGTAACAAAAAATGTCCCTTTCTTCCCCCACAGGTTCCACAGGGTTTCCTAAAGGCGGTGACTTAAAAAAATATATCACCCTAACCTCATACAATGCCTAGTTTGTGGTTGTCAGGTTGCACCCCTCCTAAATCACTCTCACAATAAATACTTGCAGAAACGGTAAAGAATCTTAAATTATTTGTGGTGGAAGTAGTCCATATCAAATAATCCATCCTAAACTAATCATATCCTATTAAGTGTACCATTACACCCCTAAACCAGCACCAGTAACACAAGTGATTTACACTTGTATGAAAAGGCTGACTGACAAGCAGCTTGATAATTGGAGGAATGCCCATTCCTGTATCCTCAGGAATGAAACGCATCCACAACAGCGAGCCAATTATCAAAGCCAGCCACTGTGCTCACAGCAGGAAATGACATCAGCAATACATGTCATTTGTAGTGCTTGTCAAAGAAAATCAGCTTAATACCAGGTCAAATACAAACATCAATTAAAGAGCAGAATAGAAGAGACAGTTCAAAGTGAAATCTGATCAGAGCTGCCAAACAACCCTCCAAAAATATTATATTCTGGCTGGGATCGTTAAATATGCTTCTGGGAGGTATTTCGCTTTTGAAATACCCCAAATAATGAACTACTCTTGGGCTGTTTGGCATTTGCTGATTTAATTGGGGAAAAAAATAAGGAAAACAGCAGAGCATGCCCAGTACTTTTCCCCCATCGAGAAGGTTCAGATGGTGCAGGAGCCATGCTGAGCTCAGAGACAGGGGAAGTTTTAGTAATGTGCCCTGACTTCCTCTCACATTTGTCACCAGAACTGCAGTCAGAGAGGACTCTTATCTGGACAAATGTGAACGTAGACAGTCTGGCTTGAAAATAAGGGAGATAATGAAACTGTAAGAGAGACAGAACCACTGATACCTTCCAAAACGGTCAACCATGCAGTGTGATGAGAGTACCCGATAGAATTGCCCGCCAAGCAGGTATACTCCCCAGCGTCCTCAAAAGACACATTTCTCAGTTGTAGGACTTCTATTTCCTTGTCCGTGGTGTTAAGGCCAGCGGTCTAGAAAATAACAAAGGAAGTAGACCAAACAAGAGGCCAAAGAGGGAAAAGGGAACCATGAGTAAAGGATTCTGAAAGAGAAAGAGGATGGAGGAGCGTTCTCCTCCTCAATCCAATATCATATGCCCAAAATGTTACACCAAGAACCCCGACAGAGGACTCCGTCAGGAAGAGTACTCCAGTATCTGTTAGTGGAAAAGATGGTCAGGTGAGTTTGTACCGCTGAACTCCGGGCCGCACCATCACCACAATAAAATACCTTAGTTTCATCTCTACATGCAAGAGATGGGCATGGAAAACTCCACAGCAGAACCGGACACATTCACACTCACACAAACTATGCCAGCACTAAACAAACAGCAGGAGGAATGTGAAACATAGATAAGCGGAGGGGGACACCAGAGGGAGAGAGAGAGGGGGGGGAGAAAAAAAAAACAGGAATGAGAGAGTTTTTGAGCTGTAAAGAGGGAGCAGACTTTGAAGGGCAAGGGAGTGAGAGTAATAGAAGATGGCAGGAGGGGCCCTTATTAGGAGGGCACGGCACGGAATGAGAGGAGCAGGTCCAACTTAAACCTGAGACTAAACACTTTCAACCGTTCTGCTGGGAATTTTCCATAGCGTCATTTACAGTCAGGAGCGCTGAGGAGAGAGGGAGTGAGAAACAGAGGGAGGAGAGAAACAGCCCAGTTTGACTTGAGCAATTAGACTCTAGTTTGTCCAGGTGGTCCTAGTAGCCCCTCCAAAGTGCCGTCCTTGTACTGCTGCGTGGTGGTTACCTGAGGGCTCAGATCTGATGACAGTCAGCCAGGCTGACTGATTGGCTTCTCCTATATAATTGGACACTTTACATGTATACTCTCCACTCTCCTCCTCAGTCACATTGTAGAGGGTAAGCACCTGAGCATCCGAGCTATTAACCCCCGAATGCTAGAAATAAAAACAAATAATGTGCAGCACAGAAAAATAAACACAGTGGAAAACACAGGAACTTTGATGGGTTTCTATGAGTTTTGCAAAGCTTTCAAAAATCACAAGTAAAAATTGTATTTACATAACAATTAAGAAAACTAAGCAAATATAAATGACACGATCATATAGAAAAAAGTTGTTTCTAAGTGACATTACAGAAACAAATTCATTAATAAAGAAGGACTACACAGGTTAGGCTCCTACCTTCAGGATACGGACGAACTGTTTACCATCAGGTCCAAAACGGCTCCCATTGATCTCGATATGTTTTAGCCACTGAATATGAGGCTGGGGGTCGCTGAAGACCTTGCACTCAAACTCCACATCACTTCCTACCACTACGGTACGATTGGCCGGCAAGCCAGCCTGCAAGATTGGCCGGTGGGGAGAGCGCTCTGCAACACAATTAAAAAGCCATGGATGGAAAATGAAGAAGGATGGTTTTCTTGAAGTAAAGAATATAATCTGGGTGCTCTTAGTTTCACTGACGGGTTTTTCCTCCTTTTTGCTTCTCCTTTGATAGTTTGATTTATTTTTCCCCTTCATTTGCATTTCTTAAAGTACCTAAGATGTCATTTGAGAAGTCTGGAATACCACTTCTGAAATATGGCAATCTGAGAACACTTACACATCCCAAATAGTGCTACAGAGACATCTGTATATGGTGTATGTATGGTATATACCATATGATGTATATTGTATTTAGATTTACCTAAAGCCAAGAGCCTGGCTGATACACTTCTTTTCTTTTCTTGTACTGTGCTGTTGTTACTTTCCTCCAAAAAGGCCCAATTTAATTAAAATGACAAAAAAAAAAAAACAGTAAAAACGGCCTGAACATGCCATTTTGACATTTGGAGAGCACTGAAGCAGAGAAGCGACATTCAATACAAACAAATGTGCAATATTTGAATAGTACATACGGCTGACTGGTTGTCAAACACAAGCTAAATAAAACCTTCATCACATTGAGGCTTAAGTTCTGGAAAACAGCCAGGACTGATGGCAAACCATCTGAAGAAATCACTGCAAAATTAAGTTGTTTTGCTTCAATTTTAATGACAAATAAATCTAGAAAGTAAACACAGACACAGTTCGGTACTCAGTGAACACTTTTGATCCTACTTTCACTCATACTGAAACAATCTCAGAGCTCATCAGGCTGTAGACGTCTACTGAGGCTGGTCGTAACAAGGAGTAATCACTTTTCCCTTCTATATAAATCCATATCTCATATCGAAGGATGTGCAGTTTACTCGTAATTTAAACAAAAAGAATGTCTCAATTCACCAGACACAAAGACGGCATTCCCGTGCTGTTGAAGTAGGCGTGACATTTAATTGGCTTAAGGATAAATATAATTTCAAATCATAAATAGTTGATTTAAAAGATGATTCATGAATGTTCAAGGAACTCTTACCGACTACATCCAGATGGTAGGTGTGATTAATACTGCCATATTGGTTTTCCACCACACAGGTGTAGTTTCCCTTGTCAGAGGGCACTACAGATTCCATGATAATGGTCCACATGTGATCACGGAGCTAAAAGTAGGAGGACAAAAAAATTATAAGTACAAAGAAACAAACAGTCAACTGTTTTGTGGACGATGAACTTCTAAACAAAAAGAAAACAATGGAACTGTAGATGGTTTCCAGGAAAACTTAAAAGCCATGAACTTGCTCTGATTAACAGTTTAAAATCAGATTTTGTTTATTCTACAGCAGGTGATATTTGTGAAGGATGTAATTATAATATGAACTAGATCCTACTTCCTGTGACAGTAAGTAAGGGTTTTAAAAAGCCAATCCTTTTCCAACCAAACAAAGACCACATTTTTATAAGCATGTGCCCCAACCTGCCTTTGGAGCGCCAACTGATGTCTGGCTCCTTTTTCCAAGACATGTTATAATTTTTTCTTCCATAAATCTGCCAAGACCGGCAGTGTGTGATTAGCCAACTAACCTTTAAGGCAATGGTAACATCAAACATGCGTATACACAGACTGAGCCATACAGTCTCCCTCATTTAGCTAAATATGTGATGAGGGAGTCCAGCTGCCTGCTGCCAGATGTGTTGTGCTTGGCTTCATATGCATGTGGTCTACATTATTCCAACCCTCCTGCACGTCTCCATGCTGACGATATGAACAATAGAAGGCCTGCCATAAAAGCGAGAGTGTGGGAGGCAGGGATGAGAGACGTCCCCGGCCGTTGATGCAGACCTTTGCACCTTGACTGAAAAAACAGCAGCCAGATGGTTAAGTGTGCTGCCTGGCTGGGTGGAGGGTCTTGGGGAGACGAGAGCAGCAGGCAGTCAAGAGGAAACTCCTAAATGTGTCCCAGCTGAGGAGGGAGATGGCTGGGGAAGCACGGTATGAGGCTGGATTAGCCCAGTCCTTGATGGGAAGAACAAATGTAGAGAAAAGGGTGGGTATTGTCTCAACATGCATCCCGTACATGTGGCCAACTCCCACAGAAAGCACAACTTGTCAGAAGTTATGCGATTCCTACACTAAGCTTCTGAATGACTTCAGTAGCATTGCCTTTCAAGGGGCAAAAAGCTTAAGCAAGACAATGAATAATTACCGGAGTTTGAACACAGACTGATTTATAAAAGTAATAAGTTTTTGAAAAAAACACTACAAAAGGTCCCGCTGCCAGCTATAGTGAAGAAATATATGACACAGATCCGGTATCACAAGCCACACCGGTTGAGTAAATCCATAGACTGGTGTTAACTTTATAACCATCAACGGCCCCTAGTTTAACAGTCTGTCAACAATGAGTCACATTGAAATGCAGGCCGTCGCGAAGACTCCGACAGAGTGACTGATCACATCGCACATCATTGATACGGTATCATGGCGAACTGACCGCTGCATGGATGTTATTACAGCAACGACAATAACAGATACCGAGAACGAGGTCAGTCAGAGCTATCCTTCATCTACACAGGTGGCTAGGATTGCCCACGTGAAGCTGCAACTAAGGCACAACATTCCTTTTTGTGGAATTGAGTTTCAATTTTCATTGTTTCTCAGGTCAACTGCGAAACTTCCCTCTACATTTCACTTGTAGAAAGCGTTTCTTACTCCAGGGGAGGGGGTGGTGATCTAATGTGGAGAAGAGATCACTGACGCATCTTCACTGAGAGTGAAAAGGTTTGGAGTGATTCAATAAAAAAAAAAAATGATTTGGATATTGCTTTGTAAAAAGCTCTGGGGATCAAAATTAAAGACTTTTTTTTTTTTTAATAATAACCTTGAAGCCTCCGATGCGATGGTCTCTCTTGAATTCCTTCCCATTCTTGTACCATTTCAGAGTGGGAGTTGGGTTTCCACTGGCCTGGCATCGAAACTTCACAGTCTTACTGGCTGGTACAGCATGAAGCTTTTTCTCCATTTTTAGTGGATGAACCCATTGTGGGGCATTTGCTAAAACAAAAAGGTGTAAACAAAATCCGTACATTTTAACACAATAATGTACTCAGGAAACAACTTCATGAACAGAAATACAATTAAATTAATTTAAAAATATATATATTTTACTCTTTGGGAAAATGAATATAACATCAATAGAAACAGGCAAGCAAAAATTTGGCAAATATATCAACACACATACATATTACATAACTAATGAGTACACACCTGGTTATTACCAAAACTCTTAACACATTTAGTTAAAGTACTTGTTACTTCAGAATTTTAAAATTTCTTGTGGTTTCTGTCACCAAGCTGGGAATTATGGTATTGTTTTCACAGTTTTTTCCTTTTTTGAGGTTTTATTGGTAATCTTAATGGCATCATCATGATTCACCCGCCTCTGCAACTGGCTAGAGAACCAGCACCGCTATCTACTTATATCTATTGTGATTTAAAGAATATTCATACAAAGTCTGCTTTTCTTTTTAACTGAATTCTTTAATTTACTTCATTGATTATACCGTTGAATAAAATACCAGCTTATGTCATGGTTTAGTCAGAAAAATCAACATACATTGTTAATCATAGGACAGAAAAGAAAAAAAAAAACTTGAGGTCAGCTTGTTTCCACACTTGGCAGCTGCTGGATTCTTTATGCACCCAGAAGAAGAAACCAGTGTCTTAATTGCACCTTAAACAAATTGGGGGACATCCAAGGTTAACCACAGTTAGTCACCACAGACACAATCCTCAAGCAAAGCTGTCACTGAGGCAGCTGTCACTGATTCAGAGCACAACTATTGACCCAGGCGTGAGCCTGGCACATGACGGGCTTATAGGTGAGTAATAAAGCTCTGAAATCAGTCACTATAATAATTACTCATTTGCGTGATTCAGCAATGACCACACGTGACAGCAGCATTGGTGAAGTGAAAAAAATTAGATCACTTACTTATTAGTTTCTGACTGCCTAACAGTTTGTTCTCCTCCGATGAAGACTCTTCGTCATCGTCGTCATCCTCAGATGAAGCCAAGATATCAACTAATTAACAGAAAAAATAATGTCAGCAGAATTCAATATTGTGTATTTCCCTGCACAGAGTTTTGCCAGATGTACCACATCTGAAGGAAAGCAGCAACATTTCAAAAGCCGTTTCCCCTTCTTATGAAAAGGCATTATATGGAAAAAAAACTAAGTGTAAACACACACACACACACTTACTTTGAATGATGTGCGAACCACACTTCTGTTTAACATAAAACAGCTTTACTTGAGTGAAATGGATTGTGTGTTATTAAATGTCAATCTGAAAGCTGCATGACACGATTCCACATGGAAATATTTTAAATACAAAAAGGAGTTAATAGGAAACATATCGTTCCCACATGTGGATTTACAAACTGAAAAGAGGCAACTACACTGTTTGTTTGTGTTTTCTGAAAGCATCCTGCTACACAACAAGGAAAGCTGAGAAAAGCGCCCCGATTTGGATTTTACGAGTTGTCCCAAAGAAAAAAAAAATTGAAAATATTAAAAGCCAAAGACGGTATTTTCACTGCAACTATGACTTTACCTGTGACATTGAAGTAAACACTGTGGTTGCCAAAAGTGGTGCATGTGTAAAAGCCAGAGTCAGTCAGTTCAACGGTTTCTATCTCCAACTGGCCGTTGCGGATGCGTGTGTGTTCTCCGTCCACAACAGCAACATGGTCTTTGGTCCAGTTAACAGCATGGAGGGAGTCCTTAGGAGAGCAACTCAGCTCCAGACGTTCCCCAAGATAGCGGGTGAACAACTCTGTTTGTGTTTTCAGAGACACTACAAAAACAGAAGAGCAGGGCATGATTACTTAACAAGTCATGATAATTAACACGGATGGTTTTCTGAGCAACTTTAAATAACTCACTCCACAATTTTATAAGCATGCAGGTAGTCACTACTAAGAGGAGGAACAAGATTTGTGTGTTTCACACACACATACAAACTCATTACACCCCCCTAAATCTAATTATACTTTCCAAGTATTCTCAGAATAGAAAGGCAGATCTAACAGTCCATGAAGAAACAGTATAAAATGGTCTGATTGCTCCTATTCAAACCATGACACACAACTGTGTGTCATGGTTTTATCAGACATATAAAAATTTTTTTTAAAAAGTGCCCAGATGGAACATAGTGCTGAAAACAGAGTGCTCTCACACAAAATGTGCTGAATCTGTCCTATAAACTCATTAAAAACTCTCCCACCATGCCTACATAACCTCTCCCCAGAATTAAATCCCATCTAAAATTAGTCAAGGCACTATAATCAGGCAAACAAGGAGTAACTTGAGAGAGGAAGGTGAAATTCAATTAGCGAGATGAAAAGAGGGGAGGGGTCATAAAGAGAGACACCTGAGCCCCCCTGTTAAAGAAGACTACATACTCTGCTCGGAGGAAGGACTAACCCAATTACGCTGACATGTTGTTCATCACACTGTTGTTGTTTTGCTAGTTAGAAAAGGTGAAGCTTGCCGCTGACCACATTTCTTGAAATTCTACCTTTAGGATGTCACTTTTAGTAAAAGCTTGATTCATTAGAAAAATATCCACACTTTGTGGTTGTACCAACGCCTCGGGTTATAATTTCCCACGTTACGTGTTTCTCGTCCTGACAAACACCTTGCCTATATGTCATCAGAAAATATTCCCTAACCCTCATGACATTCAACCTTTGCCATTTATTGAACCAACAGTCAAAGCCCGATGACAAGCAGTTTAAAGTTATATAAAAACAAGGAGAGAGACAGACTATTCTGTGTTGTGACTGTGTGATGTACGTTCTGCAAAGCAGGACCCTGCTGGAAAACAGGGTTAAACTGAGTCTCACCCAGTTGATTTTAATTCTTGTTTTCTAAAAGGGTAAACAAAAAAATAGTGCTTAAAATTTTATTTGAATAGCTTTAAGAGATATGTTTAGACAATAACTGCACCTGTATATTACATCCTTCCATTTTAGCCACGAGACCTCAGGCAGTACAGTCTCGCCCTCTTCTTCCATTTCTTGCCCCTTTGGCATTATAAACAAAAATGGAGCTAGATAATCAAATTCCACAGTGGTGAATAATCCATCAACAAGAGATAATTGTGAACCTTTTTTGTCTTTTTTTTCTTTTTAAACGTACTTCCTCCTGATCACAACATCAGCAAACCTGACTAATCCCTCCCACCGTGACAACAAAGGACTACCAACAATACAGAGGAAGAGAGAGTAAGGAGAGCAAGCCAGTGAGCATGTGCATAGTAGTGAGTAAAAGTGGGCCTGCAGTGGCAGGTTCTAGTGCCAGTTGCTATGGTGACCCCACTTGGGCCTAGTAAAGGTATTTCCTGGATCACATATGTCTGACAGGCCCTTAATCCCAGCAGGAAAAGGGGCCAGGGGGTAGGATCAACTTTCTCCTCAAAAACAAAACCAAAGTGGGGAAAGTATTTAGACCCAATCTAAGCTTGTGGAAAAAAAAAAAAGTATTTTTCCAGACAAGCCTCACTTACTTTCACATTAGCATGCGAGGTTATTTTTTAGATGTCTTTCTTGAGACCACCTGACAGCATGAAGGTAACCTTTTTTTTTTCTAATTCTGTCTCTTCAGCTGGAAGACGACCAAAATGTCAGACATTTCTGCCACTTGCAGGCTTTATGCAACCCTGATGCCTCAAAAGAAACACTTCTTATCATTGTGTCCCTTTTTTCCCCACCAGTACTGTCAATCCATTAGAACCGAATTCACAATTCAATTGGTCCAAGTTATTTTTCCCTTTTTGTTGTATAATAAACGTAGGGAATTTGTTTAATTCCAGTACAACAAGACCGTATTAGCTAGAAATTAGAAGACATTAATAAAAGCAATAAATCTAAATAAAACATAAAATTGGGAAGCATTTCAGGCGGGGACGCACTGATCCAATTTTTTCACTTGCGATACCAATGAGGTTTAGTATCAGCCAAAAGCAATTTGATACTGATCCAGATGTGAAATGGGTCATCCTGCAGCCATCCTCTATATATAAAGGCAGGAAAACTCCTCCTACTCTACTTTAAATTTAGCTATGCATAGCCGACACTGATCATCTTCAAGTCCACATAAAATTACAATACTTATCAAACAAACAAGACTATTTAGCTTCTCTGCCTCAGTCACTGACTAGAGCCACACACAGAAGCCATCCTACTGGGTGCAAAGTCTGGCGGGGTACAGGAGAGATAGCTGCAATCCTGTCTTGTAAATGGAAAGAAATCCCTTTCCTATATTCCGTTCTTTGGTCGAGCACCACCAGGACTACCGTATTCTTCATAAACTCTAAATAAATTACCCTAATAAAGCAGCATGCCTCTCCTCCAAGCCTCATGGATCAGGGGCCAGATTTGTAAAAGTTATTAAAATTACTCCTAAAAACACTCTTTTAGAGTTGATTATAGGTTAAAAAAAATCTATAGTGAAAGTCGCTCTTAAAAGTTACTTATAAAGCATCCCACTCACACCTTTAGCAAAGTAAGACAGAATGTTAAGCATCAGTCTCAATTCGACAGTCAGTTCAAAAGTATGATATGCTGGAAACATGATTTTAGATAATATCACTTCCCAGCCCACTGAGCTGACCAATCACTGATCACTGGAACGGTATCTATGAATACAGAAATATCTTAAAGAAATGTCCCAGAGAACCGTTACATAAACAAATGGAGTATATATTTTGACATTAGATCAACAAATTATACAATATATAATAAATGTTGGCAATTGATCCAAAAAAAAAAAAAAAAAAAAAAAAATTCAATAACTTTACGTGCAGTAGATTGGAGAAATATTCCAATGGGATTAATTTGTACTTCACAGGAAAGACTGTGATATTGATGCTGAAGGACACTGTGACAAACCAGACAGGACTACAGCTTCCTGTCCCAGCTGTCCATCCAGCCGTTATCATTTTAACGTTAGTTTTAAGAAGACTGCAAAACCACATGCGAAACTACTGGTACGTGTTAACCAAAAGAAATATGCACAACCAGACACACACGCATGTCATCTCTCTTATAGCAGGCAGTTGATGTTTTGCTCACGTCTGTCCCACATTCCTGTGTGTACAACCATAAATCAGAGTGGAATATTAATCCTTGACAAAAATCCTTTTTAAAGTTTCTGCTTGACGAGAATACTTTCCATAAAATGTACGGTATTTTGCTCCAATATTTCTGCATGTGGAACTTTGTGTTTCATATTCTTAAATAATATTCATCACTATGTAAAACGTGATTTTTTTCCCCACGTTTCTACAGTAAACTATCACATTAGAAGATGGCTGTATGATTCCTGATTGGTGAGATGAGGTCCCTTATTAAATCTGTAGCATAGATTTTACCCACTCTGTCCAATCTATACAGTTTGAGCAGCTGTTTGCCGTCAAATAAAGCCAAAACATCCGCCCAGAGTGTCCATGCACATGTCTTGCCTCAGTTCCATCCTCTACAGGCAACTCCTAAACAGTTAGGAAACCTCTGGGTGTCGCCTAAATATTTAAAGGAGTAATTCTTAGGTTTGGCAAATTTAATAAATAGCTTTTATTCTTAAGTTTGAGAATATGACTAAATATGACAAATTCTCAGCACTTAGAGGAGTAAAATGTCAGTGAGAAACATGATAAATACAACCCCGGGTCACTGGTAAACAGGTCATGGTTTTTCTGTATGAGGTCGCACTGCAAGGAGCCCCGTTCAGTTCGGGGGCAGAAGAGAATATTTTCTACCTAAAGCCTGCTGCAGAAGTTGCAAAAGAAGAATTCAGTTCCCTCGGGGAGACCAATCAGCTAAATGTTGCGGCCTCAGCTTCTGGCCTCCAGGTCAGTTAGCTTATTGTTATTAGTTTAAAGCTCAGTGCCTAAAGTTTCTGCCTCCTCCAGCTGCTGGTGAGCAGCCAGTGTCAGCATTACCTTCCAAAACAGTCTGTTATGGTGGCGGGCGATGGTTTTTTTTTTTAGACTGTGTTTAATTTGTCATTTAAATTCTTAAAAGAACATCTTGAGCTCAGACGGCATTAATGATCTGTTGTGGGCTAGCAGAGCTAGAATGTCGCAATTTACTAACATGGGCGTTGGTCTCAGACTTTTTACCAGGTTTAGTGGTTTTCAGAGGCATCATGGAAGGGGGAACCTAACTCTTAGGGTGCACTCACATCCGGATAGTCTGCTAGACCTCCCGCTTCCTGTATGAGAAACGGCGTGTGTTGGTGGACCGAGTCCGTTTCTTTGGTCCGACTCAGAATTCGTTTGGCACGTTCAGAGCTCCTCAAACAAAGCGGACGTTCCGAGCAAATGGACGAGGATTCAAATCTAAAAAGGCTGATGTGAATGTGCCCTAAATTGCTTAAACCAAACAATAAACAGTTTAATAATTAAAAAAATAAATTAAAAAAAAATTTTTAAAAATCAAGAAAGGTGGAGTTCTTTAGAAAGGTAGTTGTAGCAGGAGCTGGAGTCTGGTCCATCTCTTCTCCATGCATGCACAGGAAACCAATATAACTTTGTTGTTTATGTGTTAATGCATTAAAGCTAATGTGTTAGTTCCATATATTAATTTCTTTCCATGAAGTAAGATAGTCTAAATTATTTCACAATGGTGTTGGTTCTAGAGTATCTGAACACTTACGGATGCAAAGCGCAAGTGCATAGAATCGGCTCAATACCAATACGAGTGTTGGTGTATCTTAAGAGGTTGTCCTAAATAACCCGTATGCTTATGGGAATGGCATTAATAATCATCTTTCAATATCTCCTGTGATCCTGTGAGAAGCGCAAGTGTCAAGTTTAGCAGATGAGAAGAACTTTAGTGAACAGCGTTTTCCAGAAAAAGAACCTTTAGATTTTATCTGACCATGTTAAATGAAGCCTTAGGTCTACAAGAGTTAATGTAGACATACTGTAAAGTGATGGGCCAAACAACCAGCTAAAACACAGCCCTAAACACAAGGTCTGTATGCTGTGTATGGGGGCTGTCTAGTACGCTTCTGTTCCCGCTCGCTAAATGGAGATGTCACTGATAACGCTGCGTCAACATCCCAGCTGTTAATCTGAATCCAGACATCATAAAGACACCCATAAAACTGTAAAAATTTGCCTGTTGCTTTATTTCAAGACAAAGTCAGGAGGACCATTAAAAGCTCTCTTAAAACTGGGAGAAGCAGAGGCGCAGATTATTTAGTCCCATCGTTCCAAAATTAAGTTAAAAAGACTAATCTTACAGGATAATTTATACACATCACCCTTAATAGCTAAACTCTTCAGCGGACCTAAAAACAAATATTTTTCAATTCTTCACAGAGAGATGAGTGTCAAGTTTTCACATGTCCTTTGAACTGAGAATGTTTCATTTTAGTTAATCTTCCTGCTACTGTGATCGGATTAAGATGGATTAAGAAACCGTTTCAGGAAATAACCCACCTGGAATTCTCCCACATGGGTTCAGTCAACCATTTGTGAAAATTGACTGACAGTATTTATAATCAGTCTAATTATAAAAACCATGAGAGGTATTTTAGTGCAGAACACAGTTCAGGTTTTAAACAACAGGGAGAGTGGGGGCCAACTAATGTGTAAATGCACGAACAACTAAAAGGAAGGGTTGGCGCCAGACTATGGAACTTTCTTTGGCTACAGCATAGGAAGCAATATGCCGCATGAATGACCGTTGGGATTTCCTGCTCTCAGCGGAGTAATGGTTGGATGCAGGAAAGTCAAGTTAGTTGAAACTCTGTGATGGTACGTGGAATAAAATGTTTATGGCACATTTTTTCTTTGCTGATTCAACCACGTCAGGGTGAATGGGTGGGTGATGTTTAGAGCAGAATGATAACTGACAAAAGGCACTACAGGCAGGAAGCAAAGGACTAAAACCATGCACGTTAGAAAGTACCAAAAAATTCAGAGTACTCTTGCTAAAAGCACTCCAGTGGAGGACCTTTTCATTCTTAAATGAGTCACTGACAATAAGCATGGATTAGCACTTTGGGGGGGGGGGGGAAGCTACAAGGGTTACTCTGTTATTCAAATTAGCTCTGCCATATTTACTCTTACATTAGGTACGGTTACATGATGTTTTTTTAATTCAGAATTAACATATTCTCCCACAAGTTTACATGAAAATAATAATTATGAATGAAGGTTTAGAGGAAACACACACACTTAGTTCCTCTTTAGGAAGGGTTATGATTGGACAGAGGGTGCGCGTGACGTATGACGTATACTGGAAATAAACAAAGTTGGCTCCATGCTTCTCATCTTTTCAGTCGTAACTTGTAAAAACTACATAATAAAGTACCAGTTTGGCCGCTACTTTGATTATAATTTTGAAGTAGCGGCTCAACACGAGCATACTACTTCACTTTTTTCAGCAACTGAGAAGAAGGAAAATAAATTTCCAAAGACGGGAGGGCAAAACAACGTGTGTCATCGAGACAGAACAAGGTAACGAGCATGTGCAGAACGACCGGAATTAACTTAGAGCGGAATTAAGGTTTACATGACAGAGGAATTAAATATTTCAGAATTAAAATGCGAATAAACCAGCCACTTACATCAGAATTAAGTTTAATTCCGAACAGAAATTTGCATAAAGAATTAAAATATGGTCTTTTTTTTTTTTATTTTTATTTATATCAGTTTAAAGCGGAATTAACTTTTATTAAACAGGAAATAAAACTCCCATGTAAACGTAGTGATTATGTCTTTAATGAGTAAACACAGTAAAACCATGTGTTTGTTCTACATAATATCTGCTGTTGGTTTAATGCAGCAAGAGAAAGTCACAGGTTTGCAGAATTTGAGAATTTCTAATAAAAACATGTTTGTTACCATTTAATAAGTAATTAATATATTAAACTCACATAAAACTACAGTTTTCAACTTAATGAAATTTGCATTGAATGAATAATTTGTGTCACCAACTTCAGATGGAAACATGAAGCTTTCGGCCAACAGTTTTCTCTCTTTCTAGGTTTAAACTTGCATTTCAAACTATTTTTTTTTATTTAAAGAAAGAAGTCTATATCTAAAACCCAGGTGATTGTTTTTTTTTTTTTTTATGAACACAATCAGCAAACACCATGTCATTATGGGCACATTCATATTTGCCTTTTTATTTGAAACCTCATCTGTTTGCTCAGAAAGTCCACTTTGTTTGGCGAAATGTGAATGCGCAAAACAAATTCTGATTTGGACCAAAGAAGTGGACTCAGTCTACCTACAAACGCAGGTCTCAATCCACTTCAAGTGGCCCAAAAACAGGAAGCAGACTACAAAAAAAAAAGTTACTTCCTACATTTCGGGTAGTATTGCATTATGGGTAAAAACATAGCGAACGTGTTGAGGGCCCTCAGCCTCGTCTGTTCTTCATACTGTGTCCATTGTTGCAGTGCATTTCTGCAGTATACTTGCGTAAGACAAAATAAAAAAAACCAAAACTGCGATAGTTTCATGCTCCATGTTTGACTCGGGAGTGGGGGAAATGGAGTTTTCTCGTTTTGTCCTCTCTTTTGCTAAATACTAGTGCAGCGCCACCTTTAGTGGGAATTGGGATATATTATTCTAAGGGTTTGGCTTGTTTGACCAAAGTGCAGTGTGAACACGATCTCGGTCCACATGGATACACCCCCCTACAACTGAGCAGAGTCCCCAATCAGGCCGAGTCTAGCAGACTATCCAGATGTAAATGCACCCTAAAATCTCAATGAAACACCGGCCCTGATAAGCTGAGAGCATTTGAATCGCTGTCCATAAAACTCCCACAGGAATTCAATGAACCAAATTTGTTCTAGGGATATTCCTTTCTTATGCACAAACAACAACAACAACAAGAAAATACATGGAAAAACAGCCAGACACAAAACAAGAGCATTTCCATATCACCATTTTGCTTCTTTACAAAAGAAAAGAAAGTGCCTCCGCTACAATTGTTTGTCAACAGCTGAAGCCATCCGTCACTCAGCAGGGAAGTGGGGGGAAAGTGAAGCATTCCCAGGCAAAATGTCAGAGGGAGAGCACTGCGAAGGCAGAGGCACATAGGTGGTACCTGGCCATTTGGTGATCAAATACTGGGTGGAGTGTGAATGCAGACTTGCCCCACCTCAGTGGAAATTTATGGCTCACCTTTGAGAACAAACACTCTCCTCAGAAAGTCTATCCTCGAGGACAAGGAAGGGTTTAAAGTAGCGTCTTTTTTCAAAAACAGGCTAATTTATAGCTCCCTGACAGTTAACTCTTCTCGCAGTGACAACAAATACCTTTTCATTACAAAGGAGAGAAGCAGGGGCTGCTAGGTAGTGGAGCTGCCTTCAGGCTACAGATGGGAGTCATTTACTCCTCCCTGTCCCACTGCTGACTTAAACACTGCCACACCAAGTTTATTTTAGGGCTTAGAGCTCAGGAGAGAGCCTCTTGGTTAATTACTTCAATTAAAATGCTAAACTTTATCATATTTTTCTGTTCTCCACTTCCGAATGCAGAATGTAAACATCCAACCCCATCTGCCCACAGGACCAGCCAGCTATTACACTGCTGGACAGCTTCCAAGAAACACATTTTTAAGGATTTGATTTCAGTGCTTCTTTCCCCTTTTCGGTGGTGAACTTGTGTAACAACTAGACGAGGCTAAATTCTTTACAGAAAGTCTTATGGTCAACCATTAACTAATTCCACATCTAAGACTTGCTGTATAATCATTTATAATAACAGAAACATTTGTATGCTTAATTAGTCTGAGGAAAAAGTCGAATTGGTCTTAAGGAGCTTAACTGTGCTATAAGTGATGCAGTGAAGTGCACTTGAAAAACATCAGACTCTAGCGAATAGGGGCTGTGAGTGAACACTGACGCTACAAAGAAGACTTCACCGTCTGGAGCATGTCAGGATTACATTCCTGTACAAAGAACAAAGCTTTGCTTGTCAATGGGCTGCTTTTCAGCACATGAACGAAGATAAGGCAACCCTAATATAGTTATAAGTTCAAACACTTGTATGATATTCAATAATACTAACAAAAGAATGGCTTTGTTCAAAGGAAGTCTGAATAGCATCAAGTTGTAAAGTACTCTTACCTTCATCAGCGTTAGCAGGCCGGCACTGGGTCCTTAAAACTTGGGTGAAGAAAGTCAGGAACAGAAGTAGGCTTGGCCTCATCAGCATCCTGCTGACGGAGCTAAAACTATTGGCTTTTACACAACTGGAACTCCATTCAGATTGGTACAACATCAGCTGTGCGTCATTCACAATACACCGCTGTGAAAAAGGAAGAAGATGAATAAGTGATCAGCAAGAAAAAGTTCTGCAAAAGAGTGCAAGGTTGTTAGCAAAAACATGGATGCTATTAGCATACTGAAGAAAACCTAAGCTTAACTAAAACAACATTCAGAGATTATGAAAAAATACTCATCCCACAAAAAGGAAGAGAATATTCTGTACACTTACAAAGGTCAAGGCATGTGCTTCAGCATTTAGGCCTGCTTGTATAAAACACTGATAAGAAATCCTACCAGAAGTCTTCTGATAGCTTAGATAAGTCAGATAAGTCATTCCCAGTTCCTAGTAGGGTTGGGGAAATTGACTCGAAAAATCAAAAATCCGGATTTTTTGCTTCACAATTTTAAAATAGGTTTTGTAAAAAAAAAAAAAAAATTTTAAAAATTATTATTTTTTTAAATAAATAAATAAATAAAAATAATCCATTATAAAAATGTTGTCATTTTAATAATTTCTTTTGATATTTTTAACTTGTCTTCTTGGGGATTATAGCAGCAGAATGATGATCTGGCTTCTGTGTTGTTTTTTTCCTAATTGAAATCCAGAAAAATGACGAGAAAAAAGGTTTTTTTATGGTTTTTTTTTTTCCAATCTACAAAAATTAGCAATATCAATGAATTGTGACAATTGCGATTTAAATTGAATCTGCACCCAACAAATTAGAATTGAATCGAATTGGGACAAAAGCATGTTGTCACAGACCTAGTACCTAGAATAAAATATAATGACTGTCACCACACTGATACCTTTGCTGCAGAGCAAATTTAAGGCTAAAACAGCAGAGAAAATGCTCTGCAGTGCCCTCCATAATGAGGAGTGGTGACCCCAACACGCACATCTGCTTGAATCATCACCTCAGCAGCATCTGGCCACAGAGATTAACACTTCTCCATAGCCAACATGACCCCTCCTCCCCTTGAAGAATTTGTTAGAGACAAAAAAAAAAAAAAAAAAAAAAAAAACACTGTTACATGACACTCATGTTGAGAGAGCTGCCAGGCCATCATTTCCACACAGAGATCTATCACCGAACAGTTGGTTTTAGCTCCTAAACCCAAAATGACCCCCTACAAGCATTTGCTACCATGAGTTGTCAAAAGATTACCAAGAAATTTGAACCTGAGAACAAGTCTCAGAAATGAATTAGTTAAAAAAAAAAAAAAGTTAGATGAAAAATAACAATAAATACTAATCAGAGTTGTTACTAAAGATTATTAAAATTGATCAAATTCTATAAAAGCAGCTGGGTGGTGTATGGTTTAAAGAAAACCCATCACGGATTTTATTTTCTCATAGAGTCCAGCAAATACAGACGGGGTTTCCTTTAAGAGCTAATCGCTTTTATGAATGTTCCACTCTGAAACAGTCATTGTGTTCTCCTCAAAACCAATTCAATTTCACTTTCCAAGAATGGTCCAGTGTTCCAGCAGCTGAGCTGGGTCAGAGGGGGGGGGGGGTCCAAGGGGGATAAAGAAGCTTGGTCATCTCTGCTCTGTAAGCTATGAGTCAGGGCTTGGGAAGCCTCCAAGAAAGTGGTCCTGCTGCCAGACAGAAGAAACTGTAAAGAGTAGCCGACCACTGCTCCCTGGTCCCTCATCACTACAACAGCCGTCAATGTTTAAAAAGGGAGGAAGTAGCTTCTTTAAAATGCGGCGGGGTGTTTAGTCATACTCCACTCCCCTGGGATAATAGTTTGAACATACAGTGAGTGTGTGTTGTCGTCAACTGCGATGCTACTCATCTTGGACTGGAAAACAGTTTTGAGTGAAGGGTGACACATTGGATAATATTATTTTATTATGCTCAAGTATGTCCCTGTCTATATTTAGTTCATTACTCATTATTAAAATATACCAAGGAGAAGTTGAAGAAACTCATGCAGATCATGATTATTACTATGTATTTTTCTATACTGGTATCAGAAATATTATTACAATTATACAATAATACTCACACATTATATTTTAAATTACTCTGTATTGATGCATACATCTTATATTGAACTGAAAAATGAGTTTCAGTTTAGTTTTTTTTGTTGTTGTTTTTTTTAAAATGAGAAAATCGTGCTTAATTGATTCACTAAGTCTAAATAATGCAGGACACATTCTGTTTCATGGTAACGAGCCAGCCTCCTGAATGACTAAAGAAAACAAGTGAAGAAAACTTACAAACACCTTTCAAATCTGAGACCATACAAAATACTAGGGCTGTGATGATATGCTTTTGTCCCAATTCGATTCGATTCCGATTTGTGGGGTGTCGATTCGATTTAAATTGCGATTCTCAAAATTCTTTGATATTGCTGATTTTCGTCGATTAAAAACCCCAAAAAATTTATAAAACCTTTTTTGCTTGTAATTTTTCTTGATTTCAGTTAGGAAAAAACAACCCAGTAGCCAGACCATCATTCTGCTACTACAATGCTCAAGAAGTAAAAAGATTTAAAAAAAACAAAAAAACAATAAAAATTACAAAAATCTATAGTAGATTAATTTTATTTTATTGAAAAAAAAAAAAAGATATTTTTTAACAAAAAAAAAAAATCTATTTTAAAATTGTGAAACAAAAAATCTCGATTTTTAATTTTTCAATTCGATTTCCCCACCCCTAAGAAATACCACAAAAATTTACTGCTGTCACCAACATCCACTGGGTGACATGAGCATGCTCCTCATATCAAACTTACCTGTATACTGACAAAATTATTCTAAAACAGCAAAAAAACAAGAATGATATATCAAAACTGCCCCCTCCTCGTAGTGTAGCGCTGAATGATAAGTAGCTCAACTGTAATTTGTTAGAAACAAATTTTGTGGCAAAAAACACATTTGACTTTTTACTTCTTTAGAGTATTGGTATTTGGTTAAATGTTTGGGTAAATTTCTGTTCTCTATGGTCTAAAGAAATGAGCGCATTTCCTTGATAATCTGCCAAACAAAAAAAATGGGGATAGACTAAATAGATTAGAACATGCATGACACATTTATCTTCTCTCATTATACAAAGACAAAGGTTACCAGTCTAACCCAAAACATAGCCCACACCATAATTACTGTTCACTACCATCCATGCATAAAATTCCTCAACTCTCAAATTCTGTAATCCCCCCTCCCAAATCTATCCCCATCTGCACATGTAGCCAGCAACAAGCCAGTCTGCACATGGCTGCAGTTCAGTGGACATCAGACTGTTTCCCGAGGCTACTGTTTTCACAAAAACAGACATTTTTTTCCCAGTCTTTACAGCCATACTAACTGAAGCAATAGCTTGCAACCAACATGCCACAGCAGGAGATCAGGTGTCATGAGATTACACAAAAAATTTAAAGACAATCGCTTTCAAGCCACCCAACACTTTGCCATTTGGTTTAGCACTTAAACTCCAAGTGATTCTTTTAGCACTGATCAGTTGTGCTTGCTTTGTCTCCATACCTAACCTCTGAGATTTCACACAGATGGATCAAACAAGCTGCGCTCAAATCAGCCTAAACCTCTGCGAAGTATTCCAAACCCAAATTAAGCGTTAATGCCCCGAAAACAACAAAATTATGAATACACACAATTTAAACACACAATTTGTTTTAAAAACTATATTTACTGAAGCACACAATTTAAGCAAAAATAACTGTGGTACAGGAGCATTTTGTTAAATTAAAAAGGGCAGAACTTTTTTTTCACTTCTCATTATATGGTTTAGGACAGAAAAAAAGCCCAGTGGAACTCCCTGCAGGCATGCTGCTTCACTTAACCATCCATCTTCTCCTTCTCCCTCTACAACATAACATTAAGATCTTTATATAACATTAGACAGGCCCCTCTAAACCAAGTCTTCATGACAGATGCAATAATGAAGGACCACGGATGTCCTCCGGGAATGTGAAGCTGCAGCTTCACAATATGGCAAAGTGAGAATTGAACAATACTGGATTTTTTTTTTTTTTTTTTTTTTTTTACTGATTATCCGACCTGGGGGGGAAAAAAACTGAAGACAGTTTTTCATGCAACACATTTGATAAAACTTAAAATCATATTGCCAAACTACAAAGAAGTTCTGAAAAGTGTGATGGATCAAAGCAGCTTAACTACATCCATTAAAAGGAATAATGGCCTTATGTGCATGTGCTTGTTTTCTAGGTAGCCTTATTTTAGAGGGTATTGTTTATAATAGCTTGTAGTCTAATCTTATTAAAACTAACATTTTAAGAGGACTCAAGTCAACCTCTAAGCCCTTTTTTCACCCCTTCATTTACATGCAGGGGGCAGCTTTGGTTGGTGTTACTGCGCATAAAACCACACGGAGCTATTCCGAGCCAAAGCACAAACATTTAAAGAAGAAAAACACTAATAATTTAATTTCTGTTTTAAGAGTTACAATTCTTCACGCGGCCTCTTTTTTTTTTTTTTAAACGAATGAGGTCCTTGAATAACATAAACTCACTGCCATAGGAAACAATGGCTAACTTCTTTAACAGGTAAACAAACAATAAAATGAAGCCAAATGAAGGAATGGAGGAGTAAAAAAAAAAAAAAAAAAAGAGCAGCTCACCTTACTGGCGGGGAGCAGTGAAACAGCCAGTTGCTGGTCAGATGAGGAAGAGTCCTGAGCTGAGATTTGATGCGGGAAAACTTCCAGAAAAACTGTGTATATCCAGACTGTAATGCGTGGCCCGTTCACGAAGAGATTTCAGCGTCTAGCCAACAGGTTTGCGCATATTTCAACCAAACTTGCGCGATGAAAAAGAAAAATAAAATGATGTCGTCCCACTCAGAGAGCCACAAATAACAAACAGAACGGGGTGAAACGTACCGAAAGATGTTTCGTTTGTCTGTTCTTATAGTTTTTCAGTGGATTTAACTTCCGCTGCGACCACTTTCTTTTATCTTACCTAACTAATCAGGTCCGAGGGAACTAGGAGGCTGTGCGCTGGTTTTTTTTGGTAATCCCTTTATCCCAACACGTCTCGCACGCGATGAAATCTGGGTCCTCACTTCTGGAACTGGACCCAAAAGTTTCTCAACTCAGTCTAAGAAAAGATCCTAAAAGAAATATCGCTCGGGGTTGTACTTCTTTTCTACTTTAAAAAGAAATACTTCAAGCAATCTTGGAAAGAAATTTGACCATTCCTGGCGGAGAAACGCTGTTCCACAACGACAGTCCGGCAGGCTCCAAACCTCCCCCTCTTAAATCTGAGAAGTATGCGCCTTCTCCGGACTACAGGCAAGGTGGAGGTGCTTCCCAGCTTCTTCCGCTTTGGACTTACACAATAAAGCTCGGGATGAATGTTACCTGGTAGCCTGGAAGATGTGTGTCAGGTAACATGTTGTATCATCATGTTTCCATTTAAGATAAAAATTACTTATTATTTACATATTAACAGAAACCAAAGGAGATTAGGAAACTGAATAAAATAGCTAACAAGCAGTCCATGTTTCTCACTGTTTTTCCAACGATACGCCATTTTTTTACTTTTTATTTTTCTTCTGGGGATTTCTCCTCCAGAGAAACTAAATGTTTAAACTGAAGATAATTATAGAATATTAATTTTAATCGTCACCATTTAGAAGTTACACATCAGAACCGTTCAGACTTTATTTTTTATGGTAACCCTCTGAGTTTCCGGGTTTGTTCGGACTGTCGCTCTTCAACTTGATGGAAAACAGCTACGTCTTGTAGAAACCTGGCTCCCCCTGCCATCCACAGCCTCTGTCTGTAGAGGAGCTTCTCCACACTCCACACCGCCCTCTTGACATTGTAGGACTGGAAACCTGGACAACACACAAACTCATACCTTCAACACAGACAGAAAGCTCCTACAAACAATACCAACTCCTTTTCAACACAGAGTGTTAAAATATTTGACATTGCAGGAAAACTTACATATATTATTAAAGATAAATATAAAGTGAATCAGTTGGAGCTTCTTTACTTAGGAAGACACTTTGAGACATCTTATAAGGGAACAATGTAAGAAAATGTAATAAGAGTCCTCCTGCTCACAAAATCTATGCCAATACCATGATGGAAAAGGTTTATTAGGGTAATATATGAATGTGTTTTCCCCACAGGGTTTCAGCAAATAGGCACTTTAATCAATTTTAGGAAACTATGATAAAGAGGAGGGAAACGCTATATTGTTGGAGTAGAGGAAATTGGCAGAATTTCAAAGAGCATCAGAATTTCAAATGTGTCTGCCAGCTCAGCACAAAAGCAAGGTTTACTCTGCTTGATCAAATGCATAGTTTATATCTGAAGAGCTCATATGGTCTTTGATTTCCTGTCACAGCTGACAAATGACAAAGCTGAAGGAGCAGAGACACATGAAGAACAGCTTGGCAGTTCGATTAAAGAGATGACAAGCTGATTTGTGTTTTGACATGTGTTAACCTTTCCTTCTCTTTGCCTTGTTTAGGTTGAGCTGCGTTATGGACAAACATACATTTATTATACTTTTACAGGAAATTAAAAATTCCCCTTTGGAAATGAAGGCTTAAAGTAATCTGTTTTACTCCCTGCCTTCTACAAAGATCAAACATAGTTTTATAGTCTGTTGTGATGGTTGTAACTCAGGCATCTACCCCAGTCCTGTCAGCTAACACAGCGCCATGATGTCATAGGATGCTTGTTGTTGATACTGTTGTGGCTACAATACAAATTTTGAATAAAGGCGCACAAGTGTGACGGATCAAAAATGAAAATCTTTTTAACAAACATCTTGACTCATAAGCCATGCAAGAGGTTAACAGTAAGATGACATCTTGATGCACTGTGTATGCTTTAAATACCAACATATATGTTATGAATTTACTCTTAATTTCTCAAGTACAAAGAAAAACACGTATTTAAGTACACATTACTTTTACAGATGTTGATTTATGAATGTTTATAGCGCTGCTTAC
Source organism: Telmatherina bonti (assembly GCF_933228915.1). NCBI lineage: Eukaryota > Metazoa > Chordata > Actinopteri > Atheriniformes > Telmatherinidae > Telmatherina > Telmatherina bonti. Next base: position 26,933,539 of record NC_136611.1, on the reverse strand, counting down.
TCAGTCCTTTGTGGTATGATTGGTTCAAAATGTTCAATGACTTTTCTGAAATGGGTTCTCCACTGGTTTTACTCATCAAAGTCTGTTTACAGGAGCTGGAGGATACTAATCCATATGTGCCACAGTTGTATAAAGGCTTTGGTGCCTTCAGAGTGAGCTGAGTGAAGTCTGATAAAAGTAACTCCAAGGTTGCACTTGAAAGTTTTCAGACTTTAGAACTTTTGTTTAGACCTGCAAAAAAAAACAAAAAAAAAAAACAGGGTTGGTGGAAACAAGATGGCTCCAACAGATTTCTGTAGCCTGCAGGGCTACATTTGCTGTTAAATGACAAATGGCTCTGAAGCTCAACCAAGCAACTACCCGCAGGCGGTTCTCTTGCTTTGTGTCTACCTGCACAATAAGGTGATGGCATGATGTTAGGTTTAGAGAAACGTAAGGTTTAAGTTTTAGCCTGTAAGACTGTAGATATGCCCGTCTGGACTAAATAGTTTGGATAATGAAAGACTGCAAATTAAGTTCTGACAGGAAAATGTTTATAAAAAGACACACAATGTATGTCCAGGTCTCTAAGGCTACACTGGTGGATTATTCCTTTAAGGATTGCAGAAAAACACAGCAGCCATTTTCTCATGTTGATTTAGTGGGCAAGAACACTGATATCACTTTAATGTCTACATTGTAAAAAAAAAAAAAAAAATGACGCTGCTGTCAACATCTGTCAGCACAGTTTATCATAAAGCAGATTAAATATTAAATTTAGTTATTTGCTGTGTCTTTCTTTGAGTTTTATCACTACTATTTGGTTTCCAGACAGCTACTTGTAACTCCAGGATGTCTATAGCAAACACATTGTCCAGAACCTCAATTTCAAAGTAGAAAAACTTCTGCTGGATATGATTTGACATACAAAGTAGTGTTTATTTTCTCCCGAAACTCTTGAGAAAAAGGTAAATATTTCCCAACATTTTAATTATTCCTGTAAGTTACGCCCAGTGACTTTTATGCCGATTGAGACGATGCTTTAAAGTTGCCCTCAGAACTTTCAGCTTCAAAGAGAGTTGCTAACTCAACAGCAGATGGAGTGTGATTCTCCCAACTCCATACATACCAGAGAAAAAAAACCAAGCATGTTTATAAGGGTAACTAACAGTGAGAGTTAGATGTGCATGTGCTGCCATTAGCCACATCTTACAATTTCAGCATCCAAATATGACTGAGAAGGTCTTTGATGCAGCGGCAGCTCGCCCTCAGAAAATTTACAGACATTTCTTTTAGTGTCTGTGTCAAAGAATTCCCAGAGACGTTAAACAAAGCCGTTAATGATAAAAAGACGTTTCGGCGAGACATGAAAGCCCTGGCAGAATCCACTACATATGGAGACTGTTTATGCAATTGGTTGATTTTTGTTTTCCACTGATGATAGAAGACAAGACATAAATCAGAAACTGAGGCAGCTTAGGGTGTTAAAATATTATGCAAAGCAGATGAGACTTAATAAAAAGTTAATTGCAGTCCAATAAAACGGTATTTGGCAACAACAGAGACACTTTTCTCTATGTTTCTATACAAGATCACAACCCCACATTAGAGAATGTGAGTAAGAAAAAAATTTACACGGGGATCTAATTAAAGAAAAATCCATAATAACCATTAACCTGCCTCTGTGAGGTACACATCCAATGGTTGTTACAGAAACACAATATAACAGCATTTACAGGCTAAATGAAGGCTTGGGTTTGATTATTTTTCCTATTAATAAGTACACAATGCCGTTATTATTTATATTATTATGTACCCATAAGAAATACTCATATTTTAGCTATTTATTGACAAAGGAAAAGGCAGGTCTAATGTAAATGAGTCATTATCTAATATAAGACCAGGACAATGTAGGATGTAAAGTCAGTTAAACTTTTGCTTAGATGCAGCTGACAAAAGCTCAGACTGAACACGGTCTGTTTTAAGATGAGGTGGGGCATTCGGGTCACTCCTCATTTTCTTTCAGTGTAAGGAAATGTGCCGGACACTGTTAAAGGCAGGAATACCTTATGCAAAAGCAAACTGAAGGCAGGTTAAGCCACCCATCAGCATGTAAACAAACACAGTCATGCAATCCTCAGAGTGAACAATGTCATTGCTTTGCATGATGATTTCCCTTGCAGCTTTTTCATCGCCCCAATGTGGTGTTTTATTGTCTTCGCTTTTTGTGTTTTCATTCCATTGTTACTGAGCAAGTACAAATATCCTCCTTTATGGGCACAAACCTCAACCGGGTCTTCCACTACGCTGCCTGTGTCCAGCCCTCATCCATCCATCAGCAGTGCCCCTGTTCTACACAGGGCCCCCCAAGCTCTGCTAACCACCCCCAGCCAACTCTTTGACATAATGCTGTTGTGGCTTTCCGGGTCTTTATGCTGGCTGTTGTCTGAGGCAGATTGAAGACCCTTTGTGTGTGTCAGCCCCTGTCCTGAGTGGCCGAGAGGAACCTGCTGGGCTGCGAGCAGAGAGACAGGAATGCGCATATGAATGGACTAGTGTGTGCTGGGCACCTGCTGACAGAGGAACGGCGTGCCTCTATGAGTCTTAGTTCATCAGCGTAACCATCTTGTTCAATTACACGTGCAGCTCGGTGTTGCATTCCCTATAGTCATTCACACTGAATGGAAGTATTGTCACCACCATTGTGACTATTTTGCTGTTTACTAATGTCAGAGTTCTTAATGAATGAGGTGGCAGCTCCACGGCTGTAGTCGTGACTGATTATCACCACTTCTTCTGCTACTCTGTTTTGGTCAGTCACTGTTCCGTCCTTGAGGTGTGAGGACATTTGGGAATCTTTCCCAAGAATCAAACATTTAAGAATTGAAAACCTCGATTTCAGAAAAAGAAGCAATGCCTCTCTGGTAAACTACTGTTGGTAAAAATCTGCCTTTCAAAACAAACAAAAAACCATAAAACCTAAAAAAAAAAAAAAAAAAACTAAGGCTTTCATGGGATGATATTGAAAATTTGCATAAATAATCAATCAAAATACAAAAATGAGGTTTAGCTCCTCAAACATTAGTGTTCAGTGTACCTAAATGAATTGATGAACAATTTGTTTTATTGCACAAAAAGGCTAATTTCTTGGTGAATTAATGATCTCTCCATAACAGTGTCCATGTGGTACCACATTTAAAAAAGACAGGTCAAGTATATTCAAAACATCCACATACAATTCCTTTATCAATAAGATGTAAAAATAGGTTTTGTTTGTTATTTGCTGTTTTTTATTAAGATTTCAGAAAGTTCTATATCGCTTGAAAATAGCTTTTTGTCCAAGTACTGTGTGTCTAAAACTTGAACAGGACTGATTTTTCCCACTGGGAACTTGGAAATGAAAACATGCAAGGTCAGATGAATGTGCCATCGTGGTGCCTCACAGCCGTTTTAAGAGCTTGGAAATAAACATTCCTCATGTTTGTTCGGCAAAAAGGCCAATCGCAGTGCCACAAGGTAACGTGTCACACTACCACCATCTTTATGATTATTCATCCCTGTTGCAAGGTGATAAATGGGTCTTCACATATTGGAATAGTTTTAGGAGTTGATGAAGAGACTTGCCAAAATAAGTGGAAATCGACCTGTGATTGGTCATTTTGCTCAAAGTAGAATGTTGTACTGCCCCTAGTGGTGACCTCTAGTACTGAGTGTTGCATCAGGCTGCTCTGATGCTTCAGCAAATGTTTATGAATGCATAAGGAACATGTATATCCTAACCATAAGTGATGTATTTAGTCAGAAATGCCCATTTGTTGCTTGTAGATATTCTTTGATCAGCTTTTAAGTTGGATTTTCTCCTCTGTCTTATTTCTCACATCTAAACACAAAAATTTATATTTGTAAGTAATGATTAAAATATCACAGCTTTGCTTACCTGTAAAGAGTCTTGTGCAGTTGTCACCAACTCCAGTTGTTGAGTATCTGCAGTCTTTTGTCTTTCCCTGCAGCAAAACACCTGATCCATTTGAAAAGGTTCTCCAACAAATTGTTGTCAACTTCTGCACCAGCCTATTAATGAGCCATTGATTAGTGTCAGGTGTGGCGCAGCAGGGAAACAGTAAAACACTTGCAATGATAGATCTTGAGGAATGCATTTGGTGACCATTGGTCTAGTGGCTACAGACAGGAGAATTTCAAGGGCCAAATAGATTTTGGCAGAGGTCAGTGCCCCCCCAGCCCCACCCCTAGGTCCACCCATGGGCTATTGTTTTCTATTTGTTTTGCGATTATAAAACATATTTACAAGATGTGAAGAAGATATTAAAAGAAATTTGTTTGTAATTGCGGAGAAAAGCACCACAGAGGAGCTGTAAAGACCCTCAGATCTATTTAGTCTGGAGTCCTGCATTCAGCCCAAACACGGCACAAAATGAGGCTCCATATGTAAAGCTCCGGGAATTAATAAAGGTATTAAGAGAAAGACAAAAATATTTTAAATAAATTTTTCCACTATAATTTTCTTAATTTGTTTCCAGGTGAAAAATGAAACCCAAACCAAAAACAGGACCATTTCCACACTAAGACATTGTTGAGGTTCTCTCATGCTGTCTGTTGCATCTGGTACTGAAGACACAAAACTGTCACATATCCAACAGCCCAAAAATAATGATCAAAGACATGATGGCTAATTCCACTTCATCAATAATAACTCCTATAACCAATGAAAGTCATTTGGGAAGAACTTCAATACAGAAATACAGCTTGGAGAAGCAACCAGGAGAGAGGGACACAAAACATTTAAAGACAGAGAAGGTTTCCAAATGTCTGCAATATGAAGAACAAGTGCAATAAACTTATTCAACCTATTAGTTGTGTCTTACCCGACATATGTTTTGTGTTTTTTCATTATGCAATAGCCCATATTTTAAATGGAACCCTTTAGTCGTAAAATGAATAAAAATACTGTTTCCAGGTTAGTTTTGCATTTAACAAGATCAAATTCAGCCAATTTGTTTTGGCTACTGTATTTCACTCTCTTTTTTTCTTTTCTTTTTTGCAATGTTTCAATTAATCTCTACTTTACAAAGACAGAGTGTATTCACATGTGTAATCAGGGTGACTAATAGACCAAGCTGACTAACATACTTTCAGTCAGACCAAGGTGACTTGGTCTGAGTAATCATCAGATTTTTGAGGGAGGGTCTCTAAATTATTGAAAGTATGCTGTTTGCCGCACAGATATAATAGCATGTGTGTACAGGCTGGTCTATTGGTGATATCAGTGATAGACCAACCTGAACAGCTTACAATGTTGCAAAAATAAAGCTCACATAAGGGCTAAATGAAGTCTTTGCAGATTTGCCTGATGATCCATTACTTAATTTCTTGTAATCTACTATAAAGGAACAAAGATATACAACTAAAGCTTCATTAATTGTCCTCTGACTCATATAGAACATATCAAGTTGTTTCTCAGACAATGCTTTTGAAAAGATTAAATCTCCATAATCAATAAAATAAAGCATAAGCATCCATTTCAGAGACAGAAGGGAGGGGACACACACACACACACACACACACACATTACAGAAAATAAACCCTCTATTTCAGATAAGAATCATAATATTAGATTTTGTTCATATATGTGGGTTAGACTTAAACATGGCTTCTATATCCATCAATAATAGAAAACTGTAGGATCTATCACATGGTTTAAAATAAAAACATGCATCATACGATCTTGTTTGTGTTTGGCTGGATCATCTGATACCCCTGGCATTTCCTATAGACACTGTACTGACTGCCTGGAAGAGCTTCTGGACTCATGGATCCCATCACCCGCTGACCTGGAAAGCAGGCACACAAGATCTACAACACCACATAAACCAGCACACAACATGCTTCTTTGAAGTGGGAGTGGATCCAAATTGGATTATGCAGCATCTCTGAAGAGCAGCTCTCATATATTTGATTACACACGGCCCCTCACCCAGCGCCTCCCCGGTGCAAAACAGACAACATGGAGCGGTGCGCAATTCCAAAGACTGGAACTCCACGTCTCGAAATGTGCCCATCTGCCAGCCATTTACCTGATTACTTCAGGGAAGCTCAGACAGGTCCAGCTCTGCCAGGGCAGCTGGGAAGCCAGACAATGGCATTAGGTTTGTGCAGGTGGACAAAGCAAAGATAAGGAACAGACGACCCTTCTGTCTCTAAAAACAGGAAGCCAATTAAACATAAAACAGCTCAAATAAATATCTAGCACAACTGTGCGTAATATCTATTGAGTTCTTCAGTGGTTGTCACAGAAGTTGGTCATTTTACAACTTGAACACAAGCCTCAGTCTTTAGAAGCACATGCACAAGAAAAAAGCTGTTTTCATTATGCTTTCAGAGAAAGGAAAGTGCTGTTAAAGAAAAAAAGTCACAAACTCAGATTTCGCACAAACATGACACACAAACCACCGTCTATTTCTGAGGGAAAACAACATCCAGTTCTGGTTTAACTTGAGCTCATTATGGTGGAAGTGGGTTGCATGGCCAGGAAGTTTCATTGCTTTCCAAATAAATCTCGCTAAATAGAGCTGCAGTCCAAATTCCACATCTTGTGGAGTCCTTCCCAAGTCCTCACATTACGTGAAAGCCCTCAAAAGCTAGACATAAAAACAAAAAAAAAACATCTTTTCCATCTTCATCTCTCTGTAACATTTGTTCTAACAAACGTGAGTGAGGTAGCACAGTTGCTTCAAAGAGACTAATCACAAAAACATGGGAAAAAGGTCTTTTTAAAAATTGTTTCCACATAACAGGATAAAATGCAGACCTCAAATTTAAAACAGCTCATGAAAAATTATCAATAACGGATGAGGCCCCTCAACATTCCTCCAGTTTTAGCGAGTGACACAGAGGGTTTTCATTACCTCACTCATCGCAAATCTCAAACATTAAGTTTGAATATGTTTCATAGAAGCTGGCAAAGGGACAGAGCGAGCTGCAGGCAGGTCTCGTGGTCTGTGTCGCTTCATAAAGTCAAATAGTTTTACGTGCTTTTTGTTTTACAAACTGTTTAGAAGGCAGACAAGAACAGCCGTGCTTTCACTGACATGTGGCACTCTGAATGGGTGATCCCAGTTCCAGCTCCTCAGCTGTGTGGAAAGAGGAACTTGTAACTGAGCATAAACAGCTCTCATGGCCAAAATACCCCACCCCATCTAGCCTCCCCACAAACACCCCATCTCCTTGTGCTGTGTGGCGTCAGCTGCAATGAGCTCCAGATGTTGCCTGGCACCCCTCCAGTTACGGCATGGATGTGGTTTGAAGGTAGTTTGAAAACACCACCCACCGGCAGACCCAATGAAAGTTCCTCAGACTTCCACGAGAGCTTTCTGTCGTAGGTCCCTGTTCATGCAGATAGCGGGAAAACAGAAGAGTGGTAATGCTTCCACATCTGTGAAGGGCTGAGGGGGAAAGGTATCTGCACGTGCATGTGTAACCTATGGAGAAAACTTTACTTTGAATAAGTATGTGAAGCAGCTGAAGGAAAGATTCCCAGCCAGGTTTTAATGTCACATCAGTAACGACTGCAGTGGACTTGAGGAGTTGTTGTTGTCTGTTAAACAAATACAAATTGTACAGCTCTAGATGTGTAAAGGATCCTTCTTCTAATGAGAGGTAGTAGAAAAAGGAACAATCTCCTAAATTAACAGAAAAAAACTCTCTTGTTCATGTCTGATTTAACCATCTGTTAGTTATAAACAGCTTAACTAAAAATGAAAAAAAAAAAAAAAAAACTATTTCCAATCTGTTTCAAGGATATTTCAGCATCAGCTGCAGTGTTTCACATGGAGTGATAAAGATGTCCCACCATGATGTCTTCCTGTCAGCTGTAGTGGTTACGCAGATGCCTTTCTCCATTTTCAACATTTACACTGTTTAGTTTTCCGACAGTGTGCTGGGAGGATTGAATGAGGTCACTCTGTGTGCTGAGTTGAATTGAAATGTTTGTCTTTTTGTTTTTGAGGCCATAGCTCCCCCTAGTGCCAGAGATTTATTACCTTCTTTCCACCATCCTCCTACCTGGGACCCCAAAATTATTCAGAGAAAAAATATGTTGAACTACATCATAAATCCAAAACTGGAAGCCAGCGGGGCACTTTGTATGCAAAAGGTTTATTTTGGTATCTGTGAAGTGTGATGGAAGTGTAACACATGTCCAACGTTTTAAACTAAATTTTGAAAAAATAAAATCTACATTTTCACATTATTTTTCAATACTGGATGAATGTTGTGCTGTAACCAGTATTTATATCCAGCTGTAATTTTGGTTTGGTTTAAGTGATCACTTGTTTATGTCCCATTTGGTAGGAAGGACAAAGATAAAAAGTCCTTCAGTTACAAGGAAAAAAATCCCTAAACCACAACTCAAACAATTAGTTTAAAAAAAAAAAAAAAATCTTAGTGGCATGCATTCAGCATTTCACATTAGAGTAATTAATACCTCTTAAAGACAGCACTGCTCAGTGATAAGTAAAATCATTAACTTGCCGTCATCGTTGTCCCATTCAACACCATAATTTGCTCGACAGCTATCTGATTGGTTTCACAGGAAAAACATCATTCAATTCTGTCATTTTTCAGGTTTTACAGTTTCTAAAGTATAAGAGGTGTAATTATGCCTTTGTAAAATCAGCCTGTCGATGCTTCTGTATATCTATCGTACGCAAGGTGGTTTTAAGAGTTCCTGTAGGCCTTCCTGCTGTGCCAGCTGGTAGGGTAGCTGAAGCCTCTTGTTCTCCTGATGACAGAGTGCTGGACAGTGCTCAAGAAGCAGCTGACACACCTCATGATGACCCCGTTCTGCAGCCTGCTCAAATATTTCACAAAGATAAACAAAGGCACGGATCAAACAATTATCCAACTCTCTCTGAAACGGTTTTATTGAGTCATTGCAGGTGGTTTGCACCTTATGTAAAGCAGATGCACCGTCGTCGTCGCAGAGCATTGGATCAGCTCTGTGTTGCAGAAGCAGTCGAGCTACATCGGTATTACCACAGTAAGCTGCTCGATGGAGTGGCGTGGCCCCACCTGGAGTCTGAGGTGATGCACATGCACCTTTCTCAAGAAGAAACCTGCATACAGCAAGATGACCACTTCGGCTTCCGTAGTGCTAAAAGTAGAAAAAACAAAAGGTGTTTGAGCACATTCTGCACTGGGATAACAGGGAAACAATCTCACGAAATTTACCAGAGCTGTGTACCCAGAAGAATCTTTCAGGTTTGGGTCTGTCCCCTTCAGGATGAGGGACTTTACTCTCTCCAAATCCCCATCCATTGCAGCAGACCAGATGCCTGCAGAGGGATGACACAATGTAAATAAAAAGAGGGGGGACAACAAGCAAACAAAGAAAAAACAGGTAGCCTGTGCTACTTCTACTTTAGTAAAAAACCATGCAGGAAGGACGTTTCATAATCTCATTAGTACCACATGTAAACACTGGACCCATGCCCGTCACATGAATGCAAACCTCGTTCAAAATCCATTTCATCCAGTGTTTGTTGAACACTGGGAGATGGGATAGGGTGAGAGCAACAGGAACAGTCGTGTTTTTCGGCCATGAAATTAACTGGCAGTGAAAAATAGTATAATCTTTTCCACGCTGAATCCAATCCAATGATGAACGCTTGTTTGTGAGTTTTAGCTCAGTAAAAACTTCATACTATGTCAGATTCGTAGTCGAAAAACTTTGTCTTGCATTACAGACAAATGTCCAAACTGCAACGAACAGAAAGCTAAGACGGAAACACAAATTTTAAATGTAAACTCTTATACAAAATGCTACAATATCAACAACTGCTCTTTTGGTCACATAAATGCCAACTTCAGGATGGCTAAATGTTAGCTCCTGTTACCGTACCGCTTGACGCACAAAACGTGGTTACGTAAAACTCGCTGACCAATTGCAGATATGCAGGCGGCAAGCCCCCTTCACAGTTTGTAGGAATTTATAAGTTGATCCCGCTACAGTAGTTTGACCAGGCTTTTCAATTGTATCAAAAGTCATTACACTCTTTGAATTACTATACTAATAATCTTCTCATAATCCATTCTCTCATCAGCAAAACTTGCACTTTGATGATATTTGTTTATACATCAGTATTAGCAACTTTAGAAAGCTACATTCCTCCTGATAAAAAAAAAAAGTACTTAAAAGAAACTTTATTGTGGAGTAAATACTTTATTGGTCTAAATTAAACCATGCAAATCTGTAGCTTTTGCTGATTTTTTTTTTTTATATCTGCAAAACTGTAACTCAAAAAAAAGAAGAAAAGAAAAAAAACCTCCCTACCAATATAACGCTATTATTTCCGAAAACATTGAAGGAATCTTTTGTCTCGTGTTGTTGTCTGATGCTGCTAGCTGGTCAGCTTCATTTGTCTCATAGAGCAAACAGCTAGCGGGCTAAACGACGTTAGAATTAAAATTATATTAAATTCCCCCTGAACCAAAGCGAGTGAAGAATGAGAAGAGTCACATTGTTTGTTAACGGGACATCTAAAAATGGCAAGGTGGGTAAGAAGTCAGGGTCTTGAGCGTGGGAGCCAGGGCCGCAGTGACTATATATATTTTCCACTGAACATATTGTACAGTAGATGTAGTGTGATGGAGGGAAATGCAGGGATATATTATGTCTAAATTTTAACTGAATGTTAATATTTGCGTTTATGACGTTGTTATTAAAATTACCCGTCAAAACTCTGTTTTTGTTTTTTTTTGTTTTTTTTTAAAAGTTCACTGCAGTCATTAATTTCACATTTCATTGGAGTGACTCATTCAGTTTGAGACTTTAACCCTTCGCTCACTTTTGGGGGTTTTCAGGTTGTAGCAGTGTATGGGACCTTGTCTGACTTACTGTCTGTAGCAAGCAATAAACTGGGAATTAAAGCGTCCTGTTTATACAATGGAAAAGGTGGACTTATAGATGATATTGCCCTAATTCGGTAAGTCCATTTTGGCAGCAATAAGCATGTTGTTTGAACTAGATGAATGTATCTCTTATGGGGTCTTTGATTTGTCCATGTGTATATGCAACAGAGATGATGATGTGCTGTATGTATCTGAAGGAGATCCATTTATTGGTAAGTGCAGTCTTTGCTGTAAGTTTTATTTACTGTGCATGTGGTCTCAACCTGGGTTATTTCTTGTCATGGCAGACCCTCAAAATGAAGTCAAAGTTGCATCTGAGCAGCATGGGGGCCACACTGACTGGCTAACCCTTAATATTGGTGGACGTCTCTTCACCACCACCAGGTATTTGTGTTTTTTTTTTTTTTCTTTTTTTTCACTAAAAGACATAAAGGGGAAACCTCACTTTTACAGTCCTATATTGTAAGTATGTTTTTGTGTTTAATGTCTTTGTTGTGTATCCAGGAGCACCTTGGTCAGCAAGGAGCCGGAGAGTATGCTCGCTCACATGTTCCGTGAGAAAGGTGCCAGAAAACAGCTGATCATAAAGCATTTTACCTCTTGTTTCACGTGAGCCCTGTTTTTGAACATTTCTGTCTGTGTTCGCTTCAGATGTGTGGGGAAACAAGCAGGACGAGCACGGGGCTTATTTAATCGACCGCAGTCCTGAGTACTTTGAGCCTATTCTCAACTACCTGAGACATGGCCAGCTCATTGTCAATGAAGGCATTAATATACGAGGTAAATCTTTTAAGAGTCAGACCTAAACGATAAAGGAAACATGACTATAGAGCAGTTATCTTACAGACAAACACAGGCGTGATATCTTTGTTGTAAATCCCATTTCTAGGAGTCCTGGAGGAGGCTCGGTTCTTTGGAATTGAGCAGCTGGCTGAACAGCTGGAAGTAGCAATCAAGGTGGGATGAAATCTACTGGTGAACAATGTGATGGTTCCTTTCAGTCTGTCAGGACTTACAAGTTTCTTCTTTTCTAATCAGAACTCACAGCCACCTGAGGACCACTCTCCCATTTCCAGGAAGGAGTTTGTCCGTTTTCTTTTGGCAACACCCACCAAGTCCGAGCTCCGCTGTCAGGTACAGCCAGCTGAAACTGTTGCATTATCATGTCAAGCTAACGTTTGACACTGTTTCCTCTCACTGTTCTTAGGGACTCAACTTCAGTGGCGCTGATCTATCCCGACTTGATCTGCGCTATATCAATTTCAAGATGGCTAATCTCAGTCGCTGCAATCTCTCTCATGCGAATCTGTGCTGTTCCAATCTGGAGCGGGCGGACCTTTCTGGAGCCACTCTGGATGTGAGTTTATTAGTAGTAGCAGAAACAAAATATAGTCTGAGACTATTTAGTCTTTTGGTCTTAATCTTATATACTTTTAATTGCTAATCTTCATATTCCCAAGAATTTGACTGAATTTTGGTCACTTTTCAGCCGCTGCCCCCTCAGTTGTCTAGAGAGAGAATAATTTAGTTGTTTTTAAGAACAACGAGCACAATGTTTTTTTGTTTTTTTTTTTAAACAGATTTGTTGTTTTATGAGTCTTCTAGCCAATATAAGTAAGAATATTATTTGCTTTGTCATTTGAAGGGTGCTAATTTACAAGGTGTAAAGATGCTTTGTTCCAATGCGGAGGGAGCTTCTCTCAAAGGCTGCAACTTCGAAGATCCATCTGGACTGAAGGCCAATTTAGAAGGTGATTTGATGCAGTTCTTTAGCAAAGACCACAAAGTCCTATTCTGAGCTGTCATTTCAACGACTGGCTTTTGTGATCAGGTGCCAACCTGAAAGGAGTGGACTTGGAAGGAAGCCAAATGACTGGTATCAACCTGCGTGTGGCCACTCTGAAAAACGCAAAGCTGAAGAACTGTAACCTGCGGGGGGCCACTTTAGCCGGAACGGATCTGGAGGTAAATTAAGCTTATCAGACATGATTATCTTTGAAAGGAAATGTCACTCAAGTCGACTGAGATAGCAGGCTTGTTTATAGAAACCCATCAGAGGAAAGAATGATGATTCCTATTATTATTCTTCCCCGTCTTTATTTATGCTTACAACACACTTACTTCAAGGCCTAAATGCTCATTTGCTGCCTTATTTGTCCTATCAGCCAAGTGTTACAGCAACAAGCTAACATTCTTTACTTAATCTGTAGTTATAATATTAAGGCGGATGAGTGTAAGCAACAGGTGACAATCTGGAAAGAAAAAAAGTGAAATAATAATTAAAAAGTTGATTTTTTTCTTAATTTATCTGTTTAATCTTTTTAGATAGTGGTTTTATTATTCTTTACTTAATGTGCACAGCGACGCACTTGTTAGGACTGTTTCTTCATAGCAAGGTGGTTCCTGGTTGGAGCCTCAGCAGGGGCCTTTCTGTGTGGAGTTTGGATGTTCTCTGGTGCGTACTTCATCATCCTCCCACAGTCCCAAAACATGCATTTTAGGTTCATTGGTGACTCTAAATTGACCCTGTGAGGGAGTTGTATTTTGTCTCTGTGTTGACTCTGTGATAGACCACATCCTGTCCAGCCTGCCTCATGCCTGATATCATCCGGGCAAAGCTTCAGCCTCCTGACAACCCTCAGTTGGATTTAGCAGGTATAGAAGATGAATGGTTGGTTGGAATTAGGTATTTTTGGGTTTTGAGACTATTGCTTAAATAAAAATGAGCCATCTCAGCAAGTCATCTTTACCTCCCTGAAAATATGTGTTATGTTGTTACACAAGGCTTGAGATTAAGATGATGAATCATGCAGAGGGGATTTAATCATTGATAATATCTGCAGGGTGTTGGCCAACTTATTGTCTCTGGCAGAAATAAATTCATTAATATTTTCCAAACTACATCTTTATTAGAAATAATAGCACACTACGGTTCTCCAGATTCGTTTTATTAACTGAACTGTTGATTTTGGGAGCGCTGCTGTTTTACTGCTTGTTGAGCTGCACGCCGTTATTGATCAGATAGTTCTGTTATCAGGACTCTGAACAGTTTGTTGGTGTCAGACGTTTTAGTTCTTACTTGGTCCAATCAAACCTGAGTGAGAAGATTTTCTGTTAACTTATTGGCTGGCAGCCATTGTTAGCAGCCAGTGAGTCCAATTTGGAGATTTTTCCTTTTCTGTCATCTCTTCCTTGCAGTAGATGAAGGCTCCTTCTTACATCCAGGGCTTTACAATTTATATAAGTTTATCAGGAAACAACAATTCCTTTCTGCGACATCTGGGTCTGTTCACCTATCGAGTTAGATAGCAGTGATGCACTCCGGTTGTTACTGAGATGACATTAAAATCTGGATGATCTGTTCTCAAGCTTCATAAAAACAAAGCAGAAGTAGTTTGGGTTGAAAAATTTACTCAACTCAACTGTTTGAAAATCAGTGAAATCTTTTTTTTTTTTTTTTTTGTTTTAAGTTGGATTAAAAAAAAAAGCTCTTTCCAACTTTGCTTTTGAAGAACTGGAAACACATTTCTTCCACAAGTCTCTGGACCACCATGTTGTCTGCTGGTTTGGATCCATCTTCCCGACATCATTTACTAAGTAATTACTACTTCATTGTTGAGAACTTGGCAGCTTTGATGAAGTGTGAATTTGTAACTTCGGTCTTGGCATCTCTTCACTGTCTCCAGTCTGTTTCAGATTGATTTTCAAGTTTTGTTGCTTTCTTTTAAAGTTTAAACAGACTTGGCTCTATAATCTTAACAGCTCTCATCAAGACGTATAACAAACTGGAGACTGCTTTTTCTTTTGCAGTGAATCTGTGCAGCGGTTTATCTCTGCACGTCTTCACCAGTCAGGCTGTAGTTACGTTAAGACCTTGCTCTTGTCTCGCCAGTTAACCTTCCTGACTCAATGTTTCGTTCCTGCAGAACTGCGACCTGTCCGGCTGTGATCTGCAAGAGGCCAACCTGAGAGGATCCAATGTTAAAGGAGCCATTTTTGAAGAGATGCTGACCCCTCTGCACATGTCACAAAGTGTTAGATAACTCCCCCCCCCACACACACACACCCACAACTCCAGCTGGCTTCTTTCCTGCTCAGTTTTTCCTCACTGTGTTCCATCTTTCAGTCTATCTTTACCTGAGCGCGGTGCAGGTAAACGTATGCACATCCCTGGTATTCCACCAATATTGTGTTAGCTTTAAAAAAAAAATCTTGCACTAGAGTTTACCCAGGGTTGCTAGTGTTGTTGTTTTTTTTAATTATCCACAGCGTATATCACCAAATCAAAGTGATGTTTTGTGTGTGCGTGTAGTGTCTGGATGCACTCCAGTGTTTATACTCATCATATGTTTTGCGTAATTTATATTTCTGTCATAGTACTTTACATGTTAAGAGTTCAAATCAAATAGACCCACAAGCAGTAAAGCTGAATACTGCTGTAGCAGAAGTAGAACAATGACTGTGTTCATAAACATTTCTCTCTGTGAGTATGTAACTTCATTTTGCTAGATTTAACAAGCAATGCAAGCCAAAGCCATACAGTACAGTAAGAGTCTAAAAGGCTCCAAGTGCTATAAAACTATGCTACAGGCGACTTCAAAACAGCTTGAGTATGCAATACAAGATGAAGAGCTTCAGGATTTCTCTTTTCCTACTTAAAAACGTTGCTTTCTTTGTTTGTGCTCTGTGAATCTACCTCTTCTATTAGTCTAATGTGTAAGTGATCCACAGTTGCATGCATTTGAATGCACCACATATATGTATGTCATCTATTTCTTAAGAGTCCTGTGATGAGAAGATATTTTCAGCTCAGTGTGCTTTAACAGGAAGCCATTTTCATGTGTTCATCTTGATAAAGATTTCCTCATGTATTTCACTTTAAAAAAAAATGCTTTAAAGTTATTTGCACATTTTTATGTTAAGATGTTACATGGTATAAACATTCACCAAAAATGTTTGGTGCTTTTTCTTATGTATTCTTATGTTAATCAAATCCTGTGCTTCCAAAACTTTCCCCAAAAATGTCTTTGTTTGTTTTTTTTTCTTTCTTAGTGTGTATTATTAAGGATCTCTCTCTCTGTTTATATTAGATGGAGTCCGTTTGCATGTGTGAAGCTGTTTGTCTTTGACTGGTGAAGTTTCTCTGGCTGCAGCTCAAAGCTGCTCCAATGCAATATTACTCACTCAGTTAAATAGGAGGTACTCAGCCTGTGAGAATGAATGATGAAGGCAATCATGTTGTGTATTTCAATTTGAGTGTACAAATTGATGGAAGAGCTATGGTTATTTATTTTAATACATGTCACTGAATGCAATATGGGGAAGGTGATGATTTGTGTTGGAGACAGGGAGTGGTGTGGTTTATCCCTGATTATTGCACTCAACCATGGAAATATGTTTCCGTTAATGACTGTTAAAAATAAACTGCAACGAAGAGGAAACAAGTCTCTGTTCTTTATTTTTGAGACATCAGTGGTGCGTGTTCAGGATGTGCTGGCTGGAAACGGCCTTGTCTGGGAAACACTCTGTAACTTGTTAAAAATCCCTCTGTAAGTGCTATCTTCTAAACAGCCCTGCAGGTTGCCAGTGATGCTCAACGTCCTGATCCCACTTTGCGACCCCCTGCAGTGAGGTGCTGGAGGGAACAAACCAGCGTGGGCTTATATAAACCAGAATGAGCAGCAGGCTTCATCAAGGACAGCAGAGCAGACCGGAGAAGTTCCCTGGCTTCAGAGTAAAAGGTAAAACTGTTGTTGGGTTAAAAAAAAAACATTAAAGCTGACTAACATAGGTATGTGGTTTGTATACTTCTTCTTTTCCCCTCAGAATGGCTGTGATGACGTGGGCACTGTGTCTGCTGCTGATGGGCAGCCTGTTGCTGCAGGGCAGCTGTCAGCACTGGTCCTTTGGCCTAAGCCCAGGAGGGAAGAGGGATTTGGAAGGTTTTGCAGACACGCTGGACAATGTAAGAATATTTCTTGATCACCCTCCATCTTTTTAAGATTATTTACTGTCCGCTTTTTTTTTTTTTCACGGTGATGTTTTTTTTTCCTCTTTCTTGCTACAGTTAGAGGGATTTCCACACATGGAAGCACCTTGCACTGTTCTGACTTGTGCAGACAAGTCACCTTTTGCTAAAATCTACCGACTGAAAGGACTTCTTGTGAGTTTTCCTCATTTATAATTTGCTGTCTAGTTTTATTTATACATCCAACATTACTGGCAGAAGTTATATATGTAATGATCTTGATAAAATGTTTGATTCTTCTTTCATTTGTGTGTGTGTGTGTGTGTGATTTTATTTTTCAGGCAAGTGTTACCGACGGGGAAAATGGACACAGAACATACAAAAAATGATGTTCAATTCTGGAGTGAATTAGCTTGTTTGACTTACTGTTTATTTAAATCATAAATAAAAACTATTGAAATGTTTGCTTTAAATTTTTTGACATTTTCTGTCTCACTTTCTTTTGAAAAATAAGGGTGCAGATTTGCATTAGTAATTTAGTTGTTTTGCTGCGTTGCCTTTTGTAAGACAGTTTATCTGCATGAAGTTGCCTTGAGGCAACAGAGAAAAGTTTATCATTCTACCTCCTTACAAATGCATGGATGTGCAAATATTTTTATATGAACATATAATTTTACACATAAAAATGAAATGTTTTCTAACCAGTTGCATCTCTCCTGGTTGGACTGAGGGAATGAAGTGGAATCAGATCTGCTCCTCTTCACTGTCCACCCCTCGACAAGTAAATCCCATTCTTCATCTTTGATTCTAAATACACTATCAATCTTTTTTATTTGACTTTTTTTTTATTTACTTCTTTGGTCTTTATTTTGCCCGTTAAAATGTCTGAGAATCAATTCTCATCTGTAAACATGACCCGACCAGTAGACAACAATGAAAATACAGAGATGCATGTGAGCATATAAAAACATAGAACCTCTTAAAAACAAGCATCTAAATCCATGAATATAAAAATGACAAGAAGCAAGTAGTGGCAGGAAAGGGGAGGACAAATATCTGTGTATATGTATGTGTGCATGCATGTATCAGTGTGTGTGTGTGTGTGTGTGTGTGTATATGTGAGGAGGATGAGGTCATTTTTGGGATTGGGTTTGGTTGGCACAGATGAAATTTAAAATAGGTCGCTGAAATATACTACATTTAAATAACCCAAAAGACCAAATTTTCTCTTCACAAAAAGTTTAGATCAAATCATTGAGGAATTCAGATTTTTAATCACACTTAATAAATAAATTTGTAAGAATATTTTTGCCACCTTTAGTTGAAAAGAGAAAATCTCCTAGATGTTATATGAGTAGAAATTCTGCTTGTACAAGTTTGCATCTTTTCTTTTAGTTACTTAAGCATGACAAAAAGATGACATTCATCAATTTTCCTCCATTTCTCCCAAAATGAACGTCTCAGCTCAAATCCTTGGACCATTGCTACATATGCACATTTATTTTTAGTCTGGTTGGATTCTCATGTGCTGCTACTGTAAAGCTGATTTAAGTGAAACATTAGTTAGCTTTGTCGTGCCTACCAAGTGTTTGCTTAGGTGTCCAGTTGTAGCTCAGTTTTAGGAGCTCCATGAAGACAGAAACACAGTTAATTGTGTTTCCGTTTCTATATTAAGTCAACCAAACTTCTAGGAAGTCCTCATGAGGATTATCACCCATTTTGTTCAAGCTGAAGCATAATTGCTGGTATTTAGTGTGTGGTAAGTTAAACTAAGTCTGGGCCTTGGCAGGAATAGGTCTTTGTGAGATTGTTCGTACAGAAAATTTGAATATTTTTCCAAATGAAGTAATATTTTTGGCTTTAACAACACAGGCAAAAATTGACACAAAGGCTGTTTATGTTTGGCCACCAGAGGGCAAAAGAGGTCCTCACTGAGACTGTCCTTGAAGTTTCTTACCCAACATTGTTGTTGTGCTTTGATAAAATCTGCCAAAAACTAAAGAATCTCAGTCGGACACTGCTCATGTTTCATAGTAGGTACTCTGCACAATACTAGATCCAAATCTGTCAAAAACATGATTTACTGACCCTTTAGTCCTTTATTATATTTGCTAATCACAAGGAAATATCCCTGAAGCCAGTTCATTAGCACATTGCTTATTTGGCTCATATCACGTACACTCCCCAATCTCCTCTGGATTGTAAAACTGCTTCTTTGTTATTGGACTGGACAATGTAGCAGTTTGAACAGGTGATGAGCATGTTTGCCTACAGCACATGGAACTGAACAAACTGAATAAGAAATCGAAGTTTATTCATCATGGGGATTTGACAGGAATATATGAGCTCACGGTGACGAGCATATGGGGTGATCACACTCTTATCTTCACTGGAAAGTTTGTTTTTTTTTATTTTTATTTATTTATTTCCAGAGATGTTCAGTCTGCCAGTCAGGCGTTGCAGAGAAAACACACATGACAGAAAATCGTTTACATTGGTTTCATGTTGATAATGAGATTTGTAGAGACTCCCACTGAACATGCACCAGACACTACACGGGTCAAGTATTGCATTCATGGAAAGTGGCTTGATGAGCAACAGATAAATGCGAGGCAACAGCCCAGCAGAAGAAAGAGTTTCTGTACCAATACCTTCGGTTTTAAATAAAAGACGTATCACAAACATTAATTGCAGTTAATTTCAGTTAAATAATACCATCAGACAAATGCAATGTGGTGTTTTGTGGTTTCAGACAGAACCAATCTGGGAAATACTTGCTGAATATGAAGATGCACACCCTGCTGAGCCTTCCTCCCACAGCTGCAAGGTCCACTAATTATTCCTAATTAGTCTCACTGAGACCAGTCCGAGCACATTCAACTAATCAAAGAAAAATAATTAATTTTTACATTAACTTGACTGCTTTGACACGCTGTGTGTGGATGAATCAAGCAATGTGTTTGTTGATACAATAACAGACTGAATGGAAGTTGCAAACAAGGGACATATTCTTGGTAAATGTCGAGACTGATTTATAAACCAGATGTGTCTTGAAGAGTCAGTCTTGGTTTCATGTTAGAGGATTACGTGTGTAACCCAGGCCTTCCTCACACGCAGGCTTTTATAAATCCCCAAGTAATAGGTTGATAAAAGCAGGAACTATAACCTGACATAAACTCTCTGGTGCAGGTCTGATGAATGGACAAGAACCTGATACAAGGTGGAACCATTAGGGCAATTCAGTAGAAAGATAAGAGAGCAAGAAAATATTGACTGAGCTGATATGTGTGTTTGACCCATAAATGAACTACCCACCTGTTTGAGAGCCTCCTACAGATGTTAGAATGTATTATATGAAGATAAAGGCAGCAATGCGGATCACTGACCTTTTCATCTGCTTGTTTAAAAGGATAAATTTGCTCTTACGAGAACAAATAGAACGCATATTCCATGTCTGACATTACTGAAAAGAGTTCAAACTGTTTTACTTTTTGCACGTTTACATTTTTTTTGAAGAATTTTCAGCTCTACACCAACACATCAGATTGTTTTCTGCAAATCATTGTACTACATTGGACGAACAATTCCCTGTTCTTTTTGAGGAGAATTTAAATGCTCAAAAACAACAGCTTGAGCAAGTCTCTGGCTGACTAGGTCGTGTTGTTCCTGTGATCAGAGAGATGCTTTTATGAGAGTCTTGCTAAATTAAAATGCAGGGAGCCAAGATGCTAATCTTTCTGGAACTGCTCCACTAACAGGGAGAGTTTGGCCCTGTGGACTCCTTAAGGGTTTTTCTCCAGCTGACTTTCATTTCATAGCGCTGTAATGTGCCCCCCAGCCTGGCTTCAATAGGTACCGATGCAAAATGGTGTAATTTGACTTCCACTCATTGCCAAGTTCCACTGGAGCTCATCAGCACCTCCGGCATCTTGAGCTCTTTGTTGGAAACAAAATGAGCAGTGCTACTTCACTCTGTGAGACTCTAAAAGGAAAAACAGGTGAAAGGAGAGAAATATGAAGGAGCAGAAAGGACTGACACTGTGTAATGTTCAGCTCAAGCCAGGGCAGCGGAAGCACACTGTTGGTTATCCTAACAAGGAGCCATGAGAGCTTCCTTACTGGCTAAATGGCCTCAGGAGGCAGAAAAACAGGTTATTTGCTTTCTATGCAGTACATTTGACCTCTTTACATATTAAAACTAGACAGCAAACGTCTGGGAAATAAAAAGCACCCTAAAATAAAACTTACTTCCTCTTTCCTTTTCTTCTGACTCCTTTTAGATACAGAAAAATATTACAGCTCCCCCCCCCCCCCCCCCCCCCCCCCCCCGCCTCATGCTGGTAACATCTTCTGCAGAACAAAGATGTATTCAACGCTAGATGCACATCTAAAAATGTTGTGATCCCAGACATCGTCCTAAATAATGCACACCATGGCAACGCACCAAGTTTGACCTCAGAAATGCTTTGAAATATTCATAGTGAGAAAAAAATATTTGAATTTTGTACACTGCCATCCAGAGTAAGATTTAACATTGTTATGTCAGCCAGGGGAGGACTGGCTAATGCCAAGGCACACTGGCTACAGAATCTCTTGGGTGCATTAAATAACTTTGTGTTTAAAAATGATCACCACAAGGGAACAAAGTTTTACCAAGGGAATGTCATTGTTCCTGCTGTTTTGTTTTTTTAATAAACTTTTATTTGTCTCTGTGTAGTTTGCAGTTAGTTTGCATGCTGCTTCCAGCTTTCATTATAGTTTTCTTTTCTTCTCCTATTGTCTGCCATTACATGTGATGGTTCAAAGCGGTATAACAGGAAAAGGTTATGTGGACTGCTTTGAAAGATTCACCGGTAAATATATCATCAGTAAGGTACAAAGATATTTTATATGTACTGTATGCAACACATGGGCTGCACGGTGGCGCAGTGGTTAGCACTGTGGCCTCACAGCAAGAAGGTCGCTGGTTCAATCCTTGGCTGGTTTGGTCAGTGGCCTTTCTGTGTGGAGTTTGCATGTTCTCCCCGTGTATGCGTGGGTTCTCTCCAGGTTCTCTGGCTTCCTCCCACCATCCAAAGACATGCATGATAGGTTAATTGGTCACTCTAAATTGCCCCTAGGAGTGAGTGTGAGCGTGAGTGGTTGTTTGTCTCTCTCTGTGTGGCCCTGCGATGGACTGGCAAGCTGTCCAGGGTGTACCCTGCCTGTCGCCCAAAGCCAGCTGGGATAGGCTCCAGCTTCCCCGCAACCCTGAATTGGAATAAGCGGTTCAGAAAATGAATGAATGAATGAATGTATGCAACACAGAGTTTGGGATGCCACTGCAGACACACTGTTACTAATGTATATGAACATCATCCAATATGGAATAGTTGGTATTTAAAGGATGATATTGAATAATTAACATATTTAAAATTAATCTGGAAAATGAAATGTCAGTGTTCACCATAACACCACTTATCATATTTCTTTACTTATTTATTCGTTCTTCTTCGCAAAATTGAAGCCAAAAACTACTGAAAAAATGTACGAAGTCAACATTCCTGAGTATGTACTCTGAATGTTTGGACAATATCACGATTAATCTTTAAATCCATTTTCAAGGATGTATTTGCTGGTTAAGTCTGACCAGAGTTATTGAAATTTGTCCTTAGTCTGTTTTTTTTAATCAAATTAAGTAAAGTACATATTATTTTTTAATTCTAGGCCAAAACATCCTTTAGACTGTTGTAAAATCATAAACTTAATTAATAAACCAGCAAAAAACAGGTGGAAGTTTGTTTGTTGCTGCAGCTTGGACCCCAAGAAACAGTTTCCGGAGCAAAGATTAATC
Source organism: Telmatherina bonti (assembly GCF_933228915.1). Classification (NCBI taxonomy): domain Eukaryota; kingdom Metazoa; phylum Chordata; class Actinopteri; order Atheriniformes; family Telmatherinidae; genus Telmatherina; species Telmatherina bonti. The sequence continues at coordinate 26,910,833 of NC_136611.1, read as the reverse complement.
CAATATTTACACATGAATCCCAAATATTACAACACAGATATCACCAATAGAGATAAAGAATATGTTTAATGCAATTAAACTGCACAAAGTGACTGACAACAGGTTACCAAGAGATACTTGCTATGCTACAAAGTGCGCTTTATTGCAGATCCCACCATAAACTGTAACTCTGTCATGTGATATATATACAGTAGATGCGACCTGCTCTGTTCTGACAAAGTCCTTTACTGTCACATTTATTTTGTTTTATTGCAGCTGATATATGGTTGTTGTATGGCACATTTCATGAAACACCGTCCCACACATATATTCTGGTGTTTAAGACCTCAGTTGACAGCATGAGATGTATACAGCTCTTACCAAGGTTCTCTGTAAGAGTTCATTACAGCAGAAGCGATTTCAGGTAATAAAAAAAACATTAAGACGATGCAAGTTAAATGACTACATCCACTTCACTGATATGCTATTCTTCAGTTATGTAATAAGCTGACAATCAGTAACACATTAGTTTGCAAATGCCTTCATATTTTCATCAGTCCCATTTACATAATACAGCAAAATTGCTGTGGCTTCAGTTTCCTCCAGTACTTTCTGTGGTTCACATAATACCTGCAGGTGAAAGTATAAAAAGATGGGAATATCAGCTGACTTTTATTCAAACACGACATCTGGCCAGACTGCAGAGCTTCAGACAGAAAACACAACACATGTTTGACAGATTCAAGGCTGTCTCATAATTGGTACTGTATGCAATGAATGCAGACTACAACTGAAAATGCATCCATGCAAAGTGTCCTCAGTTGTCCAACAAGACTTAAACTTGTCCATCGTTTGCATCGTGTTGACTTTCTCTTCTGTGCAAGCTCATACTGGTTGAAGAAAACTGTGCAAAACTGGCTTATTGTCCCCAGTTTGCTTTGTCTGCTGTTGTGAGTTTTCACTTTGTAAATGTCAACTTTTCTTTTGCAGAAAAAAAAAAGCACAAGAAAGCTCCAAATAAAGACACGATAAGGGTCGAGTTGTATCTTCTGCTTTCCTTGATTCTCACTTCAGACTCATTTATGTATTGATGCTGATAGATCCATTACTTATCACGGACCCTTTGGTGACTTCTGTGCTGACAGTGGAGAGCGGTACGATCTCATACCTCTCTGCCACTCCCCAGCAGCGACAGCGCAACAAGGTGGACTTGAGCTGTTTCTGGAAGTTTCGGTTGAGGAAACCATAGATGATGGGGTTGACGCAGGTGGAGGCCATGGCTGTGAGGTGACAGAATGAAAAGATGGCGTCGTGGCCACAGGACGGGATGGCCTCGTGGTTCCAGTCGAACACAGTGTTGAAGATGTTGAGAGGGAGCCAGCAGAGGGCAAAGAACACCACTATGCAGAACAGCATGATGTTGATCCTGGGAGAGCCTTTGTTTGTCTTCTGGGTTACACTCCTGCCACGCTCCACCATATCCTTCCTCCTCCGGAGTCGCAGGTAGATGTTCAGGTAGCAGACCATTATGAGGGCAAGAGGGAGCAAGAACTGGAAGATGAGCAGGGAGGTGGTGTAAGCTCGTCGAACTTTAACAGATGGCCACAACTCCATACAAATAAGGTGGTCGCTGACTGGCAAAGGGATGCTCAGGTTCTGGAAAGGCAAGGTAAGTACGCTGTACAAGAGGAAAGGCACTGAGATAAGACAGGCCACAACCCAGGTAACAGCCACTGCCAAGTAGGACTGTCTCACCAAAGGTTTCCATCCAGTAGGATGGACAATCAGCTGGTAGCGCTCCATAGCGATGAGGATGAGGGAAAAGATGGAGACAGTTATTGAAATACACTGAATGTAAGGCGTGAGCTTACACAGGGTGTCTCCCAGGATCCAGTGATCCATCAGAGTATAGATAATAGTCACCGGCAGGCATATGATGCACATTAGAATGTCAGAGCAAGACAAGTTGACGATGAAGATGTTGGTAACATTGTGCATCTCCTTGTGCCGCGTTATCACGAACACCAAGCAGGAGTTCCCAATGAGGCCCACGGCCAAAACCGTGCTGTAGGCAATGATGAGGAAAGTGGTGCCGCTGACTGAGAGCGAGCAGTCCTCAGTGAGATCCCACGGTATCTCTTTCCACAAGGCTTGGTTGTGATTGGTGCTGTGCTGCAGTTCCATGATGGCTTTTGTGGGCTAACCTCAAAGCCAGAGGGCTAAATGAATTTATTTTGTCTCGGCTGCTGCAACTACTTCATAAATAAAATGAGCATCTTTCAGTTTTTTCTCATCCTTTAATCTCTGCCGGTCCATACAGGTGTCTTCATTTGTGAGCCTGGAAGAGGAGTGGGTGATAAAAAAAAAAGAAATAAGTCAACTAAAACAAAGGTTTTGTTTGGGGTTATTCGTCAAAGTGAAACAGCTAAATTTAATCTTGTGAAAGCTAGTGAAAGCTAATTTAATCATTAGACAAACTTTATTTTACCATTTCTTTTTAAAATGAGTTTGACTGAGTCTGTTGCTGCAGGATATGATTTGGAAGTTGCAGCATTTTTGGATGTACATCAACAGAACTATGCAAGTTTTACCTTTGTGCACACGGACAGTGGAGCCAATATCACAAAAACAGAAATTTATGAAGGAAATAATTTATGTAAGTTGGGTGATACGATGCTGTGAGCCGAACACAGATTGTTCTGCTGCTGCGCTGATGGAATATCATCAGCAAAGACTCAGATTTTAAAGTGTCTCTATAATAGCCTGCTGATTTAAATTTGCATCACAATAACGGTGATAATGACTGCTCTTCCCGAGACTATCGTTCCCTCTCACTGTTTTCTTCCCTTTTCAGCTGTGAGAATTTATTCTGTCTCTGTCCATAAATGACACCTTTCATTGTCACTAAACATTCACAGCAGCTGCACACTTTTAGCAGCACATGTGGTCTGTGCAAGCTTCAACAGCACAAATTAATGTACCGGAAAACATTATAGAGATACAATTTCATTAACCAAGGCCTAGAACATTTGAATAGTGTGTGTGTGTGTGCGTGAATTTGTCTAAAGTGCATTTTTCTAACTGCATGCTCACAGCAAAAAATAAATAAATAAAAAATAAAAAACAAAAACTGCTCTGATTAACTGATACTTTGTGCCCTTGGTTCAACTCTCCACAAATTAGTTTTGCAACGCAGCGATGCAAACTGAATTACATCTGCAGGATTTCAAGGATTTATCATTTTTAATGGAGGACTCCTTAACTATGACAAATGTTGACAGGCGGGACATTAATTGCTTGTGGCTGTCTCTGTTATGAGCCGTAACGTCCTATTAGGATTTGCTGTTTCATCTCTGGTGATTATCCAGCCTATTCCCAACAAAAGGAATAGTCGCACAAAGAATTTCAAGCATCACTTGCATTCCTTTGTGGGGCACAACACATCCTCCTGGAGATGAATCCAGCTGAGTTTGTGATTATGTGGCTCACGCATATCCTGCAGCCTTTGTGCTGATAATTTTCGGTAGAATTTGGACACTTGAAAGTGATGCGCTGATGTGTGTTGTGTGATGGGAGAAGACGCAATGTCGCAAGGACATTTAAAGCAATCGCTAGATGTGATTCGTAACAAACAAATTATGATTGCAATCATGTAAATAAATAAATAAATAAATAAATAAATAACAACACATAAAACAAAAACAACCGCTTAATATTTTTCATGAAAAGTTGCTTTTAAAAATCTTTTTTTTTTAAAAAACAAAACAAAAAACGACCAAATGAAATATTGCGCATCTGCAGCCGTGCTTGGTCTAGATGTGGATTTGCTCCCAATGGGGGGGAAACCTGCAGGTAGAGGATAGACTCCTGTGTCTGCGTGAGCTCCCTGCTGACTGCTGAAATCTTAATATTCTCATATAAAACTTATCTGTAGAGTAGCCACTATAACATGTAACTTTTAGCATTTGAATCATCTTAACATAACCATTCAAAAAGGACACGAGTGTCCTCGGAATGATGTCGCCTTCAGAGCAGGTTGTGATGCAGTTATTAAACTCCCAAGATTTCCAGAACAAAAGACCATTTCTTTAAGATAACCCACTCCACTAGCAACAGAGTCACAGTTTAGAACAAAACACAGCACCATGATGAACAAAAATCAAATTTGATATTGTTTCTTACTGAAATATTCTTCCGTGTGGGACTTCTGGAGCATCAGGTGAAACACGTCGGAGTTTCTTCTTCTTCTTCTTCTTCTTCTTGCAGGAGGAGAAACTGAGGGGTGTGTTGTCAGGACAGGAGCTCAGAGCCGAGACTCCGAGCAGCTTCAGACTCTCCAGCAGTGATGTGATTGGGAACATCTTACATAATAACTTCTGCGTGGCTTGGACGCGCGCTCGAGCGCACATAGACGCGGCGCGCGCGCCAACACAAGAGGCAGACGGGGAAATTAATTAGAAATCTGTATGTGAACGGTGTGGCTTAAAACTCAGAAATGTACAAGTGAAAAAAATGACGATTCCTTTAAAGAACAGACCAAGATTTCTCGTACGGGGGTCAACTTCCCATCCTGCACGAGACGTCGTCCTGAAATGCAGGTGATGGAATATTCATATAGAGGACAATATTGCACTGCGGTGACTAAAAGCCTCGTGGGGCTCCCTGAATATATTTAATAAAACATGAAAGAAAATAAGGTGTTTTATCCTTTATTTTACAGTTTAGAAGTAAATCCTTTGGGTTTATTGTTGGGTTGGGTTGGGGAGGGGGGGTTGCCATAAAAATTCATACAGAGACTTAAGTCATTGTCATTTTACAGAGGGAATGTGGGATTTGTTTGATGCAAAACATCAAGGAAAGAGTACATCAACATCATGCACAAGCCCTGGAAGATACTGATCTTTATCAGATGATTAAGTCTGGCAAGATCATTAACCACCATCCTCAGAAAGATAAGTAACCTTGTCTAACCATCCGGATGCAGTCTAGTCGGCTCTTTTACATAATTTTTCAAATCCAGACTGAATGAAACATCATCACAATCCAAGTCCCAGTCCAGATACCCTCTGCTGCTAGCACCTAGAGCTATTTTAAACCTATTTTTTTTGCACCTCCTTTGCTTGTGCAACAGATTGTTAACTGCTTCTTCACACCGTCCCCACACACTCCTGCTTCAAGAGGAGGCTGTTTGAAAGAACTAATAGTCTGAGAGGCAGAACGGTGAAATGACTTGCCACCAACTACAGCTCTGTGGGTGTTTACTTGACATGGAGATACGGGTGTCAGGTCAGCCAAGACGACAAATCCTGGCAGTTCTCAGTGTAAAGCAGGAATGCAAATACATGGAGGGCGGCAAATCTTTGGATGGACTTTAAGAATGACTGTTCTTCTCCCTTCAGGTGATCTTTAGTGCCAACAATTTCTTTTCTACTTTTCTCCAAACTGGTGTTGTTTTGATGGAAGGAGGGAGTTGCACATTTCTTTTAAAAATGTGTCATATGTCATGACAGCTGGACATGACTGTGACATGAAATTGCTTGTCTGCCAGTGTGTCCACCACTTTGAAATGACTGAAAAGTGACAGCTTGATTGAGCACAGAGGATGGTGTCCAGTTGGGTTTGTACAGTCCAGAAAGAAAAATGCTTTTCATGAAAAAAAGAATATTGTTTGTAAAAACGAACATTTCTCCCAAATAGAGATGGTGGGCTTTTGCTCTGCAACACAGAGTGGTAAGGTGGTAACAGTGTGTTCCCAACGTTTTCCAGTCATTATCTCACTATTACACGAAATATCTTGATTGTTGATCTAATTTCCCACACAAGCTGTTTAGTTTCCCATCCAGTGTCTCTTTACGCAATGCATCATGTAACCTGATTCAGCACGGCAATATTTGAACTTGGGGAGGCTCATGAGGCCTTGGTACAAGCCTTTCTTGTGGGAAAACTGTTGATAATCTTTTTTTGTGAGAGGTACTGTAATGTACTTTTCACCAATTTACAACTGCTGTAGTTTCCCATATTGTGGGCTTTAATCATGACTGGGCAGCCACTGGAGCTGTGTATGCGTAAATTCATAGCCCTTTGTGTGTGTGTGTGTGTGTGTGTGTGTGTGTGTGTGTGTGTGTGTGTGTGTGTGTGTGTGTGTATGTGCATGATTTATTCGTGTTGACAGAAACTCTCACTTTAACAGACTTTTAAAAGTGTGCGGTGCAGCGGGGCTTCATACATGCTGACACCAATTAAGCCAAACAAATAGCAGCTTTGTGCAAAGAAAGACAGGAAGAAAAGAAGAAGGAAAGAAAAATGCACTGTGCCACTAAAGCATGAAGACTAATAAATTAAAAAAATAAAAGTATTTTGATAAAGTTCAGAGAATATTCATCCAGACTGAAATCATTACTATTCATTAGCTCATTATTGTATCAAAAAACATTAAATATGGTTCAGATCAGAAGCCCAGTTAGGGCTTCAAAGACACAGTAGATTGTAAAAGTACAGATTATAGTGGGATAAGGGGTTGGGGGAGGGGGCGTACAGATCAGCCTGTTCAGGGATCACTGTTTCCACCTTAGCTATAATGTAAATATAAGAAAGCTCAGAAAGATTTTCTGTGCCGACATGTTACTGGTGACATGCAATATATTATGGTGGAACAACACCCCTATTTGTAAGGCAGAACCACCCAAGTGTTTACTTGTCTTGCTGATTCCACAAACGCACAATCTTTACAATTATACATCAGTGTAAAGGTGCCTAACCAGGCCTTCCCATGACGTATAAAACAGCATCAATGAGAAAATCTCCACCAAACAAAGAAATCCTTACTTTCTGTGCTACGACTGAGAAAACTAAATGACAATGGAGGTGTTTATAACCTTTTCATTTTTATGGGTTTTTTCAGATCTTGGCATGATAACACCTCACACTTCAGAAGCAAAGATAACGCCAAGTAATAGATGTCACAGCTTTAAAAGGAAGGTTCACACTTAATCTGGGACCTCTAATGTTAATTGATTTGCACCTGAAGGTGTGATGTATGTTAGAGACAATACAGCAAAGGACATTATGCTATATATATGAGTCAGAATTCTGTGTTTAACTTCAATGTGGGAGGTTGTCACAGTGTTGGTTGATCATAAGGAACAGTTGTCCTGCCAAAGTGGGCGACTACAGCAACAGACCAAACCAGTACTTTCTACTTGTTTCTCGCACTGTCGACGGCACTGACTCAGCCGTTTCCATCTTACTCATCACCTAACCTCCATTTAAACTTTTTGAACTTTCCTTTTTGGTGCTTTAGCTGTAATTATTTGCTCCTTTTGTTCAGTATGCCTTTCGTGTCCTCTAACCTCTTCATGTAAATCTTAGCTGTTTTTGGTGTCGTGCTTCGAACTGTGACACAATCTCCCCTGCAGTATTACAGCCTCTTACATGAACCAAGTTGAAGTGATCCTTGACACCATCACAGCAACACAGTTCTATAAATCCCCTGGGGCTTTAAATAACCCTGGCTAAGAACAAATGCCACAATGCCTCAGGTAGTGTGGGATGACAAACAACCTTCAGATGCACAGATCAAATCTGACACGGAGCTCACCCTGATGCTCTTCTCTTAAAATGTGACTTTTGGTAGCAGATTAGCCCAGTGAGTAAATATACTTCCTAAAATTAAGTGTTTTTTTTTTTTTTTTTAATTCCAATTATGTGGAGATCAGCATCTTTTGTGAATATTGGGTCAAAATGCTGTTTTGAGTCTTAACTCATCTTTTGTGCTAAACCTACAGTGCAGATTTCTTAAATTAAAACTGAGAATGTTTTAGGTCATGCAGATGGAATTAATGGAAATTTTTATGCTGAAATATGAAATTATTAAAATTTCTGTTTTTGTACAAATATTTAACAGCAACAGCTCTGAAACAATAAACAGGGAAAGGTGAATATGTTAACAGGCAGCATAAATTACCTGTCTGAATAATTTTAACCATAACCAAAGACAAGTCTGCGCAGCTGGAATCAGGATCTGGAAATTGGCAGGTCTTACATGGGGTGCTTCTTGGATGTATTGGTTTGTGTCTATTAAAAGAAGAACGGCGCTATAGTATGAACAAAGGCTGGTTAGTTTAGTCAAATCCAATAGAAAAGCTGCAGCAGCACAAACTGCTTAATGCATCACTATTCGCTAACAGGTGGGTCAAAGTGACCTGGTCCAAAGGACCATATGGGCTGCTTGGTACATGTGCACTATTTACCTGGGGGAAAGGTAGTACCTAAATACACTCCTATGGGAACCAGGCAAGGTAGTGAAGACAGTCTGACACACTTGGAAATGTTGGGTCATTGGCAGCCAAACAAAAGTTCAGATCTTTTAAAATGAGGAAACAGCATATTGCTGCAGACAGAATGCTGGTCGGTTGCCGTTTTAACATAAAAAAACTAAACTGTTCAGCATTTCAAACATTTGTTCAAACTGTTCAAACATTTCAAAGCAAAATCTAATCTAAATAAATCCCAAATGGACCACCTGTGCTTGCTGCAGGATGAGCAACAACCACATAATAATAGCTTAAAAAGCAGATTGTGTTGCTTTTGGACGGTGCAACACTTCTTGTCCTCGTTCCATTTTTTGTGCCCTAAACTCCAGGTGGCTGCATGAACATGGAGGCATGACCAGTATGGGATTCTGCAGGTTATCTAATCTTTCCTATTTCACACATGAGCACCAGATATCGTCTGAAGCACACAGCTTGGTCTGGGCTTACTTTGCAGTTGTTGTTCACACATTTGCTTCCCAGCAGGAGATCGTGTGTTGACGATGACTCACAGCTGGAAATGCGAGAGAGGGGACTGCTGTGTTAAATCCTGCAGATGCAGGATATAATGATGATGGATTTAGCTTACACCGTGTTAACATTTACAAAGTCACTCAGTAAGTGAAAACCAACCCAGTCTGTAGAGAAAAATGACTAACAAATTATGCTTACCTGCATGGACACATGCTCACAGTAAAGAGAGATGAAGTTTGATGCCATGCTGCATTGAATGTTTGAGGATACAGTTTGTTTTTAAACTGGATTTTAATTTATGTTAGTTAGCTCCTGTGGATTTGTAACTTCAAAATCATACAAAGTGCATCCACAAAAATATAGCAGTAGTCTGAGCAGAGGTAGGTCTGAGGGCTCAGTAATCCTGTCATATAGATCTGCACATAGATCTGTCATTTGTCTGGCTCTTTGGCAGCACAGTCCTATTTCTTTACGTAATATCCCGTTCCTTTCCTCTTATCCATCTCTATCAAATTGGACTATTTAACAACATTAAAGCTAAATTACACCAAAGCTAACCAGACAACAACGATGACAGGTGCAGATAAATGGAGTTTCCATCCTATCATCCCTGCTTTACATTTGCATTGCTACTCTGCAATTTTCCAAAGATATTACTATGAAGCCATCCGTAAATTCACCTGAATGAGTCTGGGGAGAATTTTGCAGACATTTGCCTTCTCATAGGTAGTTCTGTTTTAGTGTTGCAGCTGTGATCTTCATATGTAAACTCTGTTATCTTGGGAGGCTCAGAAGACCAAGCTGACTGCCACAACAGGCATCTGATCAAAATGTTTGCAACAAAAATATTCTGTATATTTATTTAGGGTTATAAAAAAAAAGCTAAATGAAGCAAACAGTAAAAAGTCTCAAAGCATAATCCTTAAATACTGCCTACAGGTAAGATTAATTAGGCCACATGTGCAACAGGTACACGTATTTACATGCAGTCTAGCACTGTGCACCAGCTACGCAATATTAAACTGCAGCATCTCTTCATCCTCATATTTATATCTTCTGTTATTTATCATACAACTTCCAAACAACAATAACAATGCTTTTATATTGGAAAATAAGAAAATATTCATAAAACTACACAGTGGAAAATGTTGCTATATGAGTATATTAATATAAAAGATTGTTAACTTCACACAAAATGAAATAGTTGAATTTAAAAACAACTGGATACTATTAATAAATAACCCAACCAGCAAGAACAAAGAAATGAAAAGAAAAAGTGGTTTTATGAGAACAGAAGGCAGAGGCAATGAAAAGAAATGTTAGTTGGGAAATCCGTAAGAAAAAAAGCAACATAAATGTGAATATATAGTGAAAATGTAACAATTCATTCTTTGCTTTCTGTGTTAAGCTTATTTTCTGTTTCCTGTTCCTCTGCTTTGGGTTCTCAGTATGTCCTGGTTTTGCTTCTCAAGCATGCAGTTTCTCTGAGGACCTCCTCCTGGTTCTGACATGTTCTGATGCTTTAACTGGGTGAAAGAAGTAAATATACCATCAATGTACACATGTCAAAGTTTTTGCTGTGTAAATGTACATTGGTTAGCCCATTTTTGGGTTGCTGGCTTCAGCTTTGTAGTCTTGTTTAAATAAGGCTAATTTCCCTTTCTTGCTTGTCTGCCTCCAGAATGTTAGTCCTGTATTTGGGTCCTTCTGACAACTATCATCTGAAACATCTCTGGAAAATATCACACCTTCAGTGAATGTGTATAAACGGTTTGAGCATTTTACCCCTTCTTGGTGTTAAAGATATTTCTTCTTTGCCTCCCAGTCACAACATATTAGAGCATCTGCTAAATGTGAAACAAAAAACTTATTTCACTTTAGGAAAAAGCTTCCTGAAAATGTGCAAGGAATTGATTTAAGTCAGAACCAGAGATGGGACAAAAAACAAGAGTTAAAAATAAAGAAATAAAACAGAGCCTAAAATTGGAGTTCATTAAACCACAATTGTATTAACAGACGGAAAGGTAGAATCAGTCCAGTGGGCATCAGTCTCACTGATCCTTATATTTTAATTCATATAAATGTTCAACAGTTCCTTCCTGTTGTCGTAATCCACATAAATATGCTGCTGTGTGCCAACACATCTGTGTGCTGCAGGTTTTTACATTTTAGCTCAGTCTTCCAGGCATATGCAGATTTTAATGTTGCAAACAGGATGGCAGACGCAATAGACAATATATCAATATCAAGAGCTGAAACCAAAATCAAATTATGGGATAACATGGCAGAGGTGAGATGCTGAATATCCTTTAATCCCCAGACGCCTTGTTCAATAAGAGCCCAGATAGACTTCCACATGACTAATATGACCACTAATTCATTCAGGTTTTTGGCTACAGAGTAGAATATTCCAATTAAAACTGCATCCCCCATCAGTCCCATTTTTCTTAGCTACTTTACATGTGGTATAGAGGATGGCAGTTACCAGTAATTTGTCCATATCTTCATTTGAAACTCAAAGTCTCAGTAAACACAAATCCATCATTCTTGCATAAGTATAAATCAAATGAATCATTTCATCATGTTCATGTAAAACTTAGGCCATTGTTTCTGAAAATCTTGCAGCGGTGAGCACAAAATGCTTGTGACAGGGACCAAGGCGCTCCTTGCAAGGCTGCTGTCAAAGGCAGAGTCTAGCCAAGCTAACTAGAGCTATCATGTCCCTGCTCGCTGTCTTGTGTAATACTTTCCCCTGGGAGATGCCCGGCTTCCTGACGCGTGTGGGCCATGTGTGAAAAAGCGATGATCCACCCTCAGTCTGTCTCTGCAAGAGGCAACGCGGTTGCCGCCCGGCTTTCTGCAGCCTTTGCATGTAGCATCAAGGCTTGATTGTTTTTCTTCCATATTTTTTCTCAGTTCAGTTAATAACAATTCAGCCAAGCCTTAAAGCCCCACATATTGTGGGGAGGTTTGAATATTTCAGCAGCATTGATTTGTTTTCTCTACCCTCTCAGTCAGGAAGGAAATCTCAGCCTTTTTTAATGAAGACGGCCTTCCAAGTAGAGATGACCCTGAAAAAGACAGACTTGCTGCTTTGGGACCTAACTTTGTTTCAAATAGTAAATTTGCACAATTTCTTCTTTAACAGAGAAAACATTTTACATGTTTTCCTCTTTAAATGATCACATTATGGAGTCCAAATGTAATTTCCAACAAAATGATTCATAATAGCAACAATTGCAGGCAGATCATGGCGGAGTAAATGACCCCACACTGTTTGTCATTTAAGCAGAACTATGAATCACTGAGCGGCTGCTGTCTTAAAGCAGGCGGCAGGCTTCATCTCTGGAAGTTGTTGTGTTGCAGGACTTTAGTGTAAAGGAAAATTGATTGCTCCCCTTCACAATCACCAAGCCACCCCAAGGAAATTGCACCTGCCACTGCCGCACCTACAGTAAGTCACTTTGCAATGATCCTTTCAACTTACGAATCACACACCAGGTTGTGCGTATTGTGTGGTAAACACAGTTCAATGCATTCTGCCCCCACTACTGTAGGTGCTATTTAAGTTTTAATTTGAGATGTGAGTAATTCACACTGTTTGGCTTTCTCCTGATTCTTCAATAAACTTCAGCATATTATATTGTGCAAACTGTATAAACATCAATGTGTTTTTGGTTTTATTATAGATATAAGTTACCTGTATTCAATTCAGCTTCATTAGTATAGCACCACTTCACAACAGTGTTGTCACAGGCCACTTTACATTCACATCATTTTAAGCCAATTCATACATAGCTTATAATAGAAACCAACTGATTGCATCGAATCATGACTTTGATCCAATCCCCCATCCTGAGCATGCACGAGGCGACAGTGGGAAGGAAAAAACTCCCCTTTAACAGGGAGAAAACCTCCGGCAGAACCCGGCTCAGGGAGGGCAGCCATCTGCCTCAACTGGTTGGAGTGGAGACGACAGGAAAGACAGATCAACATGTACAACTGCATTTATTCAAGAACATCTGTGGAAAAAAGGAGAAATAAGTTAGAGATGGCAATATTGGCATATATTTATACGTTAATATATTAGAGAAATAGAGCGAGGTACTTCTCAGTGCATCAGGTGACGTCCCCATTGCTACATAAGTTATGGATGGTTAGACTACCCATAACTATAAGAGCAATGAGCATAACCTGGACAGTTGGGTCCCGTACATGCAGACTCCAACTCAGGAGATGCTCATATCCTAACTATAGGATTCATGAAAAAGCAAGGTTTTCAGCTTGATCTGAAAAGGTGTGGTGTGGTGTGAGAAGGTGTGGAGGGAGTCTGCCTCCCAAACCCACAGTGGAAACTGTACAAAGAAAGAATAAATGTGTGTGTTATATTTTGGCGGTGAGATCTTCTGTGCCAAAAAAAGATGGATGTGGGCCAAATGGCTTTCACTGCTGGAGCTCTGCTGTCCCAAACTAATCAGCTGTATTGTCCTTGGCTCTTATCAGATGTGGAGCGTGGCTGTTGCATTCCCTTTGTTCTAACAGCTTGCTATATGCACTGCACTTTTCCTTGTTATAGCCCCTCATGCTTGCTTCAGAAATACTGTACCCATCTTTCTTGGAGTTTGGAGCCTCTGTAATTGCACCTTAAGATAATCTCCTTCGATAATGATTTGAGTGGGGTCTAAATGTTCACCATTAGCGTAACAGCCCAAGGTCACAGAATGGGCTAATCTGTGTCTTGGCAACTGCTGTATCCGGCCTCCTTTTGTAAAGTCTGTGTGTGGTATAACTTGACAGCTAATTCTGTAAATGCATCCCACTTTGCTTTCATTTGTCATTTCTTCCTGCAGACTATGGAGCACCTTCTGCTCAGTTCTTCCCTGTTGAAAGCAGATGCTCCTCTAATGCACTGGAATGCTGTAATTTCACTAATGGCTCAATCGAAAGGCCCCTTTCTGACCATTGGGGTACAATTACAACATAACAACGGGAACACGAATTTATTCAACCTGACTGACTTCTTGTAAAGAGGAAACTTTAACCTGGAAGCTCTGAATGAGCATGTGACAAACATGTTTGTATGATTTGATTTGTACCAGGGTATGTCTGTCGTAGGGTGTTTCTTCACTCAGATTAAATATATAAGCATAAAAAAATGCTTTGATGTATTTATTTTTGTTTTGTATTTTTGTGCACACACAATACAAAAAGCTTCCCTTTATTCATCTCAGTTTTCCTTTTGTACTCTGCAGCTATATTGGGCTGTAGAATTTATCAAGTGATGGAATATTGTGACCGTGTTTCAAGTGGGGAAAAAAATCCACTCTGCATTTCAGAAAATGATGTATGCAAATAGAGACCTTGTCAGAAGATGAATGAGACTGGAAAGCAAACTCATAAACCATAGTAATTTATTTATATATGATTTTTAAAAAAAGGGAAAGGAAAAAAAAACATAGCTCGCTTGTTTGGGGGATCTGTCTGAAAATTACAGCAACAATCCCAAAGAAACAAAAATCACAGTTAGTTAGTGTAGATATTTTTGTATTAAATTAAATTAAATTAAATTAAATTAAATTAAATTAAATTAAATTAAATTAAATTAAATTAAATTAAATTAAAAACTTTTTGGATGTGGCGCTTCAAAACTTTCCTTCATATCATCAAATAATAACATTCATTTTGCTATCACACAGCACCCTCTTGTGTTTATCACAGTCACATAACGAAATTCATCAAGTCATCAACAGCTTATTTCAGCAACATAAATCATCAAAACTAAATATGTATACGATTGCCAAATCGACAGAAAACAACACAAACACGCGCTTTAAAAGGTTAACTTGAAACTTTCGTATTACCTCTTTGAGGTGTAAAAGAAAAAACGTTCGTGATTGGTTGATCTGTAGAAAGTAGGCGGGGTAATAACACGGAAAAGACCAATGATGTTTGAGCTCTCATTCCGATGCCAAAAAGTAAACAGACTTGTTTGGATCTGTCGAAACAATCACAAGATTTAGCTAACTACGCAGGACTAAAGGTTTCGATTCGTTTTGGCTGTACTCTTGAGGGGAGCTTGATATATTGAAGGCGACGTCATTTCTTTGCCATATCTTGTGTTTTTAATGCTCTTGCTTGCTTGCGTTACATCTGCTAAGGAGCTAACCAGCGTTTAGCTTGCATAACATTTGACATTAGCAGATCACTTGGCAGCGGAGTAACAGCTAGCAGGAGTTTTACGGAAATATAGAGGGAAATATACACTTTTAAATCAAAATCACACTGGGTCCGTGGCATTAATCTGTTGGCTATACAGTCATGAAAGGACCAGTCTTTCTTAGTGGTTAGCTGCTAGACTCAAACTTCCTCTCGTGTTTATTATTCTGCATTTCGCTGTGACTTATCAACAGAAGAAGACTTTGAATAATGTTTCTACTAGACGTATGAAAGCAATGAGACCTGAACGTCGTTGTCTGGATATGGCTGAGGATGGAGCGCTGAGTCCAGCTGGAGGACCCGCGGGCTCGTCGGGCCGTCCTGGCCGACAAACATTCAGGAGTTCGGCCCATTTCCGCAGCCTGCTGGACGGCCTGCTCCTCCTCAGACACAGCGACATCCTGTATGATGTGGAGCTGCTGGTGGAGGGTCGACCTCTCCGAGCCCACCGTGTGCTCCTGGCAGCCTCTTGTGATTATTTCAGGTAGAACTCACAGAGACTTGTCTCTGATGCTCTACTTTTATTCCCACTTTGCTTCCCTTTGCATGTGTGTCCTTGTCATTACACTCAGTTTTCTTTTGCAACTGACCCTGAATGTTTAAATAAGTTTATCTTGTTCACCCCCCCCCCCCCCCCCAAATTGCACAATTTCATTCAGACCACAAGTCAGAAACTGCATGAATGCAATCTAATTGGTTTGTGCAGGTTTCTACAGCCTGTTGTCACAAGACATGTCCCAGTGGAGAGACCAGTTTAAACAAAGATTGTGCTCTTGTAGATAATGATGCAGCTTATTAACATTGTCATATGATGACCGCATGGATATTTGGCTTCTGTCCTCTCCTGAGCTGTGGTTCCAGTTTTCATACTGATCTGAAGTGTTTTTCTCAGTGTGTGAGTTGCTTAAAAAGCATGGAGCTGTGTCCTCAGAGACTGGCGCTTGGACAGCAGTGGTTCAGTCTAAAAGCAATATTTAGTTAATATCTTTAAGCCAGTTGGTGCGTAATACATTACATGTTACATAACACCAGTAACAAAGCAAAAACAAACAAAATGATCAATAATAATCATTTATCTGCGTGTCTCATGTTGCATAATATGCGAACATTTCTACTTACATACCTGGCCTTAAACCAGTTGTTTAGCATTTCACTTTGACCTGCTAAAAATATGTTTGGCAGGAGGTTTTGTGTTCTGCACGGATAAGAAGCAGCTTATGATGTCGCATCGTGGAAAGCAAGATGCTGCTTTTCAGTTGTCAGCTTCCATATTAACCTTTTTTTGTTAAATAATGGAGATCATAAAGTAGAAAATAATTCTGGGAGTATTTTATGCTGTGAAAATATTGGCTAGAATACCAACTGGATGCATTGTGATGGTGTGAGTCTCCTCACCAGTGGGACACTGGGATAAACTATGTGTAACTTTATTCACTAGAGGGATGTTTACTGGAGGTCTTCGGGAGGTGCAGCAAAAGGAGATTCCAATCCATGGAGTGTCCTACACTGCCATGAAAAAAATACTTGACTACATCTACACTTCAGAGATAGAGTTAGACATGGAGTGTGTTCAGGAAGTCCTTACAGCTGCCACGTTGATACAGGTAAGCCAGTTTGATCCAAGCCGGTTGTTTTTTTGCTCTGTTTTGTTTAGCTGAACTTCATCTTTTTGTGTTTTAACAGCTTGAAAATGTCATCAGCTTCTGCTGTGACTTCCTGTTCTCCTGGCTGGACGAGAGCAACATTTTAGAGGTGCATAACATTGCCGATCTCTACGGACTGGAGCAGCTTAAAGCCAGAGTCCACTCCTTCATCCTCAGGAATATTCAGACTTTGTCTCGGACAGATGAGTACCGGCAGCTCCCGGAAGATGAAGTATTCAGAGCGCTGAATAGTGACGAGCTCCAGGTGACCAGTGAGAATGAGGTGTACGAGG
Organism: Telmatherina bonti; assembly: GCF_933228915.1. NCBI lineage: Eukaryota > Metazoa > Chordata > Actinopteri > Atheriniformes > Telmatherinidae > Telmatherina > Telmatherina bonti. The sequence continues at coordinate 26,893,919 of NC_136611.1, read as the reverse complement.
CAGCTCTCCACTATCACTACAGTCCAGAAGAGGTGGAAACTGATCGGGTGTACTTGCAGGTCAGTCTTAAGGTGTGTCTTTATTTTGTTCTCAAGGATTACATCTGCGCCATTTTCCCCTGAAGGCCGGTTAACAATATTCGTCTTTGTCATTCAAAAGGACAATCTCAAGATGCTCCAAGCTGTGCGTTTCTGCCTGATCGAGAAACAAGTGCTGCAGAGACTGCACGGCCGACTGGACCAGTGCCCACTGAAAGACTCAGTTTCGGCTGCGCTTCGTTACCACGAGCAGGAGGTGTTGCAGCCCGTCCTGCAGAGTCCTCTCACGCAGCCCCGGTCTACCTTCCACTGCATCCTGGGCTTCGGAGGGATGTTCAGCTCCAGCTCCCTTGCAGAAAGCGAGCACCTGTTTCAGGTGTACCTCCCGAGCTGGGGTGAGTGGAGGACGCTGACTGCAGCTCACCATCCTCGGATGTCCAATCAGGGCGTCGCTGTGCTCAACAACTTTGTTTATCTCATTGGAGGCGATAAGAACACGAGTGGATTTCGTGCAGAGAATCGTTGCTGGAGGTGAGAACCCATCTGAGTATTTTTATCCCACTTGACTTCATGTTTTTGTGTTTTAAAATATCATTTTTATATTTTCGTGTCTATTTTATTGATAATGTATCGTCTGTAATCAACTGGGGAGAGTTTCATTGAGACCTCTCTTCCTTAAAGCTGTTTCCAGCCTTGCAGCAACGTTTGGTTAGTACTTTTATTTGTGCCTCTGATTGCATCCCATGATCTTCATCAGTGCATGGACTTGGCTTTTTTTTTTTTTTTTTTTAGCAGGGTTCTTTGTGCAAATTAGCTTAATAGAGTTTATTTCTGCCTTCGGAAATTGCAAGTAAGGGGCAGCTTCACTAAAAGGCCTGTTTAGTCATTACTTTGGAGCTTTTCGTCATATCTCTAAATGAAAGGTTCCTCACGCGCCAGAGTGTCATTGTGGTCAGTAAACTAAGTAAAAAAAAACAAACATTGATCCCTTGTAAAATTAGGTGGTGTTTGCTCCTGCTTAGATTTCTTGACTTACACTTCTTGTCCTGATCCTTGCACGCTCCTCAGATACGACCCTCGTCACAATAGCTGGTGCTCCATCCAGCCTCTGCAGCAGCAGCATGCTGACCACTGCGTCTGTGTGGCGGGCGGCTACATCTATGCCATCGCAGGACGTGATTACAGCAACGAACTGGACTCAGTGGAGCGCTACGACCCACACACCAACATGTGGGAATTTGTGTCACCTTTGATGAGAGAAGTATGAGTTTACAGGGTTGGAAGATAAACAAAGAAGTGCATGTGATACCTCTGGTGTCCACACGATGTCGCCATATCTTCATCTCAATACTGTCTAACTGTCTCCAGGTGTATGCCCATGCTGGGGCAGTGGTAGATGGGAAGATTTACATAACATGTGGGCGCAGAGGAATGGCTTACCTCAGAGAAACCTACAGCTTTGACCCTGCAGCCAATGTGTGGACAGCATGTGCAGAGGGACCGGTGGAGCGAGCGTGGCACGGCATGGCTGCTGCCAACAGACGTGTTTATGTTATTGGGGGAAGTAATGATGAGCGTGGATATCGGCGCGACGTCCTAAAGGTACGGTGTCACCAGTCATTACTGCTGTTTATCGTTGCATGAGGAGAGTCTGCCTGCTAGTAAAAACCATTAATCCTAGGATCTGCTGTGCAGTATAAATATCACCTGGACTTTTTTAATTTGCCGTCTCACTTTTTGTCGTCAAGATACTTGAGATTTAAATTTTTTTATCCTCTTCAGCTTCTTTTAAATGATCATAAAGCACAAATGCTTGAAATCCTGAGCCAACTAATCTGTTTAAACGTCACTTAAAAACAACAACAACTTGGTTTAAATTATGTCCGTTTCATTTTCAGGTGGCTTGCTTTGACCCTGAGGCCAACTCGTGGTCTTTAATGACCCCCCTCCCCGCTGGCCATGGGGAGCCTGGCGTTGCTGTGCTGAACAATCGCATCTATATACTGGGTGGACGCTCACATAACAAAGGCAACAGAATGAATTATGTTCACGTGTACAACCCTGACACAGACGAGTGGGAAAAAGACACAGAATTTAAAGAGCGCGTCTCCGGCCTGGCAGCCTGCGTGGCGCTCATGCCCCCCGCTGTGATCGCTCAGGCCAGAAACTGGGAGCAGCGCACCAAGGCCTCATGGGAAGATGTGGACATGGACAGCTCAGAGGACTCTGTTGAGGACTAAAGCAGCTGTGTTGAACCAAACCCATCAGCTCTTTTGCACTTTTTTGTTATTTCGATACCTTTCAGCCGTGCTCACGGCGCCATTGTGTCCCTTTTCTTTTGCATGCTGACCGCTTTGAGTGCCTCCATACTAAAGTGTCTTTTTGATCCTCACACATGTTTTGTTCGGGTTCTCAGTTTTAAAAACTGGCACAAATGTTGCTGTTAACATCTTTATTTCTGTTTTTGCCTGAATTCTACCAGCTATGCAAAACTGTGAACTCATTCAGCTCCACAGATGTATTAATACTGGACTGATAGAAACTGGACCTTCTGAAACTGACAGAGTTTTTGACAGACAGCTGTTCTTGTGTCAGTTTGCAACTTAAGAGTTATTTCCAGGAGCAGGAAAATATCACAACCAGACTACTTTGAGGTATCTGCACTACTGTGTGATCATCACATTTAAATGTTTAGTTATGAGCCTGATCTCTGCTTTTTTTTTTTCTCTGATAATGGAGCAGATTGAGAAGAGTCTTATATATATATATATATATATATATATATATATATATATATATATATATATATATATATATATATATATATATATATATATATATATATATATATATAAACAACCTACTGTATATTTATACCTGAGTAATGAGACGGTGGTGCTACAGGTAGGAGATCTACCCTTCTGTCATGTTGGTATGTCCATTATTTTCACATGGACTTAAAGAGTAGATATTTATGTCATGCAAACCAAACCAGTCTTTGTCTATCTTTTGATAGTTTTGCATACAGAATAACTGAAAATCTAGATGACAGATGTGTTTTGAACAAAATCAGGCCTTACTTCTTGCTTCTCTTTGTTCTTAATGATGTTTATCAGACGCAGAAAGGGGGAAAGACAACACCTCCACCAGCCATGAAATGTATTTTCAATTCCATCTTGTTCTTGAAACCAGTAAACACGAGGGGTGCATGTGTCCAAATTCTCATAATCTAATAAAGTAATGTATCTTTTGTTTTTCTCGTGTGCATGTCATTAGGGATTGGGGATCTAGTTATCCAGATGTATGAAATATTATGAAAAAACACTAAAAAGACTCCATTTATGTTGGACGTACTGACGATAATGTTACACAATGTCTTGTAACTGCCTAGGAAAGAAGCAATAACATGGAAAATAGAGGGAAAGGCTTGGGGAGTTGATTTATTTGAAGTTTTAAATGTCATTATTTGCTTTCATTTACACCACCCGATGAAAAATTTGCTTAATGCTAAAAGTCTAAACGTTTAAAAGAGTGATGGATTAACAGATTTACTTTGAGCATGATGTGACCTAACAGAGGGAAGCGGTGGTTAAGCTCTGTTTCCTTCCACAGATGTTTAGTAAGATTCAGTTCAGGCACTGAGAAATGTATCAGATACATCAGGATGTTAAGAGTTCATCTGTTACTGACTTTAAATGAATTTCCACAAGCCGAGTAAACTAATGGATCTGATAGATTGTCTCATCATGAGCTATAACACATGACCTTAGTGTGGTCGTTTCATTTCTTCAGGACAGTTTAATAAACGTAAAGTAAAATTTCCACAGCTGGTTGTCCTTGTCTGAACTCCTGACGGCCGAGGTTGTTACCGTCCATCTTTTATTCCACCCAGTCTCTGCTAGTTCCTCTCCATTTGGCTCTAAACTCCATCAGCTTTATGAAGGCTGACTGCTGCTTTCCTCTCTGAGGCTGTTTCATCTACATCTGTTACCCCCCACCAGCTCTAAGTGAGCGCCCCCCCCCTCCCTCCTTCTGTTTCACACTATTGTGCCAGCCCCCAGCAAGTTGTCTGGTAGGATCTGCTGACACCAGCACTGGGCATCCTGGATCAACACTCTGTTGTGTTTATGCATCCCTCTTTTTATTCTGAAGCCGTAGTACCACCTGGGGGACACTCAAGTCCTGTCAGGCACTTAACCACGTCAGTGGTCTTTACAAACATCTGAGTGCAGGTCGATCTTGGTGCTCTTTGCCACACCATTATCAGAACAATTAAAAGGTTCACATTAGCCATTGATGTAGAGCTATGCAGATTAAACCCAGGGGAGAAGAGGATGTGTGGGAGTCAAGAGAATTTATTTTAGTGCCCACTTTTACTCTCATTCCTCCTGCTGGGCTGGAGCAGAGGAAGGGAATGGAAATCAATAGAGAACAAAGGATACTACTGGTGGATGGAGATCTGTGTGCTGGGATGTTCCTTGTGATCTGCTTGGTGGCTTCACCGAGACAACAGATGCTGGTCTGCAAAAGGCAGTTTTGTAAAATGTCAATTCTGATTCAAATTTCCCCTTTGATGCTCACAATTTGTGTGCATGGGTGCAATTATTTTGTTAATCTGTTTGAACTGCATTACTCTTTCTCAAAAATGATAAAGCTGGAAAAAGATTCATGAGGGATATTTTCATCTATAAAGCATAATTTAACCCCAAACTCTACCAGCAGCCTTTATGAATACGATGTCAGACACATAGTCACACACAATGGTAGCACAGTATTACCAACACAAAAAAATATCAAAGGAATACACTTGTTATGCATTGATACAAAACTGCAATTAAGACTTGATAGTATTTAAAATGTATAAAAATATATAATACTGCTTTACACCAGGCTTGGCAAAAATATCCTGCAGTTTCCCAAACATCTGTGTGACAACACTGGCTTTACAAGCTACCTATTAAACATACACAGTCAAATATTTTAACACGTTTTGTGTATTACTGTAAAAAAAACATGTAGCAAATAAATAATGTCTTGTTATGGAAAAACAATGTATGTAAAACTCTTTTGCAAAGCAGCATCTTTGTATTAAAGATTTTATTTCCCCAGTTCCAAGCAGTTTGACCTCAGCTCTTCTTAAATCAAATAAAAATCTAATTTCTGCTGAATTTCAGCTTCTTCTGTCTGACCCGCTCACCTGTGAAGATCATTAGAAAACACATAAACGAGGAAGTCAGAGGTTGGAAACCCTGTTTCAGCAAGGCTCTTAGATAATGAATAGCACCGAATAAACCCACACTAGATTGTTCCTGCAGGATCCTCTTCCTCCCTCCCTTTGGATTTTACAGCAGTCATTAGCAGCTCATATCCACTGAGGGTGAAAGCGATAGACCCTGCCTGTGTTTTTCAGTTGTGAAAAGGAGCCGACTGCCCCCTATTTTCATGCTTTTTAAGACTCATTGACATGGAGAACGAGGGTCATGCATTGCTTTATGTGCTGGTGGGTAAACCTCAGCAGGTGAGCCGGAGTCACTGTAATACACTGTCTTTAATGCATGCTGGGCTTGTCGAAACCACAGAGGAGTCCCCATTAGTGGAAACACAAACAAACAGCACCAAAGGTTGTGCTGCTTTATCAGGGGTGGCCCACTGTGGGAATTCAGATGCACCTTCTTGTCTGACATTAGAAGTGCTGCGTGCAACATTTTGACTGGAGGAAAACCAAAATTAGACTGTCGGGAAAATATGATCCACAATCTACACAGATATGTGACAGAATGATATACGCTGCAGCTTTATATGAACAATCTGGAGGCAGTAGATTGTGTGAGTTTGCATGCTAAATGAGGAATAAATTTGAAAGTTTGATACAAAAACCAACTAAGAACACGTATGCAGCAGGATAAGGAAATTGGGATTTGCTGTAGGGCTTTGTTTCCTTTCAGGACAGTGATCTTGACCAATTTAATAACTGTTAACAACAAATTTCATGTCTATGTGAACAGAAACTAGAAATCCTAAACAATTTAACAATCTACTAAGATATATATTCACACTTGAGACAATGAATCGTGTTACATTAAATTTTTATTCTCACTTCACATCACAGTTCACAGACAGGCATAAATTGCACACTTACGTTTGATTATTTTTTTTTTTTACAAAATTATTATTTACACTGGGGGATGAGACAGCAATCCAAATAAATAGACAATAAAACAATCACTCAGCACGGCTCAGGAAACTTTCACTCAACACAAAAGAAGTGTGAAACCAGCCTGTCTGAGCTGAAGACCGCAGCAAGCTGCCGTCCTCGCAGGCCTGCGGGCCCTCAGCCTCGCTTGGGCATGCATTCGCTGCATCAGCCACATGATGCAGCAGCTTTTTGTTAAAGTCTCATCTCAGTCAGTTAACGCCCAGGATCTCCTTCACCAGCATGAATAAGAAAACAGCGGGTACTGGCTCCACTCCGTCACATTGCCATGGTGATAGCCATGGTGCACAGCTTGTGTAGTGTAATCAGCAGTCAGATGGTGAGGCGGGGGATACTGCGCAGGGCTGGGGCCGCTCCACTGGGCCAGTGGCTGCTCTGTGCTGTAGGGACTGTAAATGTGGTGGCTTATCACTCCTGGCTTGCCGGCCTGGGCCATGGTCATGTTGAGCACCCCGGTGTAATCCTGGGGACCTGGAAGGTGCTGGGGGCCACAGTGGGCTGCATTAGCTTCATGCGATCGAGGCTTTGAGGAGTCATGATCTGGAACAGTGGCGACATCAGGAACTCTGGACTCAAAACTGCTGCGTCCTGATCCAGCGATACTGCTGCCAGTGCTGGAGGAGGGGGACGGAGACTTTCCGTACTCGTGGCCCCTGGAGCAGAAAAAAAAAAAAAAAAGATATCGATCAGTGAGTGTTTTCCTCTCCAAAATAACACTTCATATGCTTAATATTTGAACTAGGATTTACCTGTACGACTGGTAAGAAGCTGGAGCGGGGACAAGCTGCTCTGAGTTGTACATGTCTCTGGTGTCCACGCCAGCAGGAGACTCATTTCTCCCATTTTGCTCCCTCTCAGCACCCCATGGGGAGTAACGCTCCTCCTTGACAGCATCCTCATCTTTCCTTTTGGGGAGGTCGCTTTCCTCTCCATCATAACCATCATATGATGACGGGCAGAAATCTGAAAAGGAACAAATTATTAGAAAAGATTAAGCGGAATAACAAAAGGAATAAAAAAAAGGGGGAATAAAAAAGAATAACATGAACAGAATGGAAAGAGTTAATGTGCTACCTGGTGAACTGTCCTCTTTAGTCTCTCTATTCAAAGCATCTGGTATCTTGGCTCTTTTTTCCAGGCACGCTGGGCTTTTGTTTGAACGCCTGCAGAGGAGAGTCAGCAAAACAACGCAGCAATCAGCATCTTCACGGCTGCAGGATTTCGCATCAGCAGCTGCGTGTGTCGGGAATGAAACCCACCGTTTTTTAATAGTGCCCTCATCCCTGAAACCTTTTGCAAACGGGTTGTGATCAATCTTCAACTTCGTAATCTGCAGGAAGAAAATTGATTAAAAACCTCAATGATGTGTGGTAAGCTTGGCAGAGGTGTGTGTGTGTGGTTTTTCTGTGGCAGAATCTAACCTTTGTGTTCTGGTAGGCCGTAACTGCGGTGAAAGAAGTCTCTGGGAAGGTGAAAGTCTGGAAAACACTCCAGCGGACACTGAAGAGGTCGTCTGCTTGGACAACATGGAAGCGCGGGTGGTAGCGGTGCATTGAGTGCAAAATGATCTGCAAAGTTTGCACATTTACTCACAGTAAGCATCCTCTCTCATGACATCAGCCCTTTAACGTCTTTCTATAATAAATCCTGCATATTATTTGATGTTTCTTGCTTGCTCACACCTACATGGCCATGCTGGTCAAGCGTGTTGTTGGTAAGCTTGAGCTTGAGGAAAGACACACTCTGCTTCATCCAGTGGCTCCCTGGAGCTGGAGAGTCAGGGTGGAGGTAGGTCCTGCAGGGAGGCTGCGGCTCTGCTTTTCCAGCCACCTCCCATTTTTCTTTATTCCACTGCAGAGGAGACAGTAGGTAAACTAGTCTTAAAGGAAGGTGTTTTACAGAACAAACTCAATCTTTTTTTTTATTTCCAATGATGTAGTGAAGTGTGATGGCTGGTTGATACCACCCACAGAGAAAGGGGGGTTGCACAGTGAGCTCCCAGCAGGGATTAGAAAAACAGGAAGAGATAGCGCCCTTTGATGTACAACGTAAGGAGAGGGGTTGGTGATAAACAGGGGGTGACTTGTCTGGGAGTGCTTGGAGATATCTACAGCCAGAGCTGCTAAAAGCCAAGGAAAAGTAGAGGACTGTGAGGCTTTACCTTGTACCTGAAACCATCCTCAGGGACCATGTCAACCAATAAGATGTACTTGGCGCATGGGATAAGACCAGATAGACTCACTTTACAGTGTGGAAACATCCTCCTGGAAACAGAATGAAATACATATGTAAAAAAAAAAAAAAAAAAAAAAAAAAAGATGCAAACACATAAGATGCAATTATTTTGCTTTTTTTTGGCATAAAATCTCAGCCTTTGGTGGTCTTACCTGCCAGGTTTAGTGATAATCATTTCTGTTCCGATTTCACTGAAAGTTTTCCAGAGTTCGGAGTCTTCCAGAGTCATCCTGATGTTGCCTTGGAGATAGGCTTCAGAACTGGCAGCCAAGGAGTTGGGAGGAGGGCTGTTAAAGTTGGACTTTAAGTCTGGAAAAAGATCATATCTGCTATAGCCATGCACCGCTGAAAGTAATCACATCTGTGATCAGAAACCAAGTTTCCAGAATGTCTCTGGTTGATGAACAAAAGTGTTGACGCTACAAATGTAAATTAGGACTCACCTCGGATGGACTGCATCCTTCAGGTTCAGATCAGGAAAAGCTTGAGAAGACTTTTGCATGAAAGGCTGATAAGAAATCCAAGAGTTCAGCCTCTGCAAAATATGACCTGAGCTTTGTGCTCGGCCTCCCGTCTCATGTATGGAAGAAAAATCCAGCAGCACAAGAAGTCAGACAGATCAGTACCTTTAATGGCAGATATTTCAGAGATATGTTGCAGGAGAGGGTGACCATGACTTTTAAGGGGAACCCTGGAGTAGGTGGGGCCAGCAGGGCCATTCTCAGTCTTTGAAGTGGCACAATGATGAGTCAGTGTCCCACTGTGATTGGAGGGAGCTGGAAATCAAAGAGAGTTAACAGAGCCTTGATACCGTCCCCACAGGAAGGGGGACGGAGGAAATGCATCTTTATTAACTGCTAAGAGACTTTAAAACAAATATGGATGGACTTTCCTGCAGCAGATCAGATCTTGCAGCGGCACCAGAAGTTGTGTGAATTTCATTGAGTCACACACAAGTATGCTATTTAGTGTGCTGGTGCAGTGTGGTGAAATAATATTTGACACGTTTGATCCAAACAAAAGCAGAAAAAGTGCATTTTAATGCGAGGTTTTCACCAAAGTTCTTCTCAGTTTTAAAAAATAAAATGATTTAAAGAAACGTGTCATTGTTGAAGGAGTGCTTGTGAATACTGACAATAACTGGCAAAATAAGCATGGACATGAAAAATGTGTAAAATTTCACATTACATAACGATCAGCTTTACACTTTTTTTTTTTTTTGCACTCTCGGCTTTGTCCATCAAATTACAGAGGGGGTGGGAAACCCAGTGTAAACCCATAATGGTGTGATGATAACATGCTTTCTTTCTGCAGGTAACTTTTACCTGAGGGCGTCCTCTGAGGCCAGCAGGGACCACGAGGAGAGGCTGGTGATGGTGGTTGTGTATTGGGCTGTCTAGACAGGCCCATATTCTGCTAGATAATCTCATTAGGCCGGTTCCCCTTGAAGAAGCCAGTTTTTGCATGTGGAGAAAGGGCCCGTGTATAGACAGGCAATTAACAGCCAGTTAGCACCACAAGCCCAAGTCAGCCATGAATGAGACAGGAGGGGTCAGAGAAGAAAGACCTGGCGCAACAACCCTGCCATTCTCCCTAAACATCCACATCCAGACAAAATGGAGTCACAGTTCATCAGTCTGCATCATACCACGTTTACTACATTCAAAACAAATGCAGACATTAGCATAGAAGGAGGAAGAGTTCAGGCACATTTCCCTTTCCTGTTACCTCTGACTTGCATTGAATCCATCAGGTTTTTACATCTCATTCAACCTCTTTTCTAGCATAGAGACACCACTTCCATGCAGGTTTTTAATTGTATTCCCATGCCGGTGTGCTGCATACAATGCCCTCTGTAGGCTCAGCTTTTTTTACACCCATGCACTAAGAATGTTTTGTGCAACTGTATGGATAGCAGGTTAAATGCCAAAACAAGGCTTTTGGAAAGCAATGCAAGCAGCACAGTCATGCAGTTTTCATGGGTCTCTGTGGGGTCTGTAGAAAAGTGTGCATAAAGAGGAGCAAGAAGCCTTCGCTGTGAATATATTGACAAGCTTTGTGCTGGATCGATGCTAAACAGAAGAGGTTAACACTCAGCTTTTAACGGTGCACTTTAACTAGAGACGTTTAAATCTGATCATTTAGCTGCTCAGATGCAGAGCTCTCCTTGTAATTTCAATTTAACTCTGAGACAAAATTTTCCCTGAAATGAGGAGTTTTAATCTTCACATGAAATTGTTGTAACAGCGTTAATTACTGGGTTAGAGCGACTCTCCTCGTTTAGATCTCAGCTGGTTCTTCTGGGCCTACATGGGGGTCACGAAGGTCACAGGTTTTTTTTTGTTTTTTGTTTTGTTTTTAGGTTTTTGGAAACAATGTCCTGCGAGTAATGAAGGAGCTCAATTCCCTTTAGATGAACTGCAGTAGAAAGCACAACAGTGTCAGAGCAGAGGTGTACGTTTCAGCAGCGGCAGTGTCAATCCCATAACGCTGCGGGTCTGAATGTGACAGGTGTGACAGGAGAGCCTCTCTGTACATGGCCAAGGCACAAAGGCAAGGGCAGAGAGCGCTTCCCTAACTAACATCCATCTGAAGGGGATTTAGACTGGGTGCCAAATCGGACAGGTTGTCTGGGTAAGACTGATAGAAGCTGCACTAATGTGGATTTTATTTAAGGCTCAAATACGCTGGAGCGAGTGTTCACAAGCAATTGCTGAAGTCTCCCACTGCAAGATACGTGATCCGAGTGGAGCTATGTTAAATGGTTAATCCCTCCTGTTCACACTGATGCTCCATAACTAATGTCTGATTCCACTGTGGCTTTCCTCCCTGGGCATATTCACCTTCAGCCGTAATGTTCCACCTCTCAGGTGTCAGTCCGTGGCCATTTGCTTTAACTGCACAGAACTCCATGTGCTCAACAGTTAACAGCTGCCAATATACAGCCAGGGCCTGGGGATCAGACGGCTCTCCAGCAGCCCAATAAAGAGCCCCTGGAGTGGACTGACGAGAAATCTCACACCTTTTGCTCACATTAGCCAAGTAGCATGCTCTTTTGATGCTTAAAAGGGCCACTTTGGTAGTGCTGTGGCTGCAAATAACCTGATGCGGCCAGAGAGAGAAGCCTTTACCTGACCGCAGGTTGTATGCTATTTTACTCTTTACATGTGCAGATGCTGTAATGCGTGTAGAATTACTTTAAAAAAAAAAAACAAAACAAAAAAACTAAAGTATGAAGCATAATGTGGCAGTACAAATGGATGTGCTTTTCAGCATAAAGAGATTTTTATAGAATCCGATGTTGTAAAGCGAAGACAAAAGCAAGGTTTTCCTTTACGGGTTAGACACAAAGCCTTCACAATAAAAATGAAATAATGTAAAAGAGAAAAAAACAAAAACAACACACGTTTCCTCTTTCGTTGGTGTCCTGCCCCCAGTGACCATGATCTCATGTGCACAAACTAGGGGCGGGCTGACTCACATTTGGTCCTCCACATAAGAAAACAAACCTCACATGTAGTTTTCCTGGCAAAGTGGGCAAATGACAACTTCACAGCACTTCATAAGAAACTCCTGGAAGTTGCTAATGAAGACTAATGACTTCCCTCGTGTCAGAGAATTCACACCAGAGTGTACAACCCCTTTGACCACAAGCTCGGAGCGGTCAGCACGGAAGTCTGCTGGCTGCAGGGCTTCAGAAATTCCTCAGAAAGCAGGCTGACCACAGGATATTTTGTGTTTTTAGTGACATTTGCCTCTCTTTGTAGGATTTGTAAGTCACTCCATTGTAAAGGAGGATAAAAGTACACTAATAACATAAGTCTTTAAAGGATAACTAATGAACACTTTGTGCTTCATAACTGGAAAGAAATTTGAGAGAAAAAATGTATATATTGAAAGCAGTTCCTGGGACAGACTGCAGCCTCGGACCCCTGCAACCATTAACGGAAAAAAACTTGCATAGTAAATGGATGAATGGATGAACATATAAATGCACTAAAATAGTGACCTGAATGGGAGATACACATGTTGAATTAAAAGTGAAATCACAATTAACATCCTTCCATCGCTAGCCCAAATGTTTTGAAGTGAAACATCTACATACATTACTGGACATGAACCCATTTTATTCAATGGTGAGGAGGAAAGAGATGCAAAAAGGTAAGATCTGCAGTAGGTTTATGAAAAGAAAGTCAAAGACTCGCACCTGACCATTGAAGCAAAAGAAGACCGAAGGGTTTGTTTACAGAAGACAAATAAACTCAATGAAAACGTTTTAAAAAGATTAATGCATGCAGATTGTTTGTGGTTGCACTGCAGGAGGCGACACACTCAGAAAGGCATTTTACAGATTTGCATGAGTCACCATCGGAGAGGTTGATCAATGACCCAAAACATACGGGACAAAAAAAAAAAAAAGTGAAATGATCAGGATGGACTGAAAGTCCAGACGTGATCTGCCACTGAAAAGGCTGCAGGCCTAAACACACAAGCGCACAAACCAGTAGACAGCTGCCAGTGTCTTGTAGAGGACTGCATGAAACCAGTATGGGACACTTATAATTCCAAATGTAATTCATTTTTATGATTTAAGCTTATATATAGTAAATGATGTGCACACACCTAAGAGTAACAATAGTTTTGATAAGTTTTCTTTGTTTTTAGTCAAAATAAGTAAATAATCTTAAATAATAGTCAAACCATAATTCTTCTGTCATCTGTTCACCGAAACATTTTACATATTTTGTTGTGTCCTGATTAAAAACAGAAAAACAATCTTCCCATTATTTCAAATCTAATGCACTGCATTACTGGTGTGTAATAACATTCACTAAGATTAACACTCAGGTTTGCAGGTTTTATACCAAATCATAGAAGTTTTCAGGCGGTCTGTCTTTACGTTATGGAACAGCTGAGCCTGACAAACAATCGTCTTACATTATGAAAAGACTCAAAACAACAGATTAATGTTTCTCAAATATATTTTTGGTTTGACATTAATAATGCATTCAGCCCAGACATATACAATATGTTCCACTCCGGGGGAGGGGGGGAGGGGGTTGGGAATCACCTCTTTAGCTGTGGTACATTCGCAGAAGCCCACCAGGATAGAAAACAGCTCAATGTTCCCTTTCCCAAAAATGAGCAATGTGATGAAATAAAATACAAAACATTCTTTAATCGAGGGTGATAGTTTACAACTTTTCACTTATGTCCTTTTTCAAAAAGTCCTCGTAGACGTCAAGAAAACACGGTCGGTAAATCTTTCTTTTCATAAAAAACAACCTGTAAAAAAAAACATTCTGTCGTCTTCCTTGGAGTTACCCAGGAATTGTGATGAAATTACCCAAATATTTTGAATGAAAGGCATCGGCATTTGAAAGTCCTCATCATGCGTTTCAATTCCCTTGAAATCAGGACAGATCACATCAAGCGGCTGCAAGCGGTGAGTCGTTTCCTGAGCTGACCCTCATCTTAAAGTCTACACATTTCTCCCCAACCCATTAAAGCCAAAAAATACTGGAAAGATTTCTGGATAATATGTACAAAAAAGTCATTTCTAGTAAGTGAAAGCCCCTTTCCATACTGTTCAGATCAATGCTGGTGACAGGAAGTCCCTCTTAAGAACCGCTCCTCTTCGCTACAAATGCACACGAAAATTTACACGGCAACAAGAAATACAGTTCGTACAAAAATAGCACAAAGTGCAAACTGAAAGCATCCCAAATGTTAAGTGTAAACATTTCCAGCCTGCTACAGGTGATGAGGCTTCGTCTCCTGTTTGCTCCGAAGAACCTCAAATGTCCTCATGTCAACTTTGTCCATAAAGAAATACATCATGTAGCAAATACGATGCGTCTCAGAAAGGAGAACGTCATGCAAACTATCAAAGTGGAGGACAGTAAGTGCATGCCGCAGAGCGTCGATCCGGACCGAGGCACCTCAGATGGGTGGGCTCTCTAAAGGAGCACTTAGCTGCAGCTTGGAGATACGGTTAGCACGCAACATACGAACAACATACAAAAGATGCATAAACATGATGCTGGGCTGAAACTTTTTTTTCCCTCCAGTTCCAGCGTACAGCAACATGTTGAAGAAGCTGATGTGAGATATGCATAAAAATGGCACAATTCAGGCATGCTGTGGTACTAAAGCCGTCATAGTGTGTCTTACAGCATCGCTGCAGACAACCAGAGCGACAAGGTGGCCAGACAAATGATGAGAATACTGCATTTTCCGGTTTGGGAGAGTCATTTCTTTTTGAGGGGACAAAAGCATCAACACAGAGAGCTGCACATCAGCCATTAAGACAGGCAGAAAGGTTTGGCAGAGTCAGGTCAGGTTGTGACTACAGTTCCACTCAAAGGCTTCGGAGGCTTAGACGTCCATGTAATCGTCCTCCTCGTCCGACTCGCTCTCCAGAGACGACTCCTGGCTGGATGTTTCTTGCACCTCCAGCGCCGGCTGGCTCAGAGTGTCCTTCTTGACTGTGGCAGCAGACTGTGACGATAAGATAACGTTCTGTACGGGAGCAGACAGCAGGGGTCACTGTTGAGTGTGAAATCCGACAGGCTACTGGTACAGACAGCTGCATGTGTGGGTATGGTGTTCATATTCGGAGGCAGAAAGCATACCTTTAGTCTTTGTTTGGTTTCCTCTGAAATGCTGCCTTTAGGAGAGAGAAGCGTGGGTGTGGGAGGTGTTACTGTGATTTCTGGGGGGAACTTGGTTACGGTGGAAGGAATAAAAAGCTTTGGCATGTTGGCTGGGACTCTGGAGCGGATTCGGCTGGGGTCTGGAAGCTTTGACTGCTCACTGCTGGCGTAGAGCTGCTGGTCTGAGAAAGACGTCAAAAGGATATTAATCATACTTAAAGATGTTTAAGTCATAAAAAGTCATTAAATGCTTTGGCTGGCTGCACTTTAAACTGAATTGACATCCTGATGTAACCTTCTTCAAAAAGTCTAGCGATTCAAAGAGTCTGACCTGGACCGGGTTGTGTGGTGCTACATGTTGCAGTTTCCTCCTGGAACCAACCAGCTGCTGGTTCCTGGCCCTGGGATACAGTGGCCAGTTTCATCTGCTGACAGAGGTGTGACTCCTGCTGACGATACAAAAGTCCCTCTGAGGGCTCCTCCAGTTCCTCTGTGAGATGAAATAATGCATCACTACAGTCAACAATCAACACTTTTAGGCTCATTTGTAAATTCTAAGTCCTAATTCTTTATAATAAACAGAGTTAGCAATTTAGCCTTTAAAAAAGCATAAAAACTTCGGCCTGATAGTCTGACTTATGTGGTTCAAATAAAAACTGGACTGGAGAGGAACTCAAGTCCTAATGTCCAGAACAGATGACACATAAAGCAGTACTTAAAAGCCATTCTGGCATCTAAATTAAATGTATTTCTTTTACTGTTGCTACAAAGACGATGAGAATAAGCAGATATAACTCACACTTTTACTGCTGGTCATTACATAGATACATATTTTAGATGTTCTGGAAATGTCGACATTATTTTTAGACAATACCTGACAAGGTTACTGAGCTTTTTGCATCTGACTGGGAATTTAAAGGCTTTGCTATTAGAAAAGCATTAGTAAAGACTGCATGAGAATTACCTGCAGAAATTTCCTGCAGCCCTGGCAGACAAATATGAAAACAACAGATGTACTCTTTATTCACGCTTATCCGGCAATGTTGCCTTGGAAACGTTTGGTGAGATCTTGCTCGATGCAAATCTGTGACTACATGCATGTAAATGTCTGCTTAAGCAAACAAACTTTTGCATGCATTGACACACACTTCAAAGGTCATCCAACTTCAGGAAATTGATAGTGAGAAGGTGGTTGTAAACACACAAGACTGATTGATGTGAAATTCTAAAAACTACAGGTTTGATAAAATGTTTGTTTTGGCAGAGCTGGCTCTCAGGTTCTATTATATCTGCCAATAAGTCTAGCTGAGCTACACTCCCCTGCAGCTGTAGCAAGTGAAGAAATTGAAAATGAATAAAGTTTGCTGTAATGATTCAGTCGATCATTCAACACGTGTAAACAAATACTGATCTTAATATCAGTAAGGGTTCAAGATAGTGGTGTGAATACCCATGATCACTGGCTGAAAATGCACTAAAACACACAAACCACCTGGAAAGAAGACACCCACCTAGCATTAATGATGAAGGAATTGTCCTAAAGATACTCAAATAAAAATTGAAACTATTTGTTTATTAAATGTAGTAAAAAAAAAAAACATCTGAGAAATACAGAAATACATGTGCCTATTAGAAATTCCAGCTAACATCCCCTTTCAGAGTATCAGAGGAATTCATGCTGCAAGCCCCAGTGAAGGATTTCCATCTTTAGATATTAAACATGATATAAACTAAAACAGTCATGATGAGACCACTCGTGATTCTGCCAAATCCCTTGAGAAGCTGATTAAGGTGAAAAAGAATCACAATCTGGAGGACAAAAAAGCTGAGTAGCCAACAAAGCCCAAGAGACAAAATATGACCAGGACAGGCTGCTGTTATGTAACATATCTGTTAAAGACTATGTGCGCCCCCTACTGGTCACATGAAGTAAAGCATTTTGTTTTTGCTAACTCATTTGACAGGTCTCACGCTCAACTTCAGCAACAACGGCAAAGATTTGTACAAAAAGAGAATTTAATATTAAAAAAAAAAAAAAAAAAAAACAGCGGCTGCAGTATTGTTTTAACATGTGTGTATAACACTGAGAGAAATGCCAAGAAATAAGCTGTGATGGTGAAATGTGGCTTTAGAGAAGGTAGCTGTACCTGTATGAGGTAGGAAGGCCATGGCCGCGGCAGCCTGGCTTGCTGTTCTTCTGTGCTGCAGCTGATCGTGCAAGCCTGAGGTCGGAGGTCTGGAGAGCTTGCTCAGGGGCTCGTACAGCGCTTTGGCTTGGCTGTCCTGAGCGGACAGCGGGTGGCAAGTGGAGTGGCTGAGCAGGACGGGTGTCGGCAGGGAGGCAGGGAAGAAGATGTCTCGGTGCTCCTTGGTGTACTTGGGTGTGGTCGGGGCATCACCTGCTGGCTGCTGGAGACAGAAGAAGAAGGCTCTGAAAACAGCTCCAAAAGTTCAAGAAGAGGAGAGAAACTAACACCTGGGCTCCTTCTGAGACACTAACTGCTCCTGCAGATTTCTGAGAACAGTACATCCTTTTCCCTTGAGACTCAGTGATGGAGATCCACACTCAACAACACAACATCTTTCTAAAACAACACACATCAGCCATATTAGTCCAGACTCTTTCACATAGAAGTAATGGTATCCCCTTACAGAGCTGTGCTGTTGTTCCTCTGGGATTCAGACGCCTTCAGTACCTGGACGGTGAGTTGGGTGCTGGTGAGCAGCTCAGCTCTACACTACACTAACATCCCTCTGAGCTACTTCCCTGGGTGTCCTTTTGAGGACCACTTATAAACACAAGAGCTGCACAAACAACCTGTGACAGCCGCCCTGCTTCTACAGCCGCTGTCATGGTAACAGAGGAGCACAGCAAAAAGAAATGAATAAACCTTCTCTAGTTTTCAACCTAAAATGGATGAAAAGTTGGATGAAAATGAACCATTTTAAGCGAGAAAATCCAGCAGTGCATTATGGCAAATTCAACAAGCTGAAGAAATAAAGAATCTTTTACAGCTATTCTGCTACACAGATCTGTACAATGCATTAATTATGCAGGCTATGTAGTAAGTAAATAAGACTTCAAATATGTCAGTGTTTCTCTGGCAGGTTAATTAGAGGATTAAATTCATTACAGTTTTGTGAAGATTTTAAAAGCTAAAGATGGATGCTCACAGCCACATTCCATACGGTCACTATGAGCAAGCTTTGACAGATGCAGAATGCACAAGATAATTAGACAATAACAAAGCTCTTATATCACTCATTTCAGACTGTCTGCTGGGAGTTAAAGTGAAATTATGCTCTGATTCACAGCTGCATGTGACCAACATCCCCTAAGGATTCACACAGCAGAACACGGGTGAATTAAACAGACAGAGGAGCATCAGATAGGAACAGATCCTCTAACCCAGCACAGAGCATTTCACCAGCTCTAAGGCCAGCTTTGATGATTCATGATTCATGAATTAAACATCACCAACTAAGAAACCAACAAGTCAGCTGGAGAGCATGTATTAGACAAACACTGTACCTGAGAAAACTGAAGCACATATGCATGCAGAACGTAAGCTCCCAGAGTGCTGCAACGCCAGAATGTGCCAAACAGAGGTCCGGCAATGTGGAAGGAAAACTGGTTCTTTGCAATTATGGATTAAATAAACAGCTTTAAATAAGCAGGATAAGTTGCTGTTCATCTTTAACAGAATAGAAAGACTAACCAAACTAATGTTTCACTTCACTGCTTGGCCAATGAAAGAAAAGAGTGAGTGACACCAAGGCTGCCTTAGGAAGACATAAAACATTCATTAATGAATGAAGCTTAATATTATTCAAACAGGGTAAGTGAAAACTAGATATTTTAATCACTGGCCCCATTCAGTCTCCCAAACAGCTAAAATCGACCTCTTGCTGCAAGTGTCAAAACAAAAAAGATTATGAAATCATCAAACAGTGACAGAAAGATGAGTGATGTTCCTGATAGAACATTAAACATTTAACACACACACACACACACACACACACACACACACACACACACACACACACACACACACACACACACACACACACACACACACACACACACACACACACACACACACACACACACCATAGCAGCTGATTTTCCAGCTCAGCACTTTGAGATCTGATACCATTCTGTGGGACTCGAAGAAAATGAGTCAACTTCTAGGTAGTCGGGAAGAATTTTCCTCAGCTTCGAGATGAGATCTCCATTACCACTATATGCAGTGGTCTGAAACAAAATGCAAACCACTGCATAACCTGATGACAGGATGACAACTCATTCACAGCAATTACAGAAATGACTTAATGACTATTTATACAGATGAGCCTATTTTATTCATACTTAGGGTATAGATGAATATGATTGCACAAATCATTCTAACCCGTAAAGCATCAACCATTATGCCATCGACATGTGACAACTGCAACAGCAATGATGCTACACGACAGAACACACAAGTGTGTGTCATTACAACTCTGCTACTTTTAACTCTGTGTAAAGCACTGCATTCAAATTAAAAATGACTAAAACAGTATAACAAGACCTGGGTGGAAAATAAGATGAGATGAGATAGCTGAGCTAGGGAAATGGATTTATTTTGCCAACATCTACTTCTCATGAGCCTGAGGTTCAGGGAACATCACCGTGACAACAGGATGTGGGCAGAGAGGTCCTTGATGACTGTGTGGGCAGGAGGAGGGATGAGAGGAAGAGGGAGACACCGACACAGAATGAGGCAGAGCGACTAATGAATGGATGAAGAATATGAAAGCTGAGGACAAAGACTGAGGAAACTTGCTGTAACCTGAGAGCAGTCTAGTAGATTTATTGCAATTAAGACATTCCTATTTAGAAAATTTGCAGCTACCATCAGTTCAACTTGAAAATTAGCTGTGCATACCAGGGACCATGCATACCAGTACTGGTCAGACAACAACAGGTTTGGCAGAAGAAACAACATAAACCATGTTTTGGAATATATTTAGCACTGGCAGCCTGTAGCAGGACAGATTGGAAGTCTGGAAATTAACAAGTTAGCCAACAATTCAGCTAATTTTACAGCAGAAGCTGCATTTTTAACTCCACAACCAAGACCAGAATATCTATTTATGTATGTATATAAACATGTAGCTATGAAATAAATAGCAAACAGGTAAAGGCATTTAAGTCAATGGTTAAATTCAGGCTTTTCAGGAGAAAAAAATCAAAACAGGTAAACAGGGCTGATAATAAGTGGCCCTTTTGACTCAAAAGAAAATATATTTCAAGGCTGTTAATTTTGCTTGTATCATATTTTATGTTATTAATGAGTCATTAAGTTTATAAAAACTTGACGACAAACTTAAATAAAACCTCAAATCCTCTGTGTAAGGGGGAATTTGGACAAACATAGGAAGAGACCTGATGAGTGTGTTCTAGATCAATGCATAGTGTACACACCCCAATGTGCTGCGTTATGACTTAGAGCAGGGGTGTCCAGCTTAGGTCTTTAAGGGCCACACTCCTGCAGGTTTTCCATGTATCCCTGTTCCAACACACCTGACTCAAACGAATCAGTCACTGTGCAAAACTTCATTGGCTTTTTGATCCAATTAATGTGAGTCAGGTGAAAAGGGATACATAGAAAACCTGTAGGACATCAACAACCCTTGAGGACTGACTTTGGACACCTCTGACTTAGAGGAAGGAAAGGAGGAGGTTGAAAAAATTTGTAGACAGCTTTACCTGTCTTTGTGCAGAAGTGGCGAGCTGTATCTGACAAAACTTCACCGCTTGATCCAGAGCTACATCTTCATCCACCTGAGAAAAATACAAACAAAAAAACATTACAGCAGAACATCACAACACATTTATTTAATATTTAATAGTATTTAAAAAAAACACCAAATGATCTGGCAATGGTAAAGGCCAATGCCAAAATGAGTCAATCTGATTGTGCATCAAAAGCAGCAGGATTTCAGCTGAACTTCTGATAATTAGTCCAGATAAAGAAAGGTCCACATCAGGGCCCACTTCAGCTGCTGGTTAATGTGGGAGCTGACAAGCTTAGCTACAGCACAACAGACCTAAAAGCTGCGAGAACACAATTACTGCTGCATTCCTTCCAGCAGCCTGTTTGCTGCAGTTCAGAGACCCCCAAAGGGAGGGATTTTACAGCATTCATGTTCAACTTTTTCACACTGCTTCAGCTGTTGCACGACCTGGGTCTAGTTTCAGTGCATCATGGCTCTGTGCTTTCATGTCTACCTTCCTGCAAGCCTTTCTTGTCAAACTGCATACATGCACATGCACTTACTGAAGGCTTCTTAAAGTCACATGAGAAGTACTTTTATGAGAGAGATGTGAATAAAAAGAAAGAAAAACACAGAGGAACATCACTGATAGACCTGCCTCATACAACACTTCAGTAAAACTTTGGAAGGGATGTTGGCTATTGTAATATGTAAATGAGGTAAAGGGAAGTGAATCCAGGTTGATATTATCAACACAAAGAAAAGTTTAAACAACAGTGTGGAGAATTTAACTACAGAGGGTCTGACAGATGACACCAGACATGGAAGAAACGCCAAGCTGGAACAGAGCTTGATAATACCCAAAAGCTTCATAAAAAACTCTTCCTGAAGCAATAGTCTGGTTGTGAGAGGTAGAAAAGCTGCTTGCATGATGACGTGTAACTTTATTCTTTACTTTTCAAGCTGAAACACTTTGATGGCAGGAAATGCAAATGATTCTGTGGCTTTTTGCTTTACCACCTTAGAAGGGAGCCAAAAGCAGAAGCACTGACACATAAAAGAATGAAAACGTTGCATGGCCCAGGTAAGAGGAAAACTACCGTATGTGCAGCTGTGCACAGCAATAGACCGCAAAACCATAACGCTTCTGCAGTCTGTACGAGTAGGTGGTATACAATCAGAAGACGACTGAATAATAACCTAAAATATCATTTGCATTGTTTACATACATAAAAATACTACAGGTAGTTGTGGCTTCTTTTTTGCTCTTTTAGTGGTTTGTTGTCTATTACTCAACACAGAAAACATATTATTCATTTAATAGGGGCTGAAATAAACAAATTACCCTAAGACAAGCAGTAGATTACTTGATAAACTCGGATCTCATCTATTATGAGTGGGCCATAAAAACTGACTTGTCTGCAAAGAATTTGTGACATTTAGAGCTTCCAGCGGGTCTTGAACTAAAAGCTTTCATCACACAGTACTCTGGTATTGACGTTATATGCCACTAATAATTACACAACAACCCCAGGGTCAGTTTATGAGTTCTGTGAATTATCTGGTATAAAAAATACCTGAACCCCTTAAGATTTAATACAAAGACAATTTGCTTTAAAAATAGCCACAGGTGCTTCGTTTAGTCAACTACCTGTTTAAGAGTAACCACAAAAAGATCAGTTACAGCAGCTGAATTTGGGTTACTGAGAGTAAAAATAACACTGACTGAGCTTTGTGGCAGTGTTGAATTGAAAAAGGGGAAAGTCCCTTTTCTCATGTGATTAATTTTGTGAACAGAGGGGTATCCCATGTTTGATTTATTTGAGGGCTCCTATCAAACATGCATGACTTTGCAAATAAAATGAAAGAGGAAAAAAAATGCACGCAGCTGCAGCAATAATATGTTCCATGTATGCAACAGTGCTTCCGGTGTCGGTGGAACATGCTGAGAAGTTTACCTGTTTCATGAGCATGTAAGTCTCAGACATGATCTTCTCAATGCGCCCCAGGTCGTACGTCATGATTTTCTGGCCTTGCTGCCACACTCTATACGCATCAAGCAGGAGCGCTTTTCCGGACTCTGCGTCCTCGAGAAGTTTTCTTTTCCTGCTTGGCTTCCGTAGTGACCCCTGATCCATCCCGCTGGCTGCCACAGTAACCTTCGGTGCTGAGGCGTGAAGCTGCTGTTGTCTGGAACTGATACTCAGCTCTTCTAGAGATAGTTCGGGTGTCCGGCTAATTTCAGTCACTTTCTGCTGGGATTTGCCACTCTGGGAGGTCTCTGCTTCGGCCTGCTTGCCTTGACAATCTGTGGTAGTAGAGGGCTTCTTCCAGTGGCCAGAGTCCAGTTCCATGGGTTCCTCTGGCCCTCCTTTGTGCCCTTCATTTCCAACAACCTCCGCCTTTCCAGGGAAGCTCTCTTGCATTTTACTCCTTTTATCTGCTGACAACAGCGGTGAGGCAAGCTGCGTCTGGGTGACTTCCCTGGGACCAGTGTCAGTAGCACAGGCTCCCTCTGTGAGTCCAGGCTTTTTAGGCATTGCATGTTTGCCGTCCTCTGAACTGGGCCTGCTGGATATGTCTGTTGTGGTCATCTCCCCCATGGAGGGCGCAGGCGCTTTGTGAAGCTGCTCAGACACCTGAAACAGAACAGAACCTGTCAAACCATTAAGTGGGTGCATGCCAGATGTCTACAACACTGAGCAGCTCTCAGTTGTTAGTCTGTGTGCACAGTGGGCCGTGCCTCCTTACCGCTGTGAGACTGTTCAGATTGTCCTCCAGAACTTCCACAGTTAGGAAAAATGCTCTCTTGGCCAAAACCTGGCGATCAACATCTCGCAAGTACTTCCTTCATGGATGAAGAGGACAGACATCATAAGACAAATGCAAAGCACACAACAATTTAACAAAAAAAAAAAAAAAAGAGATTTATATTAAAAAAAAAACTTGTCCTTACTTTCCCTGGTCAGGGGTTCTGTGCAGCATGAAAGAGACTTTCAGCAGAGTATCGTGATCCTTAAGCTGAGACAGCACCTCCAGCAAAAGGACAATAGATCGGTTCATATGAGATGCAAAACTTCCTGGGCGATCAATCTCATCTACTGGAATACGCCAGATTCCCTGGAAAAAACAAGCAGGAAAAAGAATCACGAGTTAAGTTTAACAGTGCTAGTAAGCATCAGCATGTTTTACTGTTACCACCGTTATCATTTTTCAACCACTATGAATTGCAGTAATAACAATACCTACTACTAATAGAAGCAAAACATACAGTTACACAGAATTACTGAAAATTATTCAACGTGGAGGAGTAGTCTCCAAGAAGAGATGCCAAAATATGAGTTAAAATGTTTGAGTATTTGCTCCCTGCTGCAAGGGTCTGAGGAGTGTTGGACACATGGGAACAATTAACAGAGACATGGAAGAACAGAAAGTAGTGCAGAAAGCAAGGGTGAGTGCAACACATGGCATTCAGAGAAAGCCCTAATGAGGGGATGGAAAGGCTGCAGGAGAGATCTGCTCAGTAGCTGACCACATAGCAGGTGGATAGGAGGTATGGGGAGCTGAGGGGTTCTCTTTGGGTGCATATGATAGGCAGCCTCATTAGTGTTCAGTTCTGTCCAAGCCATGTAACAGACCAGTGGAATAGCTGCCAAAAAACACTGTCCTGTTTTACAGAAGCACTGAAGAGGTTTTTTTTTTCTCCTGATGGAGTCCACCTTTTCAGCGAGCACATGTCCTCTCAGCAGGTAAACTTTAGCAAGGATCGCCATCTGAAGTTACTGATGCGAGTGCAGATGGTGGCTTGGGCAGCATGCAGGCTACAGTCGGAAAGCACATGGCACGGATTGCAGTCACGGACTGAGAATGTGTGCGAGACCAAACAAAGATGACCATATCAGGATGGAACAAAACAAATGAGTTGCTGGAGGCAAAGGGAGCTGGGTGCTCCGAACAGGCGGCTCCAGTTTGTCAGATGACATTTTCAAAGCCAGCAAAGAAGAACGAAACAAAGTACATTCCCAAGGATGGACTTTTATCCTTCAAACCAAAAAAGATCTCAGATCTGGTCATCTAAAACAAAACCAAGAAACTCCACAGAGAAAACCCATGTCTTTTATATTTAAGCCTTCCTTGCTGCTTAGATTGCTCTTTATGGTCAGGATTGAACTGTAGAGGATGGACTGAACCAATTTTAGAACCAGATGTCTGCAAAAATAATAATAATATTTTAAATGAAAGAAAAATCACAAGAAAAATATGGTACTAATGCCTGGATGAAAATGAGAAGATTTATTATTGTTATATAATGAAATAAAGGCTTGGGAAGGCTTTAATCCATCAATGCAGAGATTATGGAAAGCCTTCAACAGTGGCAGGAAAAGTATGAGGGGGGTGGTGCTCACTTAGACATCTCTAATGCAGGAGAGTTGTTCTTCATCAGAAAATCATCCAATGACAGCAAATCTCTTCAGGGAAAACCGAGCCATGGCTTTACACAGATTATGCTGTAGGACAACAGCTAAAGCAGATTTGTAAGACTTTAAATGCAATAATATTAAGCACCTTTTTTCAATTTTAGTGACAGAAAACATGGCCACTGCTTGGTATCCGTGGAGTGACAGCTTTGGCACACATATAACAGAAACCACGCAAGTCTCAAAGCAAGACAGTATTCAGCACTTTGTGTAGCCATAGCTTGCATTAAAAGGGCTTTATAAATAAGCTGATTTGATTTTTGACTTGATTTAAGATCAAGATGCAACACAAACAGGAAAAAAACAATAAGAATCCTTTGATGCGAAACAAATGTTAACATCTTCAAACCAGTTTTAGATAAGAAGAAATATTTTAGATTATTGTAGAGCAGGGAGACAGAATATGCAAAGGACATGATTCATAAATATGAGAAAAAACTATTTAAAGGAATGCCTTTGGGTATCTTTATGTTTCTAATATTTTCCCCCTAAAAACAACACTGACATTTTTTTCTTCCTCAGTTCATCAAATCATGTTTTAACATGCAACGGCAAGAGAGACAGGAACCAAAAACAACAGTGGGAAGTTGCACACCCTGAGTGGTGAATATGTCTCGTAACAGCTAGCTGTCAACTGCAGCATCATACTTGTCAAAGGAATTTAGAAAATGTCCCAATTAAAATGTCTGGAAAAGTTAAACAAGGGAAAAAAAAGGAGCTTTTCTTTAGTAGTTCTGTATCTTTCAGCAGGCGTTCCACTGGTTAAAAGCTGGTTACAACCAAAATGGCTTGAATCTTGTAGAAGTCAGTAAAAAAAAAAAAAAAAAAAAAAAAAAAAAAAAAAAAAAGAAGGGAAAAAAAGAGAAAGCCACTCACCATCACCAAAGAAAGCTACTCCACGGTGCCTGTGCTACTATTCTTTTGGACAGTTTCCTGCTGGTTGGTAGCAGAACCAGCAGCGCTTCCACCCTGAACGAGGCTCACACTCTGAAAATGAGTGATGGGCTGCATTCGGGTGCTAGAGTAGCGAGAGTTGCTGGAGAGAAAAAGAGGGAAGCACAGCTGCACATGGCTGAGAAAGGATAGAAAGACAGAATGGCAGCTGCCTTGGCAAGACGAGAAACGGTGCTCGAGTCACGGCCTATAAGCTCAGCATGCCACTGACAGACAAGCTGACTCGTTCCTCTCCCGATTTCAAACCCTGCCATCTCAAAACAAAAACACCCACGCACTTCAGCTCAGCTCTCTCCCTGACCCCAGCCTGCTGGAGTTCTTCCCCCTCCTCTCTTCCTTTCTCTCCCACTATATACAGCACACAACCAATCACCATACGCCTTTGCCAGCCAATCACAGGCTTCTGGAGAAAATCCCTCCCATTAGTGTACACCCACAGAATATACACACAAACATGGGAGTGACAGAGAGAGAGTAATGAGGGAGGGGGAAAAAAAAAAGAAAAAAAAAGAAAAAGAAAAGAGCGCTACACAGAGAGATGAGTAAAGCAAAAAGAGCCAGTGGGAGGGGCAGAGCGTGATCGCCCTGAAGACTGAGCAACAGGAAAAGAACAAGAGAACATAAACAGGCTGAAAAACAATTTCAGTACTACCTCATCAGTGTGCTGAGAGGCATTGAGAAGACCACAAATAAGCTTAACACTTTAAAAAAATGTAATTTCATTGCAAGTCATACATTGCTGCAGAAAGAGCAGCTCTGCCTGAACAGGTTGTTCAGCGTCTGCATTTCCTCAGTCAGTCAGCGCTGCACTGACACCAGCTCTCACCTTCTTTTTCCTGTCTTTCAACTCTTGTCGTGCCTCTCCAGCTGCCCACTAAACACAGACAAAGCAAACACACCTTGTTTTCCTTCGTGTTGTGTGATCGTATGAGAGGGAGAGGGGGAAAAAAAAGAAAAACTCAACCAGTTACAGGGCAGAAAAAGTCAAAGGAAAACATACTGGTAGCCAGAGTTAACCCTAACAACATGCAAATTTAAGTATCAACTTCAACTAATTATATTCATTGGACTACAACTCCTCCTCTTAGACAGAGAAACCAAACACAAATACAAGGTTCTCCTAAGTGAAGCTCCACCTACAGCACAAGGCACAGCTGAACACACAAATGTTTGAGTCATACATCAAACCAAGGCGAAGTAATGGAAGTATAAACGTTTTCCAGCAGACTCGCTTCACCTAACAGGACACTCTGTCCTTCCTATAAGAAGCTTGATAAGTTATGAATGCCCAATGTTTGACAACACTATTTGAAAACATTCTCTGAAAGAGAGAGAGAGAAACAAAAGCAAACATCTGCATTTGTCTGAAAAAAGTTGCAATAAGGACGTCCATTTTCTCTGGAGCTTCGTGTGAGTGGGTGGAAGAATATGTAAGCAAGATGTAAGTATGTATGTGGGGTGTGCCACACAGGAGCGAACTCTGCCCGAGTTAATTCACAGCAGCAACTCATGACTACTCAACAGTAATCCTGAACAGCAAGAGGGCTGGTGTTACAGTTGTGTTAAACCCAACAGCATTAATTCCCCTCTGATACTCTGCTACAATGATTGAGAATAAAGCATTACACTCATTTTGTGTCATTTCACTACATGCATCTTGATGAGTCCAAACTTTGGAAGGTTTACTCTAGAAATGTGATCATAACATGATGAAGCAATTCTACCAAAACAGCATATACTCTGGGTTTTACTAAGCTAGTTTATTACAGGCAGCAGAAAAAGCCAGATACTTGTTAACATGCAGGATTGCAAATATGCATGCCATCATAAAAAAACAAACAAAAAAAACAAAACAAAAACAAAACGTAGACTTTAGGTGACTGGTTAAGGGGGGAAACACCTGTGCGGAATACAACAACACGTCTTTAACTTCTCACCATTTTATCAGTAATAAAGCTGTTACTGAAATAATATTTTATCAGTTGTCAAGCATGTTGACAACCATGCAGATGAATTATGCAACACAACCTCATCTGGATCAGTTCTTTACAGCAGTATGTAGGTTACTTTACAGAGGCCCCAGTTAATGTAACACTGCCAAGGCAAGAAGGAAAAGTAGGGCATCATGACCTACATCGGGGAACTTACTATTAAAGATCCAGTGCAAAACATTTAGGGCGACCTATTGGCAGAAACACGCAACTATGATTTCATTAGTGTGCAGTTGTGTGGAAATGAGAATAGCAGGATTTTCATGACCTTAGACTAGACAGACTCCAAAAACACCTCTGTCTTTTACTATAGTGAATGAAGGGACAAACCAAATACTGGCTCAAGAGAGGGCCTGATGTGTTTTCTGCAGAAAGTAGTTCATGGGTTAAGTGATGAGTTTATGATTGGTTGCAATTTGTGCCACAAGATGCATCCTACACATTCTTTTGGCCAGCCAATAATTGAGCACACAGCTAAAAGTGTCTTTAGCTGCTCAAGAACTTTAGAAAGACAGTTGCCCACCAATCTCAGCATCTTATTCCAACGCCTCTGTCTGTTGATCCATAACAAAGGTTTAAAATCTGCTAACATCAATGTTTATCAGAAATTTCTTTTATTTGTGTAAACGCAACACAAAATCAGCAAAGCCAAAGCTGGCTGGAGAATTAACAGAGAGATGGAGCAATAATCACTTCCAAAATTTTTTATAGTGATTACAAACAATGTCACAATATGTCAGCACGGCCCTGTGAGAAGGTGACACAATGCCGAGTTGTGTGATCACTCGCTTTAGACCACAGTGAAATTCTGCGGCCTTATTAGTGTAAATAATATGTCATTAAAGACACAATCTGAACTCATGCAACATATTATACCACAGAGTTGGAAGCAGACTAAAATGCTGATACTGCACATTAGTTAAGACTGGAGACATATGTAAAAACAAACAAAAAAAACAACATCATCCATCTGTTTTATGGTTTCTGGTTCAAACTCCTCTGAACCTGACAAATACTCCAATCAGGAATTAATTTCATAGCAGCTGAGTACGAAAACCTTTAGGAAGACTTTAATGTAGTTAAACATCATAAATCAGTCTAGATACAGTGGCTGGTCCCATATCAGCCCTAAGCAGACTCAAAGAGAAAACACACATTTGATTTCAATATTTAAATATATGAACATTGTCGTATGGTGGAAACAGAGGCCCTCCTTTAAAGAGGACAGTAAAGCTCCAACAGTTGGTGTGTCACAGTGGCAGGTTTGCCTCCAGAAGGGGCTCTGTAAGAACCCAGTGGGAGCCAGAGCACAGCAGAGCTCTTCTCCAGCTCAGACCTGGCCCACATCACATCTACAGTCTGTTACCACAAGCCTACGGAAAACAGCATTTAGCGCCACAGTTCACAAATTTAACTAGACACAAAAGATTTTCTGCAAAATCCAATCTAACAATCGAATGACTGCATGAGCTCCTGACTGGATGTGACAGAACCTTTACGGTTTGACAAAGAAAACAAGATACAAATCAAATGGTAACCACATTTCTAGACACACTCAAGTCATAATAACTGCTTCAAGTGAAAAGATGTAAATAAGCTGACATGCAGAGCAGAAAATGGATTCAGACAGTTAATGCTCCCACAGCAACCCAACAGAGGCTTTGTGATTCTCAGAGACAGATAATTCAACAATCTCCCACAGTGTGATTCCAATTATAGAGGTGTCTACATCCACTGATCCTCATAGAGGCGTGATTTTTGATCACCTGGTCGATTCAAGACAATTATGAGTAAGGGTTAAACTCAGCTGTGTGTTCCAGCCTCTGGCAGCAAACACACATAATTAGGTAAAAATGAGAGGACATACTAAAAACAACATAGAAATATGATGGCAAGTTTTTAATGGCTAAAATAATGACAGCAGGAAATAGCATGAAGCCACCTGTTCTCACAAATGCAGGTGGAAATGAAACAATCATTGGCTTACTTAAAACAGCTTGCAGCAGAGCAGTAGTTACCTCCAGTTAGACACACTAATAACGCCATATCATAACCACTAACGTGCTCACAAAATAAGACTAAAGCATTCACTTAAAGTATTAACTACTTTAAGAATATAGAAAAAGTAATTATAAACAAAGAATAAAGAAACAATTATAAAAAGGGGAAATGTTGTGCTGGTTGCTTGGTAACAGAAGAAAGGAAGTTGCGAGAGACTATGAGCAACTTTCCAGAATCAGTGGGTTAGAAAGGGTCAAAATTCAAGTGTGATGT
The DNA here is from genome assembly GCF_933228915.1 of Telmatherina bonti. NCBI lineage: Eukaryota > Metazoa > Chordata > Actinopteri > Atheriniformes > Telmatherinidae > Telmatherina > Telmatherina bonti. Next base: position 26,863,319 of record NC_136611.1, on the reverse strand, counting down.
AGCAGGGTACATGAACAGAAAAAGCAATGACACAAGGGAAGACACAGTCATGGCAGAGGAGGAATAGTCTGCTTCCTGCTGGACATTCATGCTGGTATAATAACCAGGTTTCACATTCAAATGAGCATCTGTTCTTATTTACCAACAGCATATTTTTAGTTGGCGTAAATGGTACATGTGAGTGTAAACTGAGAAATAGCCTCAATAATAAGCAATAAATTTATATGATAATTTGCTAATTAATGTGCATCAAGTTTGTGCCTGCAACAGTTATATGTGGTTAGAAAGGACATAAATCTGGTAAAGGCTGTGAGGCTTAAGCTTGAACTAGAAATAACTAACTCACAATTACATTAAACTGACTTCACCCATGAGCTCCATATTTATACCTTTTTTTTTTTAACTGAATTTTGGATGACAGTCAACTGGAGAACATCAGGAATGGAAACTAACATAAGAGGTGTCAGGGTTGTCATTAAGTGTCCCAGATTAATGCTTATAGTTAAATACATGTAGCCATGTGTCTGCAGCCACCACAGTGAATCTAAAGAGCATCTGAAATGCTTACTGACAGCCTCTACACCTGTACTTAGCACTGTCCACTTGAGAACAACACCCAGGATGCGTATTTGTACCAGATTTAAATAGAGCCTGTGATCAGGGTTTGTACTTAGCCGGTAAGCAGAGAATAGACAGCCATTCACTGTAGATTCTAATTTTATTTTATGTCGTATAAAAAGTCCTATCAAATGCAATTAAACAGAAGAATTACACAATCTTTAAGTTTGAGGACTCTAGTAGTTTTGTGGGCTGCTGTAAGAAGTAAAACTGATTTAAACTAGTTTATTGTCTAATAAAACACTTCCTACAATGTATGTTTTAACAGAATCTGCCCAGTGGAGCCACCAATTACAGCAAGCTGGACTTATTCAGGTGAAAGGCAATCTCCCAGCCTTTCTTTTCTCACATCATACACATAAATATGGTATAATTAAAAGTATGAAAGAATTGAGCTCTGGTAGCCCTCAGTGTTGCCAACATTACATTCTTTTCTAAAAGCTATAATATATATAATGCTATAGTCTATAAACTTTTTCAGATGACTGCAATCTCTTTATTTCAATTAAGATTTTACTCTTAACTATGACGGAGTATTAGGGCCACAATGAGAAAAAAAATTGAGTCGGATTATTATTTTTTCCTCTGCTTTACTAGAGAATAAAGTCAAAATGACAAGAATAAAGTAAAAATGACAAGAATAAAGTAGGAATACAGTTTCGATATCTAAGTCAAAATGTCAAGAATAAAGTCAAAATGAGAATAAAATTTAAAAAAAAAAAACAAAAAAAAAAAAGAGCGACCGCATGCCGTGTAGGTTACAACGTGTGTGCATGCAACTTCTTGATGTAAAAGTGAGTAGGCTACACACAAGGCATTGTGTTTTAAAGCTGTTCAAATTCATATTGACAACTCGACCTTAACATTAGTATTTCGGCTTTGTTCTCGTCATTTCGACTTTATTCTGGTCATTTCGACTTTATTCTCTAGTAAAACAGAGGAAAAAATAATAATCCGACACTATTTTTTTTTCTCATTGTGGTCCTAATACTCCGTCGTACTTAATTTACAATTACTGTCAAAGAAATTATTTCCAAGAATGCCATAATAAAAATAAAAGTAAAAATGAGAAAGAAAATCCAATTTGGAAGTACATAAATCTATAGTTCCTTGAACAGCCACATGAGGCAGGCCATTTAAAGATAAGGTGTTATGTGTATCATCAGTCTTATAATTAATATGTTGTTGACAATGGCAGGAATAGAAAACAGAAATAGTCATAATAATCATAAAAATTCATGCACATGAACATTTACTTACATTGAAAAGGTTTGTCTTGTTTCTTTCACAGAAATGTCCTTGTGCTGGCATGTGCTTCAGCTGTTGCCATGGGACACTGCTTCCTAGCAACACATCTCTGGCCCACTGTAGATTCTGTAATAAAAAATAAATAAATGAAAAAAGGAAGAAAAACCCATGCATTTGCATGTATTTTATATACATACAAACAAATTCTAAATCTTAATGAGAAAGAGGCATATTGCTTATTTGCAATCAGTAAAATGCAGACCGCTTCACAGCACGGTGACTCATAAATCAAATGTCAATACGAGAGCTCTGTTAGAATAGATAGCAAGCTGATGCCACTTCATGTTATCTTAAACAATGCTACTGGCCTACAGCATGAAATCTCCCTCTCCTATCTTCAGAAAAGGGATAAAAATGTCCAGCCAGTGAGAGTGGAACAGTTTCCCTGAGAACAAAAAGAGGCTTTTAACACTGGATGTGTTGGGTCTATGAGGGTGGCTAAGCAACCTGTGTCAACAGCATCACATCAAGCAACTCATTAGTGCCAACGTACATTAGCCTTCATGCAAGCTGCTCAAAATGCCGGTGAAAAAAAAAAAAAAATTGAGGAAAATCTTACCAAAAACCTCCTTGAGCCTTAGACCTAAACATGTTATAAACTTGCTCTTTGACCATTAAAGAGATCCTTGTAAAACTTAACCCCATTTGACCACAAATAATAGAATGAAAATAATAATTTAGACAAAACTACCAGAAATCATGAAACCAAAATGCTGCAAATAAACTGCTTTGGCTAAAGTAGGATGATACAAAAGAGAAAGGACCTTTCCAAGCCCAAATGTGTCCTCACTGAACATGGGCAGAGGCAGTATTAAATTCAGCAGAGTGCTGACAGAAGGTTGCCATCACAGTAAAGCTCAATGCTGTCTCCCTGTGCCAAACTGGCTGAGAGAGAGCACTGCGCTACCACCCACACACACACCTCTGCCCACAGAGCCTTATAGCCAGCACAGGCTGTTTCAGCCACTCATGCAACACTGCAGTGCTCACGAGCCCACAAGAGGACTAAATAATGAAATGACCATCAGGGATCTGATATACTTTCACAACAATAACAAACACGCTCGTGTGACTTTTCAGCAGACTGCGAGGAACTAGAATCACACTCATCTTCAGTAAATGTCACCATTATTGACAGAGGATACTGATTGTAAGTATATGGTCTGGGCATAATAGATGGCTTAACCTTTAAATGAAATATGAATGAAGTGCCACGGGTGAACAGTGTTGCACTGACCTGATGGGTCTTACTGTTGGTGTAGAAAAAGGCCAGCCGGTAGAGACTCTTGTAGTGCTGAGGGAAGCGGCTGAGGCAGAGAAACAGAGCGCGGACACACATTTCCACTAGCATTCGTCTCTGATCAGCTCGTTCTGCAGGGAGGGCTTTGGGCACTTCGATCACCTCTGGCTTCTTTTTGCCATCACTGGATGGAATCTGAGCAGAGGCCTGCTGAGATGGTGCTGGCTTGGGAGGAGTGATGGGGACAGGTAGAGGCTGAGGACAAGGTTCTGCAGAGGCCTTAGGGACCAAAGTCTCTGGAATCACCACCACAGATTCTATTTCTTCTTGGATAATTTTCTCTTCTGTCTGAATGGAGCCATTTGGAGCTAGAGAACCAAATAAAAAACATCAGAGTTTGATATATTCATTTCACACAAGTTTAAATGCTTCTATTAGTGCTTTGCAGCCTTCCTGACTACCTGTGTCCTCAGATGTTGGCTGTCCATCTTTCACAGGGGTTGTGCTTTCTGGCGATGATAAACCAGCTTTGATAAAGGCAGGTTTGTGACTACTGTCTTGAGAGCTGGCTGGATCAGTGAAGACGTCCTGGGTGGAGTTGGAATCAGAAAGCAACACCACCTCACTGTCCTGACTGCGATCTGCCCAAAACAGAAAACAAAGGTTAAGCTACCAGTTGCATCATCAAGCACAGAGAATTAACCTCAGCATCAGGAATGTCATTAAGAAATGCACATCATTATACTAATAATCTATCTCTAAAAAAATAAAAACACAAATAAATTCACATAATTTTTTAAAAATAGCTTTTGATGGGGTGGTTTAAGTTGTAAATAGCTCAAATTTATTCCTTTTGAACATTTTCTCTGGTTGTGTAAACTGTTGTGTTCGTCTTTTTTTAAGCAAAAAAATGCCAAACATTCTCTGCTGTAATGTGAGGGGAAACAAGATGTAATTATTTTACTATAAGAAGTTAGAAGTCACATCTTTATTAACGCTGGTTGGGGTATTGGATGGAACTGATATGGGAAAAGGACAATTATTTAAAAGGTGAAATGGTCTGTTTTTGCAAATGGTCCAGAAAACAAACTGCCAGCTTTCCTCTCAATTGCCATGTTTTGCAGCCTCAGCAACAACATCCTTGGCAGGGAACTGTTAATAAAAAAGCAAGTCACTTTTGCTGTTCAGACAATAATGTACACAAGGGGCTTTTCAAGAGATTTACAGTCATGAGTAAACAGCAAAGTTGCTATGGTACTGTAAAATCTGTGTAAACTGACAGCTGTGTATTCAGTGCCTCCTACTAGACAGCACTTTATTCCAGTGGGTTAGAAGAGCAGTACCATTGAGTGAAGCCAGCCATATTGCAGACCTGGGCAGGCAGTAATCATGGTCAAACTCTGGTGAGGCTGTTGAAGATATGAGGAAGCTGGTTTAAAAAAAATAAAACAAAATTGCACCTCTAAATTTTGTATGAAATATGATCTGCAATAGCCTTAAATTCAGTTATTTATATGATCTTAATGAAGTACAGATTTGATGCCACACCCTTTGAAAATGTAGAACCTTATCCAGACAAGCTTGTCTTCATATTAGAGTAGACAATATTTTTAGTAGTCAATATAGCTTAACTCTGAAAAGGAAAGCCATAATCTCAGATATGAATTGTGTATTAAAAAGGAATCTATTTTGCAACTTTTTTGTCCATAAACTCCTGTTCAGTTATTTATAACAAGCATCCAGGTCAAAATCTTACAATGTAAACAATAACCATCATGTCAGAAATGAATATTTTCACTTGATCGGAGTTGGAAAATGCATGTCTGAATCTGGTTCTACAGTTTAATCACCTTGTTGCAGTTTCAGCAGGACTCAAGTCAGATATTGGACACCTACCAGCAACAATGTGCATAGTGGGGTGTTTTCTGACTTCAGCCACAGAGTTGTGTTCCAATAACAAGGCAGCCACATTCTGACATTTTCAAACTAATTAGTCATGATTACAAATTGGATCCAATTAGGCAAAGAGCAAACATGATTCTTGTAAGATTTCCAAATATTTCCCATCACCCTTTCTGTGAAAATATCCCCCAAACCAAACAATGCGACTGTATGATACACCAGACAGTTTAGTGGATTGTTAAGGGCTTTGTCCACCTGTGAAAACAATCACCCCACTAGAACTACATGCATATAAATGGCAAAGCAGGTGGTAAAAGCAAGCAGGCAAAGAGGTAGCAGGCAGGCAGGTAGGTGGGTAGGTAGGTAGGAAGGTAGGAAGGAATCTGGAAAGGGTGACAAAACTGGCAACATGGGCAATATGGCTGAATCATTTGCACATTAAAGCTACACATCATATATGGATGGGGTGGGTGGACAAATATTATATTTTTGTTTATTTGTTGTTGTTTTCATCAGATAAAAAGAACGGCAAAGACTCATTTCTTCTGACAGAAATATATACTTGACAACTTTTAAAATTAAAATGAAATGTTGAATTCTTACTGTGTAAATATATAGTACATCTCAAATAAAAACCCTCATGTTTGTTTTGGTCATAAAAATCAAGCAAAACCAGAAAACCAGTTATGACCACAACACCTAGTGGAGATATCAGAGATCCTGAACATGGATGAATCTAAGAAATGTACATTCCTTTGAGGATTGTTGTGCATCTAGCACATTTTATATCTGAATTTCAATTTTGGTATCCAAGAATGAAGATTTCCTATTCCAATCCTGAAATGAATGAATGAATGAATCCTATCACCTAACCCAAAACATTATAAACCCACAGTTAAATAAATATACTTAAAATGGCTGCAATCACTCAAGATATTATTGACTTGATCCAAAAATATATATTTTTATAACAAAATCTTCATTATTGCTATAAAACCCTGGACAAGCCACTGGAAACATTCTGATACGGTGCCGATTCACAGCACATGAAGGATGCTGAAAAAACATCACATATGTGTGCAAATGTGCCACTAAATGTATAAAAAGTTTAAAAGAAACGCCAGTCTTTACTTACCAGGAGAGGCAGGATGAGAACATAAGAACAGACATAAAGCAGCCAAAACACAGTGATGTTATACAACCAGCGCACACTTACACATGCAAACACAAGCCCCGATGCTCTCAGCAAAGCTCCACTTAGAAATCTGCTTGCTTTAAAGCTGATGCCTTATCATGCACATCAAAATAGTCAAATAATCAGTAGCCATATTGCCCATTTCACCACATCCCAATCACCCAGTGCACAGGGACCATATTAACTGAAAAACGAAGCGTGGTGATTAGCAATCCCTGCACTCCCCGGAGGGCTTCCTGTCCGAGTGCTAATAGGGCAAAGAGCCCAACCCCAGAGACAGTGTCTAGGACTGGGACTGTACCATCAGCCTGCTGCTCCTCATGCCGCTGCTGCTGCCACTGCTGCCTTCGGAGCGTTTTGCGTTTGGCGTAATCGTGGTCAAATGGCGTGGCCACATAAGGAGGAGATGTTACACCTGGAGTGGCAACTGATGGAAGTGAGGAGCTGAGGACATTTCCTATGCAAACTGAGGAACAATTAAAATCTTCATCCATCATCAAGGAAGGTTTCTCTCTGAAATGAAACAAAAACAAGAATTGTTGTTCCACTGGAAAAAAGATGTTTTTTTAATTGTGTTTTGCTTATGTATTGCTTACTTTTCATGAGACCGTGGCATGGTTGGCATGCACTTTTCTTCCCCCCGGGCAAAAGGTCCAGTAGCTGCCTCAACCAGCAAGGTAAACAGGAGCTCGTGGTCCAGATCAGGCTCGTCAGACTCTAGTAACTTAAGGATGGTGGCGCTCAGACGGAAATGCAACTGTAGGAATTTAGAAAAACAAGTCTAAATGTTCAGAAGGTTAAAATCTCTAAATGTGAACATTTCCAGACTCTTAAACATAACCGAGCTACAAGTTGCACACAGCTTACTTCCAGGGCCTCCATGGCCAAGTCAGGAGGATTATGGTAATGAATTTTCCGAGGATACCTGGCAGCTTCTTCATGCAGAAAGTGGGCTGCCTGGAAATACAGTGGAGTGAGGAGTTGAGAGTATAATACAATCTGTCAATATAAACAAACTCCTTAACTAGTAAATTCAAGTGTGAAAAGTAGAAGACAGCTACATGCGCTGACATCAGGTTTCACTGCATTCACAGTGCTGATCCATGATAGCATATCTGATAAAGCTCGCCTGCCTTCAGTGATCTAATCACAGCAGCAGAGCAATGTCTTACTCCATATTTTGTTCTACTGAGGTCAAAAATTGGCAGGAATGTAAAGGCAGGGATCTTTGTTTCTGTAGGTGTTTCATAAAACATCTTCATCCAACAGGTGCTGCGAATCAGGTTGGTTAGGGTTCATTAACGGATATTCTTGTATAACGGGCCGAACAGATTGGCTCTAATATTGTGACGAGTAGGTGGAGATGTTAAAAAAAAAAAAAAAAAGCCCACATATCAGTAACAGCCACAGCTCACATTACAGTCTATAGTACTGTGTTAAATATGCAATGTAAACCTGCAATTTTAAGTCTACTCTGTAATAAAACTGCAGTTCGATTACGAAATGAGCTAAACAAATGATAAATACTTTTACAATGGAATAAATATTAAGGGGGGGGGGGGGATGTCATGGACAGACCCCAAGTGGTATAGGTGCAATATATAAATTAATAAACGGTCTAAATATTTATAAATAAAACAAAGGTTTCTCAAATCAGAAAGTGTTTCAATAAATCTAGCAGCTGTACAGAATAACTCAGTCCAGATGTGACAATGTCAAGTCTTGCAGTTTTTCAGCAGGACCTGGTCTAATATGCTCAGTATCCCCCCTATGTTCACATGCAAAAAAAGCAAGTTTAAAATCACACCTTATTTGTATATTAAAAAAAGTTTTTCAAATCACAAACTGAACTGTGTGTTATTGGTGACATAAAACCCTTTTTGCAACCCACCAAACGCTAACTTCAGCACCAGCTAACTTCAGACTTTGTTTCTGAACATTTCTTTATCCACAACACCAGTGTTAGATAACATCAGGCTGATTAGTTTTTAACCTTATTTAAATTATGGCAAGTCCTCTCTGATTATACGTGGTCACAACTTCACATTCTTCTTCATCCAATGTACTAAGAAACGTGCATGTAAGACACAGGTGAGAACACTCCCACCGGCAGACAAACACAGTGTACCAGAAAATGGCATTAATAACAGATAACAAGGCTTTAAATATCTATTCTCCATCCTGCCAGTAAAAATGACGAGCCGTAGTTTGCATCTGGCCTCTGTATCCGCTGCTGTATCATACTGATCTGTGGTGTAGCGGTGATTTAAACTGCAGCTGGATCTCTCAACCAGACATTTACCAAAGGCCCAGCTCAACTTCTGATTGGTCATTAATGTGTTTAAGTGAGAACAAAGCTGTGTTCTTATCACACCATTGGTAGATGACCTCAGTGTGATGGTAGACCTGGTTCCCACACATAATTAAATGGTCTTGGTTGGAGATTCAGCACCGTGCTGGAATACTTGAAGCCCTGCATTTACCTTTTTGTAAAGCTGCAGATATTCCACTGGAGGATTTTTACGCTTCTCTGCTATCTTTCCCAGCATGTAGTGAATGAGCCACTCTTCTTCATCACTGTCACCCTCACAGCGGGAGGCCCCCTGGAAACACTGAGACGCTGTCTCCAACATGGCATCTCTTCTTTCTTCCATCTGAAACAACACAAACACACTCACAATGAGGTCTTTATTTCAAAGCAACAGTTCAATGTTGCTCAAGCAAGAGTGAAGCAAGTATAGTTAAACTAACGCATCTAACAAACTAAACACAACCTGTACTAATGCAGAAATAAATCAATTAAGAGCTTCATGAGTCTCACCTGTTTAACAACGTCTGGGGGAAGCTCGCTTCGCCACTGTTTTAGCTGCCGTGAGGCAAATGAATGCAGCGCATATGATATGGTGCCATACTCAATCCACAGAGAAAGGTTGGAGGAGTCTATCTCCAGGGCCCTTTTAAAGCAGTTAAGTACAGCCTGGGAGTGCTTCCATATGGGTACATCACTTTTCAGCTCATTGGAATTAAGTTTTTCTTGGATGCGGCTGGCCCTGGCTAAAGCCATACCTGCCCAGGAGTCAAACCTGAGGAGAGACAGTCCCTGTGTCATTCTCACTGAGAAAATACTATTGTACAGTCACTAAAAAAATTAGTACACTGGTGCAAAATACTGAAACCAACATGGAGAAATGGGTTACCTGTTGGGACACACACAAATGTCATGCATGTAGAACTTGATGGCTTTGGACTGCTCCTTGTTCTTGAAATGATAATCAGCTAGCAGGTAGTAGATTTCATTGATAATAGGAGGTGCAGGGGCACCACCCTCAGGAAGGCAAGGAGCCTGTAAGAAAGCAAAATACAACATTTTAGTAGTCATGCTTGACAACAACAAACCCGCTACTAAAGATAAAAGTAATATAAATGCAGACAATGAGTCTTATTTTCAGCACGGCCTCACAGACTGACCTTTTCCGTCATGCCCTCAATGTGCGCTGCTACTTCATCCATGGTAAGGACGGGACTGTCACTTGACGGGGCAATGCTAGCAAACCTCCTCAGGAGATTGGCCAGTTCTGCAGACACCGTGCTTGTCTTATAGCTGTCAAACTCAGGGAGTGACTTTGGCTTGAAATATTTGAACATAAAAAGTGCATCACTCCACAGAAGCTCAACCTACAAAAACAGAGATCAATTCCACAGCAATCATTACTGCCACGGTCCACTGAATTTTGTGATCGCAATATGTAGTGCAACAGAACATTAGCAGGAACAAGCAGACTTTACTCATGCACTGCATTAGTCCACAAGTACAGTCAGTATTCTGACATGAATGGATTGACACCCACCTGGTGGTTAGATACAAGCATTACAAAAATAGACAGAAAACACACAAGATCAAGGGCTGCACACAAAAGCCCACTGCTGTGTAAAATTACTTTAATTTCTAAACTAAAACTGAACAAACTCTATAACAAAGACCTTTTAGCATATTTTGAGCTGACGGAGACTAAGAGAGTCTCAGACACTGTACAGCGAGGATAGACTGACTATTTGCAGTTAATAATACAAACCAGAATTTCACTGGTTTATTGCAGCTTATCTACATTTGCTTGAATTTCTTAGTCATATGAATGCTTTTATTACAACAAAACCATTTCATGGCCTCTATTTTTTTTTCCAGTGAGACCAGATCTGTGTACTTCACCAACAAAATAATATTAATGGATGCAGCTGCCCTTTCTGTCATGAGGGTCAGTGAAGCGAATGTTTGCGTCATCAGCAGTCTGCTCCCTTTCATGCACTCTTCTAATATAAGTTTTCCAGTACAATTTAGAACTTGTACCTATTGGCCAAAGCCTCGAGCAACCTCTTCACTGTCTCTTTATCACCATGTAGCTATTATCCAAAAGGCAGCTCAGCTTAATTTGCCGTTTTTGTTTTTACACTTTCAGTTAGATAACAAGCCAATTAAAACTGGGTCATCCTGTAAATGACTAAACTGATTGAACTCAAACTAGCAGATGTCATTCAAGCTGATACAATAAATGATGAATGCCAAATCAAAGTCAGGACCTGTGGAGATGAGTGGTCCTCCAGGTAACGGGCCTTGCTCTTCTTACTGGGGTAGGCATATAGACAGAAAAAGCATTGTTCCAGGGCCATTTCCAACTCCTCTTTATAAGGATGAGGGTCGGTGCTGGAAGAAGCTGCAAACGCTTTTTCCAAAACTTGAACCTATATTAAAACAACATTGCACAGCAGACAGAATAGTCATCAAAAAAATATTTAATTTGTTCTTTAAAATAGAAAAGAATGTGCAAACTCTCAATTATGTTAAGTGTTTTATTTAAAAAAAAAAAAAAAAAAGTTTTTTGTTTTTGTTTTAACTTACAAAGAACTTGAGGAGTGCACCATCTGAGCTGCAGCACAAGGAGCGACGACCAAGGTATTCATGAGCTGTGTTTAAAAGCATCAGGGAGGAGGGCAGCATGGGGGTGTCGGCTTCATCTGGAAATGATCAACATCACACAACGTATCAGCTGGCAGTCCATCAGCAATACAGGAAAGCCACAGCATGAAAAGAAAGCAGAAAACACCTTCATCATCATCCAAAGATATATGCTGTCTGAGCATACAGTCAAATGCAGCCTCCTCATGTTTGATGATGCGATACAGAATAATCCAAGGCAGAACTGAGAAGAAATAAGGCTCCTTGGGATCGTCAGAAACGGCCATGCTAAGGTCGATCAGCTAAGAAAGAAAGAAAAAAAAAACAGTTATAAGTTTAATCAGTTTCTGCTGTAATAAGTTACTCATTGTAGCATCAGTCGGTGCTTCGTTTAATTCCTTTCAAACCTGGATTAGATTGTTTGCCAGTCGGGCCATACTAGAGAAGTGAGGGACATTGCTTAGAAGCTCAGACTCTTTGGTGAAGCAGACTTCAATGCCATCTAGTAGCTTTCCAATGGTGCTGACCCACTCCTCCTTGCTTGGGGGTGAACCGGTTGGAGCAGAGTTCAGCTGTTGCAGGGCTTCATTTAAAGCCAGCTCGCTGCACTCCAAACACTGCTTGTAGTCCTGCAGTTTTAACAGAGAGTTCTAGGGTAGAGAATCGAAACCCAGAGTGTCACTACAACAGTACACAAACACACATCAAGATTTAGAAATCAAGTAGATACTAGACTCCTTTCCACACCAGAAACACAGGGCAGGTATGAGATACAAACTTTTACAAGAACCCCTTCAACTTTTCTCTTGTTTAAAATGGATCTTCTATAATGAGCGTGACAAAAATCAACAGAACTATGGACTTGTGGACCTAAAATAATGACAATGTAGGATGCATACACATTGCTGTGTGTTCTGTAAGCCTATATAGCAAATTTGACTGAAAACTGCCCACTCGTTCCTGCAGGAGACAAAAGTCTTTTGTTGTGGTATTTCAAACCTGTAGCAGCATCAACTGCGCAGGACGCTCTGGTGCTGAGCTCACAAACTCCAGAGGTTTGCTCCTGTTTCCATAATTAAGAGTGGGCTGCAGCAGGTGCACAACAGACTCAAAGTCTGCAGACTCAAAGAGACGTTGGATCTCTTCTAAAGACTGACAACGCTCCAGAGATTTCAGCCTCTTGTCAATCTGTCCATGGGAAAAGAGAAAACTCAGACAAAACACAAGCTCTTCTTATGAACATGAACAAAAGGACAGAAGCCATCTCGCGATTGTAAAACTTTTTTAAGTTATTTCATAGATTGAACATGAACAATAGACTAAAAATGAGGGATATAATAATATATGAAATGTCTTCTGGTCCACCACACTGACCTCCTCCACAGATATGGCCGCATCAACACGTAGGTTGGGCAGATTGATTGTGTAATGTTTCCCATCTGTAGTCTTTGGCTTGCTCTGCAAAAGGCCTATACATACCTCATAGCTCTCGAGGGCAAATTCCATGTCTCCCTAACAATAGCAAAAAACATGGTCTTACAAGTCGCTTCTCGGAAAGTTGTGCAAAAATGACTCACAGACAGAAAGAAAGCAGTCAGAAACAAGAAAATAATTATTTTACCTGGAGAGCCAAGAATCGTGCTTTTAGCCAATAGACACGCACCATAATATCTAACCAGTCATCTTCAAACAGGTCTTTTTGGGAAGAACCGAGGGCAACAACTAACAAATCATCCTGGAAGTGCTGCCCAGGAAATTCTGAGTCAGTTGTATCCTTGCTTGGACTGCCACAGCTTTTTCTTGGAGTAACTAGAAAATGTATAAAATGGTTACTTAAAACCAAGTATGAATAATACAGGGAATGTAAATATATCACTGTTTTTAGTGAGACACATTGCCTGACAAGACAGGGAATATAATCTTATATTAAAGGCTGCTGGTCTCTACAGGGACCTTTGCCATCTAGCAAAAGTATGTTGACCGTGAATATTAACATGTGGCCCGAAAGAATTTTAACATAGATAATATATATATGATATAATCACTGGGAATTTTGCCCTGGGAAAAATCATAAAACAAAACTATCACGTATTTTAAAATATGAATGTCTGGTCATATTTCAAAGTATGAATTGTTAGTGAAAGTAAGATATCAAAGGCCCCAGCTAGCATTCTGGCTGTATGCCGACAGGTTTGTCACAACAATTTTATGTCACTCAAAAGTTTGTAATGAAAAATGTAACAATACAAGTTAATCTCAGAAAACCAGAATATTATGAAAAACTTCAATATTTTTTGTCACTCATTTCAGAATGTGAAATCTAAATATTTTATAGATTCATATACAGAGTGAAACATTTCAAATATTCAATCCTTCAAATTTTGATAATTGGGGCTTATAGATAATGAAAACCCAAAATGCAGTGTCTCAGAAAATTAGAATATTGTGAAAAACTTCAATTTTAGAAAGTCATGGTGTCACACGCTGATCAACTAATTAACTCAAAATACCTGCAAAGGTATCCTAAACCTTTAAATGGTCTCTCAGTCTGGGTCAGATGGCTACACAAACATGGGGAAGACTGCTGACTTGACAGATGTCCAGAAGACGATCATTGACCCTCCACAAGGAGGGAAAGCCATAAAAGGTCATTTCTAAAGAAGCTGCTTGTTCAGAGTGCTGTATCCAAGAATATTAATAGAAAGTTGGGTGAAGGGAAAACCTGTGGAAGGAAAAGGTACACCAGCAAAAGGCATAACTGCAGTCTTGAGAGGATTGTCAAGGAACATCCATTCAAAAATTTGGGGGAGCTTCACAAAGAGTGAACTGATGCTGGATTCAGCGCATCAGGAGCCATTACACCAGAGCAGTGTCACACGCTGATCGCTTCCATTGCCACGCCGCATTGATGCAGTAATTCATGCAAAAGGAGACCCAACCAAGTACTGAGTGCATGGAAATGAACATACTTTTCAGAAGCCTGGCATTTGTTTAAAGTATCCTTTTTTCCCCCCTCATTGATCTGATGTAATATTCTAACTTTCTGAGACGCTGCGTTTTGGGTTTTCATTATCTATAAGCCACAACCATCAAAATTTCAAGAAATAAAAGTTTGAAATGTTTCACTCCATGTAGAATGAATCTATAAAATAGATAGGTTTCACATTCTGAAATGAGTGATAAAAAAATGTTGAACTTTTTTATAAAAATTCTAATTTTCTGAGATGTACCTGTATATGAAATTACAGAGCGGAATTCACTTATTAAAGCAAGTCATGAGATATTTAAAATGTTTTGGCAGAACACATCTTCTCTTTTTTTTATTATGTTCCTAGAAAAGGTTTTCTTGTTAATTGTCTCAATAACAACAGTTATACAAAAAGCTTGTAAACCTGATTACCAAAATTACAATGGCAGGTTAGGAAAGTGATTCAGCCTCCATTAAAATTAAAATAATACATTATTATTATTAATTAATTAATTTAAACATTTTTGGTCCAAACCTTTAAAGTTTAGTCACTTTTCAAGAAATTTCACAGGCTACCAATTGCTAAAAGATCACCAGTCCATCAGACTGCCAACACAGAGAGATAAACAACCCCTCACACTGATACTCACCCCTCAAGACAGTTGAGGGAACATGATTAACCGAACATGCATGGTTTTAGACTTCAGGAGAAAGCAAGAATACCTGGACAGATCAACAGACTTCACAGCGTCCTGCTCAGCCATGTGATGTAAATAATTACCTCCACAGAGGAGATTATGTTGCTGGTGTTTATCTGTTTGTTTGGTAGCAACTTTGCACAAAAACTACTGGATGGACTGTTACAATTTTTTCTGAAAATGGGTCTATGTCCAGTTTAAGATTACATTCAATTATTGGGAGTGATCCAGATCACCGGCTCAATCCAGGAATTTTTTTTGATAGATTCTTTATCATTGCAAGATAGGGCCATTTTCATTGTACTATAAATGGTCAGGGTGCTTGGCTAAAAATATAGGAGATGTTTCCAACAAGGTTTTACAAGATTTTCAAAGATAGATCTGGATCACGGCAGAATTCTGGATATTACAATCCAGAACAGAGAAAAATCAGGGAATTTTCATCACTGCAAGAGAACAAATCAAGATCTAAACATACAACAAACACCACAACATTGCCAAGAGACTGGATTCATCATCAATGAATCTGGGAATTTAATAGCGTGTATATAACATATACATACAACATATAAAATGAATGCAGGACTAGTACGTGAGGTAGAAATCACAAAACGTGTAGAAATGAGCTGTTTGGCAGAGGTCTGCACTCTCCTCGTGCTTTTCTGCTTTCAAATGCACAATACTGCAGTCCATCATATTTAATCAAACTCCATTATGCATGGTGTGAGTGAACTCATTAACTTACCAATCTTCCCTTTGCTGTGTAACCATTGCTCCAACTGCAACTCCATACAGGCCAAGCTCATTGCCAACATCTCCTGTATATGCAGAAAATGTGAAAAGATGAAGCAAAATTACACCCTCCCCCCCCCCAAAAAAAACCAAAAAACTTTACAAATCCCTGGGGGAAATTATAATAGAGGTCACTGTGAAGACAAAAACAGGAGGCAAAGTCTGGCATGTACACTTTTAGCCTTGTCCAATTCAAGACATTTTTAAAATACAATATATCCTGGATAATGCTGACATATTTGAGATTGAATCCACCGTGGTTCTTAAAGGCAAATATCATAAGAATCTGGGATAGTAAATAAATAATGCACATTTAACTGTGCATAATGACATAGCATTTTACATTAATTAAATCATCTGACTGGGTAGTAGTAAACCTCATAACAAAATAAGGAAAAGGGGAAATTTACACTTTTTCACAAACCTCAAATAATTATCTGTAAAAGAATAAATAAAAGTCTTATATCATCATTTTTTGGAGTTCATACCCAGCATCTGGCTTATGCAAAAGATCTACTTATGCATGAGTCACAGTGAAATGATGGCACAAGAGACAAACGTGGACTGTATTTTATCTCATTTAATCTGTGTTAAATTACTGCTCAGACTGCCTCAGATTAAACCTCAGCTACAAGATAGAATCAGGAGCTTGAACTGATAGTTTATGGTCTATCACACTAATATCTGTTTTAGGAAAAGTCTTCAACCTCATAAAAAGCTTTCTAATGGTTCTGCCACATGTCCCACTTTCTCAAAGTCAAGTTTAAGCAGTCATGAAATGAAGTTTTCTGGCAATTTACCCGGAGGTGCAGGTTGCTGCAGTCTCGAACTAAAGGGTTGGGCAGGCCGCTGCTGTGCTTCCTCCAGCTCTGATAGACCTCCAGCACCACAGCAGTCAGCCCCCGGGGCCACTCCTTCATGAACTTCTGACCCACTGCCTTCAGATAGCGCATCATCAGATCCAGGATGCCACCATTGGCCAAATTATTAAGCAAGAACTTGTGGACATCCTGTTGTTCTACAGAGGAAATGCACACATTGTTTAAACAAAACGCCAACACAAAACAACAATGTGATGTAAATACATATCCATGATGCAATTCATACCAGATTCCATGTATTCAATGGAGTCAACATGTAAGCAACTCCCATGTAAAGGCTGAATATCCTCCTTCCCATCACAATGTGTCTCAAGATTGCTTAGACTCTCATCGTCATTGTCAGGATCAAACTTCTTCAGCCTAAAGCAGACGAGAAAAATAGTTTTTTAAGTCAGCAGAGCTATGACCAGACGTCTGTGCCTTGCGTATAAAGTTTAATACCAGGTACCTGGAAGGTAAATATTTAAAAAGCAGTTCCTGAAAGTCAATCTTCTCCTCTTTCTTGCATTTTGTGTTTCGAACACGTGCAGATCGACGCTTGGCTGTCTCCCCACTATCCTCTACTGCACGTTTCCTTTTTGGGGCTTTCTTCACTTTATCAGTGACAGAAACTTCCACTCCTGTAACTGGAGTCATATCAGAAGATTACAGACAAAGATGATATTACAGATTATTGGTGAAATAACTGCATATTCCGTTTCCAAAAAGCATCATGCAGGAAGGTGATGATAACACTTTTTATGTTTTAAAATTGACTTAATAAACTAACCAGCAGGGGGAGCAGAAGTATTGATCTCCACGACAGTCTGGCTTGGTGCAATTTGAAGTTGAGAGCCAGAATGGGACAGCACTACCGGCTCACAGAAGGCTACTGGTGGCAGGGAAGAACTGGGGCTGCTGCTCAACACAGTGGTTTGGCCCATACTGACAGGGCTGCTTGGCTGGGGGAGATTCTGGAGGAAGTTTGGGTCGCTGTACTCTGACAGGTCTATCCTGCGGCCAAGACTTGGGCGTGGTGGCTCACACGTGGTCTGATGTTTGTACATTGCCAGTAAGCTTTCACCGACATGTTTCCATCTGCCATGAACAGAAGTGACATTTCTGATTCACAGCTGGAAAATTATGTGTGGGGAGACCAAAAATTTATTGTAACATCAACTAGAATTAAAAAAGAAAACTCCTTTATGATAAAAGGATGCTGAAATGCAGCATTTCTCAGCTTTGTGAGACAATCTTTTTTCCCAAACCATTACAAGACATGGCATTTAAAATTAAACTCCCACACAAGAAATAGAAAATGACGACTCACGAGAGGCAGCGAATGGGCTGAATCAGGACTAGGTCAGGTTTTGGTTCGCAGTGGGAAAGAGCCTGTCTGCGCCTCCTTATCTCTCGTGCCTCCTCCACAATGGATCTGCGCTCCTCTTCCTCCACTTCCACATAGTGAATTGACATATCGCTGCAATTAATCCAGAGCAAAACACAAGAATTTTTTTTTCAATGCTGTGAAATCAACAGAGTTGCAGCTAGAGCACATCATAAACAGATGGAGGACCAAAGAGCGGGCTGGCATCACCATTTCATGAACATCTGCATCGTATCCCTCTTCAAACATGGCTGCTCCTCAAAGATTTTTTCCTTCAGCACCAGGCCTTTAGTGTAGCAATGATCCTTCTCCAAAGCTTTAGCAATGAAGTACAAACACCCTTGGGGAAAAAAAAGCAGATGATGGTTATTTTACTTTCCAAGCTTAAAGTGTAATGATTAAGAGCTCATGATGATATGTTACATACAGGTGTAGTCACTAAGAGTGTAGAGAATAGTTATGAGGTTGTCCAGACAAGGCCAGTGGTCTGGGTTACAGTTTAATCCCTCCTCAAAAGCATGACGAGCAAGAGGGATGCGCACCAATCGTACAGCCACCTGACCAATTTTGTACCACATGTTCACATCGGTGGAATCCAACATCACTGCCTAAGAAAGAAAAGACAAAAACAATTATACACAAAGCAGTTACTTTACCATAATATACAAATAATAAACACTTAAAGATGATTAAAAAGTTTAAATATGCCAATCCTTGTCATACCTCTAAATAAAACTCCATGGCGGTCTCCAAGTCATCCCGAGATGCAGCCATGCTTGCCAAGTTTTTAAATGTTGAATATTTCAACATCAGGCCAGGATGCTTGAGACCCACTCTCTGATCATCTGAAGGCATGGCCTAACAGACATTAAGATATGATAGTTTATACAACAAATAAAATGTAGTGGAGCAACATGAATGATAGGTTACAGCTCTTATATGTGAACAAGTTCAAACTGAAAATAATCCAGGCAGATATCACGGGACTAACTGTGAGTACAGGTAAAACTCGCAAAACACAATAAATGTGGGCACAACTAGACCTTCATAAAGCATCCAAAAACAATAAGCAGTGTCTCGTACTAAGAATACTACTAATAAACTTTTAAGTTTCACAGATGACTTCACTAAAAGATTTTCAAAATGTTGCTGTCTAAATGGAGTTTAGTAAGTAAGCTACCTGACTACATGGAAAGGCCCATATAATGTACTGCATTGTTTTTTTCTTACCTCTTTGAGCAGCGGAGTCGTAAGAAGCTCATGATAGGCCTTGGCAGACTGCTCAAACTTGTCATGTTTTTGCAGATCCAAAGCTTTGTGATATAAAGCAAAGGCCTCAGCTTCCTGTGGAGACAAAAAGGAAATTCAGACTCATCAAAAATTAGCTGCATTCAGATAAAAGTTGGCTCAATATTATTCATTAATTAAATCTTTGGTATATACTTGAGCTTCTTTTGTCTGACTCTTGCTGCTTCTCAAGGGGTCTTGAGACTCATCTGCAGCTGTAGAGGCAGCATTTAATGCTGCTATGCGAATCTGCAAAGATCATCAATAATATTTTATATAAAATCTGCAGATTCACAAAGTATCACCAAACAGCATCACAGAATATTAGCATACTTTTCCACAATAAAAATAACGTACCATTTTAATTTGTTTGTTTGATCTTCAGCCTCTTGTATGTTTGCAATTTTTGTGTGTTTCTGCAGAAACTGATTATGCCAAGGACAGAGGAAAACAGAGAATAAAGCAACCAAGCAAGACACATACAAAACCAAAAGGTCCAAAAACATGCATGTTAACTTAATTGGTTACTCAAAATGGTCCCCAGGAGTGTGTGTGTGAATGGTTGTCTGTCTGTATTGGCCCTGTGGTATACTGGCAACCTGTCCATGATTGCTGGGATAGGCTTCAACTTCCCTGCGACCCTTAATTGCACAAGCAAGAAAATGACTGACTGATATACAAAACCTTGTAGCTTGTATTATTAATGCCACCAGAATGCCTATACCATTAATTTTGGATGTCTGAGTGTATGTGTTGGTAAAACATCCCAGCAGATAGAGGGACGAGAAGACGAACCGGAGCAGTCAAGCTTTAACACTACGGAACTACTTTGAAAGGGGCTTGGGACCGACTTGCTACCCTTTTGGCCATTCACTTATAACTAGCCTGCTCAGCTTAACTGTAAGGTTGGATGAAACTCAGTTTGACATAAGCGATGGTATATCGGCACCAGTAACATTTACTTGATGTATTATTTCGGCAACGCAGCAAATTCAAACAAGTCACACCTCAGATCGCTTCCCAGCAAGTTAAATAATTAGCAAAGAAATTATGAGAGCTAACGTTAGCATCTGTCTCCCCGGGCAACCATCACTCGTAAAGAGAGGCGACCTACCGTTCATTCCCGACGTAACTGGATTTGTGAAGTTGCACATACTTGAGGGACACACTGAACTCTGAAAAGACTGTGGCAATAAATCATAAAGGGATTTATAAACTACATTTATTACCCATCCTTTGTTGTTGTAGGACGTAGATGTGCGTCACAGGAAGACGTTAACTGCGCGCCAATGACTAAAATTGTCACTCATTGGTCAATACGTTCTGGGTGGATGGATTTGACCAATGATATATTTCTATATAGGGGCTACTGGGCTGGAGGCAACGAGCATAGACATCGTATACATAGACGCTTCATCGCGCCACCATCTTGGATGGATCTCCGGTGCACCTCCAATGCATTTATTTGAAAGGTATAGGTCCAATCACAACAAAAATTGCACAATCAACAAAATAGCATCAATCTAATATTTTTCCTTAAACACCTCATAGGAATAAATTTTATCATTTGCATTTAGTAGATTATTCACTGTGTTAACATTATTTATAAACCAGTTATATAGAAAAGTGTTTTTTTTGTGTGTAATATATACGCGTTGTTTCCATAGACTGTGTATTGTTCCACAGAAAACAGTTGTATGGGGAAATTACATTGATTCTGCCATAGACATCAGATATGTCTATGGATTCTGCAGCGAGACACGAAAGCGGAGACCCATCCAATATGGCAGCGACGCTGGTTCACTCCCCAGCGCTCAATGAGGAGTCTACGTAAATATGGCAACGAGCGGCTAATTCAGGGGTTTGGGACAGAGACGTACAGAAGTCGGTCGGCTGCTTCGGGAGCAGAGAAAGTTAAGTTTAAGAAGCTGTTTAGCGGTAAATGTTTTGTAACAAGCTTTAGTAATAAACACCACGAAGCGCTGCTTCACAGCTGCTTGGTAAAGTTTAGCGAGTTTACCCCGAAGTAGCGACGGCAGAAATGGGAGATTGAATAGTTTGGAGAAACGATTGTTCCAATTAAAGAATCGATCTTTAGGAATGTTCGCATAACATTACCACAGTGACATCTCGTGGCCAATAAAAATGTGATTTCAACATATTGAACTCAATAAAATGCGACGTCTATGGTTCTGAGTGACGGTTCGGAGTTGTTTGGTCTGTTGTTAAGCATAGACCGTGTATGAAAGATGTATGTGTAACCTATTTTGTTTGTTGAGACGACCATGGGTAAAATTACAGCACCCACACACATTTTTCCCAGATAACCAATACTATGACAATGAATGTTTTGAAGCTCCAACTCAGCTTGACTTTCGTGTTTGACCATGTTTGACAAATTTATTAAAATAGTTTGTATGACATTCAGTTAATGAAATTAAAGCCACGTGGTATAGAACAGGGGTCGGCAACCCGCGGCTCTAGAGCCGCGTGCGGCTCTTTGGCTGCCCTGGAGCTCCCTGGAGCTTTTTCAAAAATGTTTTTTTTAAAAATGGAAAAGGATATATATTTTTGTTTTGATCTGGTTCTGTAGGAGGACAAACATGACACAAACATTCTTTGGAAGATTTGCGTCATAGCCTGCGACACACATAGCCTATCAGCAGGGCGGGAGGAGGCAGGTGGCTGTTGTAAACAAACCGGGGCTGTGTGATGCGCCATGGATCCCAAAGGGAAAAAGAGAAAAATAACAGAGGAGAACAGAAGATTCAACGTTTCTTGGACCGAATCATTTACATTTATTGCCAATGAGGAAGGATTGCCTGAATGTTTGTTCTGTAGCGAGAAGTTGTCAAATAACAAAAAGAGTAATGTGGAAAGACATTTCCAGGGAAAGCATGCTACATTTGCAGCCAGTACCCAGTTGGGAGTGACACAGAAAGTGCGATTGCATTACTTCTGGAAATATTAGAGAAGCGCAAAAATAGATTTAAGTGGATTGCATCTCCAAACTCCACTACTGCTGCAAGTTTTGTTGCAACCCGGGAGATAATAAAGTGTAGAAAACCGTTCGCAGATGGTGACTACATGAAGGAGTCAGTCATCAACATATCAGGACACGTATTTGCTAACTTCAAAAACAAAACCGAGATAATACAGAAATTCAAAGACATGCCCCTCTCCACTAAGACAGTGAAGGAAAGGACCATTAAAATGGCAAGCAACATTAACGATCCGCAAATCAAGGACATTAATTCAGCACAAGTTACATCTTACATGCCCGATGTTGAGAAGCTGACCAGTGATGTCCGAAAACAGAAGTCACATTAAACGGGCAAGAACATAATCCTTCATACACACATATTGAGGAACAAAGTGGATGTTCTTATAAAATGATTTCTGATTTTTGTCTGTATATATTTGGAATGACACTTGGTAATGTTGCT